>NC_087345.1:104609187-105216687 GCF_030014295.1 Loxodonta africana
CAGGGACTCCTCATATATGCACGCACAGAAATACATATACAAATAGGATGGATTTTTCAAATCAGGATCCAAACAACGTCTGGTTATTGCATTTAGTTCCGGTTTTTATTTTTTCTTACATTTTTGTTAAAGAAACTGCATTGATTGGCCTATAGATTTTCCCACAGTCTGGATTTTACCATTTGTATCCTTTTGGTATGATTTGTCATGTTTCTGTACCCAGTATTTCTCTTATATTGGTAGTTAAATCTAGAGGCTTGAAATGACAAAGCCTTGATATTTTGACAAGACTACTTCACAGGTAATAGTGTGTACTTCCATTAGCTAGGAGGCACAAATTATGTAGCTGTCTCTCTTGCTGTGACATTAGAAGCCAATGATAATTATAGCCAAGATCCTTATTTTATTAAAGCTCTCTAAAATGGTCATATTCTAATTCTATTATCCCTTGTTCATTTATCAACTGGAATATTTCTATAAAGAGAAACTTCCTCCGTTAACTGTTGGATAACCTGAGGTTCAAAATGTACAATAAAGTTAGATTAAATGCATTATTCTTTTCATTTATTTATAAATGGTCAGAAAAAATGAGCTGAATTCTAACAACCTCTAAGTAAACAATGCAATTTCTTTTTTTAAAACCATTATGAACTCATGAATTGTAACATATTTATGTTTATTGATGCTCAAACTGTTCCTTAGTTAGTCAGTAGCAACCTCTTCAAACTGACTACTGACTATCTCAGTAGGTTTTTAAAGCCCCCCTTTTCTAGTGTTACCAAATTTCCAGATTCATCTTGTATATTTCCTCCTCCAGACCTGAAAGCAGCCATTTCTCCAAAGACTCCTGCTCCTTTTTTTCTTTTGAAAAGTGGTAGAGAAATCATAATCTGGGCAGTAGCAGTGTTCTTAGCTACCACAATGGTTTTTGTTTCTAGTTCTTCTCCTTGGAAGCAACTAAATTGGGATGTGACTTCATTGCCTGAAGCGGATGTTATTTTTAGTATTATTTCTCTTCCTTTCTCTCTCTTTCCCTTTTGACTAAAATTTTGTGTGTAATTCTACAGCATTTTTGTCTATTGACCATGATTAAGTGAAATGGCCTTTTATCTTCAAAGGAAAGACTGGGCAGGAGATATTTTAAACCTCGCAGTCTAGAGATACCCCTTTGGTTATTATCTCAAAATTTTCAGAAAACATCTTGGAAGCTTCTATGATTTCTAGCTCTGTCTTCTCCTGCACTCTGATCTGGCCTTTCCCTTTATTTGTTTCTGGCTGCCTCAATGGCAGATTCTCTGTAGTTTCTCCTCAGTGCAGGGCATTCTATTAGAAAGGAAATTTAATGGGTTAGTTTTGAGAATTCTCAGAACCAGACAACTTCAGTTTTACCCAGACTTGATCTCCTCCATGAAATAGAGCCTAACAAAGCCACTTCCCAGCTTGGATACTGTCTTAGTTTCCTAGGGCTACCTTAACAAATTACTACAAAGGTGGCTTAAAATAACATAAATTTACTCCGTCACAGTTCTTGAGGCCAAAAGTCTGAAGTAAAGGTGTCAGCAGGGTCATGCTTTCTCCGAAGGCTCTAGGAAATGTCTTCCTTGCTTCTTCCAGCTTCTGGTAGCCCCAGGAGGTCCTTGGTTTGTGGTAGCATAACTCCAATTTCTGCCTCCATCTTCACATGGCCGTCTTCCTGTGTGTCTGTCTTTGTGTCTTGTCTCTTTTTATAAGAATACTAGTCACATTGGATTAGGGTTCACCCTACTCCAGTATACGTCATGTTAATCAGTTGCATCTACAAAGACCCTATTTCCAAATAAGGTCACATTCACAGGTATCAGGGTTTAGAACTTCAACACATTTTTGATGGGAATACAATTCCACCCATAACAGGTTCTGGTCTCAGATTGGCCACTAAGCTTTCCACTGAAAATATTGTTGATTTGGGGATTTTCTGGTTCTAAGGTCTTGAGTAAATCCTTTGCCTTCCCTTCATTTCTCTCTGAACAGCTGCTCATAACATGCAGATCTTATTGTTGCATGGTGGTTTTTCTGGATTCACTCACGATTGGGGTTTGTAGGGAAAGCTTGTCCCAGGGTTTTGTTGCGGATATTATCTACTGTTTTTGGTTTTGCTGTTCTAGTGCTCTGTCCCTTTGTGTGTGTATGTTGTGGGGAGAAGGGAGAGGGTTTGAGGAGATTAAACATACACACTACACACCTTGCTGTAGTTGCTATCTCCCTAGATTGATTCTTTTAAAAAATAAGTTAAACCAAGTATTTTCCTTTCCTGAAACTTCTCTAATAGCTTCCCATGTTGTTCAGAGCAAAGCCAAAGTCCTTACAATGATCAATATACATCACGTGATCTATAGCCCTCCCTGCTAACCCTTCCCCTTGGCTTGAGTCTTACTCATTGTCTTGCTCACTTTCTCTTGTATTACCCTTCCACATATTCTCTTTGCTTTAGCAACTCTAGCCTGTTGCTGTACCTTAAATATGTTAGCCAGTCTTCAGCCCCACAGTCATTGCACCGGCTCTTCCCATTGCTTGGATTTTCTTCCACTGAATATTTGCCTGAATCTCTCCCTGTCTTTCAAGACTTAGCGAAATGTCATCATAACATTAAGGTCTTCCTCTCCTGAAATATATTTTAGTTATTTATTTTTGTTGTCTGTATCCCGCAGTACAGATTTTTTTCTGTTCCCCCCTCCCCCACTCCTGCCTGTCCAGTGCTTTTAACACTGTCTAGCTTTTGGTAAAATGAGCCCTGGTGGTACAATGGTCAATCATTCAGTTTCTAATCATAAGGTTGACAGTTCGAGCCCGCCTGTGGCTCTTCAGGAAAAAAATCTGGGGATCTGCTTCTGTAAAGATTGCAGCCATGAAAACCCTATAGGGCAGTTCAACTCTGTCACATAGGGCCACTATGAGTCAGAATCTGCTTGATGGCACCCAACAACAGCAAATATATATACTTAAATATATATATTAGCTGCAACAATGGACTGAGCAACATTTCATTTTGTTATACATACATAAGGCCATCCTGAGTTGGGGCTGACTCAACAGCAAATAAGAACATCATGTACACACACACACATTTATGTATATATGTGTGTATTTATATAAAAAAAATTTATATATGTATGTATATATATATAATACATGTACATATGTATTTTATATACATGTATATGTGTGTGTGGGTATATTTATATATATGCCTTGGTTGCACAGTGGTTAAAGCACTTGGCTGCCAACTAAAAGTCTAGTGGTTTGAACCTAGCAGCTGTTCTGCAGGAGAAAGATGTGGCAGATTGCTTCCGTAAAGATTTGCAGCCTTGGAAACCCTATGGGGTACTTATACTCTGCCTACGGAGTAACTATGAGTCAGAATTGACTCAATAGCAGTGTGTTTGGTTTTTTTGTTTTATATATATATATATTCATAACAATTAAGGAAATTTGAATACTGCCTGGATATTTAATATTAAGAAATTTTGTTACTATTTTAAGTGTGATTATGTATTGTATTCTTTCACCATACCTATTCAATCTGTATGCTGAGCAAATAATCTGAGAAGCTGGACTATATGAAGAAGAACAGGGTGTCAGGATTGGAGGAAGGCTCATTAGCAACCTGAGATATGCAGATGACACAACCTTGCTTGCTGAAAGTGAAGAGGACTTGAAGCACTTACTAATGAAGATCAAAGACCACAGCCGTCAGTATAGATTGCACCTCAACATAAAGAAAACAAAAATCCTCACAACTGGACCAATGGGCAACATCATGATAAAAGGAGAAAAGATTGAAGTTCTCAAGGATTTCATTTTACTTGGATTCACAATCAACAGCCATGGAAGCAGCAGTCAAGAAATCAAAAGATGCATTGCATTGAGTAAATCTGCTGCAAAGGACCTCTTTAGAGTGTTGAAGACAAAGGTGTCACCTTGAAGACTAAGGTGTGCCTGACCCAAGCCATGGTGTTTGCAATCGCATCACATGCATGCAAAAGCTGGACAATGAATAAGGAAGACCAAAGAAGAATTGATGCCTTTGAATTGTGGTGTTGGTGAAGAATATTGAATATACCATGGACTGCCAAAAGAACGAACAAGTCTGTCTTGGAGGAAGTACAGCCAGAATGCTACTTAGAGGCAAGGATGGCGACACTGCATCTTACATACCTTGGACATGTTGTCAGGAGGGATCGGTCCCTGAAGAAGGACATCATGCTTGGCAGAGCACAGGGTCAGCGAAAAAGAGGATGACCCTCAACAAGGTGGATTGACACAGTGGCTGCAACAATGAGCTCAAACATAACAACGATTGTAAGGATGGCTCAGGACCAGGCAGTGTTTCCTTCTGTTGTGCATAGGGTCGCTATGAGTTGGAGCCAACTTGACGGCACGTAACAACGACAACAACAATGTATTATAGTTGTGTTTGAAAAGAAGACTCCAAAACCTTTAGAGAGATATGCTGAAATATTTATAGATAAAATTAAATTATGTGAGGAATTTGCTATAAAATAATCCACAGTGCAGAAAGTAAGGAAATGGGTAGGGATATACACAAAATAAGATTGGCCATAATTGGTGATTGCTGTCCCTGCCTGATGGGCAAATGGTTGTTCATCAAACCATTCTCTACTCTTGTTAATTTTGAAATTCTCTAAAACAATGTCGTTCTTCAAACAAAAAAAGAAAAGAAAAAAATATTAGTCTGCCTCCTGGACTGAGAATTTACTGGGGTAGTGGAAGTAGGGAGACCAGTTAGTGAAATATGATGGTGATTTAAACCAGAGTGATACTGGTGGAGTTAGTGGAAGTTAGGTTCTGGATACAAAGGTTCAAACCCAACCAGCTGTTCCGGGAAAGAAAGATGTGGCAATTTGCTCCTGTAAAGATTACATCCAAGAAAACCCTACGGGGGCAGTTCTACTCCGTCACACGGGGTCGCTATGAGTTGGAATCAACTGGACAGCACTTAATAA
The DNA here is from genome assembly GCF_030014295.1 of Loxodonta africana. Classification (NCBI taxonomy): domain Eukaryota; kingdom Metazoa; phylum Chordata; class Mammalia; order Proboscidea; family Elephantidae; genus Loxodonta; species Loxodonta africana. Next base: position 104,614,191 of record NC_087345.1, read on the forward strand.
CAAGAACATCAATAGTTTATGGTTAGGTAAAGTGTGAGAGAAAAAGAATAGTCAAGGGTTTGGGACCTGAAGTGGAAGAATGTAGTTGTTATTTACTATGCTTCGAAAAGCACAGGAAATTTGTGATGAGAGAGCTTTGAAGAGTGAGAGGCTTTGGACATGGTTTGAGGTTGCTATTGGACATACCTGTTGGCATAGTGGTTAAGTGCTACAGCTGCTAACCAAAAGGTTAGCAGTTCAAATCCACCAGGCATTCCTTGGAAACTCTATGGGGCAGTTCTAGTCTGTCCTACAGGGTCGCTATGAGTCAGAATTGACTTCATGGCAACAGGTTTGGTTTTTTGGTTTTGGTATCGGACATAGGGGTACGCAGTCAGCAAAATGAATCTGTGTTTCCTTGGGCAACCAAATGCCGCACAGTCTTTCAGATCAGCATTAGCAACAAAGCACATAGGTTGAACCCATTTGTTATACGACCCAAATCTTTACACAGATTTTCGTTCCTCGGTTTGTGCAAGGTCTAGGAAATGATCAGTAATATTGTCTATTTCTTTCTCTTGAGTAAATTCACTGACACTCAGTAGTTTGGGGATATTTGCTGCAAGATATTTTGACTACATTATATGTTTTTGAAATGAAAAAAAAGCATCAGAAAGCAGCAGACTGTTGAGTGGGTCAGGGAATTCACATTTATCTCAAAATACTCTAAAATGCAAAGGTCTCCATTCCGTACCTGGACATGCTCCTATTTCTCAAAATTGGCCAGCAAATGTTGCTTTAAAATAGTATTTAACAATAAATCTAAGTGATTTTTTTATTAGAATTGTGTCTTACTTTGAGAACTTGTAATCAAAACCCTAAATTTATTAAATGGCTTAATTATGAAGTGTTTACCTACTTTACATATTAATTATTCTTTTTAATGTTCCAAAAATTATTTTAAAAATACTACCAGTAGAACAGTAACACTACAGAATGTTTGAAAAATACAACTGTCTAGTGAAGTAATTTCATTTGGGGAATTGAATTTTAGCCTTTGCCTAATCACAAATATTTTTTCCGTATTTCCGATCATAGTATAATACAATTTTGTAACCTATCTTTTCCTTTAATGGTATAAAATAAACATACTTCCATGGTATTACATAATCTTCTTAATCATTGTTTTTAAGACAACATAACCTAGGATTAAGTAGATACTGCATTAACTAATAAATTTCCTGTTAGATATTTCTTTGGCTATCATTCTTCCTGAACATTAAAAACAGTGGTACACACATGCACATGTACTCATACAGGGAGTTTTTTTGGATGATTCTCTTTAGCATGTATTTTCCATAGTGCAATTACTTAGTTAGACATTACAGAAAAAAAAAAAGAAAAGAAAAAAGCCATTACTTAGTACATTGGATTATCAAATTATTTTCTAAAAAGTCATGCCAATTCTCTTTTCTTGCAGCAATGCAGTTGTACCAATTTGACTGCACCCTTGCCCTTGTCCATCCTGAAAATGATCATTAAGATATACTTTAGTTATTTTAGGTGTCCACTCACTGTTTTAGTTGCATATATTTGCTTAATTGTGAGATATAACCTTATTTTTTTACTACTTTTCTCTTCTTTCGAACTTTCTCTCTCCAGGATTATCTGTTGTAGTCTTACTACTCACCAGCTCGCATGCTCTACTTATATTAAATATTGTCCTGCTTATTGTGATATTCTTCCAATTTATATTTTAAGTTCACCAGAAATTTATTTTTAAAGAAAGTCATAATTGGCTTTCTTAATCACTTAAGACATGACTCTACTTAAATAATTATATATATGACTTTCTATATACCCAACAACTGCCAGACATGAAACCTGTAATCTACTACACTGTTTATTGAGTGAATTTAGCTCAACGGCAATCACAATGATTGGTGGCTAAAACTTATGGAATGCTTATTAGGTGCAAACATTTCTCATGCGCTAAAATTCATTTAATTCTCACAATGACCCTTTGTGCTAGGTGTTATGATGGCTTAACAGGACATGGGTTCCCACTTAGTAACTGAAAATAGGTTATTAGATTCTGTGGATTTATAAGCACTTAAAGAATAATTAAACAATATGAAAGGTATTTCCTTTGGTGTAAAACATTACAAAAGATTTGTACTTCAGCTAGTCGGTCTCTTGTACATGAAGAAAGCCAGCAGAGCTTGAACTGCAGGAATCCTGTTCTTTTCACATTAGGATGGACTGGTCTTTGAGGCAGCACTGCCTTTCACCCCCATTTCAGTGTTTCATGCAATAATAGCTGTTTTTCCAGAATCTTCATTTGCAGATGCTTTATTTTATACATCTGATATGCAATTGACAGAGAAGTTAGTTAGGCTTTTCATTAGGCTCTTGAAAAGACTTTGAGGTCAGCCATTTGCCATTTAAAATATTCTCATTGCAGTTCTTTATTTTCCGTTTATAAACAAATTTTCCATGCACAGACTGCTCTCTCTTAACAATTCTCTTTCTAGCTTATCTGGAATGGAAAGTACTGACCTCAGAAATTACTGCTACTGAGAACTGAATGAAAAAGAAACCAAAAAGAAGATTTGGATCTCTTGATGTCACAGGGAGTGAATGTGAAATGAGCATTTTTAACTAGGACTTTGGCAAACTTGTCAGATAAGCAAACTCTTTTTTTTTTTTTTTTTTAAGCTCTCTAAAGCACAAACTACTTTACATAGATAAAACTGCTTAAGGCCCCTTTTGTTAGAAGCATTTGCCAAACACTGTAATCCAAAGTCTAGTATTTGTAAAATATATTCTTTATTTAAGACTGAAGTTCATGCTACTTTGTTTCTTTCCTTTGGCTGAGAACATGCCCAATACTTTTGCAGTGAATGGGATTAATTATTATTGATCAAGTACTCTTGGCATATCCTGTGGTATACACACCTTGACAGAGGAGACACAGTTCTTGCCCTGGATACCTTTAATTCCGTGTTAGACAAAATGATAATACACTTTGTACCCAGTCCTGATGGTATTTTTATCCTACAGTGAGATGTAAGATTGCTATTTCGTCTGGTTCACATCCATAGTTTCCTTTGTTGGACAATTGCTAGGTGGCTTTCTGGGGACACACATTGTGAGTAGAGTACTGAATAGTAAAAAGATAGTGTCTGAGGTTCACAAAGAGAGATACTGTGTCACAAGTGATATAACTAAGAGTCAGGGAGAAAAAAAACATTAGCCAAAGTGGAAAGGAAACATCAAAGAGGATTTGGAGCAAAGAGAAGGGTAGTTTTCTTACAGGAGGATGAGGAAAAAAAAGTCTGATTCAGAGGTTATTATTTAGTTTTGAGCAAACTAAATGGCAAATATATATGAGCTTTCAAAAGTTTTAACTTTGGCAGAATTTCAGATGTGGTTGTTTAAGCATTGTGTCCTGATGTATGATGTTTTCCTAAGAAACACTGAATACCCACATGCTTCTGATGTCGTTAAGTTTATCATCCTGTCTCACTTTTTGTCCCTTTAAATACTTCTGCCCATATGTAAAAATATTGTCTTCCAAAAGCGTTAAGGATTTTAACACAATTGTCTCATGATTTTTTAATATTTAAATTTATATGATGGATACTGAAATAATATTTTAAACATTTAATTTATATTTTTCTTAAAATAATGTGTACTTAGAAGGTCAGTTAGTCCACAAGGCCTATAAAGAAAACCAGATGTCTGTGTCACTCTTGCCCATCACTAGTTGTCACTCTTCAGAGAGGGTAAAGAATAATTTTTGAAAGTAGTAAAATCATGAACTCTCATCCAGATATAAAATGAGCATTTGCCAAAGGCTATAATTAACACATTAATTAATGAAAAAACCAGTTCAAAGGAGAAACTTAAAACCAGACAAACACATCAGCCTATCAGGACTTATTTCCATTATTATCAGTTTTCAACAACATAAACAGTGACTACACACATGGACCTTGCCAGATGGAATACACAGTAATGAAATTGACTATGTTTATGGAAATAGACAATAGAGAAGCTCAATATCGTCATTCAGAATAAGGCCAGCGGCAGATTGTGGAACAGACCATCAATTGCTCATATACAAGTTCAAGTTGCAGCTGAAGAAAATTAAAATAAATCCGTGAGAGCCAAAGTACAACCTTGAGTATATACCACCTGAATTTAGAGACCATTTCAAGAATAGACCTAAGACCAGACAAGCTGTGGAATGACATCAAGAACATCATACATGAAGAAAGGAAAAGGTCATTAAAAAGACAGGAAAGAAAGACCAAAATGGACTTCATAAGAGACTCTGAAACTTGCTTTTGAACGTTGAGTAGCTAAAGCGAAAGGAAGAAACCAAAAGGGAAGAACACACTCATATTTTCTTAAGTTGAAAGAACTGAAGAGAAAATTCAAGCTTCGACTTGCAATATTGAAGGATTCTGTGGGTAAAATATAGAATGACACAGGAAGCATCAAAAGAAGATGGAAGGAATACACGGGGTAACTAAAAAAAAGAATTGGTCGACGTTCAACCATTTCAGGAGGTTGCATATGATCAAGAACCAAAGGAACTGAAGAAAGGAGTCCAACCTGCCCTTAAAAAAAAAAAAAAGCATTGACAAAAAAACATGGTTCCAGGAGCGGACTGAAAGGGAAATACGCTTTTCAAGGCTGAACATGAGCACCCTCATGTGGTCTGCTAGTGCACTACCGTTTGCTGAGCCATTCTTATGTAAGCCCCTGGCTTGTAGCCACTATTGTCCACCATCCCTGTAAAACCTCTGCTGCCCCATTGCAGGGCATGGAAATCTCATTTGGTCCTGCAGCCACCCAGGATTGCCTCATATGTCAGTCCCCTAATGAACTTCTTTGCTGACACCCTGGAGTTGCCTGGTTCTTTCTTCAGTCCCTCGGCACTCTCCAATTTTGGGAGGCAAATTTCATGTTACTGGTCCGTGTCCATCTAGAGAAAGTAAAATTATGCTGAAGATAATTCAAAAACGATTACAGCAGTACATTGACAGGGAACTGCCAGAAATTCAAACCGGGTTCAGAAAAGGACCTGGAACAAGAAAATTCATTCCTGACGTCAGATGAATCTTGTCTGAAAGCAGAGAATACCAAAAAGATATTTTCCTGTGCTTTATTGACTACGCAAAGGCATTCCATTGTGTGGATCATAACAAATTATGGATGCCATCGTGAAGAATGGGAATGCCAGAACACTTAATTGTACTCATGAGGAACTTATACACAGACCAAAAGGCAGTTGTTTGAACAGAACATTGGCATACTGCGTGGTTTAAAGTCAGGAAAGGTGTTTGTCAGGGTTGTAGCATTTCGCCATACTTATTCAGTCTTTATTCAGAGCAAATAATCTGGGAAGCTGGATTATATGAAGGAGAATGCAGCATCAGGATTGGAGTAAGACTTATTAACAATGTACATTATGCAGATGACACAGCCTTGCTTGCTGAAAGTGAAGAGGACTTGAAGCACTTGCTGATGAAGATCAAAAACCACAGATGTCAGTATGGATTATACATCAACATAAAGAAAACAAAAATCCTCACAACTGGGTCAATAAACAGTATTATGATAAAAAGAGAAAATGTTAAATTTGTAAGGGTTTTATTTTACTTGGATCCACAATCATGCCCATGGAAGCAGCAGTCAAAAAATTAAGCAATGTATTACATTGGACATTTTGCTGCAAAAGACCTCTTTAAAGTGTGGAAAAGCAGAGATGTTACCTTAAGGACTCAGGTGCATTTGGCCCAAGCCATCGTATTTTCAATCACCTCATAAGCGTAACAAAGCTGGACAGTGAATAAGAAAGACTGAAGAAGAATTGGTGCCTTTAAATTATGGTGTTGTTGAAGAATATTAAATATATCATGGACTGCCAGAAGAAGAACGAATAAACTTGTCTTGGAAGCCAGAATGCTCCTTAGACTCAAGGAGGGTGAGACTTCTTCTCAGGTACACTGGACATGTTATCAGGAGGGACCAATCCCTGGAGAAGGATATCATGCTTGGCAAAGTAGGAAACCAAACCCACCGCTGTCAAGTCAATTCCGACTCATAGCGACCCTATAAGACAGAGTAGAACTGCCCCATAGAGTTTCTAAGGAGCACCTGCCGGATTTGAACTGCTGACCTCTTGGTTAGTAGCTGTAGCACTTATCCACTATGCAACCAGTGTTTCCAGTAAAGTAGAAGGTCAATGAAAAAGAGGAAAGGCCTCAATCAGATTGATGGACACAGTGGCTGCAACAACAGGCTCAAATATAGCAATGATGATGAGGATGGCATGGGAACAGGCAGTGTTTTGTTCTGTTGTACATAGGCTTGCTATGAGTCAGAACCAATTCAATAACACCTATCAACAGCAACAACAATATTTTTCTACAAATTGCTTCTATCTCTAGAGTTGTAAAATAGCTGAAAGACAATGAAAGGCCAAAGCCCTATAGAATCTTATAACCCAAAATGTTATCTTCCAAACAATATATAGCTCTCCACTAAAGTCAACTGTTTTTGTTGAAATAAACTAGTAATTGTTTTGTTCCATTTAAATCTTTTTCACAATGCTCCCTTACAGAGGGCACTGCTTCCCACTCTTTTAGCCATCCTAGTATTTTTAGTATTCACCCCCATATTTTAAAACAGCATGCTTAAATTGTTCTTCCATAATAGTTCGACTTTGTTGTTGTTGCTGTTAGGTGCCATGGAGTCGATTCTCACCCTGTGTACAACAGAATGAAACACTGCCTGGTCTTGCCCCATCCTCACAATTGTTGTTATGCTTCAGCCCATTGTTGCAGCCACTGTGTCAATCCATCTCATCGAGAGTCTTCCTCTTTTTTGCTGATTCTCTAGTTTACCAAGAATGATGTCCTCCTCCAGGAAGTGATCCCTCCAAACATGTCCAAAGTATGTGAGACGTAGTCTCGCCATTCTTGCTTCTAAGGAGCATTCTGGTTCCACTTCTTCCAAGACAAATTTGTTCGTTCTTTTGGTAGTTCGGTTTTTTTGGCAGTTTGTGGTATATTCAGCCTTCATCTCCAACACTGTAATTCAAAGGCAACATTTCTTCTTAGGTCTTCCTCATTCATTGTCCAGCTTTGCATGTATATGAGGTGATTGAAAACACCTTTGCTTGGCTCAGGTGTATCTTAGTCTTCAAGCCAACATCTTTGCTTTTTAACACTTTAAAGAGGTCTTTTGCAGTAGATCTGTCCAGTGCAATGTGTCTTTTCATTTTTTTTTTTTTGGTAATATTTTTTTTATTAACTTTTATTGAGCGTCAAGTGAACGTTTACAAATCAAGTCAAACTGTCACATAAAAGTTTATATACACCTTACTCCGTACTCCCACTTGCTCACCCCCTAATGAGTCAGCCCTTCCAGTCTCTCCTTTCATGACAATTTTGCCAGCTTCCAAGTCTCTCTATCCTCCCATCCCCCCTCCAGACAGGAGATGCCAACACAGTCTCCAATGTCTACCTGATACAAATAGCTCACTCTTCATCAGCATCTCTCTCCTACCCACTGTCCAGTCCCTTTCGTGTCTGATGGGTTGTCTTCGGGAATGGTTCCTGTCCTGGGCCAACAGAAGGTTTGGGGACCATGACCACCAGGATTCCTCTAGTCTCAGTCAGACCATTGAGTGTGGTCTTTTTGTGAGAATTTGAGGTCTGCATCCCACTGATCTCCTGTTCCCTCAGGGGTTCTGTGTTGTGCTCCCTGTCAGGGCAGTCATCGGTTGTGGCTGGGCACCAACTAGTTCTTCTGGTCTCAGAATGATGTAGGTCTCTGGTTCATGTGGCCCTTTCTGTCCCTTGGGCTCCTAGTAGTCGTGTGACCTTGGTGTTCTTCATTCTCCTTTGATCCAGGTGGGTTGAGACCAATTGATGCATCTTAGATGGCCGCTTGTTAGCATTTAAGACCCCAGATGCCACATTTCAAAGTGGGATGCAGAATGTTTTCGTAATAGAATTATTTTGCCAATTGACTTAGAAGTCCCCTTAAACCATGGTCCCCAAACCCCCGCCCTTGCTCCGCTGACCTTTGAAGCATTCAGTTTATCCCGGAAACTTCTTTGCTTTTGGTCCAGTCCAGTTGAGTTGACCTTCCATGTATTGAGTATTGTCCTTCCCTTTAACTAAAGCAGTTCTTATCTACTAATTAATCAGTAAAAACCCTCTCCCGCCCTCCCTCCCTCCCCGCCTCGTAACCACAAAAGTATGTGTTCTTCTCAGTTTATGCTATTTCTCAAGATCTTATAATAGTGGTCTTATACAATATTTGTCCTTTTGCCTCTGACTAATTTCACTCAGCATAATGCCTTCCAGGTTCCTCCATGTTATGAACTGTTTCACAGATTCGTCACTGTTCTTTATCGATGTGTAGTATTCCATTGTGTGAATATACCACAATTTATTTACCCATTCATCCGTTGATGGACACCTTGGTTGCTTCCAGCTTTTTGTTATTGTAAACAGCGCTGCAATAAACATGGGTGTGCATATATCTGTTTGTGTGAAGGCTCTTATTTCTCTAGGATATATTCCAAGGAGTAGGATTTCTGGGTTGTATGGTAGTTCTAGTTCTAACTGTTTAAGATAACGCCAGATAGATTTCCAAAATGGTTGTATCATTTTACATCCCCACCAGCAGTGTATAAGAGTTCCAACCTCTCCACAGCCTCTCCAACATTTATTATTTTGTGTTTTTTGGATTAATGCCAGCCTTGTTGGAGTGAGATGGAATCTCATTGTAGTTTTAATTTGCATTTCTCTAATGGCTAATGATCGAGAGCATTTTCTCATGTATCTGTTAGCTGCCTGAATATCTTCTTTAGTGAAGTGCATGTTCATATCCTTTGCCCACTTTTTGATTGGGTTGTTTGTCTTTTTGTGGTTGAGTTTTGACAGAATCATATAGATTTTAGAGATCAGGCGCTGGTCGGAGATGTCATAGTTGAAAATTCTTTCCCAATCTGTAGGTGGTCTTTTTACTCTTTTGGTGGTCTTTAGATGAGCATAGGTGTTTGCTTTTTAGGAGCTCCCAGTTATCTGGTTTCTCTTCGTCATTTTTGGTAATGTTTTGTATTCTGTGTATGCCTTGTATTAGGGCTCCTAATGTTGTCCCTATTTTTTCTTCCATGATCTTTATCGTTTTAGTCTTTATGTTTAGGTCTTTGATCCACTTGGAGTTAGTTTTTGTGCATGGTGTGAGGTATGGGTCCTGTTTCATTTTTTTTGCAAATGGATTTCCAGTTACGCCAGCACCATTTGTTAAAAAGACTATCTTTTCCCCAATTAACTGACACTGGGCCTTTGTCAAATATCAGCTGTTCATATGTGGATGGATTTATATCTGGGTTTTTTTTTTTTCTCAGTTCTGTTCCATTGGTCTATGTGTCTGTTGTACCAGTACCAGGCTGTTTTGACTACTGTGGCTGTATAATAGCTTCTGAAATCAGGTAGAGTGAGGCCTCCCACTTTCTTCTTTTTCAGTAATGCTTTGCTTATCCGAGGCTTCTTTCCCTTCCATATGAAGTTGGTGATTTGTTTCTCCATCACATTAAAAAATGACATTGGAATTTGGATTGGAAGTGCATTGTATGTATAGATGGCTTTTGGTAGAATAGACATTTTTACTATGTTAAGTCTTCCTATCCATGAGCAAGGTATGTTTTTCCACTTAAGTAGGTCCTTTTTAGTTTCTTGTAGTAGTACTTTGTAGTTTTCTTTGTATAGGTCTTTTACATCCTTGGTAAGATTTATTCCTAAGTATTTTATCTTCTTGGTGGCTACTGTGAATGGTATTGATTCGGTGATTTCCTCTTCAATGTTCTTTTTGTTGATGTAGAGGAATCCAAGTGATTTTTGTATGTTTATCTTATAACCTGAGACTCTGCCAAACTCTTCTATTAGTTTCAGTAGTTTTCTGGAGGATTCCTTAGGGTTTTCTGTGTATAAGATCATATCTTCTGCAAATAGAGATAATTTTACTTCCTCCTTGCCAATCCAGATGCCCTGTATTTCTTTGTCTAGCCTAATTGCTCTGGCTAGGACCTCTAGCACAATGTTGAATAAGAGTGGTGATAAAGGGCATCTTTGTCTGGTTCCTCTTTTTGCTTTCATGGATGTTGATTGTGGATTCAAGCAAAATGAAATCCTTGACAGACTCAGTCTTTTCTCCATTTATCATGATGTTGCCTATTAATCCAGTTGTGAGGATTTTTGGTTTCTTTATGTTAAGGTGTAACCCATCCTGAAGACTGTGGTCTTTGATCTTCATCAGTAAGTGCTTCAAGTCCTCTTCACTTTCAGCAAGCAAGGTTGTGTCGTCTGCATAACACACGTTGTTAATGAGTCTTACTCCAAACCTGATGCTTCATTCTCTTTCATATAATCCAGCTTCTCAGATTATTCACTCTGCATAAAGACTGAATACATCTGGCAAAAGGCTATAACCCTGACAAACCCTTTCCTGACTTTAAACCACGCAGTATGCCAATGTTCTGTTCAAACAACTGCCTTTTGGTCTATGTACAAGTTCCTCATGAGCTCAATTAAGTGTTCTGGAGTTCCCATTCTTCACAATGTTATCCATAATTTGTTATGATCCACACAATGGGATGCCTTTGCATAGTCAAGAAAACACAGGAAAACATCTTTCTGATATTCTCTGCTTTCAGCCAGGGTCCTTCTGACATCAGCAATAATATCCCTTGTTCCATGTCCTCTTCTGAACACAGCTTAAATTTCTGGCAGTTCCCTGTCGATGCCCTGCTGCAACAGTTTTTGAGTGACCTTTGGCACAATTTCACTTGTGTGTGATATCGTATGATAATTTCCACATTAGGTTGGGTCACCGTTCTTTGGAATGGTCATAAATATGGATTTCTTCCAGTCGGCTGGCCAGGTAGCTGTCTTCCAAATTTCTCAGCATAGACGAGTGAGCATTTTCAGTGCTGCATCTATTTGTTGAAACATCTCAATTGGTATTCTGTCAATTCCTGGAGTCTTTTTTTTTTTTTTTGGTCAATGCCTTCAGGGCAATTTGGGCCTCTTTCTTCAGTAACATCCATTCCTGATCATATGCTACCTGCTGAAATGGTTGGACATCAACCAATTTTTTTGGTATGGTGACTCTGTGCGTTCAACTTTAGAAAATAGTTATTAACTTCTTCCCATGGAAAATGAGGATTTAACTCTTATGCGTAACTCTTCACACATACTTTATTTGCCTGTCCCAAATATCACATTCTTTATTAAATCTATATTCATTAGGACTATGCAGGTACTGTTCATTACTGACTTAAGCAGTGGAATATAATTGTATTCCTTTTTCAGTTTACTTTGTAGTTAGCTCCTGACTCTTCCTTTTTTTTTTTTCCTTTTCTTTCTCGGTCTTTTTATTTCCTTCTCCTCCTCCTTTTTATTTCTTCTTCTGTCCTTTTGCTCAGTTTTGTTTGAATATCTGTCTAAATATTCCTAAACCCTCCAATAGCTCATTACTTGCTTTTTATTCTAAAATTTCCACCTAGTTAAACTTCCCAGATAATCTAAGAGTGCTATTTATGTATTCCCCTCACTTTTTACTCCATCTCCTCTTCCTTCTTGATCTTGTCCTTCCTTTACTATTCTTTTTTATTTTTTTATCATGAAGCCATCTCTTCTGGGGGTCTTCATCTTTCTCCTGAACTTGTGCTGATGACCTTCTAGCTGCTGCTTTCATTATGGGACTTCTCTGCAGAACGCCTACGAATTTCCTTTTACCTGTCTCTTCCACTAGCCCACCCTTTTCTGGGTCTTACTTTCTACTGATTTATACCTCTGATTTAAGGAGACCCATACTCCATTATCTTCACAAAAAGGCATGAATGGAAGATAAAATTTGAAATCTTGTACCTTTGAAATGTATATTTAGTCTACCCTTATACTTATTTGATAGTTTAGCTGGTTATAGATGTCTAAGCTTTCAAATCAATGTCTCTAAGAACTCTCAGTACCTTCACGATTACAGTAAGTTGTCCTAATAACTGGTTTCATTCTTATTCCTTATCCCTTATATGATCTGATTTTTTTCTGTCTGGAAGCTTTAAAAAATCTCTTTGTTCTGACATTTCATGATGTAATGCCTTGGAATTGGTCTTTTTCTCCTTTGAGCATATAGTGAGTTCTTTAAATCTGGAAATGCATGTCCCTCAATTGTAGGAAATAATCTTTTGCTATTTCGTTTATAATTTCCAGCTCTGTATTTTTCTTACTCTTTAGAATTGCTGTTATTCAGATGTACAACCTCATGGGTGATGATCTAATTTTCATTTCTGTCACATTTTATATCTATTCCCAACTTTATATTCTAAAAATTCTATTGAATATTATTTTTGTTTTACTGTTATAAATTTGACCCAAGAACTTCATAAAGTGTAATAGCATATCTCTCTGATGATATTAGTTATAATATTGGATCTTTCTTCTGTTGGCTATTCTCTTTAGTTCTCTAATTTTTGTTTGTTGGTTGGTTTGTTTCTGACTGTTTTATTGTCTCTTTCATGTTAGAGGCTTTCCTCAAATGTCTGAAATTCATACTTAAAACTCAGGGATGAAAATCTTGATGGGAAGCTCCGTGTGCATTGAGTTAATGAATGTTTTTTAGACTTCTTGATTCAGAGATTATATATTATTTCTTGAAATTCTAGCACCTAAAACAGACTTGTACGTGTTTGTCTCTGGCATGAAGAACAGAATGTTCTATTAAGAGGGAAGAAAGCAAGATGAAGAGAAAAAAAAACAAAAACAAAGGATGTATGGATTCAGGTAACCACCATAGTTTCTTTTTAATTAGAAGAGAAAAACACTCTAAAACAAGTGGAAAACTGACAGATGATTGATCTTAAACAAAGCCCTGTCAGCTATAAATCCTGAAGACCATACATATCTTACAACAAAATTATACAGAAAACAAAATATTTTCTGGCATTCCCAGACATCCTTTTATGCCATTTCTCATTTTGTGTTCGAGTCCTGCCATTGTGCCCCTTTCCAGGTATGTGATATCCCTATGCCTTCCTTTTCCTCATCATAACCTTGCCTCATGAAGGAAAGAAATGAATCGTTTATGCCTTTTCATTTTACCTTGGCCACTTCCCTTATCAGGTTAAATAGTTAACAATTAAAATTTAATGCTTATTGTAGAACTAAAGACTTAGCTTTTATCTTAGGGATAAAAGGGACCTTAGGGAGCTAGTGAGACAAGCATTTGGAGGAGAAAAGGGCCTCTGGTACTACTTAATGTCATATTTACTTTACCTAAGTGTGACACTGATGATACATGGAGACGAACTTTTTTTTTGTAATTTACTTTAGATGAAGGTTTATAGAGCAAACTAGTTTTTCCTTAAACAATTAATATACATACTGTTTTGTGACGTTGATCGCCATCCCCACGGCATGTTAATACTCTCCCCTCCTCGACCTTGGGTTCCCTATCACCAGTTTTCCTGTCCATTCCTGTCTTCTTGTCCTTTCCCCTGGGCTGCTGTGTCTATTTAGTCTTGTTTAGTTTTATGGGCATATCTAATCCTTGGCTGAAAAGTAAATCTGAGAAGTGACTTGAGTACTGAGTTAAAAAGCATGTCCAAAGTATGTGAGGCCTAGTCTCAGCATCCTTGCCTCCAAGGAGTGTTCTGGTTGTATTTCTTCCAAGACAGATTTGTTCATTCTTTTGGCAGTCCGTGGTATATTCAATATTCTTCGCCAAAATCGCTATTCAAAGGTGTCAGTTTTTCTTCAGTCCTCCTTATTCACTGTCCGGTTTTCACATGCAGATGAGACAATTGAAAACACCATGGCTTGAGTCAGGCGCACCTTAGTTCTCAAGGTGACACCTTTGCTTTTCAACACTTTAAAGAAATTTTTTTGCAGCTGATTTGCTCAATACAATGTGCCTTTTGACTTCTTGACTGCGGCATTCATGGGTGTTGATTATGGATCCAAGTAAAATGAAATCCTTGACAACTTCAATCTTTTCTCCGTTTATCATGATTTTGCTTATTGGTCCACTTGTGAAGATTTTTGTTTTCTTCATGTTGAGGTGTAATCTGTACTGAAGACTGTGGTCTTTGATCTTCATCAGTAAGTGTTTCAGGTCCTCTTCACTTTCAGCAAGCAAAGTTGTGTCATCCGCATAACACAAGTTGTTAATGAGTCTTCCTCTAATCTTGATGCCCTATTCTTCTTCATATACTCCAGCTTCTTGGATATTTTGCTCAGCATACAGTTTGAATAGGTATGGGGAAAAGATACAACCCTGATGCACACCTCTCCTGACTTTAAACCATGCAGTATCCTCTTGTTCTGTTTGAACGACTGCCTCTTGATCCAGGTACAGATTCCTCACAAGCACAACTAAGTGTTCTGGAATTCCCATTCTGCACAACGTTATCCATAATTTGTTATGATCCCCACAGTCAAATGCCTTAGCACAGTCAATAAAACACAGGTAAATACCTTTCTGGTATTCTCTGCTTTCAGCCAGGATCCATCTGACATCAGCAATGATATCCCTGGTTCTATGTCCTCTTCCGAATCCGGTTTGAATTTCTGGAAGTTCCCTGTCAATATACTGCTGTAGCTGCTTTTGAATGATCTTCAGGAAAATTTTGCTTGCATATAAAATCATTCGATAATTTCCACATTCAGTTAGATCACCTTTCTTTGGAATAAGCATAAATATGGAACTTGTCCAGTCAATTGGCCAGGTAGCTGTCTTCCAAATTTCTTGGCATAGACAGGTGAGCACTTCCAGTGTTGCATCCATTTGTTGAAACATCTCAATTGGTATTAATCAATTCCTGAAGCCTTGTTTTTTCACCAATGCCTTCGGTGCAGCTTGGACTTCTTCCTTCAGTATCATTGGTTCCTTATCCAGCGAGCCATTACTAGATTGTCAGTCTGTCACCTAAATTCTTAGAATTTTTCTATCTTCCACTCAGATCCACATGGTCAAAGGATGAGTTCTAATTCATCTCTCCGGTACCCTAATCCTTCTCTAGGACCTGAGCTCTCCATTGGCTGGCTCCTGCCAAATTTCTTTCCCCAGAACTGAACTCTGTCCTACATCTCCCAAATAAATGGCGGGGACCTGCTACACACTGGAGATTTCCTAGCATTATTACCTATTCTCTTGAATGATGAAGATAATTTGCACCCAAAATGTCTTCCTAAAAGTCTTTGTTCATCAGATTGGAGATCTTTATATTGATGATTGTCAAAACCTCACATCAGGATCTTTGAGCTTTGTATTACCCCATTGCCTTTTCTGGATCTAACCTCTGTACTTGGATTCTTTCCTTTTAATCTGTTCAATGTCCTACTGAATTGGCTGCTACGCAGTTGTACCTTCTCCCAAGGCCCTTCAGCCCACAGAAGTTGAGCTATAACAATAGTTCATGTTCAAATTCACCCAAGTCTCATCAAACTGAAACTTCTAGTTCTCAAATGCTGCATGCATTGTTTTGCTTATCTTTTCACAATGCAAATTAATGGTAATTTTCATTGTTAGTAAACTTCCTTCAGATATTGTTGACTTTTCATTTACTTTTAAATTTCCCATTCTTCTTTTCCTACAGGGGATTCTGATGAACATATTCCCATTAAGGTTTTTTAAGCTAGAAGACAACGAATAAGGAAGACCAAAGAAAAACTGATACATTTGAATTATGTTGCTGGCAAAAAATACTGACTATACTGTAGACTGTCAGAAGAACCAACAAACCTGTCTTGGAAGAAGTACAGCCAGAATGCTCCTTAGAAGAGAGAATGCTAAGACTTCATCTCATGTACTTTGGTCATGTTATCAGGAAGGACCAGTCCCTGGAGAAAGACATCGTGCTTGGTAAAGTAGAAGGTCAGCAAAAAGAGGAAGACCTTCAACAAGATTAATTGGCACAATGGTTGCAACAGTGGGCTCAAACATAGGAAGGATTGTGAGGATGGCACAGGACCAGGCAGTGTTTCATTCTCTTGTACATAGGGTCGCTAAGAGTTGGAGCCTAATCAATGGCACCTAACAAATAACAATCTAGAAGAAGGCTGATGTCTTTACATGTTGGTTATGCACTATGCATACCTTGATTTTAAGCTTTTAGAAGACAGAAGTTTCATGCTTTAGATGATGGCTGACCTGCATTATTTACTTGATGACCCAAATACAGGAGTTTAGTATTCTTATCCTAGTTCTACCGTTAACCATCTATGTGTCTATTAGCATGTCCTTAACTTCTTTTGGTATAAATTTCCTTATGTGTAAAAAAAGATGTTTTTATTTTTTATACTTCCCCCACCCCCAGTCCCTGGCACTAAAGCCCAATCCTTTACCATAAATTGGTCTTTATGAGCATCCTCAAATGGAAGGTTTAAATCTCAACTCAACAACGATGATGGTTATATAAATTACACATTTCTGTTATTTACATTTTTCAGGTCTTTTTAAAAGCATCTCATTTTCTAGAGTTCAGACTTAGTTTCTCCCTTGCACCCTGTGGTTCAGGAGCATTATTTTTAGTTTTGCTGAGCGGCTAAGAAGTTAACCCACAAGGTTGGGGTAACTGATAAGCACAAAGTGAAGTTGCTGGTATGGAAAAAAATTTTTTTATCCTTGATTTCCTCCCATAATCCTCCTAAGAAAAATTTCAATCTCCAGACAGGCTGGTATAAAGAAAAAGCTTTTGTCAAGACAAAAACACCTGCCCTGGAACCAGCTGAACAGATTGTGTAGTTCTACTCCGTGACAGCTGTGAGAAAGAGGCTTGGAAACCGCTAATTCAATCAAGAACTGTTTAATGCAATTTGACAGACTTCCAACATAAATTGGGCTATGTCGCTATTTGGAAGAAGAAAGAAAGAAAAAAGAGACTCATAGCTTCAGGGAAAGCTGTGGAGGACTGAAATTTTTCTGGGGTTCCTGATGAAACTGAGAGTTAATAGATCTGGTATCCATCCAAAGCAAAACTGTAATGAATTGGAAGAAAGTAATTAGAAAAGCATTTGATGGTGAGAGCCAGAAACTTTCCTGAACAGAGAGGCAACATGTTACATAAACTGAAAGTTCCACTAAACAGTTAAGTCTACACATTTCTCCTCTTCAGGCCCCAAACTAAACAGTGAATCTCTGGTTTAGGCAATGGAAAATAATAAACTGCTAAAGAAGCCAGTGACCCATGATCTGGGATCACAGTGGAACAAGAGACTCCTTCAATGTCAAAATGCAGCGTAACTCAGATTTGTAGGTGGAAGACCTGGGATTGAATTGTTTCTCTTCTGCTGATTAGCAAATACTATAACTCAGTGTGATATATTGAATTGTGTCCCCTCAAAATTTAGGTGGAAGTCCTAATCCCTGGTACTTTTGACCATGTTTGGAAATAAAGTCTTTGAAGATATTCTAAGTTAACATGAGTCCTAATCGCATCAGAGTGGTGTCCTATAAGAGAAGAGACACAGAGAGATACACAGATGGAAAATGGCCACGTGACAATGGAATTATGCTGTAGCTGCCAGCAAGGAACACCTGGGGCTACCAGAACTAAGTGAAACAAGAAGGGATCTTTTCCTAAAGCCTTCTAGGAGAACATGGCTGCTGACACCATGAATTTGGACTTCTAGCCTCCAGAACTGTGGGACAAAAAATTTCTGTTCTCTAAGGTCACTCATTATGGCAGCCATAGGGAACTACCACACCCAGGAATTGCAAATTCAAAGGCCAAATTGGTAAATAAATGAATGAAACAGTCTAAGTATGTAAGTAACAGGGTCTGGGGTGGACCTGGTAGCACAAACCCTGTTTCAAAGTGGCAGTTCCAGCTGGCCATTTTCATGGGGGATATTTAGTCTCAGAGTGTCAGATTGTCTCAATTTTCAGGAGAAACTAAATTTCTATGTGAAATGTTCAAATTTTCAATGTTGGCTCAAATTTAAAATACAGTAAAAACATTTTTTGAGTCAAATTATCTATGGATGTCTGGGTAGTGACTGCTCCAATCTCTGTGTTTCAGGGATCTCATTCATGATAAAGACAACACCTATTTCACATGGCTATTAAGGAAATAAGTTTCTAGATTTGGGATTGTTGGGTTAGAAATTTGTATTTTAAATGCTTTTGATAAATATTGCCATATTGCACCAGAAATTTTAAAACAATTTTTATTCCCACAAGTAGCATAAAGAATGCCCACTCTCCATATTTTGAACAATACGGTGTACAATTAGACATACACTTTAAAAATTAGTAAATTATTTTATAAATTAAAATAATTATTTCTAATTTTTCACGTAATGTGTTAAAAGAATAATAATGAAATATAGCAACATTAATGAGAAACATTAAAATCTTCTACCTTTCCAAATTGCTCTCTTCAAACACACATACATTTTACATATAAAATTTTGTGTAAATGAGGTCATTCTATAAATACTATTTTGTTACCTGCTTTTTTTTAACTGAATATCTGTCATAGAGTTACTTCTATGTAATTAGCAGTATAGATACACTTTTTCATTTTTAATGGGCTTAATAGAATTCCAAGATGAATCCGTGTAGTCAAATAAATTAAAATACAAAAAAAAATTTAGTTTTTTTTTTTTTTAAAACATTTTTGTGGACATCAAGTTTGTTTGCAATATTTTACTTGTAAAAACAACTCTACAATGACTATCCATTACTATTTGTATTTAATCACTTGAATATTATCCCCTTAAAATTATCTGAGTTATGGTGTATGCACATTTAAATTTTGGTGAACATTGCCAAATCACTGTAAAAAGTTTGATGAATTTGCTATTTTATGGAGTTTATACATATTTTTCTCTTTTCTTAGCCTGGTACGTGGAAAGTGAATAATCAATCTTGTAATTAATTCCATTTGTCTATTAATATTAAAACCTTTGCTGTCGAGTCAATTCCAACTCATAGTGACCCTATAGGACAGAGTAGAACTGCCCCATAGAGTTTCTAAGGAGCGGCTGTGTGGATGCGAACAGCCAACCTTTTGGTTAGCAACTGAAGCTCACCATAGCTCTTAACCACTACACCACCAGGGCTCTGTATTAGTATTAGTGAAGTTGAATATTTTTTCATGTAATTTTAAAATCACATTTCCTGTGAACTGGCCACTTACTTTCTGGGCTTTTTTTTTTTCTATTGATTTATAAAAAAAAAAATTGACGGCACTGGGTTTGGGTATTGATTTATAAGAGCATTGTACGTCTTAGTGTTACTAATCCTTCGCCAGATGTGCTGCAAATATTTTTTTCCCCAGTTTGGAATTTGTCTTATAAGTTTGTTAAAAATGTATTTCTTTTTCCTACAGAGATTTAATTTATTTACTATGTAATTAAATCTATCAAATTTCCTTTGTTTTCTGGGTTATTTTAGAAAGTTCCTCTTCATTTAAATTCTATTTTAAAAACTTACCGTACTTTTTCCTGACAATCTTGGTTTTAACTTTTATATTTAAATCTGTATCCATTGCTTATTTATTTTTATTTTTTGGTGAAAAAATACACAGTAAAACCTGCTCCCATTCCGCAGTTTCTAGACATAATGTTCAGTGACATTGGTTAAATTCCTTACGTTGCGTCAACTTTCTCCTCATTTCTGTTTTAGTTGTGTCACTTCCATTTACTTAATCACCCTGCCCCCCAACCTTCTCATCAAGGCTTTAAAATAGCTGTTGACCCTTTGGTCTTATTTCGACAATTTTTTTTTTTAATGTAAGGCACAAGGATGACAATCTTTACTCTTTTGGGTAAACTAAAACTTTGCAATATATTTTATAAATGAGAAAGAAGGAACTACTAGTGCTTCACTTTTTCAGAATTTGCTGATTTCTCATGAGTGTATTCCTCTACGTGAACTGTAGAAACATTCTGTCTAGTCAAACAAAAATTACATGGGTATTTTTCACTTAAATTTCATTTCAATTATAAATTAATTTTGGAAGTAATATCTTTATAATGTTGAGTCTTCCTGGCCAAGGATAAGTTATATTTCTCCATTTATTAAAATATTTATTGTTTTAATAATTTTCTTCATAAATAAAATAAAAAACAAAACCCATTGGTTGTGATTGTTTGCAACCCTATAGGACAGTAGAACTTCTCCATAGGGTTTCCAAGGATCAGCTGGTAGATTTGAACTGCCAACGTTTCACTGGCAGCCAAACTCTTAACCATTGCACCATCAGGGCTCCAGTTTTCTTCATATGGCCTGTATATTTTTTAGTATACCAGAAAAAATCAAAAAAAATTTTTTTGTTCTGGTATACTGAAAAATATTTTTTAGTATACATTTGCTGATTTGTTTAGGTTTTTTTTTTTTTTTCTATTGTAAATGACACTTTTTAAAATTTCCATTAAAATTTCTAACTGGTTATTTTCAACTAACAAGAGGGTTACCTAATTTGAATATTGTGACAGTCATTATCTTATTAAACTACACTAGATCTCCCAGGTATTCAGTGATATCATACCTTACGTACATCATGATAATTGTGCTCCTTCTTTCTAATATTTTAAATCTCTTTTTAGGAGAGAGGTGTCAAACCCTTTGTTTCGAATTTTTATTTAAAATGATTCTTGTATAAATGAAATAGTTTCACATACATTTTCTTATTTGACGCTAATAAAATAGGCGGTATAAAACCCTGGTGGTGTAGTGGTTAAGAGCTAAGGCTGCTAACCAAAAGGTCGGCAGTTCGAATTCACAAGGTGCTTCTCAGAAACTCTATGGGGCAGTTCTACTCTGTCCGGTAAGGTCGCTGTGAGACAGAGTCGACTGACTCGACAGCAGTGGGTTTGGTTTTTGGTATAGTTCATATAACCATACAGATGACTTCCACATATATGAACAGGGTTTTAATCATATGTTGATGGTTAATATTAAAATTCTTTAAAATTAACTGTACTTATAACTCTTGATTCAGGAATTCAGCAAAAAAAAAAAAAAAAGTGAAACACACACACAACCAGAGATGGATTACCCAATAAGCAAGGTACACATGAGCTTATATGTTTACTTACTAAGCTGTAGTGAACCATTCAATTGTTTTTCACCGTATCAAAGATGTGGTAAAATCCATGTTAAATTATGCACTACAGATTAGTAAATAAACACCGGTAAGCCCATTTGTATCTTGCTTAAGGTAAGCCCATGAGTCCCTTGCTTACTGGTTAATCCGCCCCTACACACAACTCTCTTGGGTATTCAGATTCTTAATAAGTATCATTTAAATTGCTGTTCTCAGTGTTAGGGTAAAACCATGAAATTCTCTTTGCTTGAGAAAGGAGGCAGTTACCTCCCCATCCTTCCCTGTTCAGCTTGTTTCCTTGTCAATATAACAGGCCTGCTAAGTGGTCTGAACTTCTGATTTTACAACAAAAAGTCCCTGGCCTCTGACTCTTAGAACTGTAAACACATACTTCCAAAATTAACTCAAGAGTCTCTCATTTCCTACACAGGAGACAATCACAAGGTGCATCCATTTATCTCTCAAAGAGATAAGAACATCTTTCATTGTTCTTTCCTCTGCTATACTCTTATATTTGTGTGAAATTCTGTTCAGTTGTCATTCATATGCTATATTCCATGCATGTAAATTTGATCATGTATAACCTGTAATAATCTCTGTTCTTTCTCTCTTCTGCATTGGTATGGAGAATTTTTGTTTGTTTGTTTTGTTTTGTATCAGATATCTTAGTTTCTTAGTGCCATGGTAACAGAAATGCTACAAGTAAGCAACTTTAAAGAACAGAAATTTGTTTTTTCACAGTTTAGGAGGATAGAAGCCTGAACTCTGAGTACCAGCTCTAGAGGAAGCTCTCTCTGTGTCCAATCTTGGGGGAAATCCTTGTCTCAGTTTCTCTAGCCCTGGCATTACTTGATTTCCTGGCAATCCCCCCATGGCATTAATCTTTGGCCTGTTAGTGCTTGCTTGTCTCTGTGTCTAGGCTCTGTGTCTAGGCTGCTCTTTAAATTACTTAGAAGTGATTAGGTTTAGAGCAAACCCTGCATTGCTAGAGCACCATTAACATAACAAAGAAATTCCTATTCTCCGAGAAACGTAACAACATATCATAACATATCATATTAAACATAACAAACATAACATAACACAGCACATAACAGAACAAGTAACACAACACATAACACAATACAACATAATACATTACACAACATAACACAACACAACACAACATAATAACATAACATAATAACATAACATAACGTAAAATATAGCACAAGAAACACCTATTCCCAAAGGGGGTTACATCCATAGGGATAGGATTCTAACTCATGTTTTGAAGGCACAAAATTCAATCCATAACAGCAGTATTGTTTTATTTCCGCAACAGTTTATAAAAAAAAACTTAAGTACAATGCCTTTATAACAAACATTGCGTGTATAAGTGACTTATGAAACTAAAACATAAGATCCAATGAACACTATTTAAATTATTCTAACATAAATGTAATCGACTATCTTTAAGGTATTTATTTTCTCTAATGGTAATGACACCTTACAATGTTATTAATGTGTATATGTGCATGTATCTTTGTGTTACATTTATCTTTAAAAAAGTAACCTGGATCTGCCAGAATCTCTGCTCCAGAAAATATTATTAGAAGGAAATGATGTGTTTTTCCCAAACACTAATTCAGTACTTATACAAGCTGAGGCAGCATTGTTATTGCTAAAATCCCATATTTTATCTTCTCAACAGAGTTTCTCTTGGCCCAGGAAAATGATTGAAACTTCCAAAACAGTGCCAAATTCAGATGAACCCAGCAGATCTCATAATGAAATTTTAATTATATTGAGTAAAATAAGTGCTTAGGAGCCCTCCAAAGAAAAACAAAAATGTCTGGGTGAGTTTAAAACTAACAAGAAGAAAAACAAAATTACAGAAAGAGTGATTAATGATTAAAAGAAGCTAACTCTGCTGTTTTGATCACTCTGAGACTCTGAGCTGTCATCTAGAGATCACAGACCTCAGGAATCTGGCTCCCGTGGAGAATCTGATGAGTTTGGTAGTGACAGCTCCAAACTTGGTCCAAGTTGCAAATGCTTCTGAATCCTATCTCCTAAGTAATTATATCAAGAAGAAATACATTCCTCCTTTATACATCATATTTTTTTTCCTTTTTGTTTTCTCTCCTTTGTCTCCTAATTGTTGAAAGTAAAGAGTCAATCTTCGAATAGAGCCCTCTACCATGTAAGAGTTGAATACACACAATTGGGAAAATGAGCTTCTTAAAATAGAGCTAACTGGAATTCATTCATACATGAGATTGATCAGTTGATCACAGATATCTTTCAAGAAATAATATACTGTAAAATATGGTTAATGTATATATTACTAACGAGGTGAATGTGCAATGTCCATATTACTAGGAAATTGGGAAACTGTCAATTTAAATGTATTGAGTATAATTAATATAAAATAAGTTGAAGTCCTGGAAATGACAGCATGCACTGGAGGCATATTAAAGCAATGAAGGAATTTTGAAATTAATGAAGAGATATGGACTGTCATCATATACCAGAAGTATTGAAAATGGAAATCATGATTAAAATGTTAATTATGTGTGCTCTCATCCTGTCTAGAATTTGTCTGTGTTGACTGGCTGATCCCAGGATCCTTGTTTCTTTTTTTTAAATAGTCTTACAAAGGAAATGGTGACTATCAGATTACCACAACTTCAGGAAACCATTTCTTCAAGTCATCCATCTTTTGCTTTCTGATAGTTATTGTTTCTCTACTGCAGAGAGCATGTTCTGGAAGAGGGTTTTATACTTACTCACGTGTATATTTGTCCCCTATGGCAATATTAATTTCAGAGAAAGTAATTTTGGCTTCTAAAAAAATTCATGTGTGTTTGTGGAATACGAATCAGTATCTCAGACTCTGATCACCTACATTTAATAAACTAACAGTTTTGCAAATTAGTTGAGTAACGCAAGTGTAAAATGACATATAAACAGTCAACAGAGAACAGAGAACCATCTCCTTCCCCAAAACATATGTACCTAACACTTAAATAACACCAACTGGTAAGGCATTGCTCTAAGCTCTTTTCTTATGATAATTAAATTTTCACCAAATCCTTACAACAACCCTGGAAATTCCATTACAGTCTTATCATCATCCTCATTTTATACATGAAAAACCTGAGGCTAGTAAGTAACAGAACAGAATTCAGACCGTGGTGGTCTAGTTCTAACAGTCTGCGCTAAACCAGCAACTCTACTGCTTCACCTCTATATAACGCTCGTTGTTTTCCTCTTGGGTTTGCATCTACTTTCTGCTGTTTCTTCTGGGAGGAACATGATTATATATTGTGGACTACCAAATAAATACTTGATAATAGTCCCCATTACCCTTTACAAAAGAATCTAACTTTTTTTTTTTTTGGTCATCTTTTTCAATACAGAAGCTACTTGGAAAGAGCCCATATTGGTTTGTATAGCTAATTCCTGCCTTTCTTTTACAAACTTTGAAAACTTTGTAGCTCAACCAAACATCATTTAGATCATTTCTGGGTGCTTTCTTTAGCACAGAAATTGAATTAAGGCATTGCAAAATGTATTTGATATCTTCTCTCACATCTCATGTCCGGTTCATAAGACAATTAATTATATTGGCTGTTTTTTCAAAATATATCTACAAACCAAATGTTTATCACCACCTCCACTGCTGTTTCTTGATTCAAGCCTTGGTCATCTCTCAACTTGAACTCTCTAATAACTTTCCTACTGATCTTGCTGTTTCTGCTCTCACCTCCCTTGAGTACAGACAGCCTCAACACAGGAGGCAGTGTGATCTTGTAAAAATATAAGCCAGAGGCTGTCATTCCTTCTCTTGAAACCCTCCAGTTTCTTCCAGTGATTTGCAAGGTTGTAGGTGGTCTATCTTCCAACTGTTTCTCTGGCTTCCTCTCCTATCACTGTTCCTCCATTCATTCAGCTGTGGTCACACAAGATGCTCTCACACATGACAGGCATGCTCCTGCCTTACAGCCTTTGCACTGGCTATTTCCTCTACCTGGAACATTCTTCTGCCAGATATATGCATGTGTAACTCATTTCTTCCAAGGCTTCCTCAAATATCATCTTCTCAATGAGGCTTACCCTAACTACATTTTTTAAAATTGTAAATATTCCTGTTTCACTCTTAGTAGCCCTGATTACCTTCACTCTTCTCTACATTTTTCCTGTAGCAATAATCATATTCCCTTATTTATTAGCTTATTGATTGTTGCCTGCCTCCCATATCTGTAAACAAGAATATAAGGCCCATGAGAGCCGGAGCATTTGCCCGTTGTATTAACTTTCACATTCCAATCTCTTAGAACAGTGCCTGGCACATAAACATAGTAGGTAATAAGTCAATTTGTTGGATGCGTGAATGATACTAACATTAAAAGTGGTAATATTCAATCAGTGCTTACTTGTTCCTGAAAGAGGTCTAAGCACTTTACCTCTATGACTTCATTTAATACAGCAAAACTATGAAGTAAGTGTCAGTATTATTCTTTGTTCACAGATAATAAAACAGGCATAAATTAGAGAGGCACAAATGTCTACTAATCAATTATTATAATTAACTGAGTTTCTGCCTGGAGTGTTGACAGCAGGAAAAAGGAATAAAGGAAGAGAGATGATTACCATCAAAGATTTAAACATTTCTGGGTTCTAGGTCAGAAAAGTGTTAATTTAAATAGCCTATTTTGATTAAAAATGTTTAGGTAGATCACGAGGCAGTCGTTTGACGAGAATAAGGGAGCAGATACTGTGTGGTTTAAAATCAAGAAAAGGGTGTGGCAGGATTGTGTCTTTTTGCCATACTTATTCCATCTGTATGCTGAGCAAATAATCCAAAAAACTGGATCATATGACAAAGAAAGAGATGTCAGGATTGGAAGAAGACTCATTAACAATCTGTGATATGCCAATGACACAACCTTGTTTGCTGAAAGTGAAGAGAACTTGAAGCACTTATTGATGAAGATAAAAAACTACAGCCTTCAATATGGATTACACCTCAACAAAGAAAACAAAAATTCTCACAACTGGACCAACAAACAACATCATGATAAATGGAGAAAATATTGAAGTTGTAAAGGATTTCATTTTCCCTGAATTCACAATCAATGCTCATGGAAGAAGCAATCAAGAAACCAAACAATGCATTGCATTGGGCAAATTTGCTGCAAAAGACCTCTTTAAAGTGTTCAAAACCAAAGATGCCACTTTGAGGACTAAGATGCACCTGGCCCAAGCCAGGAGGCTCCTTAGAAGGAAGGATTCATGGGACTTCATTTCATGTTCTTTGGGCATGTTATCAGGATGGACCAATCCCTGGAGAAGGATATCATGCTTAGTAAGGTAGAGGGTCAGCGAAAGAGAAGAAGACCCTCAAAGAGATGGACTGACACAGTGGCTGCAACAGGGGCTCAAGGCTAGCAAGAGTTGTGAGGATGGCATAGTATTGGGCAGTATTTTATTCTGTTGTATGGCTGGTCACTATGAGTTGGAACAGACTTGTGGCTCCTAACAACAATTTTAATTAATGAAATGCAGTAATCATTTTTTTAAGTATTGAAAGTAAACAATTATTGTATATAAAGAACAGAGTTATTCTAATCCCAGATATTCCACAGACTTGTTCCACAGACTTGTCCAAAGACTGCCTTGTTGTTGTTGTTAGGTGCCATGGAGTTGATTCTGACTCATAGTGACCCTATGCATAACAGAATGAAACACGGCCCGGTCCTGCACCATCCTTACAATCCATGTTGTGCCTGAGCCTATCGCTACAGCCATGTGTCAATCCGTCTCATTGAGGATCTTCCTCTTTTTCACTGACCCTCTTCTTTATCAAGCCTGATATCCTTCTCCAAGACTGAACCCTCCTGATAGCATGTTCAAAGTACGTAAGATGCAATCTCACCATCCTTGCTTCTAAGGAGCATTTTAGTTGTACTTCTTCCAGAACAGATTTGTTTGTTCTGTTGGTAGTCCATGGTGTATATTCAATATTCTTCGCCAACACCACAAGTCAAAGGCATCAATTTTTCTTTGGTCTGCCTTTATTCATCATCTAGCTTTCACATGCATATGAAGTGATTGAAAACACCATGGCTTGGGGCTTGGATCAGGTGTGCCTTAGTATTCAAGGTGACATCTCTGCTTTTCAACACTTTTAAGAGGTCTTTAGCAACGGATTTGTCCAATGCAATGTGTCATTTGATTTCTTGACTGCTGCTTCCATGGGTGTTGGTTGTGTATCCAAGGAAAATGAAATCCTTGACAACTTCTATCTTTTCTCTGTTTATCATGATGTTGCTTTAACCCCTGTTAACTGACGTGAAGATAAGACACAGTAGAAAATAAAAAGAAACTTTTGTGCCATTTGGCAAACACAAAATACTTCAAAATGTTTAGCAGATGTAAATGAAATCTTTAATATGATTTGGCAGTAGAAGTTAGACTTTAAGAATTATAGAAATAATAACAATGGTATTATTATTTAAAAAGCATTTTTGTTTATCAAGTATCTTCATATATGTTGTCTAATTTTATCACATCAGCAACTTTGTGGGCAAGGTATTACAAACATTTTCACTACCATTTTATAAGTAAGAAAAAGCTTAAGCTGTTTTTTTAAGGCACAAAATCAGTAAAGTAAGGAACAAATCTGTCTTGGAAGAAGTACAACCAGAATGTTCCTTAGAAGCAAGGATGGCAAGACTACGTCTCACATACCTTGGACATATTAGGAGGATCAGTCCCCGGAGAAGGACATCATGTTTGGTAAAATACAGGGTCAGCGGAAAAGAGGAAGACCTTCAACGAGATGGATTGACACAGTGGAGGAAACGATGGGCTCAAGCATAACAACAACGGCGGGGATGGTGCAGGACCAGGCAGCGTTTTGTTCTGTTGTACATAGGGTCACTATGAGTCAGAATCAACTCAATGGCATCTAACAATAACAACAACAAGATCAGTAAAGCAGAGCCCTAGTGGCACAGTGGTGAACAGTTCAGCTGCTGACCAAAAGGCTGGTAGTTTGAATTCACCAGCTGCTCCTTGTAAACCCTATGGGGCAGTTCTACTCTGTCATAAGACAACTTGATGCCAATGGGTTTTTTGGCTTTTTGTCAGTAAAGCTAGGATGCAAAATCAGTATTTCTCCCATCAAGCCAAGCTCACAAAGACTCCTGGAAAATATTCTGAAGTATATAACTGTATTACTTGCCAAGAGTCATAGGTGGAATATCCTGAAACTGATATGATTTTGAAATCTAAAAGCATAACTCTTTAACAAATATTTGTTGAAAGAATGAAGATAAGGAATAAAGACAAGTGTATAGAGAGAAGACCAGGGAGACTTAGGTATTTTCTCAATGGTGGTAGAAATGACAGTGATGGTGATTGTGTATATGGGAGGTGGAAGTGAAGGTTTAATTGTGTGTGTCAGGGTGTTTGGCTCTGCCGAAGGAATTTACTGACTATGAACATTCCCAATCTGTCATTCTGACGATTTGCCAGGTCTGAGTGCAATTAGGGAAGGGAAGCTCTGTTTCTTATTTGCATTCATAAATAGTACAGGACTCAGGAGCAACTGAGATTTCTGCTGCAGTCACATAGGAAAATATTGTTTGTGCAGCATCAAAATTATTTCTGAATATTGGAAGAGAATTCTTATTCTCTGTAAAAAATCTCCTTTAGAACACTGAATGAATTTTTAAATTTTTGTCCTACGTGTCTAAAATGTCATCAATACATTGTCATCCAGAGAGCACCTTCAACGTACTGCATCTCAGACCCCACTCATGCACAGCCGAAGTATGAAATGAGCCCTTTCCTTCTGGAAAGAGGAATAAAATCTTGATGGTCAAGAGAGACGAGGCATCATTACCCATATTGTGCACCATGCATTTTTTGGTCCATGAGAGCATCCCCTTGGTATAACGAAAGAACCGTATCATTTTGTGTGTGTGTGCTTTTTTAACATCTCATATAAAAAAGGGGCCTCTTAGAGACTTTTCTATGTTCTTTCCTTACAATGCAAGTACCATTAAAAGAGTCTGTATTTAATACCCTGTATTTTGTGGTTTGGAGCCCTTGGGTGGCACAAACAATTAATGCACTCAGCCGCTAACTGAAAGGTCAGAGATTTGAGTCCACACAGACACACCTCAAAGGAAAGGTCTGCTGATCTGCTTCTGAAGAATCAACCGTAGAATCCTGTGCAGCACAGTTCTACTCTGACATACGTGGGGTCACTACAAGTCAGAACCAACTCGAAGGCAACAATTTTCCTATGTGACTGCAGCAGAAATCTCAGTTGCTCCTGAGTCCTGTGCTATTTATGAATGCAAATAAGAAACAGAGCTTCCCTTCCCTAATTGCACTCAGGCCTGGCAAATCATCATTTGTTGTTCTTATCACCTTATGGCTTGGTTTTTAAAATTCTAAGTCCACTAAAAGTTAGAATTTATAAGGTTAGTTTAAAGAAAAAAAAAAAAAGTAAAAACAAATGCATATTCTTCCTCTTTTGTCCCCTGTGGAGTTAGTGGGAAACGTATCTCGCAGAAGGGGTGTTTCCAGCCCGAATGCTGGCTTGGTTATGTTCCTGCAGATGAGAAAGAGTGACGCCCCTTCCAGGCAGGATCTGAGTCAGTCCTTCCACTGACTGAGCTCCAGAAGCAGCTGGTAAGTGTGGCAGCTCAGGGAGTCCTTCTAATCACTCCTCACCCCTCACTTCTATTACGAAGACACGATGAACATCAGGATGTACAAGCTGCTTTTCAGAAGCTCTGATTTCCCTTAAGGCTGTTTGTCTGTATGGCTCAAGGTATAGGTCACCACCATGACTCATTTTAACATGTAGTCAGTGATCATTACTTGAAACATTCCCCTCGTGATTTTAAAAATATCACAGGCAACCTACTTTGCTGATTCCATCAGGAAAGCAGTGGGCCGTTTTACTGAGCATACAGAACTCTTGGTTTACTGAGTAGTACACATGTTCCAGTGTCAGGAGATAATGCTTCCCTAGTTCAGAACCTCGCATAAGAAGTCTTGATGTGGAAAACTTAGGATGTTATTTTGGATGATGTAAATCTCAACATCACTCTTTTCCCAAGTCTTAATAGAAGACTCAAGAAAGACCCTTACAATAATGAATAGAACTACATTACTTAGAACAGAGCTTCTTAATGTGGGAGTCAAGGACACCTAGGAGAATCCTGGAATGGGCTTTATGAGGCCCATGATCACCTGATATTATAGTCTACATTTTACAATTACTTGCCCATGTACATTTTTCTGAGAAGATCTATGGTTCTAACTGAAATCTCAAAGGGGACTATGACTCTAAAAATGTTAAAATCGCTGCCTAATTCCTTTTTTGGCGGGGAGCACAGTATACACTTCTAACATTTGCAGAAAATTAAGAATGAGAGGAATAGTGAAGTATCAGTGAAGACCAAGAGCAGAAGTTCTGATACTTCCGCAGACATTTCCATTTATTTCTTCACAGCTAACAAAGATGAGGAATACAATATTAAATTTGCCACTGAATTGTACACATGAAGAATGTTGGAAAGTCAATTTGTTACATATATGTTTACCACAATTTAAAAAATGTTGAAAATTGCCAAGAAAAGATGAAGGAAAAGGGCAAAAAGAAAAGAAACTTCTATTTGTTTATAATACAATGGCATGTTCATTCAGGAATTTTAAGTGATAACTATATGTATAGTACCCTTCTAAGTAATACATGTTTAGTGCGTGTTAGGACGAATAAATCGCAGTTTCTGTCCTCCATTTACTATTTAACCAAAGAAACAAGAATGAATGTTGTGAAACATTTAACTGCAATAAAACATAAAATATATTTATGTGATATAAAAATATATATGAAGTGATCAAGCTATAATTATATAGCTATAATGACTAAGGAAAATTACGTGGAAGGTGTAATATTAGATTTGGGTCATGAAGGATGAGCTTAATTAAAAATAGTCTACTTATTTTGAATTTATATTTGCCCTTCTAAAAACTAAGCCCAATAGAAGCAGCAGTCAAGAAATAAAATGACAGATTGCACTGGGCAAATTTGCTGCAAAAGACCTCTTTCAAGTGTTAACAAATGAATGTCACTTTGAGGAATAAGGTGCACCTGACCCAAGCCATGCTGTTTTCAATTGCCTCATCTGCATACGAAAGCTCGACAATGAATACTGAGAAAGAATTGATGCTTTCGGATTATGGTGTTAGTGAAGAATATAGAATATACCATGGGCTTCCAGAAGAGGGGACAAATCTGTCTTGGAAGAAGTACAGCCAAAATACTCCTTAGAAACAAGAATGATGAGACTTTGTCTCACTTACTTTGGGGATATTATCAGGAGGGACAAGTCGCTGGAAAAGGACATCATGCTTGGTAAAGTAAGGGTCAGCGAAAAAGAGAAGACCCTCAAAAAGATGGATTGACACAATGGCTGCAACAATAGGCTGAAATATAGCAATGATTGTGAGGATGGTGCAGGACCAGTTAGTGTTTGTTCTGTTGTACAGGGGTTTGCTATGAGTCAGAACTGGTTCGATGTCAACTGTCATGGATTGAATTGTGTCCCCCCAAAATATGCATCAACTTGGTTAGGTCATGGTTCCGGGCATTGCGTGTTTGTCCTCCATTTTGCGATTGCAATTTTATGTTAAAGAGGGTTAGGGTGGGATTGTAACAGCGTTACTAAGTTCATATCCCTGATCCAATGTAAAGGGGGTTTCCCTGGGGTGTGGCCTGCACCACCTTTTATCTTACAAGAGATAAAAGGAAAGTTAAGCGAGCAAGTGGGAGGACCTCATACCACCAAGAAAGCAGTGCTGGGAGCAGAGCATGTCCTTTGGACCCAGGGTCCCTGCTCAGAGAAGCTCTTAGTCCATAGGAAGATTGATGAGAAGGGCACCACAGACAGAAAGCTTTCCTGTGGAGCTGACACCCTGAATTTAGACTTTTAGCCTCCTTTCTGTGAGGAAATAAACTTCTCTTTGTTAAAGCGATCCACTTATGGTATTTCTGTTATAGCAGCACTAGATGACTAAGGCAGCACCTAGCAACAGAAACTTTAGATATGTTTGAAAACCATTTTTAAACAAGAACTCATGATTTTCCACAGAATACACTTAAAAAGAAAAAAATGCCTCACTTATTAGACACAACCCATGTTAAACATCCAAATGTCTTATAGTATGGTTTGTGGGGTAGGTGAGATATGCTAGAAATAAGTTCCCCATATCTCTAAAACTGAAGTAATAAAAGTTTTTTTGTGTGTACATGCTTGCACACATATATGCGCATACAAAAATGCCATTTCACTTATATTTGCTTTTGAAGGGCAGAAAACTTGTGGTATGTAAAAAATTAATTTCTTCATAGAACACTTGGAATAATACTTTGTTCATGTATCTAATATTCAAACTAATATTGTCTATCTCTTAAGTCAGAAACAAAGAATAAAAAGAGGTAAATAGTTGATATACAGTCCAACTCAGTGAATGTAATGGTTGAAGCATGAACTTATGCAGAAAGGACATAAACAATAGACCAAGCATCTGGTGAGGTTATGGAAAGCCTGGCAAAGGAGATCACACTTGAGCTGAACCTAGCATGAAGGATGGGAAGGAAGAAGGATAGCTCGTTTTGAATAAAGGAACAGCCTATGCAAAGCGAAGGACATGAAGGTGAGTTCTTCGTAAGACTCTACACGTCTTCAGTCGTATAGAGCTCCAAATTGTATGTTTATGCCCCTAATTTGCATCCATTTTCATGACATAGATAAAGGGCTAAGATTTTGACTTTTCATACTTCTAGTCTCTCAGGTAAGTGAATAATCTACAAAATGAAACTGCTTTGATACAAGTCATAGCCTTGGTATTTAACCTTTCTGTCCCTATTTTTAATCCTAATTAAAATGATGATTAAGAAATGGAACATACTATGCCTTATTGAGAAAGTGAGATTTGAACATAGACCTAAAAAAGACAGGTAGTTAGACAAGTGGATATTTGGGGGAAGAATGTTCCAGGAAGGGGGGTCTCTGGAGTGAAGGTCATACGTGTCTAGTATGTTCGTGGTATAGCAAGGAGGCAAAAGTGGCTGGGGGGCCGAGTAAGCAGGGGAGAGGAGGTCAGAGAGCTAACAGGAGACATAGAGGTAATAGTAGGGCCTTAGAGGATTTTGTAAAGACTTGGATGTTTACACTGGGTATAATGAGGACCCTTCGTAGAGTACTGAGCACAGGAGAGACAAATCTGATTTAAGTTTTTAAAGAATCATTGTGTTGAAAATAGGTGAGGGTGCAAGTGGGGGAATGTTCAGAGTAGAAAAAAGGAGACCCATTAAAAAACTGTAACAGTAGTCCAGGCAAGGTATCTGATAGCATGGACTAAGGTGATAGCAGTGGGGATGGAAAGCAGTGGGCAGGTTCTGGGTGTAGGTGAAGGTAAAGCCAATAGCATTTTTTATGCATTTGGAGAGAAAGAGAACAATTAAGGATGACTCCAAGTTTTTTGACCTGAGCAACTATAAGAATGAAGTTGATACATGCACACGCACATATATATGTGTATGTGTGTATTTATATATATAAGGTTAAGTGCTATGGTTGGCATTTCTAATCTGCAAGGTGCTCCTTTGAGACTCCATGGGGCAGTTCTACCCTGTCCTATAGAGTCGCTATGAGTTGGAATCGACTTGACAGCAGTGGGTTTTGGTTTTATATATATATATATATATGTATGTATGTATACACACACATACATATAGCAGAATATAGCAGAGCCCAGGTGATGCAGTGGTTAAGAGTTCGGTTGCTAACCAAAAGGCTAGCAGTTCAAATCCACCAGTTGCTCCTTGAAAACTCTGTGGTGAATCCTGCTATGTCCTATAGGGTCACTATGAGTCTGAATTGGCTAGATGGCAACGGGTTTTTGGCTTTGGTTGTTGCTGGGTGCCATCAAGTTGATTCCGACTCATAGTGACCCTATGTACAACAGAACAAAACGTTACCTGGAACTGTGCCACCCTCAAAGTTGTTGCTATGTTTGAGCTTATTGTTGCAGCCAATATGTCAGTCCATTTCATTGAGAGTCTTCCTCTTTTTCTCTGACCCTCTACTAAGCATGATGTCCTTCTCCAGGGACTGGTCCCTCCTGATAACATGTCCAAAACATGTGAGAGGAAATCTCGCCATTCTTGCTTCTAAGGAGGGTTCTAGCAGTACTTTTTCCAAGACAGGTTTGTTGGTTCTTCTCGAAGTCTATGTTGTTGTTGTTAGGTGCCGTCGAGTCAGTTCCAACTCATAGCAACCCTATGCACAACAGAACGAAACACTGCCCAGTCCTGAGCCATCCCCACAATCGTTGTTATGCTTGAGCTCATTGTTGCAGCCACTGTGTCAATCCACCTCGTTGAGGGTCTTCCTCTTTTCTGCTGACCCTGTACTCTGCCAAGAATGATGTCCTTCTCCAGGGACTGATCCTTCCTGACAACATGTCCAAAGTATATAAGATGCAGTCTCGTCACCCTTGCTTCTAAGGAGCATTCTGGTTGTACTTCTTCTGAGACAGATTTGTTTGTTCTTTTGGCAGTCCATGGTACATTCAATATTCTTTGCCAATACCACAATTCAAAGGCGTCAATTCTTCTTCAGTCTTCCTTATGCATTGTCCAGCTTTCCCATGCATATGATGTGATTGAAAGTACCATGGCTTGGGTCAGGCACACCTTATCAGCTGCTGCAGTCTGAAATTGATAGAATACGCAATCAAGATGCATTGATAACTACTGGAGATTGGAATGCAAAAGTTG
Organism: Loxodonta africana; assembly: GCF_030014295.1. Taxonomy (NCBI): domain Eukaryota; kingdom Metazoa; phylum Chordata; class Mammalia; order Proboscidea; family Elephantidae; genus Loxodonta; species Loxodonta africana. The sequence continues at coordinate 104,649,170 of NC_087345.1, forward strand.
GAAACAAAGAAGAAGGATCAGTATTTGGAAAATATGGCCTTGGGGATAGAAACAATGCTGGAGATCGAATGGTAGAATTTTGCAAGATCAATGACTTCTTCATTGCAAATACCTTCTTTCACCAACATAAACGGCAACTATACACATGGACCTTGCCAGATGGGACACACAGAAATCAAATTAGTACATCTGTGGAAAGAGATGATGGAAATGCTCAATATCATCAGTCAGAACAAGGCCAGGGGCTGACTGTGGAACAGACCATCAATTGCTCCTATGCAAGTTCAAGCTGAAACTGAAGAAAATCAGAACAAGTCCATGAGAGCCAAAATACGACCTTGAGTATATCCCACCTGAATTTAGAGACCATCTGAAGAATAGATTTGATGCATTGTACACTAGTGACTGAAGACCAGGAGAGTTGTGGAATGACATCAAGGACATCATACGTGAAGAAAGCAAGAGGTCATTGAAAAGACAGGAAAGAAAGAAAAGACCAGGATGGATGTCAGAGGAGACTCTGAAACTTGCTCTTGTTCGTCGAGCAGCTAAAGCAAAAGGAAGAATTGATGAAGTAAAAGAACTGAACAGAAGATTTTGAAGACCATGGTGTAGTCAATATTCTTTGCCAACACCATAATTCAAATGCATAAGTTCCTCTATTGTCCAGCTTTTGCATGCATATGACGTGATTGAAAATACCATGGCTTGGATCAAACCAAAAAACTAAATCTGTTGTCGGCACTTCCGACTCATAGTGACCCCATAGGACAGAGTAGAACTGCCCCCTAGAGATTCCAAGGAGCACCTGGTGGATTTGAACTGCTGGTCTTTTCGTTAGCAGCCATAGCTCTTAACTACCAGGATTTCCGATGAGTTGGAATCGACTGGAGGCAATGGGTATGTATATATAAATCCATTACCGTGAAGTCAATTTCAACTCATAGCGACCCTTTAGGACAGAGAAGAACTACCCCATAGGGTTTCCAAGGCTGTAAATCTTTCAGAAAGCAGATTGCCACATCTTTTTCCCAAGGAATGGTTAGTGGGTTCGAACTGCCAACCTTTCAGTTAGCAGCCAAGAGCTTAACCACTGTACCATGTATGTATGCTCATATATATATATGTGTATGTGTGTGTATATATATATAGTCTACTCATGTTTATCATGACAATTAAACGCTTAGCACATGTGGATCTACTCATGGTTACTGTGACAATTAAATGTCCAGCACCTGTGAAGTACTTAGAATTAAAATAGTGCTTGGCATATAACAAGAATCCAGTAATTATTAGCCTTTTATATTCATATCTGCCTTACTATGCATGTTTCTTTAGGGCCAAGTCAGATATTTTCTTGTGGGAAATTTGATTCCTTAATAGCTTCTGGGACAGAGCAAAGCTACCATCTGACCTAGAAATTCAGCTTGTGAGTAGAGAAAGAACTACAAAATTTTCATTCAGCAGCTTTATGTCATGGCAAACATCCTGGAAAGAGCAAAAAAAAAAAAAAAAAAAATCAACTTTGGAGAAGAAATGCAGATGCCTAATAGATAATAGCTCATAGGCAGCTTCATCTACAGACGCAGAGTATAGTTGTCATCTTCACGAAGGATTAGGAGAGAACGCGGGGTTACACAGTTCAAAATGAATGCCCTGACATGAGCCACAAGATTAAATTGGTGCTGGAGGAAGTCCTATAGCTAATCACTTTGACAGAAAATTGAGAGTAGAGTGGCATTAAGTAAAAAAAATCAAAGTTTGGAGATCCATATAACCAGGTACAAATGTCAACTTCCAATCATGATTGCTGGCATGGCCATTTAGCATCTCACCTGTGTCTTGGGAATATTTATCTTTAATCTATAATTGTATTATTTACACCAAATGGAGCCACAGTTTTATTCCCCACACCTAGATAAAGGCAGCTTTTTAAAAAATTCTGCACGGGAATACTGGGAGCAACTTGACAAATACGTACATATATATATATATCTCCACCATTCATCTGTCAGTTTGTCATACCGTGGTGGCTTGTGCTTGTCCGTGATGCCGGAAGGTATGCCGCCAGTATTTTAAATGCCAACAGGGTCATCCATGGTGGACAGGTTTCAGTGGAACTTGCAGACGAAGCATAACGTTGCTCTATGGAAATTTCAGGCAGGTTTCAGCTAGGTAGTACTACCTTGAAACTAGCAAAAACGATTAGGGGCAGACCAGAATGTTTCCACCAAGAATAGCTGGATCAAAACTGGAGTGTGAGAAATACTAAAAGAAGCCACAAATCAATAGCCAGCTAAAATTCAGTCAGCAGTAGAAATGAAACAGATTATTAAATCACGGAAAAAACTCCAAATAATCTCTAGTTTCCAAATGATAGGTCTATTAGCAGACCTCCCTCCTAAGCAGTTTCTCCAAACAGTGTATTATACTCTGAATCACATTTTTTTTTTCTCTTGACATTTTAGTGTCATAACAGGGGGTAAATTAAAACTTGAACTACCTGCATAATAGATATTTGCTCAGGTAATTAAAGGAAACGGCTGGAGTTTTGACTTCTATTGACATGTTTAGGAAGAGAAAGAAAAATGATTCTTCATCAACATGCTAGAATCCCAGTGGTGGTAAAGTGGGTTTTCCACAAGTGTAATGATTAATCTGAGCTCGAAAGAACTTGAGCTCTTAATACTCTTATATCTCTGTAGCCTTAATAATTTTGTGTTTCAAATTATTCCATTCTGTTGTTGTTATTGTTAGGCGCCATCGAGTTGGTTCCAACTCACAGCAACCTTACATACAACCGAACAAAACAGTGCCCGATCCTATGCTACCCGCACAATTGTTGCTGTGTTGGAGCCCATTGTTGCAGCCACTGTATCAATCCATCTCGTTGTGGGTCTTCCTCTTTTTCGCTGACCCACTATCTAATCAAGCATGATGGCCTTCTCTAGGGACTGGTCTCTCCTGATAATATGTCCAAAGTACATGAGACTAAGACTTGCCATCCTTACTTCTTAGGGGCATTCTGGTTGTACTTCTTCCAAGACAGATTTGTTCGTTCTTTTAGCAGTCCATGGTGGTGCAGTGGTTAAGCGCTTGGCTACTAACCAAGAGATGTATGGTTTGAGTCCACCATCCACTCCACGGGAGAAAGACCTGGAAGTCTGCTTACTTAAAGATTACAGCCTTGGAAAACCTATAGGGCAGTTCTACTCTGTCCTATAGAGTCATATGAGTTGGAATTGACTTGACAGCAACGGGTTTGGTATTCCACTCCAGCGTTTAAAAAAAAACATGGCCTTGTAATAAGTATGATAATCAGAATTCATAAAAAAATTCTATGTCCAAAGGATTCAGAATACTGGCTTACCTGGATAGCAAGCCTGGATGACCCTAAGCTGAAGTCGGTTCTATTTATCAGTCTCAGACAGAACCGTGAATTCGTTTATTTTTTTTTTCTGCAGTCATAGGAAAGAAAGGACATATAATGTTATTTAACACTGGATTCCCCCCCCCCTTTTCCTTCCTCTTGCCCTGATTTTTTTGGCATCTAGATTTCAGTTTTATTTGCATAGCTAATCAGATGGTAGAGACAGTCAGAACATAAATCTAATTAATTCAAATACATGGATGGAATAATGACACCCCGTGTAAGTTCTGCCTATCATGTCGTCACAAAGCAAAGGTTAAGTTGACTCGTCCAGCTGTAATGAAAAGCAGACTACAGGCCACTTCATTTTAATTATAGCTCTTTGGGACTATTTTGGTGCCAGGCAAGATCCAGCACTTGCTTTATGAGGAACGAGATTAAAGTTGTCAGTCCTCCAACGTCAAAACGCACGAGAGCAGAAAAGAATTCATTGCTTTAGTTTTCTCTTTAATTGAGGGATAAAAAGGATTAAGTGTAGATGAGGTATATACAAGTTTTTGATTTGAAAACTCTAGGGACTTTCTGAGATGGAAAAGGTTTTATAAATATAATCATTATCATTTATTTCTCTGAAAATTGATAAAAATATTTGGGAAACAACAGAGGCAAAGAAAAGAGGTCTGTGCTAAAGTACTGATGGGTGAAAACTCCTCTGGCTTTCTGATGTTTCCCAGAAATCCAGCATTCCCACACAAAAGAGAAAACCATTCTCAGACTAACGTGTTTATTATTGGTGAAAGTTATTCATATTATTTCCTGCTGCCATTGTAGTTCCTCTACCTATAAAATCAGCCATAATCGGTGGAGGGTTGCATGATTTTGAGAACTGTGAAAGTGAAAGCTTCTGGATTCCACAGTATGGAAATATTTTGAAATTTTTATCTTTGCATGGTTGTTTTAAAGAGCACAAAGGAATATAAACATCTCTGAATAAGAGAAAGATAACAGAAGATTTAATGTCATGTGCACTAAGAACATCAATATTCCAATAAAATGACAATCAAAAGAAACCATAAAGTGTCATCACTCATTAAATATAAATTAAACCTTGGTAATATGTTATTCAAGGACCCCTGGTGACACAGTGGTTAAAGCATTCAGCTACTAACCAAAAGGTCGGCAGTTCGATCCCAGCAGCCGATCCACAGGAGAAAGACGTGGCAGTCTGCTTCTGTGAAGATTTACAGACTTGGAAACCAGCTCTACTCTGTCCTAAAGGGTCACTGTGAGTTGAAATTGACCTGATGGTAGTGTTTTTTTTTGGGGGGGGTGGGGGTGGGGGTTAGTATGTTACTCAGTTCTGAAATGTAGCAAATACAGACGAATTAAGTGAGGTCCCTGCCCTTAAGAATATTACTCTTCCAAAGGGAATACAAAGAATATTTATATACACATAATCGAGTGTTATGGGTTCTATAAAGGGAGCAGACATTAACATCTAAGAGTAGCTTCCATTTAGGATTATTTGGTGTTTAGAATAATGCAGAGCCTATCTGTCCAACCTTCCAATATTGCTTTCCTGCCAGGGAAGAAAAGGCATAAAGAGTGCATTTAAGAAAAAAGACTCAGCACTTAGAAGAGCCAGAATAAGAAAACCAAGAGTAAAAAATTCCTTCTAAATGTGGGATTTGGTATTTTTTGGTAAATAGGTCAAGTGCTCTTGATAAACAATTTCAGAGTCTTAATAAAACATTTATCTTCCTTCTTCTACAAACCTTAAGTATATTGATTTCTTTTCAGCACTTGGTTCTGAAAAAGAAACTGATGCTAGTTTCTGATTGAATAAAGGTATGTGGATAAGGTTTAAACTTACACATTAATTACTGTTTCTTTTGGTAGCATGATAAAGAGAAGAAATGACACTGATAAATAAGATAGGGCCAATAGAAACACTGCAGGCCAGAAAATATTTTAGAGGTGGTGCAGATTTAGAGAACTGATCTTAAATGAGGTCAGGACGATTAGTCTTCACAGTGACTTTGTGTGAGGTGTAACCCACAAGTTTCATGATCCCGTTTTACTAACTTCTTCACCACATCTAAGAGGGAGGCCAATTTGAGCTTCTATTTTTTATACTATTGTGTCTGCTAAGGAATTCAGCTATAGATTTAACCCCTACATATTCATCCAAGTCAGAATTTGAACACTTCGTGCATTTACATACACTGTCAAGATCTGTTTTCTTCTTGCTTCCAGCTGACATTAAAATGTCAGTCACTGAATATTTATGCTGTCTGAGTAGACTGTGTTTGCTGACTACTTAGTTGGTTGGCTAAAATAAATAAACAAGCCCTTGTTTGTTGCCATGGAGTTGATTCCAACTCATAGCCACCCCATATGTGCAGAGTAGAGCTGTGTTCTGTAAGATTTTCAAGGCTGTGATCTTTCTGAAGCAGCTTGCCAGGTTTGTCTTCTGAGGCACCTCTGGGTGGGTTCAAACCACCAACCTTTCGGCTAGTAGTTGAACACTTAACCATTTTCACCACCCAGGGACTCCTTAAACAAATCCTTGCATATACATATAAATATACATTGGGTGTACTAGCAGACTCTGGTCACTCAGAAAAGATAGCTCTATTGGGCAGCTTAGCAGATGCAGGAAATAGATGTGAGAGTAGAGTACCTGCTTGTCTGAGGTGTGCATAAAATGTTCCTATCATACTTCCAGTGTTTCCTCATTGGTTAAGGTGAAAACCAGCAGTGCAGGTTTCATCACCAAGTAAGTAGGTGATTGGAGGCAGATCAGGGTTTCTAGCAGGACGCTGTTGAAGGGGAAGACAACTAAGAAGAAGGATGTGAAGGAAAACTATTCATTCTATTACTACTGCTGTTGCTGTGTGCCGTTGAGTCAATTTTGACTTTTGGTGACCCCATGTGACAGAATAGAACTGCCCCATAGGGTTTCCTAGGCTGTAATCTTTATGGGAGCAAATCACCAGGTCTTTTCTCCCACAAGGACACTAGAAGCTTCGAATCACCAACCTTTCGGTAACCAGTTGAGTGCTTAACCATTGTGGCACCAGGGCTCCATAATTAAGTGCTTCGTATCTTCTGTTATACATTCATCATCCTATTTAATTCTTACAATAACTCTGTAATGTATTTTCATAATCTCCACTTTAGAGGTGCAGAACTAAGGCGAAGAGAGGTTAATTAACTTGTCCCAGACTAGTAAAGCCACTAAATGATAAGTTCAGATGTAAGAACTCTGGCTCTGCTCTTGACCTATTTTGCTTAAATCGATTATAATCTATTTATCTGGGGGCACCAAATATTAACAAGTAAACACAGACAATTTGTCCATGAGTGTCAGAAAAAGAAAGAACCAAGTTTTTGTTTACATTTTTTTCCAAGGACTAATTTATGTCCCGTAAAAAAACCAAACCAGAGTCAGGACGTATGTCAGATAGGCACAACAGATTGCTCGTTTCTGGGCTCCTAGGATATTGCTAAGAGCAAACACAAGTTAGCATGGGGGCCCCTTTCCTGGTTCTAGAATCTAAATAAGGAAGACCACTCTTTCGTCTCTTCCCTTTAAATATTCCAGGTAGTCCTCTCCAAGGGACATGGGATTGGGCTAACTGAAGTAGGGAAGTGAGATTCCAAATGGTGAATCTGAGAATCAGGTATTTTAGAAGAAGGAATTACTACAGTATAAGTTTTATTCTCCAATTCCCAAAGTCAATGAAGCTTAGGAAACAGTTTTTACATTCTTCAGATTCTGGAAATAGGTCTAGATTGAATGATTTTGCCCAAACTCACCCAGTTAGTTACTATCAAACCATGGTTGGATCAAGGATGGAACAATTCCAATTTAGTGTTCTTTCAAAAAACAGTTATAAAACATATATCTGTTAATATCCTTCTGGGTACTTTGGATTAAATATGGAGCACGTTTCCAATGAGGAAATGATTGAGCAAGAAAGCTTTCAAAAGTGAATTTTGAACTGAACTTTAAAATGTAGAATAATCATGAGTTAGTATAAGGAGAGGAGTCCCTGGGTAGTGCAAATCGTTAATGCACTCCACTGCTTACTGAAAGGTTAGAGATTTGAGCCTACCAAGAGGTGCTTCAGAAGAAAGTCCTGGTGATCCACTTATAAAAAATTAGCCCTTGAAACCCTTATGGAGCATAGTTCTATTCTAATATAAACGGGGTCATCATGAATGGGAATTGACTCGAGGTCAACAGGTACTGGTCTAGTAAAAGAATAGTAGACATGGAAAGCATCAATATGTACTAAAGAAAAAGAGCAGGACTGAAAATACATCTGCAATTGTTAACCAAAGGATACAGCAGGCTAGAATGGAATTGTCAATTTGGGGAAAATGAGAGAGAAGGCTAAACAGATATGACAGAGGTTGTTGACTCATAGCGATCCTATGTACCACCGAACGAAACACTGCCCAATCCTGCCCCACGCTCACAATCGTTGTTCTGCTTGAGCCCATTGTTGCAGCCACCATGTCAGACCATCTCATTGAGGGTCTTCCTCTTTTTCACCGACCTTCTACTTTACCAAGCATGATGCCTTCTTCAGGGACTGATCCTTCCTGAAAACATGTCCAAACTATTTAAGACACGGTCTCACCATCCTTGCTTCTAAGGAGCATTCTGGTTGTACTTCTTCCAAGACAGATTTGTTCATTCTTTTGGCAGCCCATGGTGTATTCAATATTCTTCACTAAAACACAGTTCATAGACATAAATTCTTCTTTGGGTTTCCTTATTCATTGTCCAACTTTTGCATGTATATGATGAGAATGAAAATATCATGGGCTGAGTCAGGTGCACCTTAGTCTTCAAGGTGACATCTTTGCTTTTCAACACTTTAAAGAGGCCCGTTGCAGCACATTTGCCCAATCCAATGTGTTTTTTGATTTCTTGACTGTTGCTTCCATGGGTGTTGATTGTGGATCCAAGTAAAATGAAATCCTTGACAACATCAATCTTTTCTCCATTTATCACGATGTTGCTTATTGGTCCAGTTGTGAGGATTTTCGTTTTCTACGACAGAGGTTAGTAGGGACATTTTTTAGAATGTTCACTGTGTGCCAGACTCCACTGTTTTTGCTTTTTGAGTTATGCATTATTTCATTCAATATTTCCAATTACCAAATGAGGTAATTTTGATTATTATCTCCATTTTGTAAAGAGGACTAAGACAAGTAGGTGGTGGGTCTCAAATTCAAGCTCAGAATGATTTCCCTTTACTATTACAGTTTACTGACTGTCATGCCAAAGAGTTTTGATAGGCAAAAGGTGCCAGCTTCTGCATACTCAATAAAAATGCCAAAGAATATTTGAAAGTTTCAGCATAAACAGATAAAACAGATAAGCTATTTAAAAATACTTTACTCCTCACTAATGCAACGGTTAGAAGTATTTCATTCTCACCAAAGAAGACATATAAAATCTCTGAAGTTTACTTTTTCGGGTAACTTTAAAACAGCTTACTTAGCTGCAAGGGAATCACATCATAAATTGATGAGAAATAGCTGCCTGGAAACAAGATCATAAATGTTTAAACAATAGCAAATCACATGTTAATAGTTTAGCCCTCTGCATCTCTATGTGAGTAGTGTCAATTGAATGGTGCCTTGGAACTTGAGTGCTGGAATTGGACATATTAATTCCTGAAACTTCACTCCCAAATACATTTTTGAAAACAAGTCTATGGGAAAATTGCAATTCTTTTTATGGGAGCGGCAGTCAAGAAACCAAACGATGCGTTGCATTGGGCAAATCTGCTGTAAAAGACTTCTTTAAAGTGTTAAAAAGCAAAGATGTCACTTTAAGAACTAAGGTGCACCTGACCCAAGCCATGGTGTTTTCAGTTGCCTTATATGCATGCAAAAGCTGGACGATTAATAAGGAAAACCAAAGAAAAATTGATGCCTTTGAGTTATGATGTTGGCAAAGAATACTGAATATACGATGGACTGCCAAAAGAACAAATAAATCTGTCTTGGAAGAAGTACAGCCAGAATCCTCCTTAGAAGTTAGGATGGCGAGACTTCATCTCACATACTTTGGACATGTTATCAGAAGGGATCAGTCCCTGGAGAAGGACATCCTGCTTGGTAAAGTAGAGGGTCAGCAAAAAAAGAGGAAGATCCTCAACAAAATGGATTGACACAGTGGCTACAACAATGCACTCAAGCACAACAGCAATCATGAGGATGGCACAGAACCAGGCAGTGTTTCATTCTGTTGTACCCAGGGTCGCTATGAGTCAGAAGTGACTGGACAGCACCTAAGAACAACAACAATAATAAAACAGAGAAATTAAGAGTTTATGCTTCATAATCAGCTAAACAGTGTTTAAATCTTCACTTTGACACTAGTAAAAAAGTAGCTATATAATATTAGGCAGTGTTGTTCTCTAATATCACTTAGTTTATCAGTACCTGCCTCATTGTTGTAGGTACAAACTAAATGAATAATATACATGATTAGTATAACAGTTGGGAAATAATGTCATGAATAAATTGTATTTATTATTATTGGACAAATCAGGCTAAGGCATGAAAGAAATGAACATAGGAGAATCTGCTTTGCCATATGGCAGTCTCTAGGTGTGTCTGCTACAGAAGCATTCTAGAAAGTCCAATCTCCTTGGCCTAGTATGCAAAGATCTTTATAACTTTGTCATAGTGCAGGTTAAGAGCATGGGTTCTGGAATCCATCTACCTTGATTCAAATCCTGACTGTATGACTTTGGCTAAGCAATTTAACATCTTTATGCCTCAATTTTCTTGTATGTAAAATAGAAATAATAACAGTATTTACCTTTGGAGATTGTATGGATTAAATAAGTTAATCAATGCAAAACCCTTGCCTCAATGCCTGACATATAGGAATCACTGAGTAAATGTTATCTATATTGTAGGCTATCTGATCCTGCCTACTTTGTCTTACTACGTTGTCCAAACCAAACACTATAGTTCCCTGCACTTTCCCATTCTTTCATGTTTCCTTTCCTTCATTTATGTTGTTACCTCTACCTAGAATTCCCTCCACAGTCTCCTTACCTAGCTCACTCTTACTGTCCTTCAAAACTCAGATCAAATGCCCCTCCACTAGGGAGACTTACTTAAATCTAGATGTTCCTCCTGTTCTTCACAGTTGCTGTACCGGTACTGCTGGCCTGTAGTACTTGTTACAGGGCATGGTAATCACAGCTTTCCATCCAAAACTTTCTCACTAAAATTTGCACTCATTGAGAGAAAGGTCTTTGTATTTATATAGGGCCAAGCGTTGCGACTGTCTCTCCACAGACTCCCAATAAATGATGTGGAATAAATGAATGAATAAATATGGTTGGATTGCTCAAAAGTACAGTAGTAAGCTGCATCCAAAAATAGTCTCCAGGATTTAAGGGTAAAAAGTAAAGAGATTAAAAAGGTGGATTTAGGAGCTTGATGACCTGAATTCAAATCCTAGCTCTGCCATTCTCAGCTGTGTGACCTTAGGGGAATTATTTAAACCCTTTGCACTTTAGTTTCTTCACATATAGGAGAAAGATGTTAATAGTATCTGTCTTAGTTATTTAGTGCTGCTATAACAGAAATACCATAAGTGTATATCTCTAACAAACAGAAATTTATTCTCTCACAGTCTAGGAAGCTAGAAAACGGAATTCAGGGCTCCAGGTCCCAGGGAAGACTTTCTCTCTCTCCATCAGTTCTTGGGGAAAGTGCTTTATCATCAATCTTCCCCTGGTCTAGCAGCTTCTCAGAGCGGGGACCTCAGATTCAAAGAACCAGCTCCACTCCCAGCATTTCTTTCTTGGTTGGTATGAGGTCCCTCTCTCTTTGCTCACTTCTCTCTCCTTTTATCTCTTGTAAGATAAAAAATAATGCAGGCCACACCCCAGGGAAACTCCCCTTACGTTGGAACAGGGATGTGACCTGAGTAAGAGTGTTGCATCCCACCCTAATCCTCTTTAACATAACCTAGTCTTGCCTCATTGAGTGAAGGCAGAGATTAGGATTTACAACACAGAATAATCGCATCAGATCACAAAATGGTGGACAACCATATAACACTGGGAATCATAGCCTAGCCAAGTTGATACACATTTTTGGGGTACACAATTCAATCTGTAACAGTGTCTATTTCATAAGGTAGCTATAGTGATTCGTGAAATAATCCAAGTAAGGTGTTTGGAATAGTGCCTGGTACATAGAAACACTTCTATAAATGTCAGCTTTTCAGTAAACCAAAACCAAACCCACTGCCGTTGAGTCAATTCTGACTCATAGCGACCCTATAGGACAGAGTAGAACTGCCCCATAGAGTTTCCAAGGAGCGTCTGGTGGATTTGAACTGCCAACCTCTTGGTTAGCAGCCATAGCACTTAACCACTAAGCCACCAGGGTTTCCAGCTTTTCAGTAGGGATGGCAAAACCCAGAATATTTTGTGTTGAAGCAAAAAATTGACACTATCATCCCAATGGACCTGAGAAGTTCGATGGTTAGTATAAAAACAACATTATCTGTTGCATGGGAGCTAAGTACAGCCCTTACTGGCCAAAGGACAAAAGAGAGGTCTGGAGACACCTAACCTCATGATGGCATGAGTTCTCCATAAATGATATGGAAACTATTTGAAAGATTTTAATTTCAGCTAATTCTTTCTTGCTAAGTACAGGTAGCCCTCGACTCAGGAGGCATATTCGAGTTACAATGAACCACACTTAGGACTGTCTTTTTTTTTTTCTTTTTGTTCATCTTCTTGTTAGTAATACATACTAATGTTGCAGCACGCAATTTGCTGATATTACCATTCTCATGCTAACCCCCAAAGACAGATAAAGATTGGATTTATAAAGATACTGATAACAACGAAAGCTTAAAAAAAAAAATGAAGCATTCATCTTATGTCAGAACCAACTTACTACAGAGTCGTTGAATTAGAACCCCATCGTAAATCAGGGACTACCAGTATTCAGTATTTGTTAGTCTCCTACTTTTTGGTCCCCTTAGGTAACGTTCTAATTAATTTTCCCTCTCTACAACAACCATAAATGTAGTTTATTCCCCTCCTTTGTCATACAGAAGTAAAAGGGAATTTCTTATGTCTGTGCTGACTTTTTAGAAAATCCTTGGAAATGGATAAAATTTTACTGTATAGACTAGGCAGAGGAACTAACAGAAACCAATTGAATTAGATACCAGATTCTTGTTGTGTATTCACCAGAAAGGTTCCTCACTGACAGAGAGGTTAGGAAAGATCATCCCTAATATTCATTTAAAATTAAAAAAAAAACAAAGTATGATATGATTCTGTGAATCTCAGCATCTCTTAGCTCCTAGAAAAAAATCAATCAAAAAAAAAAAAGATAAAAATCAATTCCAGGTCATTTTGGTAGAGGGAGTGGTGAGTTTTATTTTTTTTTTTTTTATACAAACTACCAGTTTGTATCTTATGGGATATCACCAGTTGCTATGGTCATGGAGGCTTCATGTGTGTCAGAATAGAACTGTGCTCCACAGGGTTTTCAATGGCTGATTTTTCAGTAGCTCACTAGGCTTTTCTTCCAAGGCGCCTCTAGGTGGCCTCAAACCTCCAACATTACTCTTAGCAGCCAAAGGCATTAACCATTTGCACCTCTCAGGTACTCCCAACACAGGATTGTTGTTGTTGTTGTTGTTGTCATTAGGTGCTGTTGAGTCAGTTCTGTCTCATAGCGACCCAATAGGACAGAGTAGAACTGCCCCATAGGGTTTCCAAGGAGTGGCTGGTGGATTTGAACTGCTGACCTTTTGGTTAGCAGCCGAGCTCTTAACCACTGTGCCATCAGGGCTCCAAATAGAACTAAACAATATAAATTCATATGAATAGCAGAAATTTAGACAAACATGGAAAACACCTAAATTAAGCAAAAAAAAAAAAAAAAATTCATGGTATATGCAATTAAAGCAATACATGCCTGGGGTATCATCTCGGACACTGAACTTGACTCAGTCTCTCTGGACCTTGATTTTTCCTTCATTAAAAGAGAAAAAAAAATCAGCCCTACCCAGTTTACAGAGTTATCAGAGAAAAGGTAATAATAGATGCAAAAGTTTTGTAATCTTACCAGTGTTCAATATGGGTTGAGTATGCCCACTCTTGCAAATCGATGAAGATTAAAAGTATGTCATAATTTATGGAATCTCTCATATCTTGATTCCAAATCTACTGCTAGCTGTCTTACCCAACTTGACAAGCAGGAATTTCAATATTTTTCTGGAATGATTTGCCTCTAATATTCCTGAGAAGTTCCAGATGTGTTTATATATGTAATAAAATGTTTTCTATTCTCTATCAGGAGCCCTGATGGTGCAGTGGTTAAGACCTTGGCTGCTAACCAACAGGTTGGCAGTTGGAATCTACAGGTGCTCCTTGGAAACCCTATTAGGCTGTTCTATGTGGTCTTATAGAGTCACTACTAGTCACAATCAATTCTCTATCAGCTCAAGAGTCTCCGATAAAGACACTCCAGAGAAATCACTGAGGTAAGTGTGGGAAGGAGGGACAGGGCAAGTGGGAGTGGTGGTCTCACAAACAATGAGAGTTGAAGTCCCTCTGCTATTGTTGCCCTTCTCTTCTGCTGACCTTGGTTGCTCGACTGCTTACCCACTACCCAGTTCCTCTGGATACCCAGCAGTGTGTTCTTTATTACTCTCATTCTGTTTATATTTTTCAGGATCTCTGGGTTATCCAGCCTAGAATTCTCTTTTAGTGAGTTAGTTTTGATGGAGTGTTTCCAACAGAGATCTATAGCTCCAGCCCAATGTGGCCCCATCCATTCATCAATGCCAGGGTCCTTCACCTTCCAAATTCTCAGAGGTTCTCTACAGTAGGCTGGCTGGGGAGTGGTAGGGAGCAGAGATGACTTGTCTGATCAAGAACACCCTCTCGATATACTTTCTGAAATCATTGCTTCTTTGTTCAGATCTTTCTTCATGTTTTGGACCACTGTTGTTCATTCAGAGTGATTATTTTCTTCTCGTAGGTTCAGGTGTCCAGCTTCTTTTGGAGACTCACATTTTGTACAATCCTGAGTCCCACAGGTACAAATGCGATTCAGATTCTTTCTCTCCTGAGCCCATACAAACCACGGGACCTGTTCTAAGCACCCAAGGACATACTCTGCCATTGAAAACAAAATGAGTGAAACATTCAGTGAGGAGCATGGTCTGCCCCAAGCATACACAGGGCATCAAGGGAGTGGCAGGGCCTATAAGGACTCCTGGCGGTGCAGTGGCTAAGGGCTTGGCTATGGTTTGAACCCTCCAGCCACTCCACGGGAGAAAGATGTGGCAGTCTGCTTCCATAAAGATTTACAGTCTTGGAAACAATTTGGGGAAGTTCTACTCTGTCCTATAGGGTCTGTATGAGTTGGAATTGACTTGACAGCAATGGATTTGGTTTTTTGTTTTTTGAGAGCCTACTGAGCTCAAATGCCTTGTTATTTCAGGTAATAATTATTATTTTCATATGAAAAAGTCCTAACTCTAAGCAGTGGTAGCCATGACACTCATGCTGGCCACACATGCCCTTTCCTCTTCTTTTCATGTTGTGAAATCATTTCCTTTTGTTACACAACTCCTACTTATTGTACAGTACCAGAATAACACTGTCATTCCCCAAAAACTTCTAGACAGAAAACTGGAACCCAAGTAAACAAAGAAAACAACAAACCATACTTCATTTTCAGTTCCAAATACAGGTTATGTGGTTGATTTAAATTCAAAAGAGAAAGACATACACCACAATAACCTAAAGGCCACAATGGCATTAAGAGTAAATGTTAGTACTTGGTTGTAGGATGCAAACTGAAGGTTGGTCTTAGGGAGTTAAAAATCTAATGCAAATTTAATTTTACAGTAATGATACTATCAAGATAGGAAATGAAATTACTTTTATTTGAGAAATCATGATGGGAAAAGGCACTTATCACAAGTCATAAAGGACTGGAATATCTAATTCTAATTTTCATATTAAGATCCATTTAGACATGAAACTCCTTAATAATCTCATCATTTAAACGTGAAGAAGAGTCACTACTTACCCTGTACCTCAAGCAATTTCAGATTCAGACAGGCATGGTACTTTGGTAATGGCAAGATATATTCAAAGAATAAGTGATTCTCCGCTCATGCCATCTGTAGCTGGTGGCTCTGAAGGAACAGCTTCTAATATAATGTAAGAGACAAGAAAGTGGAAGATTTCTTCTTAGTCACAACTGGTACTTTGGGATTACTGATTTATTAGTTTTTCTTTGTTAATTGTACTTTAGATGAAGGCTTACAGAGCAAATTAGTTTCTCATTGAACAATTTATGCACATTTTGTTTTATGACATTGATTGCCAATCCCATGACATGTTAACACTCTCCCTTTCTTGACCTTGGGTTCCGCATTACCAGCTTTCCTGTCCCCTCCTGACTTGTCATCCTTGCCCCTGGGCTGGTGTGCACATTTAGTCTCATTTTGTTTTATGGGCCCATCTAATCTTTGGCTGAAGGGTGAACCTCAGGAATGACTTCAGTACTGAGTTAAAAAGTGGCCAGGGGGCTGTACTCTTGGGGTTTCTCCAGTCTCTGTCAGACCAGTAAGTACAGTCTTTTTTTTGTGAGTTAGAATTTTGTTCTACATTTTTCTCCAGCTTTGTCTGGGACCCTCTACTGTGATCCATGTCAAAGCTGGTTTATTATTCTTAAAATATTTCCTCAAATCCCAACTCAAGGAACTATAGTCATCAACATTGATTTACTTTTGATGTCTGAATGAATAATGCTGCTTAGACTATATAACACCTACTATTCTTCTGCCCTTGTAACACAGTGTTTAAGAGCTCAGCTGCTAACCAAAAGGTTGGCAATTCAAATCCACCACCCACTCCTTAGAAATCCTATGGGGCAGCCCTACTCTGTCCTTTAGGGTCACTATGATGCAGAATCAACTCGATGGCAATGGATTTATTCTTCTGCTAAGCAAAAAGATACAATAAAACAGGTGATATATTTAGTTTTAAAATTGAATGTGGGGGAAGGAGATTGCTCTTAGAAGAAGGAAATACTTTAATGTCCCCATATCAGTATGTAACCTAAATTTCATCCCCATTATTCTATTACTCTTTATCATAAGTCCATATTTTATTTTCTTTAAAATACTTACCTGTTGCATCGAGTCCATCCTGACTCATAGTGACTCTATAGGACAGAGTACAACTGCCCCATAGGGTTTCTAAGGAGCAGCTAGTGGATTTGAACTGCTGACCTTTTGGTTAGCAGCTGTAGTTCTTAACCACTGCACCACCAGGGCTCCTCAAAACACTTAGGCCTATCTAAAATTAGAATAATATTTAGTTAGTTATTATCCCTCTTAATTTTTACTGGGAAATTTGATCCTTGAATGTAATCAGCTTTTAATTTCTTTCTCATCATTATTTCTCTAATTAATATTACCTGGCGCAGGGGTTAAGAGCTCAGCTGCTAACCAAAGGGTCAGCAGTATGAATCCACTCCTTGGAAACCCTATGGGGCAGTTCTACTCTGTCCTACAGGGTAGCTATGAGTTGGAATCGATTGGACATCACTAGTTTTTAGAGCCTCAATAAAAATGGGTTGAATGAATCAACAAATGAATATTTTATGTATTCAAGAGAAGAATTCTGTCACAAATGAGGCCAGTAGCTTCAAAGAGCCTCAATCCTAAACAAAAAAAAAAGTAAATAGATAAATAATGTTTTGGGACACTGGCCTCCAAATGTTTCTTTCAAACTAATACAGTGGTTTATGACTCATTGACCAATTGGAAACTACTTGTATTTACACTGAAATATTACAGTATCTACCTGATGAAATGTTGTATTGCTCTTAAGTGCTAAGATAAAGCCTTAAGCAGTCACAGTGAAACATGTTCATAGTATACTGCTAAATGAAATAATTACAGTGAAAATTTTTGTCTGTATTATAGTTATAAAATTATAGGAAATTAAAGAATTAAAATTAGATTTAAAAGTTTATTTTTACTAAGGCATGACTTATGACTTCAAGATGACTTATCATCTTTTAATTTCTGTTATTTTTGCAATATTGCTTATTTTTACTTTTTTGAAATATGGATATTAGAAAATTCTTGGGGCCTATCCCAGGTTGGTTCAGCATTTGAATTGGCTATAGAGCTGAGAGTCTCTAAAATTCTCCAAAATTGACTACTTCCTTGTACATTTCTCTCAGCAAGGCTATCTGCTGCCTCCCGTTTTGGTTGACTAACAACTGACATTGCTTTTGCACTCTCTGTGTATTTATCACACAATGATTAACTTTATTAGTGCCTCTTTCCACTGATAACTCCCTCCCCATTCTTTCTTGTTCTTATTCTAAGAATAGCTATCACAAACATTATTGCCTTAAAATCAGCATGGAAATTACCTATGTGTGGGCTTATGTGCGTGAATATTGGATAACAAGGGAAAATGTTGAGAAATACCTGCCCACAGAAATAGAGCAAACCATATAATTTTTTTTCCAAGAGCTGTTATCAATTTCAAAAAATAAGTCTTCTTTTTTGAACATCAAAGATTCATAAAAATATAAGAGATTTTATAGAGATAAACAGTTATAAATACTGCACATTTGGCATCTTTGAAACAAAGCTTTTCCATGCACTATCTCCTTTCTCTCAGTAGCCCTAGGACATAAGTAAAGCAATCATTAATTTGTTTTGAAAAATTATTTTCCGTTGGTTCTGTAAGGTTCCTGTTCCCTCTACCTTTTGCCAATGAATATTTTCTTCTTACAGACGTTATACAAATGTTTTCCTTCAGTACTGATGTCTTATTTGTTCTTTAAAAAACAAGATCAGTTAAAGCATTCTGCATTTCCATGCAATTGTGCATTGTTTAGATTTTGAAATTTGTGAACTTGGTGTTATTTTAAGAAGCCCTGGTGGTACAGCAGTTAAAGCTCTTGGCTGCTAACTGAAAGGTGGGCAGTTGGAAACCACCACCAGCTCTTCGGGAGAAAGAAGTGGCAGTCTGCTTCCATAGAGGTTTATCGCTCTGGAGACCCTGTGGGGTCACTATGAGTGGAAATCAACTGAACAGCAGTGGGTTTTCTGGTGATGTTATTTTTAAGCACTTGATTTGTACTCTCCAGATATCTTATTATAGTTAATATCATTAAGGATAATTTATCTTCAAAATGATTTACATTGAATTATTGAAGTTGCTGATTAAAAATCAGGGATTAAACGTTTTGACTAAAAAGACTCTCAAGGCTTTTTTTTTTTTTTCCCCCAAGCACCCAACGCTGTTCCCTCTTCCCCTTCCGAAGGACTAATATCTCTGGTATTTTTTTCCCCAGCTTTTTAATCTTTTTTTTTTTTAATTTTGTTGTTTTTCTGAATATACACAACAGAACATACATCAACAATTTTACATGTACAATTCAGTGACATTGATTATACTCTTCAAGTTGTGCATCCATTTATACCCTCCTTTTCTGAATTGTTCCTCCCCCATTAACATAAACTCACTGCTCCCTAAGGTTCTTATCTGATCTTTCGAGTTGTTCTTGTTTCCTTGATCCCATATAGATAGACTTCAGGGGATTTTTTTGGTTTAAGTTTTAAAAATTATCTCAAGGCAACAGTTTCAGGGGTTCATCCAGCCCCCATGGCTCCAGAAAGTCAGGGCTCTCAGACTTTTAATATATTTCTATAAGGGAAGCCTTCAAATGCAGACAGTATGAATTTGAGCTTACAGAACTGCCTACTAGTTTAATTAATGTTTATAGTTGTCCGAAGGAGAAATGATTAGCATTCATGATTATCAAAGAGGAAAACTAAAACACAAAGGAATAAACTTTTGGTAAGGTCATACATTGAATAAATGGTGACATTCTGAGATTCTGTTCTGTAGGCTGTCAGCTTTCTTTCTTCCTGACTGCAAGAACTATTCTGACATACTAAATTTATAGCACCTTTTTTTTTAATATATGAATATGCATATCCTAAATTTCCAATAAATGCCTTTTATGATCAGGGTGGTGTAGTAGTTAAGTCCTATGGCTGCTAACCAAAAGGTGGGCAGTTTGAATGCACCAGGCACTCCTTGGAAACACTATGGGGCAGTTCTACTCTGTCCTATAAGGTCACTATGAATCGGAATCGACTGGATGGCAACAGGTTTTTTTTGTTGTTTTTTTTTAATGACCAGAGTAATAATGCTTCCTTCATGGAACTGTGCTGCCTAACAAGTTTTGTCATCTTCTCGTCTTCTCCTTAAATTTCCTTTCCTTTTCTCTGTATCACTGATAAAATAAACTCATTGCTATCAAGTCAGTTATGACTCATAGCAACCCAATAAAACAGAGAAGAATGCCCCATAGCATTTCCAAGGCTGAAAGCTTTACGCAAACAGTCTGCCGCATCTTTCTCCCATGGAGCAGCTGGTAGGTTAGAACCATCGACTTTTTGGTTAATAGCCTATTGCTTTAACTGTGCTACCAGGGCTCCTCGATATGACTGGTACATAACCCTAAATATTCCCAGTCATTAAACCGTTACATCACCTTTGAATTGTGGTTTTGGAGAAGAATATTGAATATACCATGGACTGCCAAAAGAACGAACAAATCCATCTGGGAAGAAGTGCGGCCAGAATGCTCCTTAGAGGCAAGGATGGCGAGACTGCTCTTACATACTTTGGACATGTTGTCAGGAGGGATCAGTCCCTGGAGTAGGACATCATGCTTGGCAGAGTACAGGGTCAGCGGAAAAGAGGAAGACCCTCAGTGAGGTGGATTGACACAGTGGCTGCAACGGTGAGCTGAAGCATAACAACAATTGTAAGGATGGCGCAGGACCGGGCAGTGTTTTGTTCTGTTGTGCACAGGGTTGCTATGAGTCAGAACCGACTCGACGGCACCTAACAACAACAACAACAAACCATTACATAGGTAAGTAGGGTTGCACTCCCTCTGAACACTCTAAGGTAGAATTATTTCTTGTCTCTTCCAGCTTCTCGTAGCTCTAAGTGTACATAGTTCAATAAAACCAAAAAAAAAAATTGCTGTGGAGTCAATTCCAACTCACAGCCACCCTACAGGACAGAGTAGATTTGCCCCAGAGGGTTTCCAGGGAGCAGCTGGTGGATTTGAACTGACGACCTTTTGGTTAGCAGCCTGAGCTCTTAACCATTGCTCCACCAGGGCTAAATAGTGGTCCCCAGAAAAATATGTTGATGTTTTAATACCTAGACCTTGAGAACATTGCCTTATTTGGATAAGGGTAATTAAGTTAAAGACCTTGAGTTGAACTCATTCTGGATTACTCCATTGGGCTCTGAATCCTATGTCAAGTGTCCTTATGAGAGACAGAAGAAGAGAAAACACAGACACTGAGGACAAGGCCATGTGAACAGAGAAGCAGAAATTTAAATTCTGCAACCATAAACCAAGGAACACTTAGAGCCACCAGTAGCTGGAAGAAGACATGAAGGATTCTACCATAGAGTTTTCAGAGGAACTACAGCCTTACCAGCAACTTGATTTTTAGACTTCTGGACTCCAGAACTGTGAATAAATAAATTTGTATTGTTGTAAGTATTCTCACAACCCCGTTTGTGGTAATTTGTTACAGAAGTCATATGAAACTAATATTTACCACAATGCTAAGTAGTGGAGAAATAAAATTGAATAGATAAAATAGGAAATACTTTAAGCTTTGTATGTTCAATGTAGGCAATATTCTGAGAAAAGAACAAGCTGATTTATGTAACAATGTAGAAAACACATTTTGGTAAACTGATGTTTAGACTGGAATAAATTTGCTGTAGATGTTCAGACCATTTACTCACTTGGCTAGTTTATCTCTTCAACAGCTAATCATTTCTCTTTCAGACAACTATAAACATTAATTAAACTAGTAGGCAGTTCTGTTTGCACTAGTTTGCACTCAGAAAACAAAACAAAACTATTATCCTAAATAAAATAATGAAGGGATATTTAGTATCCCCCAATAATTTTCCTGCCTGCCTTAAAATTTTCTAATCCTATGTGTACAGTGGTGGCAGAGTGATACAAATGGTTAAGTGCTCCACTACTAGGTGAAAGTTTGGTGATTTGAACTCACCCAGAGGCGCCTTTGAAGATAGGCCTGACAATCTGCTTCCAAAGTTCACAGCTTTGGAAACTCTATAGAGCAGTTCTACTCTGCACATGTGGAATCACCATGAATTGGAGTCAACTCAATGGCAACTGAGAAAAACAATGTGTGTACAAGGAATAGTTGTGACTATGGTGACTGAACGTTCTCTTTTCTACTGACGTGAGAAACTCAAATTTGCTTTGTAGTGAGAGGGTTCAAGATTAGTTTGGGCTAGAAGAAGTGGAAAACATGTAAAATATGTTTATTGCCTAAGGCTATGATCGCTTGATAAAAAGGCATACAGATATCCGTATATTTTAGAATATAAAACCTAAAATGATAGTTCTGAAAAGAAAGTGATTTTTTCTCATTTATAGGAAGGTTGTTTTTACTGTAATATGACTTAAACTGAATTACAAATTAATAAACCCTTAACTATACACTCTAATTGAGAAAATTTGTATACAGATAGCCTAAGCCAATGGCTAATCAAAGAAGGCATTGACAATTTCTTTTGGCAAGAGAAATGGGCATAATGGCTGTGTCACTGAGAGACAAGAGAGCCCAGCTGTATCTGCTTGTGCTTGATTGAAATTTCTCCATCAAACGTTAAGTGTTGAAGTGGGTCCAGCAGCATTCCCCAAAGGTTTACGTGTCAATGGTTTTCTTACTGTGATCATTTGATCAGAACACTCAAGGTTCAACACTTTGGGCTTCCTCTGAAGCCAACCCCAATGCTGAGAGTATAGCTGTGCAGAACATCTGGTAAGCATTTCCTGTTACATCAATCCATGGGACTTGCTTACCTCCATATGATAGTCTTTGCCACTGGGCTTTATACCACTTAACAGATTGTTTTTTATTCCTTATACTGTATGTTCTTGTAGCTAACTTAAAAAAAATTAAGATATTGTCTCTTTTACTTTAAAATGGCAACAGAAAACTCAAGAACAAGGGAGATGTGTATCAAGACAGCCCATACCTTAAGTCTTGAGCTCTGCATGCATTTCCCCCACACCGTGGTGCTCCCTGCCAAGTCCCGATGGAAGGTTTCCCTATTCTATTCTTGGTAAAGCTCTTGACACATAAACCAGCCCTTAAGGAAAAGCTGACAACATTACTGAAAAAATAAACGAACTGAATAATTCAGAAGAACCAGAGGCCGTATTTCCCCTCAGAATAACAAGTTCAGCTCCAGTGACAATTTAACTGAATTATTGAAAGGGTATTATTTCTCTATGGCTTAAACAATCTGGTCTCTTCATGAGAAAATGAATGATTGAAATCAATGATGCCAAACCTATGCAACTGTTCATACCATACCACATGTGGTAGAAACATGGAGATTCCTTGTTCTAAATGTAGTAACTAATTATAAATATTTCCACATCTTCAACAAAACACCAAAGTGCAACAACACATAAGTCATCAACTTATTGAAATTCCTCTTGAATTTGACTGCAATCATCTTTCACTCAAGTAGAATCAGAAGTTGTATCCTAAGACCTTATATGTCTCATCTGTTTTTCTTAATGAGAGCAAAGGAGTTTTCTGGAGTTGAGATGATGATCTAATAAGTTAAAATATTGGAAGTAGAGCTAGTTTTGTACTGGTTAGTTACCCTAACATACAAAGGAAAGGTACCACATTAGTCAACTAGGGCTTGATTAGATCTTACATCCTTCCAATAAGCGAGTAACTTTCTCATGTTCTGGTAATATGCTTCGGTCTCTCACAGAAAAATAATCTGATTGTATGAATCTGGTTCTAGGAATCCATTTTATGTGCCTTTCCCACTACAAAAGCAATTAGAAGATTTCAATGAGCAAATTGAGTCCTTGTAAGATATATTAGGTTTTGATACTACTAGGTTGAACCAGGTAAAAATGACTAGGTAAAAAATGAGTAAATATTGGCAATTTCATATGGTTCATTCTTACCAAATAAGTTGCATTTCTCACTTTTTTATGTAAAGGCCTAAATTATTGTGTTTTCTACCCATTTATGAAATCTGGATAGGTCACAATTCTTTTAACAAGATTATTACTCTTCAGATTTCTCCTATACGAAGATCCTTCATTTTGTAGTTCCAGCCATAATATATAGCAAAACTCCAAAATGATATGCTGTTGTTGTTGGGTGCTGTCAAGTCCATTCTGGCTCACAGAGGCCCCATAGAACAGAGTAGAACAGCTCTATAGTTTTCAAGGAGCAGCTGGTGGATTTGAACTGCTGACATTTTGGTCAGCAGCTGAGCTGCTACACCATGAGGACTCTGAATGATATACTATGTACAATCTAATATCTTTGTATTGACTTAATGACTGGTCAAAGAAACTCTCAAGCTGCAATTATCTGATATGCTTTATGTTAAGAATTGTTAGTTGACATTGTCAGCTACAATTCATGGTGAAACATTGTCCAGTCCTTCACCATCTTCATGGCTATTGGTATGTTTGAGTCCATTCTTGTGGCTGTTACATAGTGCCTTCCAACCCAGGGGCTCATCTTCCCAAATGGTATTGGACAATATTCTGTTGCAATCCATAGGGCTTTCATTGGTTAATTTTCAGAAGTAAATCGCCAGGTCTTTCTTTCCAGTCTGGAAGTTCCACTGAAACATGTCCACCATGGGTAACCTTGCTGGTACTTGATATACTGGTAGTATAGCTTCCAGCATGGTAGCAACACACAAGCCGCTACAATATGACAAACTAACAGATAGGTGGTAGATGTTGAGAATTACTGCAAATAAATCAAACACTTTGTCAGGGACTTCATTTGTTCCTTTTTAGTTTAATTTTTGTCATTTTGTTATTGTTGAATATTTTTGTTTGGTATGTTAGGGTTTCTATGAAACATACTTTTCAATTATCTATTAATTACTTTGTTACATGTAAGACCAGATATTTTACATCAAATTTCAATTACTTATTAACTTTTAATTGAAGTATTATATGCATTTTGAAAATTCATATTATAGGTATAAAAAAAAAAAAAGACAAAACTATTGTCATCAAGTCAATTCCAACTCATAGTGAGTTTCCCTGTAGGACAGAGTAGAACTGCTCTATGATGTTTCTAAGGAGCAGCTGGTGAATTCGAACTGCTGACCTTTTGATTACCAGCCAAGCTCTTAACCTCTGTACCTCCAGGGCTCCATGTTATTAAAGGTATAAAAAAAAAAAATGTATATAGCTCAATAAATGTTCAGGCGAACTAAACACATCCATGTAGCAAGCACTCTAATCAAGAAACAGAATATTATCAGCATCTCAGAAGACACTTTCTTGGCAGGCCTTTGTTAGTGAGATGGAGGGGTATTTTACTCTGCCTTTCAAAATCTATTGGTCTCTTTATCCTTTTGTACAGTCTCATAATTCAGGAAAATTCTTGGGGAGAAAAAAAAATCATGGGGATAAAACCAGCTGTGTGTTTGAAGTTCTTCTACTCTCCAGTTTTCTCAGGCTAGTCATGTCCCATTGCTTGCGGTTTTTTTCATTTTTCTTTTCACCAAAAGCTTCCTTCTACCAGTGTCATTTCCAAGCCCATCCTAGAATTTGAAAAAATCCTCAAGGAATGAAAGAGATGCCCCAAAACTTCAGCTAACCCCTTAACAGTTTTCCCGTCTGGAATTTCAGCTCATCAAGTCTTTGTTGATTCCACAACTCTTTGTGCTTTTTTTGTGTGTGTGTGTGTGTGTGTGTGTGTGAAATAGGTGAAAGTTTACAGAGCAAATTAGTTTCTTGTTGAAGAGCTAATACTCAAATTGTTTTGTGACATCGGGTGCCTCTCTGTGCTTTTAAAAAATATGATTTTTATAATTTATTTAGATTTTCTAGCTGTTATCAACAGTAGCATCGACCTGTACTGACCTACTATTTACTACTCAGAAGAGGAAGACAATTTTTTTTAATTTCAATTTTATTCATAAGTTAAATGCATGTGATATAAAATCAAAAGATATACAGGATATGCTTTAAAAAGAAAATCTCCTTTTGAATGAAGCCCTTAAGTTAGTTCTCTTCTTATGAAACAACATCGTTATGGATTCTTTATACATTCTTCTAGAGACTCTCTAATGATATACCAACATGCGCATGCTCACACATGTACATGTATGTGTGTATATACTGTTTTTGTATATTATTCATAACATGTTTTGCATTCTTCTTTCTTTACTGAACAGCGTATCTTACACAACTTTCCATTTCAACAACTCATTTTTAAAATACCTACTTAGTATTTCATGACTTATTAAGTAGATCCCACTGACGGGTATTTCGGTGATTTCAAATATTTATTTTCAACTCGGAATAATGCAGAAATGAATATCCATCTGTATATGTCTTTTTGCATTTCTGTAAATATAGACAGAATTCCTGGGTCTGGGCATATATAATTTTTAATAGTTTTATTGAATTATAATATACATACCATAAAATTCATCAGTTGTAACTGGTTTTTGGTTATTTTATAAAGTTGTGCAAGCATCATCACAATCCAGTTTCGGAATTTTCCATCATGCTAAACACTTCGGTTTGTAGTCAGTTCAGTCTCCGCTCCTATCCCCCAGTACTAGGCAGTTTCTGGTCTGCTTCTGGGCTCTATAAATTTACCTTCCTGGGCATTCCATATAAAGAAAATTATATACCATGTAGTCTTTTGTGTCAGTTTCTTTCACTTAGCAAATTGTGTTTGAGGTTCACCCATGTTGCAGCATATATCATTTGCTCATTACTTTTTATTACTACGTCGTATTCCGTTGTATGGGTACACAACATTACACCTATACAAGTAAGGTGAATTCAGGCTTTTCCAGACGTGGTCAAGGAATACACGTAGATATGAGGAATAAAGAAAAAAAGATGATTAATGGCAGCAATTATTTGCATTGTTTATGGTTTAGGTTAAGGACTTTATACAATTATCATAGCAATCCCAAGATAGTAGCTGACTACCACGTTTAAAAATTAAGAAATGAAATATCATACATGATTACTAATAATTTGCTAAAAATCTTCCTGGGATCTAATACCAGTCTGTATCTTGCCAAAGTCTTCACACAATGTCTTCTCAGGAGTTTAATTCATTCGTGAAAAAGAGGATTAATAAATTACAGTATATCTTTCGCTGTAAACGCTCTGTTCCACAAAAAAAAGAAAAAAAAAAATTTGGTAAATTAATGAATGCCCTAATTGCCTAAACAATAGCAGAAAGGTTGAGTAGGACTTGAAGGAGAACTGCATGACACAGAATTTAGGTTACATGGTGTGTCAAGTTAAATGTTACACCTTAAAACCACAAAATGCTAGAGCTATATGGCATCTTCTCACTTTACAAATGAGGAAACTGAGGTCCATAATAATTTCAGCACAGCATCAAACAGAGCTGATATTAGAATGCAGGGTTCTAGAAACACAACTGTAACTACGACTGAATCATCCCATCTCAGGTAATAATTTTTTTTTTTTTTAATGAGAATCTCTGTGGCCTCCAACTATATTAGAAAGATAATTTGACAAAAGAAAATTCTGTCTTAACAAAGGTAGTGAGAGCTGTCTTAGTGTTGAACTTATTTAGCCAGAAGTCCTTGGCATCTTAGACATTTTATTTCTCTAGCAAATTTTTAAAATCAACACAAAATGGAACCCATTTCTTGTTAAAAAAAAAAAAGTAAATTCTACTTTAGTGTAGGCCAGTACACCAAATCATTTGAGCTCTTGTTAAGAGAGTCCTTGGAATTGTTGAGAAGAGGCTCAAACTGTATGCTGAGGACTTAATAAAGACTGCGTGTTTATGTAGAATAGTTGAACCCTGAGAAATGGCTAAGAAAACCCTATTAGTCTTTAAGTATTGATCACGCTTTGTTGTTGTTTGTTTTTAAACCAGCAATGTCAAGAGATTCATTTGCTAAGGCACCGAAACAAATGCCTGAAACTGAAAGCACTGGTGTTTTTCTTTTACAAATGAGGAACTGAGAACATTTTCTTTACTCTCCTCTTAAAATGAGCAGTGATTTAGGGACAGCTGAGGAGGCCAGAATCCAGAAGTCTGCCTAACGGGTCATTTGTTTCCAGTTTTTGGAGCACTGAGACAATCACAGTGATTGCAGCTCTCACGGTACAGACTTTTTTGTTCTTGTGCAATGATAATGTGGGCATGCATTAGTCATCCTCGCCAGCTGATATCTTATTTGGCACTCCTTCTTTGGTATCATTTTAATTAACCGGCCAGCCATTAGCAGTTCCTCTTCTTCCTGACAAGCTAGAAGCATAGAGGGCAACACAATCTCAAACTCTTAAAGATATCAATAAAACAACAATGAAAAAAATGAATGAGGTACCGCTGGGGGCAGGCATTAGTTGGAAATAAAACAAAAAGCCAAAAACATTTCATATTTGAAAGCTTCAAATAATAAGAGTTTGTCGAGAGGAGAAAGAGAGTTAATTTCAGTAAGATTTATCCCCAGGGAAAAAAAACATGGTTGTTTTAGATTTCCTTTGTACTGGAAGATGGATATTTTAGCAACTTCAACTCAAATGAGCCATAGGAAACCTCCTTTGAGAAAGCATTCTTTCTTTTATCAATCAATACTCACCGAGTTTAGAGCCCAATGTCAGGGTTGTGCATCAAGGTTAAAGTAATTATAAAATCAGAAGACAGTTATAAAATCAAGTATACATTTTCAGAATTTTATGTAGGAAGACTACATGTAATTTCTTCAAGTATGACCTTCAGAATTTTAAGCTAAAACCACTTACTGGGTTCTCTAGAGAAGTAAAACCAGTAGTGTATAAATATCTATATAAAAAGCTTTACATTAAGGAGCTGGCTCATGTGGTTGTAGAGGCTTGAACTTCCCAAATTCTTAGATCAGGCTGGAGGTTTCTGATTCACGTAGCCACAGGGGCTGGTGAACCCAAGATCGGCAGGGCTCTTGCTCACAGGCTGCAAAGACCACCAAATCCCAAGATGGGTAGGCAAGATGGCAGGTAAGCTGCTAACTCAAGTCCCAAGAACCGGTCAGACCAATAGGAGCCAGCTGCAGGATCTAGAGTGAGCAAAAGCCCCTGAGCCTCACCAGAATGCCCACTTATATTTGATGCAGACCACACGCCCAAGGAAACTCCTTTTCAACTGATTGGTTACTCACAGCAGATCCCATCATGGAGGTGACTTACATTATATCACATTATAACAAAACTCCCCCACGTGTCTGTCAGTTTGTCCTACTGTGGGGCTTGTGTGTTCCTGTGATGCTGGAAGCTATGTCACTGGTATTTAGATACCAGCAGGGTCACCCATGGAGGACAGGCTTCAGCTGAGCTTCCAGACTAAGACAGACTAGGAAGAAGGACCCGGCAGTCCACTTCTGAAAAGCATTAACCAGTGAAAACCTTATGAATAGCAGCGGAACATTGTCTGATATAGTGCTGGAAGATGAGCCCCCCAGGTTGGAAGGCACTCAAAAGATGACTGGGGAAGAGCTGCCTCCTCAAAGTAGAGTCGACCTTAATGATGTGGATAGAGTAAAGCTTTCGGGACCTTCATTTGCTGATGCAGCACGACTCAAAATGAGAAGAAACAGCTGCAAACATCCATTAATAATCGGAACCCAGAATGTACGAAGTATGAATCTAGGAAAATTGGGAATCATCAAAAATGAAATGGAACGCATAAACATCAATATCCTAGGCATTAGTGAGCTGAAATGGACTGCTACTGGCCATTTGGAATTGTACAATCATATAGTCTACTATACTGGGAATGACAACTCGAAGAGGAATGGTGTTGCATTCATCATCAAAAAGAACGTTTCAAGATCTATCCTGAAATACAATGCTGTCAGTGATAGGATAATATCCATACGCCTACAAGGAAGACCAGTTAATACAACTATTACTCAAATTTACCCACCAATAGAAGATTTTTATCAGCTGCTGCAGTCTGAAATTGATCGAACATGCAATCAAGATGCATTGATAATTACTGGCGATTAGAATGCGAAAGTTGGAAACAAAGAAGAAGGATCAGCAGTTGGACAATATGGTCTTGGGGATAGAAACAATGCTGGAGATCGAATGATAGAATTTTGCAAGACCAACGACTTCTTCATTGCAAATACCTTCTTTCACGAACATAAACGGCAAATATACACATGGACCTTGCCAGATGGAACATACAGAAATCAAATTGACTACATCTGTGGAAAGAGACGATGGAAAAGTTCAATATCATCAGTCAGAACAACGCCAGGGGACGACTGTGGAACAGACCATCAATTGCTCATATGCAAGTTCAAGCTGAAACTGAAGAAAATCAGAGCAAGTCCATGAGAGCCAAAATATGACCTTGAGTATATCCCACCTGAATTTAGAGACCATCTCAAGAATAGATTTGACACATTGAACACTAGTGACCACAGACCAGACGAGTTGTGGAATGACATCAAGGACATCATCCATGAAGAAAGCCAGAGGTCACTGAAAAGACAGGAAAGAAAGAAAAGACCAAGGTGGATGTCAGAGGAGACTCTGAAACTTGCTGTTGAGCGTTGAGCAGCTAAAACAAAAGGAAAAATTGAGGAAGTAAAAGAACCGAACAGAAGATATCAAAGGACCTCTCAAGAAGACAAAGTAAAGTATTGACACGTGCAAAAAGCTGGAGATGGAAAACCAAAAGGGAAGAACACGCTTGGCGTTTCTCAAGCTGAAAGAACTGAAGAAAAAATTCAAGCCTCAAGTTGCAATAGTGTAGGATTCCATGGGGAAAATATTAAATGACGCAGGAAGCATCAAAAGAAGTTGGAAGGAATACACAGAGTCATTATGCCAAAAAGAATTAGTCGATATTCAAGCATTTCAAGAGGTGGCATATGATCAGGAACCAATGGTACTGAAGGAAGAAGTCCAAGCTGCTCTGAAGGCATTGGTGAAAAACAAGGCTCCAGGAATTGATGGAATATCAATTGAGATGTTTTAAATGAACAGATGCAGCGCTGGAGGTGTTCACTAATCTATGCCAAGAAATATGGAAGACAGCTTCCTGGCCAACTGATTGGAAGAGATCCATATTTACGCCTATTCCCAAGAAAGGTGATCCAACTGAATGTGGAAATTACAGAACAATATCATTAATATCACACGCAAGCAAAATTCTGCTGAAGATCATTCAAAAACGGCTGCAGCAGTATTATCGACAGGGAACTGCCAGAAATTCAGGCCGGTTTCAGAAGAGGATGTGGAACCAGGGATATCATTGCTGATGTCAGATGGATCCTGGCTGAAAGCAGAGAATGCCAGAAGGATGTTTACCTGTGTTTTATTGACTATGCAAAGGCATTCGACTGTGTGGATCATAACAAACTACAGATAACGCTGCGAAGAATGGGAATTCCAGAACACTTAATTATGCTCATGAGGCACCTCTGCATAGATCAAGAGGCAGTTGTTCAGACAGAACAAGGGGATACTGCTTGTTTTAAAGTCAGGAAGGTTGTGCGTCAGGGTTGTATTCTTTCACCATACCTATTTAATCTATATGCTGAACAAATAATATGAGAAGCTGGACTATATGAAGAAGAATGGGGGCATCAAGATTGGAGGAAGACTCATTAACAAGCTGAGTTATGCAGGTGACACAACCTTGCTTGCTGAAAGTGAAGAGGACTTGAAGTACTTACTAATGAAGATCAAAGACCACAGCCTTCAGTATGGATTACACCTCAACATAAAAAATACAAAAATCTTCACAACTGGACCAACGAGCAACATCATGACAAACGGAGAAAAGATTGAAGTTGTCAAGGATTTCATTTTACTTGGATCCACAATAAACAGCCACGGAAGCAGCAGTCAAGAAATCAAAAGATACATTGCATTGGGCAAATCTGCTGCAAAGGACCTCTTCAAAGTGTTGAAGAGCAAAGATGTCACCCTGAAGACTAAAGTGACCCTGATCCAAGCCATGGTATTTTCAATCGCATCATATGCATATGAAAGCTGGACAATGAATAAGGAAGACCAAAGAAGAGTTGGCCCCTCTAAATTGTGGTGTTGGCGGAGAATATTGAATATACCATGGACTGCCAAAAGAACGAACAAATCTATCTTGGAAGAAGTACAACCAGAATGCTCCTTAGAAGCAAGGATGGCAAGACTGCGTCTTACATACTTTGGACATGATGTCAGGAGGGATCAGTCCCTGGAGAAGGACATCATGCTCGGCAGAGTACAGGGTCAGCGGGAAAGAGGAAGACCCTCAACGAGGTGGATTGACACAGTGGCTGCAATAATGAGCTGAAGCATAACAACGATTGTAAGGATGGCTCAGGACTGGGCAGTGTTTCATTCCGTTGTGCCTAGGATCGCTATGAGTCGGAACCGACTCGAGAGCACCTAACAACAACAAACTGGGAGTTTGTAGCAAGGTGTATATGGGTTTTTGTGTGAGAGACTGACTTAAAAAAATAAAAATTATAAAAAAATAAAAAATTGGCAATAACTAAAGAAATTTCATGTTTACACTCTAAGTTGAGAATTCTTAATAAACTAATTACACAAAATAAAAAGATATGTGCTAGGCCCATAGCACCACATGCACATATACTCCTTTCCAGTTTATATGGTATCTTTAATTATATCATCTCATGTAGTTCTTATAGGAATCTCTTGAAATGCCTACTTATATCTGTATTTTTTTAAATGGGAAAAAATACAGTCTCAGAATGAGTGAGTTGCCTAATGCCCAAAGTTGCAGAGCTGGGACTAAATCTGGTCTGTTGTTTGTTACTTGCCATCGAGTTGATTCTGACTCATGGTGACACCATATATACAGAGTAGAAGTACTCCATAGAGTTTTCAAGGCTGTGACCTTTCAAAAGCAGATCTCTAGGCCTGTCTTCCAAGGCATCTCGGGTAGGTTGAACTGACAACTTTTCGGCTAGTAGTCAAGTGCTTGGCCGTTTGTGCCACCCAGGGACTCCTGTCTCATCCAAGGACAGTAAATCACAAGACTTTTTTTTTTTTTTCTTTTTGAGCACCAGGTTTTATGGATTGATCATTCCACAAAGATCCTCTAAAATCATGGAATCTATCTTCTAATTTTTGGAAAGGACTAGACCTACATTCTACAGTACATTTGTGAGAAGCCCAGAGTAACCGTAGGAGCATGGATGATGATGTTACTTACCGCAAGAACACATTGAAGAATGATCAGCATTTTTACTAACATCAACTTTTAATTAAACCTTTATGTTAAACACTTTATATGATGGAAAATTGCTGAATAGGTGAGTTTTCCCTTGACCTCACCTTTCTGCCTCCTCCCTGTCATCAACAGTCAAACACCTCAGCTACATAATTGGAGATGAATATAAGTGTTTTGAATATATTCATGAAGGATTAATGAAATAATAGCTACAAACTTGACAAGCAGCATATATTGACTTTCACCTTACCATTGAATCCATCAAGTGAGCCTCTACATGGTACCCAGCATATTTTAAATAGCCACCAAATATTTGTTGAAAGAATTTATAAATAAGTCATGAATTACAAAGAGAAACGTATCCTATTTTAAGAATTTCCCAGAGGAAATCCACACAATTTTCACTTCAGAAGATCATGTATTTTTCTTAACTTGGTTTCATTGCTTCTACTAATCTTTGTAATTAAGATTTCAAGTAACTTAATTATGAAGGACCCCACAAATTACCCTATGACTCCACTTTCTTCCTCTGGGCAAATGAACATATATTTTATTGAAAAAGAAAATAATATTATTCTTCACAGGCAAAGATTCCACATACTCTTGTACTAAATGTACTAGCTTCTACTAATCAAAAAAGTTCTTCCCTATGTCTAATATGGTTTTTCATGTGGCTTAAGCCATTTCATTTTGTTGCTTTTTGGTAAAAATGAAGACTTTTTGGTCAAAATCTTTTTTGCTTCTCTAATTCAGATTAGGAAACCATGCTAGCATAGTGGTTAAGAACTACAGCTGCTAACCAAAAGTTGGCAGTTTGAATCCACCAGGCGCTCCTTGGAAATCATATGGGGCAGTTCTACTCTGTCCTTTAAGGTTGCTATGAGTTGGAATCCACTCAATGGCAATGGGTTTTCATTTTTTTTTTAATTCAGATTAAACTATCCTTTAGCTAGAGTAGGTTCAACTACAAATAATAAAAACTTGACTCTGGCATAAATAATTAGGGAACTCATCACTTCATGAAACAGGTAATCCAGTGGGAAAGCAGGCTTCGAGCTTGGTTGACTGATTCAGCAGCTCGGTGTTGCCATCAAAGACTCAAGGTTTTTGGGTTTTTTCTACCCTCTCTGCTCTGCTGGCCACAGTGCCAACTTAATCCTAAATTGGAAATTCCTCATGACAATCAAAAGTAAGGTCACGGACTTTACATTGGACACCAGGCCTTTATGATGCCCTGCTACCCCCCTTACCTCTTTGTCATCTTCTGCCTCTACTCCCTCTCCCCACTTAGTCCCTCTGCTCCGGGTACACTGACCTTTATGCCATGCCTTTGTTTAGGGCCTTTAACTGTTTTCTCAGCCTGGAATGCTCTTTCCCCACACATCTACTTGGCTAATTACATGATATTGTTCAAGTCTTTGTACAAATCTCATAATCTCATTCTGACCACTTCATTTAATTAGGCAACCTGTCTCCACTCGCATCCTTGGGCACTTTCAATTCTTGCTCTCCTCTCCTTTTTTTCCCATGATATCTTATTAGATTATTACCTTCTCTAATAGAATTTAAACTTCACAAGGGTAAGAATTTTTGTTGTATTGATTAACCCGTTACCATTGAGTTGATTTTAACTCATAGCAACCCTGTAGGACAGACTAGAACTATCCCATAGGGCTTCCAAGTAGCAGCTGGTAGATTCAAACTGCTGACCTTTTGGTTAGCAGCCCAGCTCTTAACACTGAGCAATGAGGGCTCAGTATATCCCAAATACCAATAAAGTCCCTCGGGAATAGTAGATAATTGAATATTAGCTAAATATTGTTGAATGAATGTTTACAAAATGGCTGTCAGTAGTAATTAGGACTATAATCTTCCCTGTTCATGTACAGGAGAAAAAGAGAAATGGCTTCTTTTGTTCTGAAGAGAACCAGGAAGCTTTTAGAACAAGATTCTTTAGAGCAAGGCTCTTTTGAATGAGAAAATCTCTGCTTAAAACTTATTGGCTAGAAATTAGATCACATGCCCTTTCCTGACCACTCCCAGGTATGGAAAATGGGATTACTAAAATTGGCTTAAACTAATCAGAACCTACTCCAGGAGCTGAGGATGAGCTGAACTTGTTTGAGATGGGCTTTGTGAGGGAGGGATGAACCCCCATATGAAATTAAGGTGTTCCTGGGAGAAGGAGAGAATTGATGCCATTAGGTAACCAGCTGTGCCCACTATGATTCCCATAAGTGATAATAGCTCTTCCTGTTATATTCCTTATTTCTGTTACAGTTTCTTCAATTGTAAACCTCAGTAATGTTTGCTGTTTCAGTGCTTCTCAGCACTGGCTAATGCCCAGGCTGCACCTGATACTAATGAAATTAGTATTTAGGGTGGTGGAACAGAGACACGGAAATTTTTAAAGCTCCCCAGGTGATTCCAAAGTGCAGCTTTTTGGGAACCACCTCTGTACTCCTTTCTCTTCCTCAACAACTATACCCAGTCAGTTATTGAGTCCTCTTAATTTATCCATGGTAGGTGAAATTATGTACCTCCATTCTGATTCCTTCTTCCCATACATCTTTTCGTGGGCTCTTGAAAGAGATCACAAACTAATCTTCCTAGGTTGGTTACCCTCCCCCTCCAATAAAATTCAGTCTTACTGGAAGGAAAATACAAATCTGTTTATATCATTTTCCTGCTTAAAATCCTTCAGTGCTCCCCATTATCCTGAGGATATTGTCAAATGTTCCCACCATGGTTCATGAGGATCTTCATGATGTGGTTTCTCCTTATCATTCCAGATTCTTCTCTGACCCTCCCATCAAATTATTTGTGCTAACGTACTTTCAGCTCCGTGAATAGGCCACATTCACTTTAGTCTTCAGAATTTTTCCCCACTCTATTCTCTCTACCTGGAACACTCTTCTCTCTTCTTCTTGTTGTCGTTGGTCACTGTCCAGTCAGCTCCAACTCATGGCAACCTTATGTACAACAGAATGAAATGTTGCCTGGTGCTGTGCCATCTTCATGGTCATTGGTATGCTTGAGTCTATTGTCATGGCTAAACCACCTCATGGTTTCCTTTGTTTTCTCTGACCCTCTACTTTACCAACTATAATGTCGATTTCTAGCTATTAGTCTTTCCTGATTACGTGTTTGGAGTAAGTTAGCCAAAGTCTCACCATTCTTGCTTCTAAGGAACATTCTGCTTGTATTTTTTTTTTTAAGGCTGATTTATTCATTCTCATTATTTTTCACCAACACCACAATTTTCATGCATCAATTCCCCTTCTGTCTTCTCTTTTCACTGTCCAGCTTTCACATGCATATGGGGTGATTGAAAAGACCATGGCTTGGGTCAGGCTCACCTAACTACTATTCCTGTTTCAGGCCATAACTTAGATATCACTTCCTCCAGAAGGCCTTAACTCTACCTCTGGCTTAGGTACCCTTCCATATATTTCCACAGTGCCTTGTACTTTCCCTGGCAGCAGCAGCCTTAGAACACTTTTGTTAATATTCCTCAACTAGGCTGTAGCTTCATCAGAGCAGGAATTGTTTCACTCTTCTTCAAAGGGTCATGCCCAATATAAAATAGAGTGCTTCACATATGTTAGCAAACACTTATTGAATGTTTACTAAGATATATTTATGAATCAAACTATGCCTTCTGTTTGGTTTAATTATTTTCTAAATTATTGAAGAGCCAGTGTTCCTTTAAGTCTATATCAAATTTCAGCTTCTTCAGGAAGTCTTTCCAGATCCTTCCCAGGTTCCTATCCCACGCACCATTATTATGTCAGTGATCATTATGTACCTTACATCCTGTTTTCCATGTAATTGTTTCACACTTTCCTAGGTTGTGAGGTCCTTTATGGTAGGAATGCCCCAGCTTTTAAAAAATATTTCCATTTTTTCTTGCCACCAAGAACAAGAAATGTTTGTTAAAATGAATAAGAAGTAATTTTGACATCACACTATATTCTGTACAAGTACATATAGCTAGTAAGTGGTAGAACTGGAATTTGAACCCAAGCAGACTGCCTCCAGTAACTATATTTGTAGCCATTATCTGTATGGTTCAGGAGTGAGAAGCTGTAGGACAAAACAAGTTCACACATAATATCAATAAGAAATCAACCTTTGTTTTCAGGGCCATTTGTTACTGAAATATAACTTAGCATAAGCTCATTGATACAACTCCCTTTAGGTTTTGTTATGGGTGTTTGTTCTAGTTTTAATTTTATGGTGATCTTGGCTTTTGTATAAATGGTAAATTCTTAGTGCATAGTCATAAAATTGAACTTAAAATTTATTTCATTAATGTGTTTATTTTGCAAATAATAAAAGAGAATTTTTTATAAGCCTATTTTTACTTTTTTATTTATAATTAAAAATACAAGACAGCAGAAAATCATAGTGGAATTCTGAACATGTTTTCCCTACCTGGGTACAGTAGTGTTTCCATTCCTAAAGATTTTCTGGGACAGCCTACTTACCAAGTGTTTGACTCTAGTGCTTTATAACTAGCTAATGGACTCACACCTATAAATCATTCACTGGTCAAAAAGCAGTTTTATGTATGTGAGAGTTTTAAAGTCATGTCAGAAGGTTCACACTTTTATTCTTGGATTGGCATTGAACTTGAAATTTTGCCTTCTCCAAACTCAAAGAAAAGCTGACTTGAATCAGAAAGGTAATTGCCATAGAATGTGCTGAGGGAAAAGCCTCTTCAGCTTTTATCTGTAAGTTCACTGGTGCCAACTAATTCTATTCTGCTAATTGCTGTCAAAAAGAAATGCCCATGTTCTTCTGTCAACCTGGGCAAGACTGACATATTTCCTGGCTCAGGCTCACAATAGCCTTTATAACAAAACTTAACTAATCTCTCTTGAAATGAGTCTGACATAGAAATATATGGTCGACAGTTAGATGCTTTATATTCCTATAGGCACAAGTAGTTCTCAAATATCATCAGTAGCATAGTGGCTATCCTGTAGCAAAAATTAAAATTTCTTGACAGATGAAAGTACCTGTGGTATTCTGCTTATTTACTTTGTTGACATCTTTCTCTCTTTTTGACAATGAATCCCTATTTGGTTTAATTTTTCCTTGTGTAGAAAATTTGGCTCTCTCTACTTCCTTTTTAAATGCCCTTTAGTTCTAGCAGAAAAATATTTTGAAATGAAAACTTTTAGCCACTGTCCATGATCCCAGAAAAAAAAATTTTTCTAAAGATTTTTTTTTACTTGGTTCTTATCTGAGTTGGGTATCTCTGCTCTGGTATAGTTCAGTAGCTTGGAGGATAGAATAATTGTTGGGTGCTCACTTTTCTTAAAAGTTTTCACTGTGATATTTTACTCTTTGGTTTTATTTAAGCTAGAAATGAAATATTCATACGTAGGATTATGCTGGAAAAATTGGTGAGCAGCACTAATACTACCAGAGTTAGTCCTTCTGGTCACCAAATATTTGGCTACTTTTCCTCCATTAGGCAAAATACATCTGCTCATTCCTGGAGGAAGATAACATAAAGGTCCCTTCCAGCCTTAGCATCAAACTCAATGCCTAAGCTATCCGAATGATGCACATTAGTCTCTCTATCAGATCCCAGTATGTAATGGTGGCAAAGGACAGAATAACTACAATAAACACTCTCATTAGGAAAATTAGGAAATGGGAAAAATGAGAGACACAGAGAAGTGGCAGATCCCTAATAATTCTGAAATCCTACTGGAAAGGTGATGTAAGGGCCCCTGTCCTGAGATTCAGGATGCTCTTTAATTAGACCTTGATTCTGCTTCTTAGTTGTAGCCCCTTATTTGTAGTTCCCTATGGCTTCTGGATACCCCTTCTAGGGGGTTTCTTTTTCATTATCCTTAGCCGCATCTGAAATGAATATTGGGGAAAAATATCTTTCTTCATGAATTGAACAGTTTACTCTGCCTGCTCCTTGTCCATATATATTAAGAGCCATTTTATGATAGTCACAGATGGTTTTGGTTCAGGTTGTTCGTACTTTTGGTAGTACACCTTTTTCAAAAATGTACCTGGGGGCTATCATAAACAGTATCATTTTCCTAATTACCTTTTCAAAGTTCTTTTTGTTGGTGCATGAGCATCCAACTAATTTTTGTATGTTGATCTTGTATCCTGCTACTCTGCTGATTCTTTCTGTTAGTTCCAGTAGTTTTCTTGTGGAATCTTTGGGATTCTCTACTTATACGATCATATCATCTGTGAATAGGGGTAGTTTTACTTCTTCCCTTTCAATTTGGATATCCTTTATTTCTTTTCTTGCTTTATTGCTCTAGCTAGCACAATGTTAAATAGCAGTAGTGATAAAGCGCTTTTTCCCATTCTCCGGGGAAGTGCTTTCAGCCTTTCTCCATTGGGGATGATGTTGGCAGCTGGTTTTGTATGGATGTCCTTTATTATGTTGAGGAATTTCCCTTATATTTTATCAAATGTCTTCTCTGTGTCATTTGAGATGATTATGTGATTCTTTTATGGTGGATTACATTGATCAATTTCCTGATGAACCATTCTTGCATACCTGGTATAAATCCCACTTGGTCATGGTGTATTATTTTTTTTATATGATCCTGAATTCTATTGGCCAGAATTTTGTTGAGAATTTTTACAACTATATTCATGAGAGATATTGGTCTGTAATTTTCTTTTTTTGTAGTATCTTTGCCTGGCTTTGGTGTCAGGGTTATGCTGGCTTCATAGAATGAATTTGGGAGTATTCCTTCCTTTTCTATGCTGTGAAATAGTTTCAGTAGCGCTTATGTGAGCTCTTCTCTGAATGTTTGGTAGAATTCTCCAGTGAAGCTGTCCAGGCCAGGCCTTTTTTTGTTGGGATTTTTTTTTTTTTTATTTATTTATTACCTCTTTAATCCCTTCTCTAGTTATGGGTCTGCTCATATTTTCTAACTCAGCTTGCATCACTTTAGGTAGGTAATGTGTTTCTAGAAATATGTCCGCTTCCTCCAGGTTCTCGAATTTGTTGGAATACAATTTTTCATAGTATTCTGTTATGATTCTATTTATTTCAGTTGGACGTGCTGTAATGTCCCTCACCCAGTTTCTTCTATGAGTTATTTAATGTAGAAAAAGCCATTTGATAAACTCCAACACCCATCCCTGATAAAAACTCTCAATAAAATAGAAATTGAAGGGAAATTCCTCAACGTAATAAACCGCATCTACACAAAACTAACAGCCATGAAGAAAAAAACAAAAAACTATCAGCCAACATCATTCTCAATGGAAAGAGGCTAAAAGCATCCTCCCTGAGAACAGGAAGAAGGCAAGAATGCCCTTTATCACCACCACTATTTAATATTGTTTAGGGAATCCTAGCTAGAGCAATAAGGCAATGTTGAGTCTTTCTATCCATGCGCATATCTTTTTCCATTTCTTTAGGTCTCTTTTGGTTTCTTGCAATAGTTTTTGTAGTTTTCTTTGTATAGGTTTTTACATCCCTGGTTTGATTCACTCTAAGTATTTTATCTTTTTAGAGGCTATTATAAATGGTATTATTTTTTTGATTTCCGTTTTGAAGATGAAAATGTCAATTATACCCAAGGGATCTACAAATGTAATGCAATCCTGATCCAATTACCAATAGCAATATTTAATGAGATAGAAAAACTAATCACCAACTTTACATGGAAAGGAAAGAGGACTCAGATAAGCAAAGCACTACTGAAGAAAAGGAACAAAGTAGGAGGCCTCATATTACCTAATCTCAGAACCTACTATATGGCCACGGTGGTCAAAACAGCCTGGTACTGGTACAATGGCATACAAGTAGATCAATAGAACAGAATCAAGAACCTAGATGTAAATCCATCCACCTATGGTCAGCTGATCTTTGACAAAAAACCAAAGTCCATTAAATGCAGAAAAGAGTCTTTTTAGAAAATGGTGCTGGCAAAACTGGAAGTCCATCTGTACAAAAATGAAACAAGACCCGTACCTCACACTTTACACAAAAACTAACCTAAAATGGATCAAAGACCTAAATGTAAAACCTAAGAGGATAAAGGTCACAGAAGAAAAAACAGGGACAATGCTAGGGGCCCTA
Organism: Loxodonta africana; assembly: GCF_030014295.1. Classification (NCBI taxonomy): domain Eukaryota; kingdom Metazoa; phylum Chordata; class Mammalia; order Proboscidea; family Elephantidae; genus Loxodonta; species Loxodonta africana. The sequence goes on from NC_087345.1 coordinate 104,690,048, forward strand.
ATACATGGCACAAAGAGAACACAAACCATAATTAACAATGCACAAACAACAGAAAATACACTAGATAACTGGTAGCTCATAAAAAATTAAACACTCATGCTCAACAAAAAACTTTACCAAAAGAGTAAAAAGAGAACCTTCAGACTGGGAAAAAAATTTTGGCTACAACATGCCCGACAAGGGCCTAATCTCTAAAATCTATAGAATACTTCAAACCTCATTTTAAAAAAGACAAATAATCCAATGAAAAAAAATGAGCAAAGGATATGAACAAACACTTCACCAAAGAAGACATTCAGGCAGCTAACTTCCACATGAGGATGTGCTTGTGATCACTGGCCATTAGCGAAATACAAATCAAAGCTACAATGGAATACCACCTCATCCCAACATTACTGGCACTAATAAAAACAAAACAAATGTTGGAGAGGTTGTGGGGAGATTGGAGTTCTTATTCACTGCTGATGGGAATGTAAAATGGTACAATCACTATGGAAAATGATATGGTACCTCCTTAAAAAAGCTAGAAATAGAATATACTATTTATGATCTATCAATCCCACTCCTAGGGATATAAGAGCCTTTAAACAAACAGACATATGCACACTCATGTTCACTGCAACATTATTCACATTAGCAAAAACATGTAAACAACCTAAGTGCCCATCAACAGATAGATGAATAAATAAATTACGGTACATATGCACAGTGGAATACTATGCAACGATAAAGGCCAATGATGAATCCGCGAAACATCTCACAACATGGGTGAATCTGGAAGGCATTATGCTGAGGGAAATAAGTCAATCACAAAGGGACAAACATTGTATGAGACTACTATTACAAAAAGCCTAGAAAAGGTTTTTACGCAGGAAAAAAAAATTGATGGTTACAAGGAAGAGGAAGGGCGGGAAGAGGAAATCACTAAATAGTAGACAAGTATTTCACTCAGGCATTTGTCAGTTTATCGACTGTGGGGGCTTGCATGTTGCCATGATGCTGGAAGCTATGCTGCCAAAATTAAAATACCAGCAGGGTCACATATGGTGGACAGTTTTCAGCTGAGCTTCCAGACTAAGACAGACTAGGAAGAAGGACCTGATGGTCTATTTCTGATAAGAATTAACCAGTGAAAACTTTATGAATAGCAGTGAAACATTGCTATCGTGACAGGATAAGTCCCTCAGATTGGGCAGCACTCAAAGGACTACTGGGGAAGAGCTGCCTCCTCGAAGTAGAGTTGACCTTAATGACTTGGATGGAATCAAGTTTTAGGGACCTTCATTTGCTGATGTGGCATGACTCAAAATGAGAAGAAACAGCAGTAAATATCCGTTAATAACTGGAACATGAAATGTATGAAGTATGAATCTAGGAAAATTGGAAATTCATCAAAAAAATAAAATGAACCACATAAACATCAATATCATAGGCATTAGTGAGCTGAAATGGACTGGTATTGGCCATTTTGAATTGGACAATCATATGGTCTACTATGCCGTGAATGACAACTTGAAGAAGAGTGGCATTGTATTCATGGTCAAAAAGAACATTTCGAGATCTATCCTAAAGTACAACACTGTCAGTGATAGAATGATATCCATACACCTACAAGGAAGACCAGTTGATACGTCTGTTATTTAAATTTACACAGCAACCACCAAGGCCAAAGATGAAGAAATTGAAGATTTTTACCAACTTCTGCAGTCTGCAATTGACCAACCATGCAATCAGGATGCACTGAAATGCAAAAGTTGGAAACGAAGAAGAATAGGTAGTTGGAAAATATGGCCCTGGTGATAGAAACAATGCCAGAGATAGCATGATAGAATTTTGCAAAACCAACGGCTTGTTCATTGCAATTACCATTTTTCAACAACATAAATGGCGAGTATATATGTGGACCTCACCAGATGCAACACACAGGAATCAAATCGACTACATATGTGGAAAGAGACAAGGGAAAAGCTCAGGATCATCATTTGGAATGAGGACAGAGGCCTCCTGCAGAATATACCATCAATTGCTCATATACAAGTTCAAGCTGAAGCTGAAGAAAATTAGAACAAGTGCATGAGAGCCAAAGTACAACCTTGAGTATATCCCACCTAAATTTAAAGACCATCTCAAGAATTGATTTGACAAGTTGAAAACTAATGACCGAAGACAAGAGGAGTTGTGGAATGACATCAAGGACATCATACATGAAGAAAGCAAAAGGTCACTAAAAAGACAGGAAAGAAAGAGAAAACCAAAATGGATGTCAAGAGACTCTGAAACTTGCTCTTGAAGGTCGAGTAGCTAAAACAAATGGAAGAAATGATAAAAGTAAAAGAGCTGAACAGAAGATTTCAAAGGGCAGCTTGAGAAGACAAAGTATTATAATGACATGCGTAAAGACCTGGAGATAGAAAACCAAAAGGGAAGAATAGGTTCAGCATTTCTCAAGCTGAAAGAACTAAAGGAAAAATTCAAGTCTCGAGGTGCAATAGTGAATGATTCCATGGGGGAAAATATTAAGTGATGCAAGAAGTATCAAAAGAAGATGAAAGTAATACATAGAGGTATTATAAACATAAGACAGGCCTGTAAAACAAAAAATAACACACGTAAAGAACGTGCTTCTTAGTTCAATCAAACATATGAGACCAAATGGCATACAAAGAAGACCATTTGATAGGACTGTTGTTCAAATTTACACAGCAACCATCAAGGCCAAAGATGAAGAAATTAAAGTTTTTTACCAACTTCTGCAGTCTGAAATTTAGGAAATAAAAGGGCTGAACAGATTTCAAGGGCAGCTTGAGAAGACAAAGTAAAATATTATAATTTAAATGTGCAAAGACCTGCAGTTAGAAAACCAAAAGGCAAAAACATGCTTGGCATTTCTTAAGCTGAAAGAACTGAAGAAAAATTCAAGCTTTGAGTTGCAATATTGAAGGATTCTATGCGGAAAATACTGAACGATTCAGGAAGCATCAAAAGAAGGTGTAAGGAATATACAGGGCCACCATACCAAAAAGAATTGGTCAACATTCATCCATTTATGGAGGACGCATATGATGAAGAATCAAAGATATTGAAGGAGGAAGTCCAAGCTGTACTGAAGGTATTGGTGAAAAACAAGGCTCAGGAATAGATGGAATACCCATTGCAATGTTTCAACAAATGGATGCAGTGCTGGAAGTGCTTGCTCATCTATGTCACCAGATTTGGAAGACAGCCACCTGGCCAACCAACTGGAAGAGATCCATATTTGTGCCCATTACAAAGAAAGGAGATCCAACAGAATGCAGAAATTATCAAACAATACCATTAATATCACATGCAAGTAAAATTTTGCTGAAGATCATTCAAAAATGGATGCAGCAGTAACAGGGAACTTCCAGAAATTTTAGCTGGGTTCAGAAGAGGACAGGGAACAAGGGACATCATTGCTGATGTCAGATGGATGTTGCCTGAAAGCAGAGAATACCAGAAAGATGTTTACCTGTGTTTTACTGACTATACAAAGGCATTCGACTCCGCAGATCATAACAAATTATGAATAACGTTGCAAAGAATGGGAATTTCAGAACACTTGATTGTGCTCATCAGGAACCTGTATATAGACCAAGTGGCAGTTGTTTGAACACACAAGGGGATACCCCATGGTTTAAAATCAGGAAAGTTGTGCATCAGGGTTGTATCCTTTCACTATATTTATTCAATTTATATGCTGAGCAAATAATCAGAGAATCTGTACTATATGAAGGAGAACTTGGCATCAGAATTGGTGAAAGACTCCTTAACAACATACGATACACAGGTGACACAAACTTGCCTGCTGAAAGCGAAGAGGACTTGAGGCACTTACTGATGAAGATCAAAGACCACAGCCTTCAGTGTTGATTGTACCTCAACATAAGGAAAACAAAAACCTTCACATTGGACCAGTAAGCAACATCATGATAAGCAGAGAAAAGATTGAATTTGTCAAAGGATTTCATTTTACTTGTATTCACAATCAACACCCACGGAAGCAGCAGTCAAGAAATCAAATAACATACTGCATTGGGCAAATCTGCCGCAAAAGACCTCTTTAAAGTGTTAAAAAGCAAAGGCGCCATTTTGAGGACTAAGGTGTGCCATGTATTTTTCAATTGCCTTATATACATGTGAAAGCTGGACAAGGAATAAGGAAGACCAAGGAATTGATGCCTTAGAATTATGGTGTTGGGGAAGAATATTGAATATGCCATGGACTGCAAAAAGAACGAACAAATCTGTCTTGGAGGAAGTACAGCAAAAATGTTCCTTAGAAGCAAGAATGGCAAGTCTTTGTCACACATACTTTGGACATGTTATCAAGAGGGACCAGTCCCGGGAGAAGGACATTATGCTTGGCAAAGTAGAGGGTCAGCAAAAAAAGAGGAAGACCCTCACTGAGATGGATTGACACATTGGCTTTTTTTTTGCAACAATAGGCTCAAGTATAATGATTGTGTGGATGGCTTAGGACTGGGCAGTGTTTTGTTCATTTGCACATTGGGTCTCAGTGAGTCAGAACTGACTTCCTGGCACCTAACAATAACAGGTGAAGGTTATACTACTATACTTCTTGCAACTTTTTGCATATTTAAAATTTTTCAAAATTAAAAATATTTTTTTAAATTCTTGAAAAAAAAATGTTCCTGGATTCTTATCTATTTTTTCCAGTTATCTCCAAAAGCCAATTTCTGAACCAAGATATCTACTTAGACATACTTCTTACATTTGCTGCTTTTCTATGTTTTCTTGATCACGTATTTTTCTCTGTCTCTCAACTTAATTGTAGGTACTATGACCCTGTCAGGCTTCAGTTGAAGAGCAATACCCTTAGCTTCTTTTCCCTGAGCCATTCTTTTTTACACTTGAAAAGATCTCTTGGGCCCCACAATTTTAATTAGGTATTTCCTTTGAGATATATTAATCCTGTCAAGATTTTAAAAATTGGCACATAATTACAGCTTTGCTATGCTCTTGGCTGAAAGTATGAGTAATAATTGGCCCTTGTCAATCAGTGGCCTCCTTTAATTTATCATTTACCAGTTGGATATAAAAAGCAGTTGCCTCTTCTGAACCTGGAAGTCCCCAAATTTCAGGACTCCTTTCTCTTTCACTCTTGGTTGCAAATCAGCCAACTTATTCTGAGCTCATCTTCTCTTGAAATGCCTTGTCAAGTTCAGCCAACAGTAACTAACACATGGTACTAATATTGTTTTCTGATCTCTTTTCCTAAAACTACAGGCTTTTGGGGTACATTATCTGCCTCCCAATCTAACTTAAACATTTTTACCAAATGTTTTCTCACTGCATAGCATTAATTGTTCTTCCAGCTTTACATACGGTTTCCCTTTTGCTGCTTAAACCAGCTCCTAAATAATGTCACATTATTAGTTTTGTTTCCATGGAAGCCATTAATTTCTGTATCAGTAAGAACAGGATAAATGTATGCCATGATTACAATGCTGAAATCTTTGTTGCTTTTATCAACAAGTTTATGTTCTGCTCATGAAACATGCCTATCAAGTGTTGACTTGAGGCTCTGCTCCTTTTGTTCTCACCCAGGAACCCACATTAATAGAGAAGATATGTCATCAATATTGCTGCATGTTACATGCAAGGGAAAGAGAGCTATAAAGAGTCTCACACCAGCAATTAAATATTACCCACCTCAAAGTGAATCATGTGACTTATGCTTAAAATTTATTGCTCGGATGTTATCACATGGCCCAATACAACTACAGAGGACTAGCAAGTTCAATTCTACCATGTGCTTGATAGGCAAAGAGTAAGGATTTGGGGGAGAATAGCACCATTGATGACCATAGATTCTTAAATTGTACTTGTTTCAAAATCTTCAGGTAGATTACAAGTATGCCAGCTCTAAAAACTGCATGTATTATCAGATTGTGAAGGTCAACGAAGTGAAGAAAAAAAATGAATAGGAAGCACACCTCCAAAAATTTCTGACATCAGAATTACAAAAAAAAAAAATCAGAAAGAATGAACTTTCGAAGACATGGAAAATGCTTGCAAATTTCCAAGAGAAAACTGTTTAAAACCTATTGTTTTGTGACCTGCCAAAGTATGTAATTAGTGAGGGAAAAACAGACATTTTCAGACATACAAAGACTGAAAACATTTTCCCTCATTAGTATAGAAAATATTTCAGGATCTGATTTCCTGTTAGATGGCTGGAAGTTTCAAGTAACATGGCCCAGAATTGTGGGGAATTTTGTCCTGTGGGACAAAATTTGGCCAAAGACAAACAGAAGAAAGGAAGGAGCCTACACACAAATTCCTCTTTGTTTTTAACACTGCTACATTTTGCCATTATGGAGACTTCATGTGTGGCTGAGTAGCCAGCTATATTTTCTCTTAAAGGTGTGGCTTACTCAGTAATGCACCATGTCATATTTCCTTTCCCTTCTTTTATGCCTCACTTTCCTTTTTTTTCTCATTCTTGTTAATCTGGAACTTCACTCCCAATAAAAAGTTAACATATAAACTTTTCCTCAAGTTTTTCCAAGAGAACTGATGCTAAGATATTGGTTTCAAGGGTAGTCCTAGAAAGCAGATCACTGGGATGAGATACTAAAAACCGATTTCTTCTTTGTCTAAAGACAATTGCGACTCCATTGCAGGTAGCAAATGACATGACAATTTCTCTTCATTTGTAGTAGAATCAAAATCATTAAATGCTTTACCTCTGGTGCATGTGGAAGATAAGAAATTGGGAGATCGAGGGACTGCTAAACCTGATCAGTATGGGGGGCAGGCACTGGAAATGACAGATAGTGAAGTGGTGTGTGACTGCTTTTGGTGGCTTCTAAGGTCATAATAATGTTCAGCTAATTGACAACTTAAGTCATGCTCTGAAAGCCAGAGGGCTCCTGTGGCAGCTTTAGAGGAGATATTCATTTCCTATTGTTACGGGGCAAATTGTACTAAAAATTAGACCCAGTATCTGATCATTAGAGTGTCATACCTGAAAAGGCACCTAAATATGAACCCCTGACAGGTCTGTCAAAGTCAGGGACCTGATAGGAAGAGTAAAGGATTCTGTGGCCTAGACTGGGGACATTTGGCTGGACAAGTCTGTGTATCATAAACCTGTAGATTTTTCTGTATTCTCTTGGCCTTTTGCCTGGGCACTGCAGTGAACTCTCCTGAAGCAGTTGGTTTGTAAGGTGATGCCTCTTCTCATCAAGATCTGTTCACACCTCAAAACCATTGCACTCAGGTTCATAAACAGAGTTAGGAGCCACCACATTTTCAACAGAGAAGAAAAAGTCCTGCTCTAGGAAAAAACAGTCTAGATGCCAACCAAAAAAATGGCAGGACCTGGGCATAATATACCAGCAGGAACTACTGAGCATGCGTAAGAATGGGTCTTGCAGCTGGATAGAGGAGAATTCATTGATAGGGTGCTACTCTCCTACGCTTTAGGACTCAGTGTTCATCCCAGGACATCTGGAACTGATCCTGATAGTATTGGATTGTATTTAATTCATAAAATTTATAATTCGATTTGGGGAGAGTATCTTTTTAAGAAATGAGTCTTCCATCCCTTGAAAATAAAAGTCTCCATTAATCAAGTCTACCTTTACGCTTTCAATACAGTTTTATCATTTTCTCAAACCTATAGGCTGTTTCTGGTTAATTTAAAAGTTTGTTTCAATATGAATAAGCATTTGTATAATATTTTCTAATCAATTATTGCTGCTATTCATAAAGTTTTCACCAGCTAATTCTTTTTAGAAGTAGGCTGCTAGGTCCTTCTTCCTATTCTGTCTTAGTCTGGAAGCTCAGCTGAAACCTATCCACCATGGATGGCCCTGCTGGTACCTGAATACTGGTGGCACAGCTTTCAGCATCTCAGCAACATGCAAGCCCCCAAAGTATGACAAACTGCTAGGATTTAGGAAAGCTATTAATTTTGTACATTCATCTTCTGTCTAGTCACCTTTCTACACCTATTACTAATTTTATTATGCTGTTGGCAGATCCTCTTGGTTTCAGAGGGGAATTATCATGTTGTCTGCAAATAATTATACTTTTGTTACTTTCTTGCCAGTCTTATATTAGATGTTTTTTTTTTTTTTTGCCTTTCTTGATTTTCTTGCCACTTAAGGGCCTACTGGAGAATGGTGGGTCACAGCCTTGAAAACTCTATGGAACAGTTCTACTCTGCACACATGGGTCATCAAGAGTCAGAAACCACTCAACAGCAACTAACCAACAACAACGACAATCCAATATGGCTGGTGTCCTTATAAAAGAGAGGAGACACAGAGCGAAGAACCCCATGTGATGCTGCAGTGGCAAACCAAAGAATGCCTGGGCTTCCAGAAGCTGGGAGAGACAAGAAACAATCTTCCCCTAGACCCTTCAGAGAAAGCATGGCCTGCCCACACCTTGATTTCAGACTCCTAGCCTGCAGAACTGTGAAACAATACATTCCTTTTCTTATGAGCCACCCAATTTGTGGCACTTTTTTACAGCAGTGCTAGGAAACTAATACAGTAATGATTCCCTTTATTGTCTCTATTTTCACCATCTGGAACACGCATTTCATGAATTCCATAATTTCTATATCTGCATACCATGTATTTTATCTTGTTTATATATTTCTCTTATTTCAGCTCAATAGTTTGCTATTCATCTATGTTAATTTTGCTATTCAACCCATCAAAATTCATAGATTTATGTCCCCAATCTCTAGCTGGTTTTTTAATATGCCTAACTTTTTTTTCTTGAATTCTTCCTGTTCTTTCCAAAAAAAAAAGTATTCTTCTTATAAATCCATACTCATTGCTTCATGAACTCTGTACTCTCAAGTGTAAATTCTTATGTTTGGTAAGTTTAAAATCTAATTTATTCAGTGCTCCTCATATAGTTGGTGATTGTTGGCTATGTGCACATCATTTTAGCTGATTTTATGTGTTAGATTGTTGCTATGTTTATGCAGCTTGCTCTGTAAAGGCACAGGATCTCCTGCCTAGCTTGTACTCTGCACTGTTACAGGGCTAGTGAATAATTAGCATAAAATGCTGCCGGGTGGTTTACCTCAATGGCTCATCTTCTGATTGTTGAAGCTTTATGTTCTTCCTTGATATCATCAAGCATCTGGGTCTCTACCCTGTCATTTATCCCTAAAATTCCACATTTATGGCTCCTGTGTGTGGACAGGTAACCACTTACTTCCTGGTCCATTTGGAGTCAAGGGTGGATATGTGTCAGGGTGGGATGCATAACATTTGAAAGTCTTGGGTGTTTCCACTGCCGAATATCAGTGAAACTTTTTGATTTCCAAGGGTTTTCTCCTGCCACTTCTATGGTAATTTTTTTTTTTTTTTTTTTGCCCATTGTGGCACTTTCGTCTTTAATAATATCTACTTTTGGTATTTCAGGAATTCTCCAGGTTCGAGTTCTACCAAATTCTTCCCCTTCTTGTTTTTGAGGTGCCATGGCCTTTTATGTTCAAGAGGAAGATTGCATCATGTGTTCATTTGATCATTTGATCTATGTTTTTGTTTGTTTTAGGTTGTCATCAAAATGAAGAAAAATCTTGTATAGAACACTCAGACATTGAGGTCATGTCCTCAGACCTAAATTTTCAAAACACTGCATTTCACCACATGACCTCTGAAGTGAAATAGCACATTACTGCTTTCCTGCCATGGGGTTCATTTTCGTATCGTTTTAACAAACACCTAAAACAACCAGGAAAATATTCTTCATGTCTTGAGAAATCTGCCTTGCCTGCACACCAACTTTTAAAGCAAAGCAGGTGTGAAAAACACCAGGCAGGCCAATTTGCACAGATGGTATGGAGGTCAAGTGAAAAAATACTACCATCCCCTGAGTTGACAGCTGTGGGCAGTGTTAAAACACCAGTTATAATATCTTGGTGATAATAAGTTCTATATCAGTTATGTGTACTCAGTAGCTCTCCAGTAACATTGCCCTTTAGAATTATAATAACTGGAAATGGTACATTATGCAATATTTGATCCTCTTTAAAATGGTACAGGACCTAAACTACCACAATCAGAAGTAGAACAACTAAATAGACCCATAACAAAAAAAGAGATTCAAACGGTAATCAAAAAACTCCCAACAAAAAAAAAGCCTTGGCCAGGACGGCTTTACTGCAGAGTTCTACCAAACTTTCAGAGAAGAGTTAACACCACTACTACTAAAGGTATTTCAAAGCATAAAAAAAGACGGAATACTACCTAACTCATTCTATGAAGCCACCATACCCCTTATACCAAAACCAGGTAAACACATCACAAAAAAAGAAAATTACAGACCTATATCCCTCAGGAAAATAGATGCAAAAATCCTCAACAAAATTCTAGCCAACAGAATTCAACAACATATCAAAAAAATAATCCACCACGACCAAGTGGGATTTATACCAGGTATGCAAGGCTGGTTTAATATTAGAAAAACCATTAATGTAATCCACCATATAAATAAAACAAAAGACAAAAACCACATGATCTTATCAATTGATGCAGAAAAGGCATTTGGCAAAGTCCAACACCCATTTATGATAAAAACTCTCACCAAAATAGGAATTGAAGGAAAATTCCTCAACATAATAAAGGGCATCTATACAAAGCCATCAGCCAACATCATCGTAAATGGAGAGAGCCTGAAAGCATTTCCCTTGAGAACGGGGAACGAGACAATGATGCCCTTTATCACCGCTCTTATTCAACATTGTGCTAGAGGTCCTAGCCAGAGCAATTAGGCTAGACAAAGAAATAAAGGGCATCCAGATTGGCAAGGAGGAAGTAAAATTATCTCTGTTTGCAGACGACATGATCTTATACACAGAAAACCCTAAGGAGTCCTCCAGAAAACTACTGAAACTAATAGAAGAGTTTGGCAGAGTCTCAGGTAATAAGATAAACATACAAAAAGCACTTGGATTCCTCTACATCAACAAAAAGAACATAGAAGAGGAAATAACCAAATCAATACCATTCACAGTAGCCCCCAAGAAGATAAAATACTTAGGAATAAATCTTACCAAAGATGTAAAAGACCTATATAAAAAAAAACTACAAAGTACTACTACAAGAAACTAAAAAGGACCTACTTAAGTGGAAAAACATACCTTGCTCATGGATAGGAAGACTTAACATTGTAAAAATGCCTATTCTACCAAAAGCCATCTATACATACAATGCACTTCCGATCCAAATTCCAATGACATTTTTTAATGTGATGGAGAAACAAATCACCGACTTCATATGGAAGGAGAAGAAGCCTCGGATAAGTAAAGCATTACTGAAAAAGAAGAAGAAAGTGGGAGGCCTCACTCTACCTGATTTCAGAAGCTATTATACAGCCACAGTAGTCAAAACAGCCTGGTACTGGTACAACAGCAGGCACATAGACCAATGGAACAGAAATGAGAACCCAGATATAAATCCATCCACATACGAGCAGCTGATATTTAACAAAGGCCCAGTGTCAGTTAATTGGGGAAAAGATAGTCTTTTTAACAAATGGTGCTGGCATAACTGGATATCCATTTGCAAAAAAATGAAACAGGACCCATACCTCACACCATGCACAAAAACTAACTCCAAGTGGATCAAAGACCTAAACATAAAGACTAAAACAATAAAGATCATCGAACAAAAAATAGGGACAACGTTAGAAGCCCTAATACAAGGCATAAACAGAATACAAAACATCACCAAAAATGACGAAGAGAAACCCGATAACTGGGAGCTCCTAAAAAGCAAACACCTATGCTCATCTAAAGACTTCACCAAAAGAGTAAAAAGACCACCTACAGATTGGGAAAGAATTTTCAGCTCTGACATCTCCGACCAGCTCCTGATCTCTAAAATCTATATGATTCTGTTAAAACTCAACCACAAAAAGACAAACAACCCAATCAAGAAGTGGGCAAAGGATATGAACACACACTTCACTAAAGAAGATATTCAGGCAGCTAAGATACATGAGAAAATGCTCTCGATCATTAGCCATTAGAGAAATATAAATTAAAACTACGATGAGATTCCATCTCACTCCAACAAGGCTGGCATTAATCCAAAAACCACAAAATAATAAATGTTGAAGAGGCTGTGGAGAGATTGGAACTCTTATACACTGCTGGTGGGAATGTAAAATGGTACAACCACTTTGGAAATCTATCTGGCGTTATCTTAAACAGTTAGAAACAGAACCATACAACCCAGAAATCCCACTCCTCGGAATATACCCTAGAGAAATAAGAGCCTTCACACAAACAGATATATGCACACCCATGTTTATTGCAGCTCTGTTTACAATAGCAAAAAGCTGGAAGCAACCAAGGTGTCTGTCAACGGATGAATGGTTAAATAAATTGTGGTATATTCACACAATGGAATACTACACATCGATAAAGAACAGTGACGAATCTGTGAAACATTTCATAACATGGAGGAACCTGGAAGGCATTATGCTGAGTGAAATGAGTCAGAGGCAAAAGGACAAATATTGTATAAGACCACTATTATAAGATCTTGAGAAATAGCATAAACTGAGAAGAACACATACTTTTGTGGTTATGAGGGGGGGAGGGAGGGAGGGTGGGAGAGGGTTATTTACTGATTAGTTAGTAGATAAGAACTACTTTAGGTGAATGGAAGGACAATACTTAATACAAGGAAGGTCAGCTCAACAGGACTGGACCAAAAGCAAAGAAGTTTCTGGGATAAACTGAATGCTTCAAAGGTCAGTGGAGCAAGGGTGGGGGTTTGGGGACCATGGCTTAAGGGGACTTCTAAGTCAATTGGCAAAATAATTCTATTATGAAAACATTCTGCATCCCACTTTGAAATGTGGCATCTGGGGTCTTAAATGCTAACAAGCGGCCATCTAAGATGCATCAATTGGTCTCAACCCACCTGGATCAAAGGAGGATGAAGAACACCAAGGTCACATGATAACTATGAGCCCAAGAGACAGAAAGGGCCACATGAACCAGAGACTTACATCATCCTGAGACCAGAAGAACTAGATGGTGCCCGGCCACAACCAATGACTGCCCTGACAGGGAACACAACAGAGAACCACTGAAGGAGCAGGAGATCAGTGGGATGCAGACCCCAAATTCTCATAAGAAGACCAGACTTAATGGTCTGACTGAGACTAGAGGAATCCAGGCGGTCATGGTCCCCACTGGCCCAGGACAGGAACCATTCCCAAAGACAACTCATCAGACATGGAAGGGACTGGACAATGGGTAGGAGAGAGATGCTGATGAAGAGTGAGCTGCTTGGATCAGGTGGACACTTGAGACTGTGTTGGCGTCTCCTGTCTGGAGGGGAGATAGGAGGGTAGAGAGGGTTAGAAACTGGCAAAATTGTCACGAAAGGAGAGACTGGAAGGGCTGACTCATTAGGGGGAGAGTAAGTAGGAGTTTGGAGTAAGGTGTATATAAGCTTGTATGTGACAGACTGACTTGATTTGTAAAAGTTCACTTAAAGCTCAATAAAAATTAAAAAAAAAAAAAAATAGTACAGGAAACACCAGCCAGGGAAAGTAGTCTAAAGAGACTATTTATCATGGTAGAAATACCCAGTGCCGTCGACCTAAATCAGTGAGTTTTATGAAGGCATATTGTACATTTTTCATTACCAGAAAAACAGCATTACATTAATTATTAAGCCAGGATTCTTGAGACAGCTGCCAAATTGATGTATTGAGTTGCCAATACAAAAATGAACCATTTATAATCATTTACTAAAGCAATCCTTTTTAAAATCAACACATTTTCTTGGGTTTGTTAACTGAGTTTACATAAATCCAATCAATATTTTTGTATGGTAACCATCTACAAGAACTAGACACGAAATATATTTTGCCAGAAATGTGACTCAAAAGTCACAAAATACCAAGTTGCTAAAATTAAAAAGAATTAATTCTCATTCAAGAAATTCTATCAGAGCTTCACAGAATCACCTCCAATTAACATACTTGCATTTGACTTCCTAGTTTGCTTCATGCACTTTCAGGTCACATGCACTGCCTTTTTGGCTCAACGTCACATGGGTGCAGTGAAGCATCACAAGATTTCTTCAGTTTTAGGGCTATATTAAGCTCTTAAACCTTCTTTTGGAAGCCATCTATGTATAGTCTTGTTAGAGCAAGCATTTGCCCTTTACCATGAATTATTCACCATGAGGGACAGAGGGAATCAATTCTCCGTTAGAGTCTCATCAAATTTAAGGGAAACATAAATTAGTTTAAAATCATTTGGGGGTATGAAAGTAATCTTGGAATTCTACATGATATGATAAGGGAGAGTCACATCACACAGTCCAGGCACTTGAATACACAAAGACAGAAGCACAAAATACTTTCACAATCAGGCATGGATATGTCCTTCCATTTGAAACTGGTGCTTATCTTGGCTAGTTTATTCATTCACCCACCCCATAAAAACAATTTATCATTACCACACCATGATCACTACTCGTCTAACTGCATTTAAACCTAGAGATTTTGCAGCATGTTTACAAATTTTTAATCAAAAAAATGAAATACATTAACACTAAAGTCTTACACAGTGGCATTTCTGGTGTCAACAGACACATACCTTTCCCATAAAGGTCTGTTAAAGATCCAAGATGGTAGTAAAGGGTGTATATTTTGCCTTTTATTATGACATGATAGCTAAATTTCTTCATCTGCTCAATTTTAAGAAAATCTTCAGTTCAGTTCAGTAAGCATAAGTGTTTTAGTACCAGTTTCCTGAGAGAGAGGCATTGCTTGTTCCCTTGGAAGCTCCTTCTTCTTTTTAAAGAAGTCTTTGGAAAGTTTCCAAACCAACAGAGATTCAAATCTAAAATAACACTCTTAAAGTCAGGATGAATGGAAAACTTCTTGAATGGTCCCAATCACCAGTTATTCTTCTGTATTTGGAGAGCTTCTGAGAACATAATGGAGTGGAATGAAATGGATATTGCAACCAGACGGATTTAGGTTTCAATCTAAATTCCACAACTTACTAGCTGTGTGATCTTGGATAAACTGCATTGGATTTTTAGTCTTGAAAAAATTAACTCAGTATATACTTTTCAGGTTTGTATCTACTGATAAAAAAAAAAAAATTACTGATATATGTGTGAATATAGTAATAGCTACAGGGACTGCGAGCATTTTCCACAAAATCTTGTTTAATGGTCGTAACAACTCTGGAAGTAGATGTGATTTTTATATCCCATTTTACAGAGAAGGAGACTAAAATCAGAAAGGGTAAATAATTTGCCATACCCACAGGCACTTCCAAACTCCCTGAAGGCCCAAATTACTGGACTGAGGGCTGTGGGGACCATGGTCTTGGAGAACATCTAGCTCAATTGGCATAACATAGTGTATTAAGAAAATATTCACATTCTACCTCAGTGAGTAGTGTCTGGGTTCTTAAAAGCTTCTGAATGGCCATCTAAGATACTCTGCTGGTCTCACTCCATCTGGAGCAAAGGAGAATGAAGAAAACCAAAGACACAAGGGAAAGATTAGTCCAAATAACTGATGGACCACAAGTAATACAGCCTCCACCAGGCAGAGTCCAGCACAATTAGATGATGCCTGCCTACCACCACTGACTGCTCTGACAGGGATCATAACACAGCTGGAGAAAAATGTAGAATAAAATTCTAACTCATAAAAAAAAAAAAAAAAAAAACCCAGACTTACTGGTCTGACAGAGGCTGGAGAAACCCCGAGAGTATGGGCCCTGGACACTCTTTTAGCTCAGTAATGAAGTCGCTCCTGAGGTTCACCCTTCAACCAAAGTTCAGACAGGCCCATAAAACAAAAGAAGACTAAAAGGGCACACCAGCCCAGAGGCAAGAACTAGAAGGCAGGAGGGGACAGGAAAGCTGGTAATAGGTAACCCAAGGTTGAGGAGGGAGGGTGTTGACATGTTGTGGGGTTATTAACCAATGTTACAAAATAATATGTGTGCTAATTGTTTAATGAAAAGCTAGTTTGTTCTGTTTCTATCACCAAAGCCATGTTTTCCAACTACTGATCCTTCTTCTGTTTTGAACTTTTGCTTTCCAATCACCAGTAATTATCAATGCTTCCTGACTGCATATTCAATCAATTTCAGACTGTAGAAGCTGATAAAAATCTTTAATTTCTTCATCTTTGGCCTTAGTGGTTGGTGGGTAAATTTGAATAATAGTTGTATTAACTGGCCTTCCTTGTGGGTGTGTGGATATTATCCTATCACTGACAGTGTTGTACTTAAGGATAGACCTTGAAATTTTTTTTTTTTTTTTGATGATGAATGCAACACCATTCCTCTTCAAGTTGTCATTTTAGACATAGTAGACTATATGATTGTCCGATTGAAAATGGCCAATGCCAGTCCATTTCAGCTCACTAATGCCTAAGATATCAATGTTTATGCATTCCATGTGATTTTTGATGACTTCCAATTTTCCTAGATTCGTACTTTGTACATTCCATTTTCCAATTATTAATGGACTTTTGCAGCTGTTTCTTCTCATTTTGAGTAGTGCCACATCAGCAAATGAGGGTCATGAAAGCTTTACTCCATCCACTTCATTAAGGTTGACTTCACTTCAAGGAGGTAACATTTCCCCAGTTGTTTTTTGAGTGCCTTCCAACCTGGGGAGCTTATCTTACAGTACTACATCAGACAATGTTCCACTACTATACATAAGGTTTTAACTGGCTAATTCTTTTCAGAAGGAGACTGCCCTATCTTTCTTCCTAGTCTGTCTTAGTCTGGAAGTTCAGCTGAAACCTGTCCTCCATGTGACCCTGCTGGTATCTGAATACCGGTGGCATAGCTTCTAGCATCATGGCAACATGCAAGCCCCCACAGTACGACAAACTGACAGATATGTGGAGGGTTGCTTGTAGATAGATAGTGGAAAATATGGCCTTGGTGATAGAAGCAATGCTGGAGATCAAATGATAGAATTTTGCAAGACCAACGACTTCTTCATTGCAAATACCTTTTTTCACCACCATAAACAGTGACAATACACCTAGGCCTCACCAGATGGAATACCCAGGAATCAAATCAGCTACATCTGTGGAAAGAGATATGTAAATCTCAATATCATCATTCAGAACAAGGCCAGGGGCCGACTGTGGAACAGACCATCAATTACTCATATTTAAGTTCAAATTGAAACTGAAGAAAATCAGAGCAAGTTCACAAAAGCCAAAATATGACCTTGAGTATATCCCACATGAATTTAGAGACCATCTGAAGAACAGATTTGATGCATTGAACAGTAGTGACCGAAGACCAGACAAGTTGTGGAATGACATCAAGGACATCATCCATGAAGAAAGAAAGAGGTCACTGAAAAGACAAGAAAGAAAGACCAAAATGGATGTCAGAAGAGACTCTGATACTTGCTCTTGAATGTCCAGTAGCTAAAGCAAAAGGAAGAAATGATGAAGTGAAAGAACTGAACGGAAGATTTCAAAGGGCAGCTCAAGAAGGCAAAGTAAAGTATTATAATGACATGTGCAAAGAGCTGGAGATAGGAAATCAAAAGGGAAGAACACTCTCAGCGTTTCTCAAGCTGAAAGAACTGAAGAAAAAATTCAAACCTCGAGTTGCAGCAGTGAAGTATTCTATGGGGAAAATATTAAACAATGTAGGAAGCATCAAAAGAAGATGGGAAGAATACAGAGAGTCATTATACGATAAGGGATTGGTCAATGTACAGCCATTTCCAGAGGTAGCATATGATCAGGAACCAATAGTACTGAAGGAAGAAGTCCAACCTGCACTGAAGGCATTGGTGAAAAACAAGGCTCCAGGAATTGACAGAATATCAATCGAGGTGTTTCAACAAACAGATGCAGTGATGGAAGGATTCACTCGCCTATGCCAAGAAATTTGGAAGACAGCCACCTGGCCAACTGCCTATTCCCAAGAAAGGTGATCCAACTGAGTGTGGAAATTATAGAACAATATCATTAATATCACAGGCAAGCAAAATTTTGCCAAAGATCATTCAAAAGTGGCTGCAGCAATATATCGACAGGGAACTGCCAGAAATTCAGGCCAGTTTCAGAACAGGATGTGGAACCAGGGGTATCATTGCTGATGTCAGATGGATCCAGGCTGAAAGCAGAGAATACCAGAAGGTTGTTTACCAGTGTTTTATTGACTATGCAAAGGCATTCGACTATATGGATCATAATAAATTATGGATAACATGGTGAAGAATGGGAATTCCAGGACACTTAATTGTGCTCGTAAGGAACCTGTATATAGATGAAAAGGCAGTTGTTTGGGCAGAACAAGCAGATACTGCGTGGTTTAAAGTCAAGAAAGGCGTGCATCGAGGTTGTATCCTTTCACCATACCTATTCAATCTGTAATCTGAGAAGCTGGACAATATGAAGGAGGACAGGGCACCGGGATTGGAGGAAGACTCATTAGCAACCCGTGTTATGCAGATGACACAACCTTGCTTGCTGAAAGTGAAGAGGACTTGAAGCACTTACAGATGAAGATCAAAGACCACAGTCTTCAGTATGGGTTACACCTCAACATAAAGTAAACAAAAATCCTCACAACTGGACCAATACACAACATCACGATAAATGGAGAAAAGATTGAAGTTGTCAAGGATTTCATTTTACTTAGATCCACAATCAACACCCATGGAAGCATCAGTCAAGAAATCAAAAAACATTGCATTGGGCAAATCTGCTGCAAAGGACTTCCTGAAATTGTTGAAATGCAAAGATGTCCACCTTGAAGACTTTGGTGCGACTGACCCAAGCCATGGTATTTTCAATCGCATCATACGCACGTGAAAGCTGAACAATGAATAAGGAAGACCAAAGAAGGATTGATGCCTTTGAATTGAGGTATTCGTGAAGAATATCGAATATACTGCTAAAAGAACGAACAAATCTGTCTTGGAAGAAGCACAACCAGAATGCTCCTTAGAAGCATGGATAGTGAGACTGTATCTTACCTACTTTGGACATATTGTCAGGACGGATCAGTCCCTGGAGAAGGACATCATGCTTGGTAAAGTAGAGGGTCAGTGGAAAAGAGGAAGACCCTCGATGAGATGGATTAGCACAGTGGCTGAAACAATGGGCTCAAGCATAACAACGATTCTAAGGATGGCGCGGGACTGGGTGGTGTTTCTTTCTGTGGTACATAGATGAATAAGTGAATGAACAAGTGAAGGCATGAATGAGCCAGTGGTCAGCAGGGTTTATTTCCTTATTGTTGTGACCACTCCTCAGAAACAAGATGGACCCCTATCTCAAATTTGGTTCAAACATCAAGCCTGATGACACCACACTCACACCACAAGAGTTTAAAAAGTTTTATTACTCATATAGTGAGGCTATCTGAAAGACCAGCGCAGGCCTCCCAAGCATGGAAAGGAGACTGGCTTGGAGTTTTTACGGTGGTTAGAGGGTGGGTTGGTGGTATTCCCCTGCATGGTTTGAAATTCCCAGCAGCACCAAAGAAGGGAGCACAAGGGCTTTATCAGCTTATCCAGATGTGGGACAGAAAGGGAAGGAGGTGTGGGGCTTAAAAGCTATAAACAGACATCAAAATATGGAGTTAGACTTTTTATTACACTTGTTTACTAGAATGAAACTTAAGAGAGAACAGGAAAGTGATGCGTGTGTACTGGGAAAGACGAGTGTTCACTATATATAAATATAATGTAGACCTAGTTTCCCAGTGGTTAAGCAGTCGGCTGGCAATCAAAAAGTCGGTGGTTATAACCCATGAGCAGCTTCCTAGCATAAAGATGTGACGGTTCTACTCTGTCGCATATGGTTGCTATGAGTCATAATCAACTTGCTGGTAATGGATAACAGGGTTGTTGTTGTTGTTAGGTGTCCTGGAGTCAGTTATGACTCATAGCAACCCTCTGTACAACAGAACTGAACATTGCCTGGTCCTGAGCCATCCTCATAATCCTTGCTATGCTTGAGCCCATTGTTGCAGCCACTGTCTCAAGCCATCTCATCAAGGGTCTTCTTTTTCACTGAAGCATATATGATGTCCTTCTCCAGGGGCTAGTCCCTCCTGACAACATGTCCAAAGTACGTGAGACAAAGTCTTACCATCCTCCCATCCAAGGATAACTCTGGCTGTGCTTCTTCTAAGACAGACTTGTTCCTTCTTTTGGCAGTCCATGATATATTTGATATTCTTCGCCAACGCCATAATTCAAAGGCATCAATCCTTCTTTGGTCTTCCTTACTACTTGTCCAGCTTTCATATGCATATTAAGAGATTGAAAATATCATGGCTTGGGTCTGGTGCACTTTTGTCCACAAAGTGATATCTCTGCTTTTCAACACCCGAAAGAGGTCTTTTGCAGCACATTTGCCCAATGCAGTACGTCATTTAATTTCTTGACTGATGCTTCCATGAGTGTTGATTGTGGATCCAGGTAAAATGAAATCCTTGACAACTTCAATATTTTCTCCGTTTATCAGGATGTTGCATATTGGTCCACTTGTAAGGGTTTTTGTTTTATTTCTGTTGAGGTGCAATCCATACTGAAGGCTGTAGTCTTTCATCTTCATCAGCAAGTGCTTCAAGTCTTCTTCACTTTCAGCAAGCAGGGTTGTGTCATATTGCAAGTTGTTAATGAGCCTTCCACCAGTCTTGATGGTTCGTTCTTCATCATATCGTCCACCTTCTCAGATTATTTGCTCAGCATACAAATTCAATAATTATGGTGAAAGGATATAACCCTGATGCACTCCTTTCCTGATTTTAAACCACGAAATATACCCTTGTATTGTTTGAATGACTGCCATTTGGTCTATGTATAGGTTCCACATGAGCACAGTTAAGTGTTCTGGAATTCCCATTCTTCCCAATGTCATTCATAATTTGTTAGGATACACACAGTCGAATGCTTTTGCATAGTCAATAAAACACAGGTAAACATCTTTTTGGTACTATCAGCACTCAGCCAGGATCTATCTGACGTAAGCAATAATATCCCTAATTCCATGTCCTCTCCTGAATCTGGCCTGAACTTCTGGCAGCTCCCTGCCAGTGTACTGCTACAACCATTTTTGAATTATCTTCAGCAAAATTTTACTTGTGTGTAATATCAGTGATATTGTTTGATAATGTATACATTCTGTTGGATCACCTTTCTTTGGAATGGGCACAAATATGAATCTCTTCCAGTCAGTTGACCAGGTAGCTGACTTCCAAATTTCTTGGCATAAACAAGTGAGCACCTCCAGTGCTCCATCCATTTGTTGAAACATAGTTAATTGGCATTCTGTCAGTTCCTGGAGCCTTGTTTTTTG
Organism: Loxodonta africana; assembly: GCF_030014295.1. NCBI lineage: Eukaryota > Metazoa > Chordata > Mammalia > Proboscidea > Elephantidae > Loxodonta > Loxodonta africana. The sequence goes on from NC_087345.1 coordinate 104,711,417, forward strand.
CCAATGCCTTCAGTGTAGACAGGACTTCTTCCTTCAGTACAATTGGTTCTTTATCATATGCTACCTCCTGAAATGGTTGAATGTTGACCAATTCATTTTAGTAAAATGTTTCTGTGTATTCCTTCCATCTTCTTTTGATGCTTCCTGTGTTGTTCAATATTTTGCCCATAGAATCTTTCAGTATTGCAATAGGAGGCTTCAATTTTTTCTTCAGTTCTTTCAGCTTGAGAAATTCCAAGTGTCTTCTTTCCTTTTGGTTTTATGACTGCAGTTCTTTGTACATTTCATTATAATACTTTGTCTTCTCAAGCTGCCCTTTGAAATCTTCTGTTCAGCTCTATTACTTCATCATTTCTTCCATTCCCTTTAGCTGCTCTACGTGCAAGAGCAAGTTTCAGAGTCTCTTCTGACATCCATTTTGTTCTTTTCTTTGTTTCCTGTCTTTTCAACGACCTTTTGCTTTCTTCATGTATGACATCCTTGATGTCATCCTGCAACTCTTCTGATCTTTGGTCATTAGTGTTCAATGCTTCAAATGTACTCTTTAGATTGTCTCCAAATTCAGATTGGATATGCTCAAGGTCATACTTTGTTTCTTGTGGACTTGTTTTAATTTTCTTCAGCTTCAGCTTGAATTTGCATATGAGCAATTGATGGTCTGTTCCACAGTTGGCCCCTGGCCTTGTTCTGACTGATGATATTGAGCTTTACCATCGTGTCTTTCCACAGATGTATTTGATTTGATTCCTGTGTTTTCCATATGGTGAAGCCCGCATGTATGGTCACCATTTATGTTGTTGAAGAAAAGTATTTGTAATGAATAACTAGTTGGTTTGGCAAAATTCTGTCATGTGGTCTCAGGCATTTTTCTAACTTCTGGTTAACAAAGATTATATTGAGATCAAATATGTCCCAGTGCCTTCACAATAAATGACCACCTCACATACCAAATGTCATCTTGCTAACTAGAAATTAGTTTATTAATAACAAAACTGTTGTCATTAATTTGGACAAAAATTATATTGCATTCAGTAGAAAGCTCTTGTTACATGTTATTATCTTAATGCAAGCATTGAGGAGGATTGGCAGGACTTTCTACATAAACACCAGCCCGTTGCACTCAGGAAATCTGGTGAGGAGTAAAAGAGAAGCTCTAGTGACATCTCTTCCTGAAAGCTTAATGATCAGAACAGGCACATTTAAATAGTTCACCTTTTTCTGGGCAGTAAACAGGTTTGGCAGGACTGGAACAAATTGGATGTGCCCATCATAATCAACTTAATAAAATGAAAGAAAAGGGTAAAATGCTCAAAAAGGAGACAATGTATAAAATCTTGGAGAAAAATAAAAACGTTTAGAAATAGAACATATGCTCAGTTACAGCCTGAATATGGAAACAAAATAATTGGGAAGGACATTTCTTTCAGCACATTTACATGTTTGAAAAACAAGACCTTCCTTTCTTTCCAGCACAAGAATGTAATGGCCATATTAATTCTTACAGCAATGGGACCATCACAACTCGTGATTATTCAGAAACTGCTTATCTACATTGGGGGCTAGCCACTTCCATTGCTTCTTTTGCTGCCTGCCTTTTGTGTGCTTCCCTACTCATTAGTGTTTGTTCATTAGCAAGCATTTGGAAATGAAATAATAAAGGAGATGGAATTTGAATGAGCGTATTGGCTACCTACTCGCACCTACTAGCATCTAAGCTAATAGAATTAATAAGAGTAGAAGTGGTTATACCTATTCAGTAAAATGGTTTCATTTATTGAAGCTGTTGTACCTCAATCACCATGAATGATCAAGAACTGGCTGCATGTAACTAAGCGAAGACCGTTTTCTCTGTGTGGTTGCACAGGCATTCTGTGGAGTCAAAGGTAGCAGTTTCAGTGATTGCATGATTTTGGAAGAAACAAAAAACCTAAGTGCGTAATTACAGACTCGATCGGGTATTAGGTATAGATACATGTCAGATACATACAATTATCACACTAATTTGGTGCTTTGGTGGTTTTGCTATTAGCATAAATAGTGAAAAAAAGAAGAGCTCTCATAAACATGTGTCTGGAAAACATATTATCAAGAAAAAAGAATCTTCCTATCAGTATTATATGTGAGACACGCAACGCCTGAAAGGCGGTATTAGGTGGCTTTTGATTGACTTCTTAAATATTTAGCTTAATGGAATCTACCACCATCGTGAAGCATTGAGAAGTAAAAATTTAAAGACTAGGGAAATATGTCCCGAAAAGAATGGGTTAGTGTTATCAAATATTGCCACTTGTTAAGATTTTATATTTGATATTGTTTAATATTTTGGCTTTTTAAAAAAGATGCAAAAAAAGCTAGTAGAGATTACAATTTTTTTTTCTTTTTATTGTAGTCTTTGTTTTCCTCAACTTCATGTATTTACTTGAAAGATGACATTTCCCATATTTTCCGAACCTTCAGCATTTGGCTCACTGCTCTCTTCTTTACCTGTTGTATTTACTTGTTGGTGACTTAACATTTATGCTGAAGACCTGACAGCTCCTGCTGCTATTGTTGTTGTTGTTAGGTGCCATCGAGTGGGTTATGATTCATAGTGACCCAAGGTACTAGAGGATGAAACACCGCTGGGTCTTGCGCCATGCTCACAATCTTTGTCATACTTGAGCCAAGTGTTGCAGCCACTGTGTCAATCCATCTCACTGAAGATCTTCCTCCCTAAACCTGTACTTTACTAAGCATGATTTCCTTCTCCAGGGAGTGATCCCTCCTGATAACATGTCCAAAATATGTAAGACCTAGTCTCGCCTTCCTTATTTCTAAGGAGCATTCAGGTTGTACTTCTTCTAAGACATATTTGTTCATTCTTTTGGCACTCCATGGTATATTCAATATTCTTCACCAACACCACAATTCAAAGGCATCAATTCTTCCTCAGTCCTCCTTAATCTTTGTCCAGATTTCACATGCACGTAAGGCAATTGAAAATACCACAGCTTGGGTCAGGTGCGCCTTAATCTCCAAGGTGACATCTTTGCTTTTCAACACTTTGAAGACATCTTTCGCAGCCAATTTGCCCGATGCAATACGTCTTTTGATTTCTTGACTGTTGCTTCCATGGGTATTGGCTGTGGATCCAAGTAAAATGAAATCCTTGACAATTTCAATCTTTTCTCTGTTTATCATGATGCTGCTTATGTTGAGGTACACTCCGTACCTAAGGCTGTGGTCTTTGATCTTTCACTAGTAAGTGCTTCAAGTCCTCTTCACTTTCAGGAAGCAAGGTTGTGCTATCTGCATAATGCAGGTTGTTAATGAATCTTCCTCCAATTTTGGCTCCCATTCTTCTTCATACAGTTCAGCTTCTCAGATTATTTGCTCAGCATACAGATTGATTAAGTATGGTGAAAGGATACAACCATGATGCACACCTTTCCTGACTTTAAACCACACAGTATCCCCTTGTTCTGTTCAAATAACTGCCTCTTGATCTACGTACAGGTTCTTCATGAGCACAATTAAGCATTTTGGAATTCCCATTCTTCACGATGTTATTAGTAGTTTGTTATGATCCACACAGTCGAATGCCTTTGCATAGTCAATAAAACACAGGTAAACATCCTTCTGGTATTCTCTGCTTTCAGCCACGATCCATATGACATCAACAACGATATCTCTGGTTCTACGTCCACTTCTGAATCTGGCCTGAATTTCTGGCAGTTCCCTGTTGATATACTGCTGCAGCTGCTTTTGAATGATCTTCAGCAAAATTTTACTAGTGTGTGATATTAATGATATTCTTTGATAATTTTCTCTTTTGGTTGGCTCACCTTTCTTGGGAATAGGCACAAATATGGATTTCTTCCAGTCAGTTGGTCAGGCAGCTGTCTTCCAAATTTCTTGTCATAGACAAGTGAGAGGTCCTAGGACTGCATCTGTTTATTGAAACATCTCAATTGATATTTCGTCAATTCCTGGAGCCTTGTTTTTTGCCAATGACTTCAGTGCAGCTTGGACTTCTTCCTTCAGTACCATTGGTTTCTGATCATATGTTACCTCTTGAAATGGTTTACTTTGACCAATTTTTTTTTGGTATAATGACCCTGTGTATTCCTTCCATCTTCTTTTGATGCTTCCTGCGTCATTTAATATTTTCCCCATAGAGTCCTTCACTATCGCAACTCAAGGCTTGAATTTTTTCTTCAGTCTTTCATCTTGAGGAATGCTGAGCGTGCTCTTCCCTTTTGGTTTTCTATCTCAAGCTCTTTGCACATGTCATTATAATACTTTCCTTTGTCTTCTCAAGCTGCCCTTTGAAATCTGTTCAGCTCTTTTACTTCCTCGTTTCTTCCTTTTTCTTTAGCTACTGGAAGTTCAAAAGCAAGTTTCAGAGTCTTTTCTGACATCCATTTTGTTGTTTTCTTTCTTTCTTGTCTTTTTAATGATCTCTTATGATGTCCTTGATGTCATTCCACAGTTTGTCTGGTCTTCGGTCATCAGTGTTCAATAGGTCAAATCTATTCTTGAGATGGTCTCTAAATTCAGGTGGGTTATATCATGGCCGTACTTTAGCTCTCGTCAACTTGTTCTAATTTTCTTCAGTTTCAACTTGAACTTGCATATAAGCAATTGATGTTCTGTTCTGCAGTCAGAGCCTGGCCTTTTTCTGATGGATGATATTGAGCTTTTCCTTCATCTCTTTCCACAGATGTAGTCGATTTGGTTCTTCTGTATTCCATCTGGCAAGGTCCACGTATATAGTCAGTGTTTATGTTGGTGGAAGAGGGTATTTGCAATGAAGAAGTCGTTGGTCTTGAAGCCTTGGTCTCAAAATTCCTTAATTTTTACAATTGCAACAACTTTCTCTCCATGATGTATCACTTTTTTACAAGTATTGCTATACCTTGGAACCTGCCAAATGACAAGTTTAAACCTTAGACCATAAGATATTTTGTGACCATATCTTTCCGCCCTCCAGATTTCTAATATCTTACAAGTTTTGTTTATCTCCTCTGTGACCATGGGCTTCTAAGAAATAATTCTAAATTTTGCAAAAAACGTAAAAATGAAAGTGAAAAATCACCCTTTATCCCAACACTATACCTATTTGTCTATTTATGTAAAGAAATGAAATCCACTCTTTTTCACTTCTCTAAACCTTTCTCCCCACCATGCTTCTGTCAGTTCATCATACTGTGGGATATTGTGTGTTGCTGTGGTGCTGGAAGCTGTCCTACTGGTATTTCAGATATCGGCAGGGTCACACATGGTGGAGAGGTTCCAGGAGAGCTTCCAGACTAAGACAATGAAGAAGGACCTAGTAGTCTACTACTGAAAAAAAACTTTCAAGTGAAAATCTTATGAATAGCAACCGAACGTTGTCTGATACAGTGCTGGAAGATGAGCCGCTCAGGTTAGAAGGCACTCAAAACATGACTGAGGAAGAGCTGCCTCTTCAAAGTACAGTCAACCTTAACATGGATGGGGTAAAGCTTTTAGGATCCTCATTTGCTGATGTGGCACAACTTGAAATGGTAAGAAACAATTGCAAACATCCATTAATAATCAGAATATGGAATGTATGAAGTATGAATTTAGGAAAATTGGAAGTAGTCAAAAATGAAAAGGGGCACATAAACATCAATTCCTAGGCATTAGAGAGCTGAAATGCACTGGTATTGGCCATTTTGAATCAGACAATCATATGGTCTACTATGCCAGGAAAGGCATTCCATTCATCAAAAAAAGAACATTCCAAGATCTATCCTGAAGTACAACACTGTCAGTGATAGGATGGTATCCACAAGCCTACAAAGAAGATCAGTTAATATGACTATTATTCAAATTTATACACCAATCCTTAATGCCAAAGATGAGGAAATTGAAGATAGAATTTTGAAAGACCAAGAATCTATTCATTGCAAATACTTTTTACAGCAACATAGACAGTGACCATATACATGGATGTCACCAGATGGAAAATATAGGAATCAAATCATTTGTGGAAAGACAAGATAGAAAAGCTTAATACCATCAGTCAGAACAAGGCCAGGGGCCGACTGCAGAACAGACCACCAATTGTTCATATACAAGTTTAAGTTAAAACTGAAGAAAACTAAAACAAGTCCACAGGAAACAAAATATGGCCTTGAACATATCCCATCTGAATCTGGAGACAATCCAAAGAATAGATTTGAAGCACTGAAGGCTGATGAACCAAGACAGTGGGGTTATGGGATGACATCAAGGACATCATACATGAAGAAAGTAAAATGTCATTAAAAAGACAGGAATCAAAGAAAAGAACAAAATGGATGTCAGAAGAGACTCTGAAAATTGCTCTTGAACGTGCAGTAGCTAAACAGAATGGAGAAACAATGAAGTAAAAGAGTTGAACAGAAGATTTCAAGGGGGCAGCTAGAGAAGACAAAGTAAAGTATTATAATAAAATGTACAAAGAACTGGAGACAAAAAACTGAAAGAGAAAAACACACTAGGCATTTCTCAAGCTGAAAGGACTGAAGAAAAAATTCAAGCCTCAAATTACAATATTGAAGGACACTATGGGCAAAATATTGAACAACGCAGGAAGCTTCGGAAGATGGAAAGAATACACAGAGTCATTATGCTAAAAAGAATTGGTTGACATTCAACGATTTCAGGAAGTAGCATATGATCAGGAACAAATGGTAATGAATGAAGAGGTCCAAGCAACCCGTAGGTCAGAGTAGAACTGCCCCATAGAGTTTCCAAGAACCACCTGGTGGATTCAAACTGCTGACCTTCTGTTGGCAGAAGTAACTTTTTAACCACTGCACCACCAGGGTTTCTGGTGAAAAACAAGGCTCCAGGAATTGACAGTATACCAACTGAGATGTTTCAACAAACTCATGCAGCACTGTCTAAGCCAAGAAATTTGAAAGACAGCTACCTGGTTATCTGACTGGCAGAGATCCACATTTGTGCCCATTTTAAAGAAAGGAGATCCAACAGAATGCAGAAATTATGTAACAATAAAACTAATATCGCACACAAGTAAAATTTTGCTGCAGAACTTTCAAAAATGGTTGCAGCAGTACATTGCCAGGGAACTGCCAGAAATTCAAGGCAGATTCAGAAGAGGACATGGAACAAAGGATATCATTGCTGATGTCAGAAGAATCTTGGCTGAAAGCAGAGAATACCAAAAAGATGTTTCCCTGTGTTTTATTGACTATGCAAAGGTATTTGACTGTGGATCATAAAAAATTATGGATAACTTTGGGAAGAATGGGAATTCCAGAACACTTAATTATGCTCATGAGGAACCTGTATATAGATCAAGTGGATATACTGTGTGGTTTAAAATCAGGAAAGTTGTACGTTAGGGTTGTATCCTTTTACTATACTTATTCAATCTGTATACTGAGCATAATAACCCAAGAAGATGTACTGTATGAAGAAGAACACAGCATCAAGATCAGAGAAAGTCTCATTAACAATCTGCAATATGCAGGTGACACTACCTCGCTTGCTGAAATTAAAAAGGACTTGAAGCGCTTACTGATGAAGATCAAAAACTACAGCCTTCAGTGTGGATTACACCTCAACATAAAGAAAACAAAAATCATCACAACTGGACTAATAATAAGCAACATCATGATAAATGGAGAAAAGATCAAAGTTGTCAAGGATTTCATTTTACTTGGATCCAAAATCAACACCCATGGAAGCAGCAGTCAAGAAATCAAAAGATGCATTGCATTGGGCAAATCTGCTGCAAAAGACCTCTTTAAAGCTTTGAAAAGCAAAGACTCCACTTTGAGGACTAAAGTGTGTCTGAGCCCAGCCATGATATTTTCAATCACCTCATATGCATGCTAAAATTGGACAATGAATAAGGAAAGCCAAAGAAGAATTGACACCTTTGTATTACAGTGTTGATAAGTAACATTGAATATACCATGAACTGCCAGAAGAAAGAAAAAGTCTGTCTTGGAAGAAGTACAGCCAGAGTGCTCCTTGGAAGGGAGGATGGTGAACCTTCATCTCACATAGTTTGGACATGTTATCAGGAGGGACTGGAAAAGGACAAAGTGCTTGGAAAAGGACAAAGTGCTTGGTAAAGCAGAGGGTCTGTAAAAATCAGAAAGACCCTGAAGAAATGAATTGACACAGTGGGTGCGACAATAGGTTCAAAGATAGCAAAGATGCGAGGATGGCTTAGGAACAGGCAGTGTTTTGTTCTGCTGTATATAGGGTTGCTATGAGTCGGAATACACTCCAAGGTGCCTAACATCAACAACAGTCCTTTCTCCAGTGGCAAAACCATTTTACTGAAGATTTAAGGCACATCCTTCTTGAATCTGTCTCATCAATATTTTATAATTAACTTACACATGATATACAGATTCTTAATTATATTTCATTTTAACCACTTTTCGGAACTAATCCTTTTTTATTTAATTAGCCTCCCAAATCAATTTGGACCAAGTAGCTTGTCATTAATGCTCTAGACCAGTAGCATAACAATAACCAGGGAGTTTATTAGAAAGCCAGAATTTCAGGTTCCATAACATATTTATTGAGCCAGAATCTACATTTTTAAAATAAACCCAGGGAATTTATGTGCAATTTAAAATTAGAAAAGTGTTAATTTATGCTATACTTCCACTGTGGTCCCATGAAATATAGTATAGTGGTGCCAAATGCAATATTTGAGTCTAAATAGACATAATCCAAATTCTGGCTCTACCACATATACACTCCAAGACCTTGGGAAATGGTATTTAATTGTTTTGTGCCTCATTCCATTCATCTGTAAAATGCACTAATAATTATGGCTGGTGTAATGATTGGATGATATAAGGTCCATAATATAAACAGTGCTTGAGACATAGTACATATACAATAAATAATAACTATTATTATAATATTCTTAATTATGCCATCCTCTAGTCTCCAAAACACACTTAAGTTACTTTTATTAAAAAAAAAAAAAAGTTTTTAAATGCTGTTTCCTCAAATCGCTGGGACAAGATAGTTTTAAAATAAATGTTACTGGGACAAGTGGGTACCCATTTTGAGAAAAATAAAATTAGATCCTCCATACCCCAAACCACACACAAAAATAAATTCCAAACAGGTCCAAGATCTAAATGTAAAAAAGAAAATCAGAGCGTTAGAAGAAAACATGGATGAATGACTTTAATATCAGTTTAATGAAAAGACTAACTATAGCACAAAATCCAGAGGTGATAAATGATTTGTTTGACTGCATAAGAATTTTTTAAAATGCAGGGCAAAATAATAATAATAATAATTCACACTGAAAAAGCCAAAAGACGAGTGACAAACTGGGAGAAAATATTTGCAACATATATCATAGGCAAATTGCTAATGATCTTAATATATAAAGAACTCTTAAAAATTGAGGTGGGGGGGTAAGACCAAAAGCTTGATTGAAAATTTAGAAAAAGACATGAACAAATGAACAAGTGATTTTTAAAATATAAAAACACAGACGAATCTGGAGGGGACAGTGCTGAGTGAAATTAGTCAGCCCCAAAAGGATAAATATTTTATGAGACCACTATTATAAGAACTCAAGAAAAGGTTTAAACACAGGAGAAAACATTCTTTGATGGTTATGGGGGTAGAGAGTCTGGAGAGGGGAATTCACTAACTAGACAATAGACAAGAATCATCTTAGGTGAAAGGAAGGACAACACACAATACAGAGGAAGTCAGCACAACTGGACTAAAGCAAAAGCTAAGATGTTCCCTGAACACACCCAAACACTTTGAGGGACAGAGTAGCTGGGGCTAGGGCCTGAGGGCCATGATTTCCGGGAACACCTACGACAATTTGTGTAACGAAGTTTATTAAGAAAATGTTCTGCATCCTGCTTGGGTGAGTGGAGTCTGAGGTCTTAAAAGCTTGCAAGTGGCCATCTAAGATGCATCATTTTTTCCCAACCCATTTGGAGCAAACAAGAAAAACCAAAGACACAAGGAAAATATCAGCCCAAGAGACAAGAGGGCCACATAACCAGAGCTGCCATCAGCCTGAGACCAGAACTAGATGGTGCCTGGCTACCACCAGTGACCGCCTTGACAAGGAACACAACAGGCTGTCTCAGACTGAGCCGGAGAAAAGTGTGGAGCAGAACTCAAATTCACGTAAGACAAACCAGACTTAATGGTTTGACTGAGATGGAAGGAACCTCTGAAGTCTTGGCCCCTGGGCGCTCTGTTAACCTGAACTAAAACCATTCCAGAAGACCACTCTTCAGACAAAGATTAGGCTGTACTATAAAACAAACATAATACTCGTGAAGAGTGTACTTCTTAGTTCAAACACATACACAAGACCAAATGGGAGGCTCCTGTCCAGAGGCAGGATGAGAGGGTAGAAAGGGACAGGAGCTGGTTAGATGGACACCAGAAACCTGGGGTGGAAATGGGGAGTGGTCTGTCACATTGTAGGGATTGCAACCACCATCATATAACAATATGCATATAAATTTTTGTATGAGAGATTAACTTGAGCTGTAAACTTTCACCTAAAGCACAGTATAAATAGATAGATAGATAAATAAACAAATAAAAAATGTTCAAGTTCACTCAAATTAGAAAAGTACAAATTGAGACAATCTTGAAATGCCATTTCTTACCTATCAGTTTGGCAAAAATTAAAACATATGGCAACACATTCTGTTGCTGAGACTGTGAGGAGGTAGGCACTCTCATACACTGCTAATGGGAATGCAAAACTGGTAAAACTTCTCTGGAGAGATATTTATTTTTTGACACAGTCATTCCAGTCCTAGAATTTACTCTGAAGATACTTTTTCCAAAAAAGTATATGTATATACATATGATCTTTTTTTGATGCATGATGTGTAATTTTTAATAACAGAGCACCCTAAAACCCATACATAGGAGACTGATTGAATAAACTATGGTACATTCACAAAACAACCTGTGTTACAAAGATGACACAACCTTGCTTACTGAAAGTGAAGAAGACTCAAAGCACTTACTGGTGAAGACCAAAGACCATAGCCTTCAGTATAGATTGCACCTCAACATAAAACAAAAATCCTCACAACTGGACCAATAAGCAACATCATGATAAACAGGGAAAAGATTGAAGTTGTCAAGGATTTCATTTTACTTGGATCCACAATCAACACCCATGAAGCAGTAGTCAGGAAATCAAAAGACACATTGCATTGGGCAAATCTGCTGCAAAAGACCTCTTTAAAGTGTTGAAAAGCAAAGATGTCACCTTGAAGATTAAGGTGCTCCTGACCCAAGCCATGATATTTCCAGTAGCCCCATATGCATGCAAAAGGTGGACAATGAATAAGGAAGACTGAAGAAGAATTGGCACCTTTGAACAGTGGTGTTGGTGAAGAATATTGAATGTGCCTTGGACTGCCAAAAGGACAAACAAATCTGTCTTGGAAGAAGTAAAACCGGATTACCCTTAGAAGCAAGGATGGCGAGACTGTGTCTTACATACTTGGGACATGTTGTCAGGATGGATCAGTCCCCAGAGAAGGACATCATGCTTGGTAAAGTAAAAGGTCAGTGAAAGGGAAGACCCTCAATGAAGTGAATTGACACAGTGTTTGCAACAATGGGCTCAAGCATAACAAGGATTGTGAGGATGGCACAGGACCGGGCAGTGTTTCATTCCGTGATACACAGGGTCGCTATAACTCGACGACAACCAACAACAACAATAGCACATTCACAAAATAGGGTACTATGCAGCTGAAAGAAACAAACGAAAGGATGAAGTAGATAAACTGATACAGATATATCTTTAAATTAAAAAAGGAAACTGCAAACTAGTATGCTACATTTTGTGTAAGAAGAAAGGCGATAAAAGAAAGTATACATGTATGTATCTGCTAATTTGTGTAGAAAGAAATACAGGAAAGACAAGCCCAAGCAGTATTGAGACTGGTAACTGAATAAGAACAGGGTAAAAAAAGAATGAGGGCATGGGAACAGGTTAAAAGGACTCAATAAGGTGTACTCTGAGTGCACTTTAGTATAGTTTTGACTTTTAGAATTATAGTGATGTTTCACATACCTGTTGTTGTTTTTAGGTGTCATGGAGTCAGTTCCAACTCGTAGCAACCCTATATACAACAGAACGAACCGCTACCCAATCCTGAAGCATTCTCACAAACCTTATTGGGCTCCCTGACTTCTGACCTTCTGGTTCCCATTACTCCTTTGTGTTCAATAATTTGCTGGAATGACTCACAGAACTCACAGAAACTGCTATACTTATGATTACAGCTTCATTACAGCAAAAAAGGATACAAATGAAAAGACACATAGGGTGAGGTCTGGGAGGATTCCCAGCGCAAACTGTCCATGTCCCAAAGGGCACACTACCCTCCCATGTACATCAATGGTTTTCATTAGCCAGGAAGCCCATGGAGCTTCCCTTTCCAGAGCCTTTATTGGCTTCATTACATAGTTATGACTGATTGGATTGCCCCCTCCCTCCCCTGAGGTCAGCAGGTATCAGGCCATGAGGTGGTCTTTCTGGTCAGGTAAGCGCCACCCATTAGCACAAATCAGCAGGTATGAAATAGAGGTCTAGATAACAAAGGCACCTCAATTAATTAGAAGATTCCAAGGGTTTAGAATTATCTCTCAGGAACCAAGGACAAAGGCAAATAACTTGAGGTAAAATAATTCTTTACCCCATAGTTGGAAAAGGGGCCCTTGTTAAGTAGTGACGGAAAGTTAGCAACATTTTTATCTGTTGTAATATGGAAAATAGAAAAAGCATCTAATGAATGGAATAAATGGTCTAGCTAAGAAGATATTCAAGCAGAGAGTTGAAAGTGCCCCTCATGTTTCTTCTTGCTGCTTATAGCACATTGAGAAAGGAGATAAGCTGTGGAAGATTACTAAAGAAAAATTAGCCAAGACTTGATAGCTTTGAAAATTCCCAATCCCTGCAGACTGCAAACAGTGCTAAACTTAAGAAATAGCTTCAACTTCAAATCAAAGGCATGGTCAGAAAAATGAGGTCTAAAGATAAAGCTAAGGCTGTACCTCTACAATTCGTGTTAAAACCTTAGAAAGATACAAGAAAGTACCTCAGAAAACTGTCTGGGAATGGTTTCAATCAAACAAAGTTGTTAACTGCTGTCGAGTTGGCCTCCAACTCATGATGACCCCATGTGCAAGTGGGTTATTAGATTGGACCCTGGGCCAGTAAGGGGTATAGTTGGCCTGGTTTGGCTTACACGGATAGGAATTGAAGTCAGGACATGAACACAGGTGAATCAAGAGAGAAAAGTGAAGTGACTGGGAATCAGAGAACTTCATGAGGTAAAAGAGTGGGTAGAGCTGAGTGAAGTAAGAAGAGAACTGGGAAAAAGAAGTTTGTGGTCAGAATTTGAACTATGGTTTATTTTTAAAGTGGCACTCATTGATAAGTCCATAAAATTGGGCAGCTGAAATGAAAGGGACATTAAAAAAAAAACACCAGAGTTCCAGAAGTCAAGAAGAATAGTAACCAGAGTATTTTGGATAAATTGACCACAGGGCTATTGATTTCACCCAGGATTATAGGATTTCTTTTGGTATTTGGATTTTTCCAGTGTAGTCCATATTGATGTTAGAACCTAAAAAATGATTAGCCAAATTTTGAAATTTTTATTCCTACATGTAATATTCCCTTCAGGAACAGAAGAGGAGAAGGTGTTACTTTCCCAGTAAAACACAAAGATGCTTTAGTCTTGGCCCATGGAAATAACCCAGTACACATTTTGGGACTCATAATCTTTACTCTTCCGTAAGAACCTACCTTCCTTTATTATTTCTTCTTCCTATCATCAGATATTCTCAAGGTAGTATGCAGGTTTTACTTTTTCCGTACTACGAATTGCCGATATAACCCTCAAGTGGAAATTTTCTAGACCAGATATTTATTATTGCAATGCCTATAGGGTCATTATTTGTGTTTGTTAATTTTTTATTATTTGAAATTAAGAAGAATACCATGTTTATTCACACAAATATTGCTCATTGAATCGCTCTTTGGCAATAGCACCCAAAGTTTTCAAATGTAAAACCTCATATTACTTTCTCATGCCATGGATCTGCTTAGACATATTTTCTCGTCTTCTGTGAGAGGTTGAGGGCAGGTTTTTCACTGACCATTTTCTGTCCTTTTCATTGCATTTGCCAACTCCTTTGCTGTCATTTCAACATTATTAATAGTGAACTATAACACTGAAAGAGGTTAGGTCCAATACTCACAAATGTTTTGATTGCATTTCATTTTCATATGGATCTCTACCTGTCAAAAACCCATCTTTTTGTAAAGAGCGAGATCAAAAACCCACACCTAATTTAAGCCTTTGCTCTTTCCCACAGTTCTATATATTCTCCCTTTCTCCTGAGTTACTCTCTTTGTTTGAGACTCTGTTAATCATTGGACTATTTGCTCAATAAACATTGACTCCCTCTTACAAGCCAGACACTTGTTAAACACTGGGGGTATAAAGTGGAAGATAACATAGACCTTCCCTCAAAGGGGTCAGTTTACTAGAGAAGACCAATATGTAGACAGGTTGTTGCACTACATTTTAAATACAGTCATTAACCACATCATTTTAATATGGTTATTCATTTAACCATATTTTTAGAATCCAAGAGATTGTAAGCTTTCTGAGGGAAGGGATTCTGCCTATTCATTTTTGTACCTGAGAGTATAGTCTCTAGCCAATGGGAGATACTCCGTAAGTGCTGAAGGTCCGCGTGGCTTCTTCAATTCTGCTCTTAATTTAATCTAGTTTATTGACATTTTAAAACATAAATCGCTTTTCTAAAAATGTTGTATTGCCCTTGGAAGTGTGTGTGTGTGTGTGTTTAATCATTACAAAGCTGGAATTATATTGACTCGATGGCAGTGGGTAGGAGTAACTACTGTACAAGGTACATTGCTTCTCTTTCTTCAGCATACTTAGCCTGTATCCTACTTTTTCTATACCCCACAACCCAGGCTACATATTTTATTTTTTGGCTTCCCTTCCATATAAGCTTCAGCTTGCAGATCATTTTCAATTCCGATATCCTAGTCTCCCCAATCCTTCTACCAATGGATCACTAGAAGGCTAGTTCAATGACAGCTCCAATGATAGAAACCACAACTGTTGCCTCTCTATTTCTGTTTTTGCCCCCTACAGTCTATTTTATTCATACCTGCCGGAGCACCCTGTATCTCCAATAACTAAAGGGGTTTCTGTAGATAGCAGTTAAATGAAAGAATGAATTATAAGGTGGCCTTTTCCATTTTCAGGCAGTTCTAATTTTTACTCAAGGTCATAAAATTTCAAAGTAAGAATAGACTTCAAATAATATTTAACTAACTTTATTATAAGGAGCCCTGGTGGCACAGTAGTTAAGCACTCAGCTGCTAAAAGAAGGATTGGTGGTTCAAACCCACCAGCTGCTCCGCAGGAGAAAGATGTGGCAGTCTGCTTCTGTAAAGATTACCACCCTGGAAATTCTATGGGGCAGCTCTACGCTTTCACATGGGGTAGCTATCAGTCAGAATCTACTCGAGGATGATGGTTAACTTTTATAATAAAGTTAAAAAATCTTGATTCTATTTTCTCCTTTACTCACTCTACCCCTGAGGAGATAATGTATCTTATTGCTAAAACTGACAAGAATGAATAGGCATATTTGGCTCAATTCTACTTTCTTTTTCCTCTTTGAGTCTGTCCATCTACAAGGAACAAGTTATCCTCTAGTCCTCTGGGTGTCTGGTCCTGCAGAAGGTAAGGAACGATGATGGAATCTTCTTTGGTCCACTTCAGTACAGTGCTGCCTGTGACTGACCTGTAAGTCAGGCTCATGCCGTTTGGTTAACAGATCTATCTGAGGCACATACTCAGCAACATCCTGTATACTGGCTTCAGTCTAGGTGAAAGTGAGGCTTTTTGCTTCCATCATTACTTTGTTTCTCAAATTACTAACGGCCTCTGTGGAGAAGAAGAAATCTGTTATTTATTAGAAGTTTCTGTAGAGACTTCCATCCAACTCTAAACTTTAATCTTATTTCTGATTTAAGGGTTAATATGTACTTCTATTCTCTTCCAGAAGAAAAAAATTATCTACCTATCTATCTATCTATCTATCTATCTATCTATCTATCTATCTATCTATCTATCTATCTATCTATCTATCTATCTATCTATCTATCTATCTATCTATCTATCTAATCTATCTACCTACCTGTTGATCTACCTACCTACCTACCTATCTATTGATCTACCTATCTACCTACTGATTTATTATCTATCTATACACATTTATATTTACACCACTTATTTAATATACAAGTGGGGTCACATTATCCATTCCATTCATCAGTGTGATTTTACATTGAATATTATATTTTGAAGAGCTTTCTAGCACATATAAATTGACTTTGCTCTAATTTGTAGAGGCATAATATGCCATTGTTTTATAGTGAGCTCATTTAATTAACTCACTGGGTAAAATTGTTCACTCCATTGTTTTCATAAAATATTCTGAGAGTCTAATTCATAATTTGGTGTATTTTACCACAGCAATGTCAGACCTGGTTTTGTAAGTTTATCCACACCAGTAACTGGGGACAGGCCATACTGCAAACTCCTCCTTTTGTTGCTTCTGTTCTCCTATTCTATCCCATAAGCAACGTATCTTCTCCATTATCTCTTCCAAACACCTCCTTTAATACCTTAAATCTTCTCTGAAGATTTAACAATATTATCACTAGAAAGATCCACTCACCAAACTATTTTAATCTAACTCTTCAAATAGTATCAGAGTAAACTAAAATCTCTTTAAGGTAAGATCCATATCTTATGCATCTTTATATATATTATCACAGAGAGAACAAAATAGGTGTTCCTTTCCTTCAGAAACAACTTCCAGATAGCTAATACAGTGTTTCTCCCCTCCTCTTTGTGAAGATAACTCAGTTTTTGTTTTAGGATAACTGTTAATATAGGAAACATTAAAATTACTGAAAAGTTTTAATGGATCTAATACAATTGTACTTCATTAATCATAAATTTGTATACAGTGAAACCTGTGAGAGCCAGAACTCAACAGCACTACTTTCTTTTACTGGGTCTTGCAAGTTTTCCCACCTTTGACAGGGTGTTGTTGTCTTACCACTTTTCTATCACTAGTTTTAGTGGAATTTATTTTATTTTATTCTGATTTAGGTGAAAATTTACAGCTCAAATTAATTTCTCATTCAAAAATTTGTACACATATTGTTTTGTGACATAAGTTGCAATCGCCACAATAGGATAGCACACTCCCCCTTTCTACCTCGGGTTCCCTGTGTCCATTCTTCAGTTCCTGTCCCTTTCTGCCTTCTCATCTTGCTTTTGAACAGGAACTGCCCATTTGATTTCCTGTATTTGATTGAACTAACAAGCACATTCCTCGTGTGTGTTATTTTTTCTTTAATAGGCCTGTCTAATCTTTGTCTGAAAAGTGGGCTCCGGGAATGGTTTCAGTTCTCGTTTAACAGAGTGTTTGGGGGCCGTAGATGCAGTCTCTGTCAGACCAGTAAGTCTGGTCTTTTTTCATGAATTTGAACTCTGTTCTACATTTTTCTCCCATTCTGTATAGAACTCTGTTGTGATCCCTGTCAGAGCGGTCAGTGGTGGTAGCCGGGCACCATCTAATTCCAGTTTCAGGCTGGTAGAGCCTCTGGTTCATGTGGTCCTTTAGTCCTTTGGGGTAATATTTCCCGGGTCTTTGGTTTTCTTCATTTTCCTTTGATCTGGATCGGATGGGACCAACAGATGTGTTTTAGATGGCTGCTTGCAAGCTTTTAAGACCCCAGACACTACTCACCAAACTGGGGAGTAGAATATTTTCTTTATGAACTATGTTATTCCAGTTGACTCTAGACCTAGCTGCTCAGTCCCTCAAAGTGGTTGGATGTGTCTAGGAAGCTTCTATACTTTTGCTTTGGTCCAGTTGTGCTTACTTCCCGTATATTGTGCATTGATCTTCCCTTCACTGAAGTTTATACTTGTCTCCCATCTAGTTAGTGATTTTCCCTCCACCTCCCCCGTAACGCTCATAACCATAAAATATATATATATATATTTTCTGGGTGTAAACCTTTTGTTTTGCAGCCCTGGTGGCACAATGGGTAAGAGCTTGGCTGCTAACCAAAAGGTCAGCAGTTGGAATCCACTAACCGCTCCTCGGAAACCCTATGGGGCAGTTCTACTCCGTCCTATAGGGTCACTATGAGTCAGAATCGTCTCAACAGCAATGGGTCTGGTTTTTTTGGTTTTAAACCTTTTCTTGAGTTCTTATAATAGTGGCCTTATACAATATTTGTCCTTTTGTGATTCACTTATTTCACTCCATAATGCCTTCCAGATTCATCTGTGTTTTGAGGTGGGTTCATCATTGTTCTCTGTCATTGCATAGTGTTCCATTGTGTGTATATACCAACATTCATCTATTGATGGATATTTAGGGTGTTTCCATTTTTTTTGCTATTGTGAATAGAGCTGCAATGAACACAGGGGTGCATATGTCCACTCGTGTGATGGATCTTATTTCTCTAGGATATATTCCTAGGAGTAGAATTGCTTGATCATATGGCACTCCTATTTGTAGCTTTTTAAGGAAGTGCCATATTGTTTTCCAAAGTGGTTGTACCATTTTACATTCCTACCAGCAGTGAAGAAGAGTTCCAATCTCCCCACAACCACTCTAACATTTATTAATTTTGTGTTTTGGGGATTAATGCCAGTATTGTCAGGATGAGATAAGATCTCATTGTAGTTTTGATTTCTATTTCTTTAATGGCTAATAGGAAACCCTGGTGGCGTAGCGGTTAAGTGCTACGGCTGCTAACCAAAGGGTTGGCAGTTCAAATCTGCCAGGCGCTCCTTGGAAACTCTACAGGGCAGGGTTCTGGGTAATGGCTAATAATCACAAGCATTTTCTCTTGTGTCTGTTAGCCCCGAATGTCTTCGTTGGTGAAGTGTCTGTCCATAACCATTGCCCATTTTTTAATTGGGTCATTTGTCTTTTTGTTGTTGAGGTGTTGTGGTATCTTGTAGATATTACAGATTAAACCCTTGCTGGATATGCCATAGCCAAAATTGTTTTTCTAGTCTGTAGGTTCTCTTTTCACTCTTTTGGTGAAGTCTTTTGATGAGCATAAGTGTTTAATTTTTAGGAGATCCCAGTTATCTAGTTTACCTTCTGATGTTTGTACATTGTTAATTATGGTTTGTAGACTATGCCCTGTATTACTGTCCCTAGTGTTGTCTCTATTTTTTTTTTCCATGGTCTTTATAGTTTTAGATTTTATATTTAGGGCTTTGATCCATTTTGAGTTAGCTGTTGTGTGTGGTGTGAGGTATAGATCTTGTTTGTTTGTTTTTTTTTTTTCAGGTAGACATCCATATATGTCAGCACCATTTGTTAAACAGACTGTCTTTTCCCCATTTAACAGACTTCAACCCTTTGTCAAATATCAACTGCTTACAGACAGATGAATTTATGTCTGGGTTCTCAATTCTGTTCCATTAGCCTATCAGTCTGTTGTACTAGTACCAGGCTATTTTGACTATTGTGGTTATACAATAGGTTCTAAAATCAGGTAGTGTGAGGCCTACCACTTTGTTCTTCTTCTTCAATAATGCCTTACTTATGCAGGGCCTCATCCCTTTCTAAATAAAATTGGTGATTTGTTTCTGCATCTCATTAAAGTATGCTGTTGGAATTTGCATTGTATCTATAGTTGGCTTTGGATAGAAATGACATTTTCACAATGTTAAGTCTTCCTATCCAGGAGCATGGTATGTTTTTCCACTTATGTAGGTCTCTTGCAATAGTGTTTTGTAGTTTTCTTTGTATAGGTATTTTATCTCCCTGGTTAGATTTATTCCTAAGTACTTTATCTTCTTGGGGACTATCATAAATGATATTCCTTTGGATTTCCTTTTTGAAGTTCTTTTTGCAGGTGTGGAGGAATTCAACTGATTTTTGTATATCAATCTTTTATCCTGCTACTTTGCTGAAATCTTCTGTTAGTTCCAGTAGCTTTCTTGTGGATTCTTTGGGGTTTTCTGTATATAAGATCATATTATCTGTGAGTAGGAATAGTTTTACCTCTTCTTTAACAATTTGATTGCTCTTTTTTCATTTTCTTGCCTTTTTTCTCTAGCTAGGACATCAAGCACATTGTTGAATAAGAGTGGTAATAAAGAGTATTCTTGTCTGGTTCCAGTTCTCAAGTGGAATGCTTTCAGTCTGTCTCTGTTTTAGAATAGTGTTGGGTGTTGATTTTGTAAAAATGCCCTTTGTTATGTTGAGGAATTGCCCTTCTATTCCTATTTTGCTGAGAGTTCTTATCAGGAATGGGTGTTGGTTGGACTTTGTCAAATGCCTTTTCTGCTTTGATTGTTAAGATCCTGTGGTTCTTTTCTTTTATTTATATTGTGGATTATGTTGATTGATTTTCTAATGTTGAACCATCCCTGCATATCTGGTATGAATTCCACATGGTCATGATGTATTATTTTTTTAATATGTTGTTGAATTCTACTGGCTAGAATTTTGTTGAAAATTTTTGCATCTATGTTCATGAGGGATGTTAGTCTGTAGTTTTCTTTTTTTTTGTGGTATCTTAGCCTAGCTTTGGTATCAGGGTTATGCTAGCTTCACGGAATGAGTTAGGGTGTATTCCTTCCTTTTCTATGCTCTGAAATACCTTTCCTACTTCTGGTGTTAACTCTTCTATGAAAGTGTTTTGTAGAATTCTTCAGTGAACCCATCAGGGCTGGGGCTTTTTTGTTGTTGTTGTTAGAAGTTTTTTGATTACCTCTTCAATCTCTTCTTTTGTTATAGGTTTATTTAGTTTTTCTACCTTGGTTCGTGTTAGTTTAGGTAGGTAGTGTGTTTCTAGAAATTTGTCCGTTTCCTTTAGGTTTTCAAAATTTTTGGAGTATAATTTTTCATAGTCTGTTATGATTCTTTTAATTTCACTAGGGTCTGTGTAACTTTCTCAGGAAGGAGATTTAGAGACTATAAAGAAAGAACATTTACAAATAATAGCAATAATAACAATAACAGATATTTTGGGTGCCGTTTTATAATTTTATTTCATTCTCACACCTACTCTGGCATGTTTAATATCAATGCTCACTCTATAAGTCAGGCATGATTCTCTCTTGCGAATGAAGAAAAATCTTGGAGAAGTATTGCTCTACTAGCAAGCAGCAAAGTCAAGATTTATGTACATGTCCATCTGGCTCTCAAAAATCCATACTATTCCGAGGGGAAACACAAAGCTGACTTTTACATTAAACACACACACACACACAAATTACTCTTCGGTCAAAGAGCTCCAGGTTCCAAAAAGAGAACCAGGTGAAGTTAAAAAATCCTAGGATATATGTAAAATTCCATTTGTTTGGCACTAAGCAAAGCACTTCACTTAAGCAGACATTTAACAGAATTTCAGGGCTTCCTCTATTTGTGCTTAAATCGTTTATAGCACCAAAATATTAAATGCTACTGAATGCTGTTTTTCCAATGGGAGATTATCAATCAACAAACTAAAAAATTTTTCTGGGGTATGGTAATGTTCAAGGCACTGGGAATAAAATTTTGTGTAAGAAACAGTCCCTATAGTCAAAAAATTTAAGTCAGGTTAGAAGGATAAAGCTATATCCATAAAAAGATCTTCATTTACAAATGAGGTGGGGTAGAAGGTCAAAAGAGGCTGTGGCCGTAAGAGAGAGTGTAATGGAAGAGATGGGTTTTGAATTGAACCTGGAAAGAGGAGCAGCATAAACAAAGGCATGTGTGGTGAGGTCAGAAGAAGTAAGACAGTTTGCACAGAGCAGAGAGACCATTCTTGTTAAGGGTAACAGAAAAATAGTATAAGAGGCCAGTGTACATTTTTATTCTAGTAATGGTTCTCTTTGTTGCCCGTTTTTAGTCCCTTCCCTTTTGATTGCTCTTGTATCAGGATAAGCAAAATACCAGAAAGTTTGCTAAACTATAAAGAAGTATATAACTTATTCAAAAGCTAACCACAAAATAACTTTTGAATTATATGCTATATTACAGTATTCATTCAATTCCTCCTCTCTATTCTGTGGATTTTGTAGCTCTGCCTGCATATTAAAAATGAAAAGTTTTCCAAAATAGGAAAACAAATAGCTAAGTCCAAACAGCACCACTGCATTTTATACCAGTACCAAGCAATTCTTTTTTTAGCTTATCATTTTGTGAAATATTTGCTTGCAGAATAGTTTCTTCATGGCTTCTTACATTGCAATAATTAGGAACAATGGTCAATTTCAGTTCAGAAGAGCCCGAGGAAATCACAGTTCTCTAGAAGCCACATCAAAAACAGTCGCTGTGCCCTGTGGACCCCAATACAGGCAAAGCAGAACTCAGGAGCCACAGAGGCACAATTCCTGCCCTTGTTTTCTTGGCTAGTGGGGCGTACGTGGGTATGCGTGTTGGGAAAGGGGTAGATTTCACTTGGAAAAAACAAAACTACAAGAAGAAGTTTATTTTTCTTTGTGGAGAGAGTTTTACATCAGACTTCTGCCTATCTTGGCCTAACAAAACCAGGCCAGGTTAGCAGGGAATCTTTCACAACATTGTCATTATGTACCCACCCAATCTCACAGAGCACATTTCAGAAGCCCAGGTGGGCAGTCTTAACTACCAGTGTGTGTGCTCACCAGTGTGCTCAAGGGTATATAGCCCCATGCCTCACATTCCTTTATTCTATTGACATTTATTGATTTAGGCTTTTCAGATATTCTCAGTCTCCAGCCCCCAAATCACAGCCTCCTCCTGGTGTCAGTGTTGAAGCACATTTTTGAATTGGAGAACTATGAATGTCTGCCCTTTCTTGTTTCTTTTCCCAGCATAAAAAATTTAAAATTGTCACCCTATGAAGCACAGAACATTTTTGCTGTCAAGATAAACGCTGTAAAATTCCTTTTCAGAATTATGTATTGACCAACACTTCATTCTTTCCCTTACTTTTTCAGAAATTGGTAAGAGTGTGGTGGGGAGACTCAGATAAGACACAGCACACATTGAAGTGTATACTTATTAACCTATTCTATTAAATGCCGAGAGACTGAATAAACGATGAACAATGGCTAGACCATATGTGACAATACAACTCTGACTCACAACTTGCAGCAACCAGCCAGAGAAGCCAAACTGAAGCCTTTGCAACAATTGGCCTAAAACAGCCAGGAGCTGGACAATGACTGCCAGCTTCCCCAGTATTTGCTCCCACGTCCGACTCAGGACCAACTAAAGAAAGCCAAATATGCTTCCCAAAAATCAGAGAGGATGCTATGCTTCTAGTTAACCTACCTCCAAGTTTTCCAACGCTAGCAACTTGCAATCAAAGAATATCTGGAGCGTTTCCAATCTTCTGCCTGTCTTTGAGTCTCTGCCAAACACAAGTGAGGGTGGTTATCTCCCTGGCAAGCTGTGAATAAACAGCCTTTCTGAGTCAGAATCGACTCGACGGCAATAGGTTCGATTTTTTGGTTTATTCTCATTTGGTTTGTCTTTATTTCCAAAGTGCTTTCAAGGCCCTGGCCAAACATATACTTGGCTAAACATGTTGTTGTTGTTATTAGGTGCCCTCAAGTCAGTTCTGACTCATAGTCATTCTATGTACAACATAAGGAAACACTATGCAGTCCTGCACCATCTTCATAATCGTTGTTCTGCATGAGCACATTGCTGCCGCCACTGTTTCAATCCATCTTATTGAGGGCCGTCCTCTGTTTTGCCAACCCTCCACTTTACCAGGCATGATGTCTTTCTCCAGGGACTAGTCTCTTCTGATAATATGTCCAAAGTATGTGAGACATAGTTTCTCCATCCTTGCTTTCAAAGAGCATTCTTGTTGTACTTCTTCCGAGACAGATTTGTTCATTCTTTCAGCAACCCATGGTATATTCAATATTCTTCACCAACAAGATAACTCAAAGGTGTCAATTATTTTGGTCTTCCTTATTCATTATCCTAACTCATTCATATTGAAAACACCATGGCTTGGGTCAGGCACACTTTAGTCTTAAGGTGACGTCTTTGCATTTTAACAATTTAAAGAGGTCTTCTGCAGCAGATTTGCCAAATGCTACGCGTCTTTTGATTTCTTGACTGCTGCTTCCATGGGTGTTCATTATGGATCCAAGTAAAATGAAATCCTTGACAATTTCAATCTTTTATTCTTTTATTATGATGTTGTTTATTGATCCAGTTGTGAGGGTTTTTGTTTTCTTTACGTTGAAGTGTAATCCATTCCGAAGGCTGTGTTCTTTGATCGTCATCAGTAAGTGCTTCAAGTCCTCTTCACTTTCAGCAAGCAAGGTTGTATCATCTGCATGTAAACCCATTGCCGTCGAGTTGATTCCAACTCATAGCGACCCTATAGAACAGAGTAGAACTGCCCATAGAGTTTCCAAGGAATGCCTGGCAGATTTGAACTGCCAACCTCTTGGTTAGCAGCCATAGCACTTAAACACTACACCACCAGGATTTCCCATCTGCATATAGCAGGTTGTTAATGAGCCTTCCTCCAATCCTGATGGCCTGTTCTTCTTCATATAGTCCATCTTCTCAGATTATTTGCTCAGCATGCAGATTGAATAAGTATGGTGAAAGGATACAACCCTGATGCACACCTTTCCTGACTTTAAACCACGCAGTATTCCTTTGCTCTATTTGAATGACTACTTCTTGATCTATGTACATGTTCCTCATGAGCACAATTAAGTGTTCTGGAATTTCTGTTCTTCACAATGTCGTCCATAATTTGTTATGATCCACACAGTTGAATGCCTTAGCATAGTCAATAAAATACAGGTAAACATCCTTCTGGTATTCTCTGCTTTCAGCCAGGATCCATCTGATATCACCAATGATATCCCTGGTTCTACATCCTCTTCCATATCTGGCTTGAATTTCTGGCAGTTCCATGTCGATATACTGCTGCAGCTGCTTTTGAATAATCTTTAGCAAAATTTTACTAGTGTGTGATATTAATGATATTGTTCAATAATTTCTGCATTCAGTTGGGTCACCTTTCTTTGGGATAGGCATGAATATGGATCTCTTCCAGTTGGTTGGCCAGGTAGCTGTCTTACAAATTTCTGTGCATAGACGTTACCGCAAATTGTGGATTCAAGCCGCATGCCGCAAAGCCAATACTGAGACAGGAGGAGGTAAGCAGCAAGAGGGCTTTATTGAATACCAGTATTCAAGAGACAGAGAGATTTAAATTGCTCTCAAATTCTGTCTAAACTAGAGGACTAATTGGAGAGATTTCACAGGGGGAAGGTCTTGGTTTAGAGGTTTTCAGGAATGTTGATTTTTCTTTGAGGTAGACATGATGATAAAGTGATCTATTATTGAAGTCCTGCAAGTCTCTTCATGCCATCCTAGTTTCTGTCACAAGATGGATCTAAGCTTTGGTTTTGTGTATTTTGTGTATTTTTTTCCTTGGGAGAGGAACATAGTTTAATCAGCAACTAAACATTCATTACCTTATTTTTCTTTAAAGGAACAATCATGGGACAGATTCCAGAGCAAGTAATTACATTACAAAGACTAGCTTATACAGTAAAAAAAAAAAAAAAAAAAAAAACCCCGTTGCTCTCGAGTCGATTCTGACTCATAGCGACCCTATAACATTAGAAGATATATTGTCTCTACTTCAATACTAAAACACTGAAGAAAATATGTTTTCTCTACTTCATAGACCAGTGAGCACTTCAGTGCTGCATCCGTTTGTTGAAACACCTCAGTTGGTATTCCATAAATGTCCGGAGCCGTGTTTTTCGCCAATGCCTTCAATGCTGCTTGGATTTCTTCCTTCAGTACCATTGGTTCCTGATCTTATGCTGCCTCCTGAAATGGTTGAATGTTGACCGATTCTTTTTGGTATAGTGACTCCGTGTATCCCTTCTGTCTTCTTTTGATGCTTCCTGAGTCATTTAATATTTTTCCTGTGGGATCCTTCAATATTGCAATTCGAGGCTTGAATTTTTTCTTCAGTTCTTTCAGACTGAGAAATGCTAAGTGTGTACTTCCCTTTTGGTTTTCTAACTCCAGGTGTTTGCACATGTCATTATAATACTTTACTTTGTCTTCTTGAGCTTTTGAAATCTCTTGTTCAGCTCTTTTACTTCATCATTTCTTCCTTTCACTTTAGCTACTGGATGTTCAAGAGCAAATTTCAAAGTCTCTTCTGACATCAATTTTGATCTTTTCTTTCTTTCCTGTTTTTTCAGTGACCTCTTGCAGTCTTCATGTATGATGTCCTTGATGTCATTCCACAACTTGTCTGGTCTTCAGCCATTAGTGTTCAATATATCAGATCTGTTCTTGAGATAGTCTCTAAAATCAGGTGAGTCATATTCAAGTCCATACCTTGGCTCTCATGAAGTTGTTCTAATTTTCTCCCACTTCACTTGAACTTGCATAGGAGCAATTAATGATCTGTTCTGCATTCGGCCCCTGCCTTTGTTCTGACTGATGATATTGAGCTTTTCCATTGCCTCTTTCCACAGATGTCGTCAATTTGATTCCTGTGTACTCCATCTGGCAAGGCCCACATGAATAATCACAATTTATGTTGGTGAAGAAGGTATTTGCAATGAAGAAATCATTAGTCTTACAAAATTCTATCATGTGATTGCTGGCATCATTTCTATCACCAAGCCCATACTTTCCAACTAAGGATCCTTCTTCTTTGTTTCCGACTTTCGCATTCCAATCACCAGTAATTATCAATGCATCCTGATTGCATGTTTGATCAATTTCAGACCACAGAAACTGGTAAAAATCTTCAGTTTCTTCATCTTTGGCCTTGGTGATTTGTGCATAAATTTGAAAAACAATCATATTAACTGGATTTCCTTGTAGGCGTATGGCTATTATCCTATTGTTGACAGTGTTGTACTTCAGGACAGCTCTCGAAGTATTCTTTTTGACTGTATATAAAAGAATATATTAGGCTTTGAAAATAACTTTCAGGCACCAAACACACCAGCCTTGTCTATCCATTCTAAAAATAATCAGATTAAAGGTAGTGAGAAACAGAAGCAAAGACGTATGTACCTCATGTGAAGCCACCACCTATCAGTGGAGTCTTGCGTGTTGCTATGATGCTAAACAGACTAAGATGGATGAGGGAAAAAGGCCTAGTGATCTACTTCTGAAAATCAGCCAGCGAAAACTCTATGGATCACACTAGTCCAATCCACAACTGATCACAGGGATGTGCAGGACTAGGCAGCATTTTTCTCCTTGTGTGTGGAGTTACCATGAGTCACTCAATGGCAGCAAATAGTAACTCTAAAATTAGATAAATTCCTAGAGGGAGGAGGAGATTTGCAGGGTAGGATGGAAGAGAGAAGATATTTTTTGTCTTAAAAAAACACAAGACAGAATATCTATAGAAAATCTATCTCCTGAAAATTCAAGCTGCTTAAGGTGTTATATATTTCTGTATCATGACGGCATTCTCAAATTGCCAAGCTCAAAAACAATAGCTAAATAAGAAGAGAATGTAACTAAACAGAACTTAGATTTAGTAAGCAAAATCAGAAGAGAAAAAAAGAATTAATAGAAGCTCATTAACAATCACTAGAATACAGAAATTTGCTTAAAATTTAGTTCCT
Organism: Loxodonta africana; assembly: GCF_030014295.1. NCBI lineage: Eukaryota > Metazoa > Chordata > Mammalia > Proboscidea > Elephantidae > Loxodonta > Loxodonta africana. The sequence goes on from NC_087345.1 coordinate 104,739,160, forward strand.
TTCGGTCCAGATAAATGGAACACTTCACTGGCTACCTAAAAAGAGTCAGCTTCTATGTTTCTTTTATACTTCTATGCACAGAATGAACTTAAAAAAAAAACTTTCTTATACTTCTATGAAGTAGCTATTTTCCACTCTCTTTTCTCATCATGATCTTAAAACTATGGAAGAAAAAAAAAAGATCAGTTTTGTGCGCCAATGTTTCAGTGTGTTCAGACACATCTAAAAATGTAATTTCTCTAGGGCTTACTGCCCAAGAGTGAGGGATCTGGAGCAAGATATTGAGATTACATTGCCCTGGCTTTCAGTTCTTTGGATGCACAGGATGACGTTGGTGAATCAAAGGGGCCCTGTGGGAACGACAAGAGAGACATATGTGTTATGTGTCATTCATTGCTCACAACCTGAGTGTCCATTGTATATATGGCCTATTTGAGGTGTACTATCTATGTCAAATGACCCAGCCAGCCAGCCATGGGAGGCACTATCAATTTCGATGACAGACTAACTAGATAAATTTGGAAAATACAGTTTTAGCACATCAGCTACAAATGTTCTAGACTTCCATAAGGCTTTTTAAGAAAGTGTCTTCACCCTTCCCTCATAAAAGAGCATAATACTACAAAGGTATTATGACTAATCAATGTGTAAAAATTATTTAGATCCTTAGATATAAAGTGTCTCCTCTATACACAAAAAATGAAAACAAATTCACAAATAGACAAAAATACTTCAAAACAATTTTTACAGGTAGAAAAGAAAGAAAAAATGTATATCTAGATAAATATGATCTTATAATTATCCATAATTCAATTATTGATGTGGGATGAATAAGCTTGAGAAAGGATAGTAGTAGATTATGGAAACATTTGCCCAAGTTCTTCAATAGAAATATTGAAAAAAAGAACATTTAGTTTACTGCTAAATATTCTAGGCAGAGAAAATGGTGTGAACAAAAGCATGATAGAAGATATGATCATGGTAAGTTTAGAAAGTGTGAATTAGTTGATATAAATTGGGAATAGGTTGTAAGATGGGTCCCTCATAAGAGAACTTCAATAAAAGCAGAGTTATATCCAATAGGACCTTAATAGGTCATGCTAATATGAATGGACTTTGCCCTGGATGAGAGAGAGAGAGAGAGAGAGGAAAAAAAAAAAAAGGCTTTGAAAGATTTTAAAGAAGGGAGCAATATGACCTTTATGAATTTTAGAAAAATCATTCTAGCGGTAAAATAGATTAGAAGGAAATGAGACTGGAGGTAGGGGATTAGTAGTTGAGAGGTTATTGCAATACAGTGGGGTGCAGAATTATAAGGCCTTGAATTAAGAGAGTTGTAGGGGGATAGAGAAAAGATAGCATTAAGAGGAGATAAGTAGATGTAAGCTACAGATCTTTCTGAATAATTGGATGTAAAAAAATAATAAGAGGAAAGTAGAATGAATTAAGTTTCTGCCTTGAGAAACTGGGCAGATGGCCATACTGGGGAAAGATGTTGAGCTTCATTCTGAAAATATAAGATTCTCAGTGTCTGTAAAGAATGAAGTAGAGACTTCTAATAAATAGACATATGAATTAAGGAAAGACATCTGTGCTGGAAATTTAGAGTTGGCAGTCATCAGCCTATTTATAGTAGGGGAAGCTATGGGAATGAGTGAAATTATCCAGCGAGATGATGTAGGGTAAAAAGAAGCCACATCTATAGAGGGAAAGGAATGGGGAGTAATGAAAGAAGTTGGGATGCAATGAAAAATTGAGGGAAAGTAACGTGTCAAATGCTACACATAAGGCTAAAAAGTGTCCATCGGTTTCAAGAAGTAGAGGTTGGCAAAAGCAGCTTTAACGGAGATTGTAGAGAGCTTAAGTGTGAGGTAAGGAAGTGGACAGTGAATGTAAGCTTCTTTTTCAAACATGAAATGTAAGCTAAACCAAACCAAATCAAACCCATTGCCGTCATAGCGACCCCACAGGACAGAGTAGAACTGTAAGCTTCTTTTTCAAACATGAAATGTAAGCTAAACCAAACCAAATCAAACCCACTGCCGTCATAGCGACCCCACAGGACAGAGTAGAACCGTCCCATAGCGTTTCCAAGCAGCGCCGCCTCGTGGATTTGAACTGTTGACCTTTTCATTAGCAGCTATAGCTCCTAACCACTACGCCACAGTAGAAGGTTGAAAACACGGCATTTATAGGCAGGTTGGAAACCCTGGTGGCATAGCGGTTAAGAGCTATAGCTGCTAATGAAAAGGTCAGCAGTTCGTATCTACCGGGTGCTCCTTGGAAACCCTGTGGGGGCAGTTCTACTCTGTCTGATAGGGTTGCTATGAATTGGAATCTATGAGTTGGAATCGACTTGACGGTAATGGGTTTGGTTTGGGTTTTTTTTTTTTTTTTTTTTTTTTAAGGCTTGTTGCCTAGGTTTGTATCTCAACTCTGCTTTAACTGGCTCTGTGACTTTGAGCAGGTTACATAATTGTTCTATGCTTCAGTTTCCTTATCTTTAAAAAGTCATCACAAGTACCTACCTCATGAGGATGTAGTGAGAATTAAATGTACTAACACATGTAGTAGAAACCCTGGTGGTGTAGTGGTTAAGAGCTACAGTTGCTAACCAAAAGGTCAGCAGTTTGCATCTACCAGGTGCTCTTTGGAAATGCTATGGGGCAATTCCACTCTGTCCTATAGGGTCATTATGAGTCAGAATCGACTCGACGGCAATAGGTTTGATTTTCTGGTTTTTAACACATATAGTAAATGAGTCAAAGTCTTGCCATCCTAGTTTACTTTGAACACATTGTCAGGAAAGACTAATCCCTAGAAAAGGATAGCATATCTGAAAAAGTAGAGGGCAAATGAAAATAAGGAAACATTCAATGAGATGGATTGACACAATAACTGCAACAATGGACTCAAACATACTAACAATCATTAAAATTATGCAGGGCTAGGCAAAGTTTCATTCTGTTATACATAGGGTCGCCATAAATCAGAACTGTCTCAATGACGAGTAACAGCAACAACACATACAGACTATTTAGAACAGCACCTGGCTTTTAGTAAGTACTCAATGAACATCACATGTTATTACGATCAAGTAACTTAGCTGAAAAGCATAAAAGAGACTAGGGTGATGGTGGGAAGAAAGTAGAAGAGAGGTATTTTTGTTTTATTTTTGGTGGTTGTTTAAATTGGGAGAGACTTATTGTTAAAGAAAACAATCAGTACGGAAGAAGATAGAAAGAAAATAGACAATGAAGAAGGTCCTTAAGTTTATAAAAGGGGATAAATCCAGGAGCTGAATTGAAAGGGTTATCTTGAAAAGTAGATAGACTATCTCTCCATTGAGATGAGAAGTAGGGAGGGATGGATGAAAGTAGAAGAAAATACTTTTGAAGATAGTGATATAGGAAACTGAAGATCTTCCCACATGGCAGCCTCCATTGTCTAGGTAGTATAATGGGTAAAACCAGGACAGAGAAGGAGCCACGATAGCTAGGAGATTTAAAATATTAGTTGTAAATGTTAAAGAAAAAATATCAGAGCAGGTCTCCTTAAAATTAAAGAATTCAAGGAAAAACAAAGAGGAAGGTAAAGCTGCCAAATGAAGAAGTGGTTTAGCTAAGCTTTTTGGCCTCCTTCCCTCTTAGAGAAGGAGAAAGTGAGAGACGGGGAGAGAAGAGAGAGTAGGGAAAAGAGAAGAAAACTTAATCTCGTAATCATTAGAACAACTCCACATATCGAGTGTACTGATCTACAAACATATGAGAGCTATTTCCTAATGCTCCCCTAGTTGATGAAAGCCTAAATGCTTTCATACTAAATGCTTCTCTGCCTTCATTTCAGCAATTTTGCATGTGGCCACTAAGTTTTATTTAATCATTGTTATTATCCTCTCTCCTCCGGCCATCTGACTTTCGCTTTTTTGCTCCTTATTACTTCCTCCAGCAAAGGCATTTAAATCTTGTTCTTATTTCCTTAGTGGCTTATGTGAACTCTGGAATGGCTGTCTTTTTTTCTGTTGCTTTGCTTATAGATCTCTTCCGTGGTCTACCAAGAGATATTTTGCAGCTATGTTTGAAAGAAATGACGGGCCCCATTAATTACTTGTAAAAGCTTTGCTCTTTTCAGGGTAAGCATAGGTTTCATTCTGAGGCTACATGCGCATAACTGTTATTTCTATAAAAAGAGAGAAAGCTTGAGGCAGTACAAAAGAGAATTTTATTTTATAAGACATATTAACAATATAGAGAAATGTATGAATTACTCTGGTTACATCTCACCGGGTCATACTACCCACTGCTAACTCAGTAAAAATTATGGAAAGAGAACACTGTTTTTTATCTCCTGAGATGCCTTGAAAGAAACCTTAGGCAATAATTGTTTAAAGGCCAAAACAGCCCTGTGATGAACAACCAATTCATGGAATATGCAGTGGCATCATGTTTTGGTAGTAATGCCATATAAACCAAAACTAAACCCACTGCCATTAAGTTGATTCCAACTCACAGGGAGCCTGTAGAAAAGGCCCACAAGGTTTCCAAGGCCATAAATCTTTACAGAAGCAGACTGCCACGACTTCTTCCGCAGAGTGGCCAGTGACTTCGAACCACCGACCTCTTGGTCAGCCAAGTGCTTAACCACAATACCACCAGGGCACCAACTCCATACAGGCAGTTAAAATAAAAAAAGAAATATAAGATTGTAACCCTTGTCCTCACTGAGCAATCTAGAGAGGAATCAGAAGACAGCATTATAAAAACAAGGTTTTTATACAAGGGCATATAAAAAAGACATTATCATGGCTATTTTACTTTTTTAAAAAAATTTTGTTTTTGAGTCTAATCAGATACAGTACATGAACATCATCCTGCAAAGATTAATAAGTGACAAAAATCAATCACTGGATGGAACTCAGATCAAATCTATCTGTAGCTAGTCAAAGACTTAGATTAGGCGAGGACAAAGGACGTCTGGTCCCCCAAGTTCAAGTCATTAACTGATATCATCTCATTCTAGTGCCTGACAGAATCATAAAGAGAAGCTCTCGTTAGAAATAGTATTTTTAATTCCCAATAGAAATGTCACAATGAATTTTCCTATCATGAGGTAAGGTGCACTTTAAATCATAAAACGTATTAGTAGGAACACCATGTCATCATAAAATTTCACTGCAAGAAAATTACAACTTTTATTTAAGAACTATTTTGAAAACACTTAGCACTGATTCAGCCAAACCAAAGTCTCTACTTTCATGAATAGCATTGTTATCCAACACATCAGTTTGGGATTATGTAAGAATGATCGTGGAAGCTCAGTCTTACTGTGTTGCTGAGCAACAACTTCCTGGTTGTACAGCTGACGGCTTGGCAAGAAAACTTTAAGAATGAACTTCGCTGTTTTTCATTTAATAAGAAATTGGGAAACCAGTAAATTGTTCTCTGTTCGCTACTGAGTTATTATAGCAAGTTACTAGCTATTTTCTCTCTGTTGATACTGCAAGGAGACCATTCTTTCTTCTGAAGTTATGACTAGAATTTAATATTTTAAAGTAACAGTATGCTTTGTTTGTTTAAAAATGCAGAAAAATTTCCTTCTGAAAGAAGCCTTTGTGATATAGTTCAAGAGTGCAATGAATAACAAGATCTTTAATAATAAGCACTAACATTTATCTGGGATTTACTACATTCTGTGTGCTGTGTTAGGCATATTATTTTCATTATTTCAGCTTTCTGCTTAAATATCACCTTATCAAACAGCGCTACCCTGACCACCTTAATTAAAATAGCACACACCCCCTCTAATAACTCCCGACCTCTCACCTGAGCCCTGGTGGTACAGTTGTTAAAACAATAGACTGCTAACCAAAAGGTTGGCAGTCAAAACCACCAGCGCTCTGCAAGAGAAAGATGTGGCAGTCTGCTTCCTTAGAGATTACAGCCTTGGAAACCGTATGGGGTCAATCTTGACCCAACATCAGTGGGTTTTATTTTTTGTTACCAATTAACATATGTTTAGTTGTTAAATTGCTTATCATCTTTCTACTCCCACTAAAAAAAAAAAAATACTCCCTCTAGACCTGTGCTAATAGTAGTCATCAGCCACATAAACCCTCAAAACCAAACCCTGTGCTGTCAAGTCGATTCCGACTCATAGCAACCCTATTTTTGGGTTTTGGTTTATTAGCCACATATGGCTATTTAATTTATTCCACAGATTCTTCCTAATAGCAAAAGTAATAGGTACACCATGTAGCACATTAGCTGAGTGGATGCTTGGTAGTTAAATGTTAGTTCCATTATATAAACATGGTTTATTATAATCAAGTTTCTGGTTTCAGTGTCTGAGTGTGCCAGTTAGTTTTGTAATCTATAATGTTACCAAGAATATTCTTAACCCTTAATCTGTACCATTGACACGAAATTACAAGGGAAATCAGCCAAACAATCTTATAAGAGGCAGCACTGATCCTTTTTTTACTCTGGGACAAATTTCTAAAATTAACATTTTGCCAGTATTGTAAGGATAGTCTGTTACATACATAAAAATAATGTAGTCATGAGTTACTATGATAATGGAGGATAGCTTCTATTTTCTGTATAATATACGTATATTATTTTGAGGAACATTTGACTCTAGTAAGAATGACTTCAGGTAGTAATAAAGTGGCTTCCAAAGAACCTTATAAATATCATTACCTCATTTGTCTTAGTAAGTAACAGATATTAAAAATTGTCAATTGTTTTTATTTTAAAAATTGATCCACAAAATTCACATCTTTTATTTTTAAGCCACTTCCACCTTTCTTTTTAAATTTCATTTGTAATTCTATTTACACATGTTCTCTTGAGAAGAATATAGTATATGCTCATTTTCTAACAATATTTAAATGAGGAAAAAGAACAGCTATTCCTTGAACCTACTACATATGCCCTGGCAAACCCTTCCTGACAGCACACTCTATCCTACTCCCTCCCCACCATTACTGTAGACAAGATCTTCTAATAAGAACTAGCTATTGTCTTGTGAGCAGTAACTCTCAAAACTCAGGTGAGCAGAGGGAGGAAATGTCATCAAATAATGGAGTCCCAGGAAGAGAACTAACCACAAATTCAATAAGCCAAGGAACTAATACTGGAGAAAATAAGAAGAACTAACAAAAAAGAAGCTAAATTAATAATTGATCACTTGCTGAGGATTTGAGGAAATATTAAATCCAAGTAAAAGAAGTAATTAGAGATAAAGAAATTAAAAATATTATTTTGAAAGTCATGTTGTTGTCTTTAGTTGCCATCAAATTGCTTCTGACTCATGGTGACCCCATGTACAACAGAACAAAATATTGCCCAGTCCTGTGCCATCTTCATGACAGTTGGTACACTTGAGTCCATTGTCATGGCCACTATGTATTTTGAGCACATTCCTGCAATATATCAAACAATATTCTTTTGTAGTCCATCAACCTTTCATTGAATGATTTTTTGGAAGTAGATCACCAGACCTCTCTTCCTAGTCTGTCTTAGTCTGGAAGCTCCACTAAAACCTACCCACCATGGGTAACCTTACTGGTATTTGAAATATCGGTAGTGTAGCTTCCAGCATCATGGCAACACACAAGATGTGACAGACTCTTACCTTACATGGTGCCAGAGATGAATGCCCCAGGTAGGAAGGCACTCAAAATATGACTGGGGAAGAGCTGCCTTCTCAAAATAGAGTGAACCTTAATGACATGGATGGAGTAAACCCCCTTCAGGACCTTTATTTGCTGATGTGATATAACTCAAAAGGAGAAATGACAACAGAATATACTAATTAATAATTAGAATGTGGAAAGTACAACATATGAATCAAAGAAAATTGGAAGTCATTAAAAAAGAAATGGAATGATGGAAGGTTGATATCCTAGGTGTTAGTGAGCTGAAATGGACTGGTGGTGGCCATCTTGAATTTCAGACATAGCCTACTACTCATGAATGACAAATCGCAGAGGAACGACATTGTATTTAATGTCAAAAAGAATATTTCAAGACCTATCCTTAAGTACAATACTGGCAGTGATAAAGTAACATCCATACGCCTACAAGGAAAACCAGTTAACATGACTATTATTCAAATTTACACACCAACTGAGAATTCTAAAGATAAAAAAAATTAATGATTTTTTTACAACCTGGTACAGTCTCAAATAGATGGAACATGCAGTTCAAGATGTATCCATAATTACTGGTGATTGGAATGTGAAAGTTGGAAACAAAGAAGAAGGCTCAATTGTTGGAAAATATAGCCTTAGTGATAGAAACAACACCAGAGATCACACGATAGAATTCTACAAGACCTACAACTTATTCATTGGAAATACATTTTTTAAAAACATAACAGATGATTATACACGTGGACATCACCAGGTATGCTGCACCATTCGACTACATCTGTAGAAAGAGATGATGAAGAAGCTCAACATCATCGGTCAAAACCATAAACTGCTCATGTGCAAGCTGAAGTTGAAGCTGAAGAAAATAAAAGCAAGAACACAAGAGTCAAAGTAATGATCCTGAATACATCCCACCTGAGCTTAGAGAGCATCTCAAGAATAGATTTGATGGACTGGACATTAATGACCAAAAACCAGAAAAGTTGTGCAAAGATTTCAAGGATATTATACACAAAGAAAGTTAAAGGTTATTAAATAACAGGAAAAAAAGGAAAAGACCAAAATCAATGTCAGAAAAATTCTGAAACTTGTTCTAAGTGCAGAGTAACTAAAGAATGAAAGAGATGAAGTAAAAGAGCTGAACAGAAGATTTCAGAAGGTGGCTTGAGAAGACAATGTAAAATATTATGATGAATGTGCAAAGACTTGGAGTTAGAAAACCAAAGGGGAAGAACTTGATCAGCCTTTCTCAAGCTGAAAGAACTGAAGAGAAAATCCAAACCTTGAGCTGAAATGTCAAAAGATTCTATGGAAAAAAACTGAATGATCCAGAAAGCATCAAAAGACAGTGGAAGAAATATAGAGTCACTGTACCAAAAAGAACTGCTTGATGTTCAACCATTTCAGGAGGTAGCATATGATCAATAAACTACTGGTACTGAAGAAAGAAGTTCAAGCTACACTGAATGTGTTAGCTAAAAACAAGGCTCTAGCAAATGACAAAACACCAATTGAAATGCTTCAATAAACAGATGCAACACTGGAAGCATTTACTCATCTATGTCAAGAAATTTGGAAGATAGCTACCCAACCAACCACCTGAAGAAATGTGATCAAATGGAATGTGGAAATTATCAAACAATATTATTAACATCAAATATTAGCAAAATTTTCTTGAAGACTATTCAAAAATGATTGCAGCCATACATCAACAGGGCACTGTCAGAAGTTCAAACTAGTTTCAGAAGAGGCTATGGAATGAAAGAAATCATGGCTGAAGTCAGATAGATCTTGGCCAAAAACAGAATACCAGAAAGAAGTTTACCTGTGTTTTATAGACTACGTGAAAGCATTCATCCATGTGGATCATAATAAATTATGGATAACATAGTGAAGAATGGGAACTTTAAAACCTCCAATTTGCTCATATGGAACCTGTATATGGATCAAGAGGCAGTTCTTCAAAAAGTACAAGGGGATACTGCATGGTTCCAAATTAGAAAAGGCATGTGGCCAGGCTGTATCCTTTCACCTTATGTGTTCAACCTGTATGCTGAACAAATAATTCAAAAAGCCAGACTATATAAAGAAGAATGTGGCATCAGGATTGGAGGAAGACTCATGGTGATATGGAGATGACACAACTTAACTTGCCAGAAATGAAGACGACTTGAAGCACTTACTGATGAAGGTCAAAGACTATAGCCTTCAGTATGGATTACACATGATATAAAAAAATGAAAATCCTCACAACTGAAGCAATAAGTAACATTATGGAAAATGGAGAAGAAATTGAATTTGTTAGTTATTTCATTCTACTTGGATCAACAATAATCAACATCCATGGAAACAACAGTCAAGAAATCAAACAATCGGGCAAATCTGCTGCAAAACACCTGTTCAAAGTTTTAAAAAGCAAAAATGTCACTCTGATCCTAATGTATATTTAACCCAAGCCATGGTCTTTTCCATTGCCTCATATGCATGCAAAAATTGAATAATGAAAAAGGAAGGCAGAAGAAGAATTGATGCGTTCAAACTGTGGTGTAGGCAAAGAATATTGAACATACCATGATGTGCCAAAAGAATGAAAAAATCAGTCTTAGAAAACTATAATCAGGATGTTCCTTAGAAATGAGGATGGCAAGACTTTGACTCACTTTGGACATGTTACCAGGAAATACCAATCATTAGAAAAGGACATCACGTTTGGCAAAGCAGAGGTCCAAAAAATCAAGAAAAATTCTCAGTGAGATGTATTGACATAATAGCTGCAACAACGGACTCAAACGTACTAATGATCATGGAGGTGGTGCAGAACTAAGTAACATTTCATTCTGTTATACACAAGGCCACCATGGGTCAGGAGGGATCAGTTCCTGAAGAAGGACATCATGCTTGGTAAAGAAAAGGATCAGCGAAAAAGAGGAAGACCCTCAATGAAATGGATTAAAATAGTGGCTGCAACAATAGGCTCGAGCATAACAATGATTGTGAGAATGGCTCAGGACCAGGCAGTACTTCCTTCTGTTGTACATAGGGTCACTATAACAACAACAACCATGAGTCAGAGCTAACTCAATGGCAACTAACAGCAACAACAAAGGGGATCTACTTCTGAATCTTCTCAGCCATTAAAAACCCTTTGAAGCATAATTCTACTCTGAAACGTGGGGTTGCCATGAGTCAGGATTGACTCAATTATATTATACATATTATATGTATGTATAATATATAAATATATAATTTTATATATATATATGTACACAATTGGTGGCACAGTGGTTAAGCGTTTGGCTGCTAACCAAAAGGTCAGCAGTTCAAATCCACCAGCTGCTCCTTAGAAACCCTATAGGGCAGTTCTACTCTGTCCTATAGGGTTGCTACGAGTTGGAATCAACTCTATAGCAATAATATATATATATATATAGGAAACCCTGGTAGTGTACTGGTTAAGTGCTACACCTGCTAACCAAAAGGTCAGCAGTTCAAATCCACCAGGCGCTCCTTGGAAACCCTATGGGGCAGTTCTACTCTGTCTTAAAGGGTTGCTGTAAGTCAGAAACAACTCAATGGCAATGGGTTTTGTTATATATATATATATATATATATATATATATATATATATATATATATATATATATATATATGAGGTACCGTTGCTGATGTCAGATGGATCCTGACAAAAAAGAGAATACCAGAAGTATGTTTACCTATGTTTTATTGACTATGCGGAGGCATATACATATACTCTATGTGTTAGAAAGGGGAAACAACTCTCATGTGTTAAAGAGGGAAAGATAATATAATTATTTGTTTGTCGTGTAGGTATTAGGTAGGAGTCAAAGGGTAATATTTAAAACTGAAGAAATGAAGTTTTGATGTGTTGTAAAAACTATAAAACTAAAGGTAATCTCTAGAACAAAATATACAAACCTTCTTAATTATGTGAGATAAGAGTAGTAAGGAAGACATACCAGGTAAATATAACATAAAGCATATAGAAATTATAATACAATATGTTGGAATTGAGATCAATTATATCAGTAATGTCAATAAGTATAAATGGCCTTAACTTGCCTATTAAAAGTAAAGATTTCCGCCTTTTTACGAAGATGGCGCCGAAAGCTAAGAAGGAAGCCCCTGCGCCTCCCAAAACTGAAGCCAAAGCAAAGGCGTTGAAGGCGAAGAAGGCAGTGCTGAAAGGCGTCCATAGCCACAAAAAAAAGAAGATCCGCACTTCACCCACCTTCCGGCGGCCCAAGACACTGAGGCTGCGAAGGCAGCCCAAATGTCCTCCGAAGAGCGCCCCCAGGAGAAACAAGCTTGACCACTATGCCATCATTAAGTTCCCTCTGACCACTGAGTCAGCCATGAAGAAGATAGAAGATAACAACACACTTGTGTTCATTGTGGATGTCAAGGCCAACAAGCACCAGATCAAACAGGCTGTGAAGAAGCTCTATGACATTGACGTGGCCAAGGTCAACACCTTGATTAGACCCGATGGAGAGAAGAAGGCATATGTTCGACTGGCTCCTGACTATGATGCTTTGGATGTTGCCAACAAAATTGGGATCATATAAACTGAGTCCAGCTGGCTAATTCTAAATATAAATTTTTTCACCACAAAAAAAAAAAAAAAGTAAAGATTTCCAAATTGGCTCAGAAAGCAAAACTTAACTCTTGATTCAAGACACACATCTAAAACACAGGATTTAAAAGGCAAAGAATAAGGGTATGTACAAAGATGTATCAGGTAAATTGAAGCAATAAAATAACCAAATGTGTGTTTCTGATTTCAGACAAAACAGAATTCAGCCCCCAAACTATTAAATAAGACAAAAGAGGATACTTTATATTGCTGAAAGTCATAATTCACAAAGAAGTTATAACAGTTATGAATATTTAAGCACAAAATAACATAGCAATCTCCTATGTACAAAATAAATCATGGGAGATGAAAAGAGAAATTTACAGAAACATACTAATAACAAGAGGTTTTAAAACATTACTCTTAGTACAAAACAAGCCATGCTGAGGAAAAAATAAATAAAAATATAGAAGACTTAAACAACATAACCAATAACATACATCTTATGGATATATATAAAAACCACACCGTGACAGTAGAGAGTATATGTTACTATCAAGCACACTGAGCCATTAACAAAACATTATCATATATTTGGTCACAAAGGAGTTATCAATAATTTTTTATTAAGTAGAAATATTGGAAACAATTCCGTCTAAACACAAGGCAATAAAAGTAGAAACAAAATATTAAAAAGACTTTTCTACCCCAAAATATGCATACATATGTATGTTTGTATACACATACATGTGGGATATATATACATATATTATATACTTATATATATTAAGATATATATATATCAACTTGTAGCCCTGGTGGTGCAGTGGTTAAGAGCGTGGCTGCTAACCAAAAAGTCAGCAGTTGAAATCCACCAGCTACTCCTTGGAAACCCTATGGGGCAGTTTTACTCTGTCCTGTAGGATTACTATGAGTCAGAATCAACTGGATGGCAACGGGTTTGGCTTTTGGTTTTATATATCAACTCTATCCAAATTATGGGTAACATTGGGAAAAATGGGAATTCCAGAACACTTAATTGTGCTCATGAGGAACCTTTACATAGACCAAGAGGCAGTTGTTCAAACAGAACAAGGGGATACTGATTGGTTTAAAGTCAGGAAAGGTGTGCATCAGGGTTGTATTCTTTCACCATACCTGTTCAACCTGTATACTGAGCAAATGATACGAGAAGCTGGACTATATGAAGATGAACGGGGCATCAGGATTGGAGGAAGACTCATTAACGACCCGTGTTATGCAGATGACACAACTTTGCTTGTTGAAAGTGAAAAGGACTTGAAGCACTTACTAATGAAAATCAAAGACCACAGCCTTCGGTATGGATTATGCCTCGACATAAAGAAAACAAAAATCCTCACAACTGGACCAATGAGCAACATCATGATAAATGGAGAAAAGACTGAAGTTGTCAAGGATTTCATTTTACTTGTATCCACAATCAACAGCCACGGAAGCAGCAGTCAAGAAGTCAAAAGACGCATTGCATTGAGTAAATCTGCTGCAAAGGACCTCTTTAAAGTGTTGAAGAGCAAAGATGTCACCTTGAAGACTAAGGTGCACCTGACCCAAGCCATTGTATTTTCAATCACATCATATGCATGTGAAAGCTGGACAATGAGTAGGGAAGACCAAAGAAGAATTGACTCCTTTGAACTGTGGTGTTGGCAAAGAATATTGACTGTAACATGGACTGCCAAAAGAACGAACAAATCTGTCTTGGAAGAAGTACAATCAGAATGCTCCTTAGAACCAAGGATGGCAAGACCACATCCTTATGTACTTTGGACATGTTGTCAGGAGGGATCAGTCCCTGGAGAAGGATATCATGCTTGGCAGTTACAGGGTCAGCAGAAAAGAGGAAGACCCTCAACGAGGTGGATTGACACAGTGGCTGCAACAGTGAGCTCAAGCATAACAATGATTGTAAGGATGGCTCAGGACCAGGCGGTGTTTCGTTCTGTTGTGCATAGGTTCCCTATGAGTCGGAACCAACTGGATGGCACCTAACAACAACATATCAACTCTCTGGTAGAAGGAGAAATAAAATCAGAAATTACAAAATAACAGTATGTACAAAAAATTTAGGGCACATTTTAGCAATGATCAGAGGCAATTCATGTCTTTAAAAAAAAAAGAGCAGTCGCTGTCAAGTTGATTCTGATTCATAGCAATCACATATGTTGCAGAGTAGAACTGCACCTCATAGGGTTTTCAAGGCTGTGATCTTTTGGAAGCAGATTGCCAGACCTTTCTTCTGATGCACTCTGGGTGGGTTCAAACTGTCAATTTTTTGATTAGTAATCGAGCACTTAACTGTGTGCACCACCCAGGGACCCTATGTCTTAAATACCTACATCAGTAAAATGAAAGAATAAAAATAAATTATTATATTCCCAACTCAAAACAGTAGTAAAAGAAAAATATAAACAAAAAAAAAAACACAAGAAAAGAAATAATAAAGATTAAATATGAAATGGAAAAGAGAATTAATGAGGTAGGTTAAATTAATATATCAAAGTTCTGGTCCTGGGAAAAAATATCAACAAAATAGGCAAAAAAAAAGAGAGAAAGCACAAAATTAGAAATGATAAGAGGGAAATAACATTGTTAAGCATAGAATGTTACCAAGGATTCAATTCAGAGAAAAGCATAGGTCCAGATGGATTCGAAAGTGAATTCTAACACTTACAGGGCAGATATTTCAAATGCTGATAAATTTTTTCAAAGAATAGAAAAAAAAGAAAACCTTCCAGTTATTTTTATGAAGCGAATTCAATGCTGATACCTAAACCTAAGAAAGATAATACAAAGTAAAAAATAATTTACAAATCAATATTGCTTATTAATATTGAGGCAAAAATTATAAATAAAATATTAACAAGCATACCTCAATATTGCATTAAGTAAATAATACAGTATGATCAAATGAATTTAAGGATTCAAATAAGTTCAATTCATGACCATGAATTTAACCATTGCTCAACACATTATAACACCATATCAACACATCTAAGGAGGAAAACTTCTATGATTATTTCTGTTGTTATCGTTGTTGTTAGGTGCCGTTGGGTCAGTTCCTACTCATAGCTACCCTATGTACATGAGAATGAAATACTGTCCAGTCCTGCGCCATCCTCCCAATTGTTGTTATGCTTGAGCCCTTTGTTGCAGCCACTGTGTCAATCCATCTTGTTGAGGGTCTCCCTCTTTTTCTCTTACCCTCTACTTTGTCAAGCATGATATCCTTCTCCAGGGATTGATCCCTCCTGACAATATGTCCAAAGTATGTGAGATGTAGTCTCGCCATCCCTCCTTCTAAGGAGCATTCTGGTTGTACTTCTTACCAGACAGATTTGTTCGTTCTTTGGCAGTCCATGGTGTATTCAATATTCTTCGCCAACACCACAATTCAAAGGTGTCAATTCTTCTTCGGTCTTCCTTATTCATCATCCAGCTTTTGAATGCATATGAGGTGATTGAAAACACCATGGCTTGGGTCAACTACATCTTAGTCTTCAATGTGACATCTTTGCTTTTTAACACTTTAAAGAGGTTTTTTGCAGCAGATTTGCCCAATGCAATGTGTCCTTTGATTTCTTAACTGCTGCTTCCATGAGCATTGATTGTGGATCCAAGTAAAATGAAATCCTTGACAACTTCAATCTTTTCTGTTTATTATGATGTTGCTTATTGGTTCAGTTGTGAGGATTTTTGTTTTCTATACTGAAGGCCTTTGATCTTCATCAGTAAGTACTTCACGTCCTCTTCACTTTCAGCAAGCAAGATTGTGTCATCTGCAGAACACAGGTTGTTAATGAGTCTTCCTCCAATCCCGTTGTTCCATTATTCTTTATATAGTCCAGCTTCTCAGATTATTTGCTCAACATACAGATTAAATAAATGTGGTGAAAAGTTACAACCCCGATGCACAACTTTCCTGACTATAAACCATGCAGGGTACCCTTATTCTCTTCGAATGACTGCTTCTTGATTTATGTACAGTTTCCTCCTGAGCATAATTGTTTGCAACGTTACCATAATTTGTTAGGATCCACACAGTCGAACAACTTGCATATTCAATAAAACATAGGTAAACATCTTTCTGAAATTTTCTGCTTTTTGCCAGGATTTATCTGACATCAGCAATGATAGCCCTGGTTCCACGTCCTCTTCTGAATTTTGCTTGAATTTCTGGTAGTTTCCTGTCAATGTACTGCTGCAACTGCTTTTGAATGATCTTCAGCAAAATTTTACTTGCATGTGATGTTAATAATACTGTCTGATAATTTCTGCATTCTGTTGGACCTCCTTTCTTTGGAATAGGCATAAATATAGAACTCTCCCAATCGGTTGGCCAGGTAACTGTCTTCCAAATGTCTTGGTATAGACAAGTGAGCACTTCCAGTGCTGCATACATTTTTTGAAACATCTCAATTAGTATATAGTCAAGTCCTAGAGCCTTGTTTTTCACCAATAGCTTTAGTGTAGTTTGGAGCTCTTCCTTCAGTACCATCAGCTCTTGATCATATGCTGCCTCCTAAAATGGTTGAGTGTCGGCCAATTCTTCTTGGTATAGTGACTCTGTGTATTCCTTCCATCTTCTTTTGATGCTTCCTGCATCATCTAATATCTTCCCCATAGAATCCTTCAATATTGCAACTCGAAGCTTGAATTTTTTTTTCAGTTTTCATCATATTATTTCTGTAGATAGTGAAAAAGTGTCTCTCAAGAAAATACAATGAATGGGTGCCTTCTCAGCTTTTAGAGCTATCTTCAAAAGTTGAGGATACACTCATATATTACATGTACCCAAAGCCTGCATCTTTCTTACTTAAAGTGAAATATTGCATTTTTTTTTTTTAATACATATGCCACTATTTCACATTCTGCTGGAGGAATTAGCCAATGCTATTAAACAAAAATAAGCAGTTGGAAACAACTATATCTATTTGTCAGTGATATATCTGGAAAATCCTAGAGAATCAATCATAAAACAATAGCTTCATATTTGCAAATAGTAACAAGTTGGAATATATAATGGAAGAAAACTTCATTTACAATAGCATGAAAATAAGTAAAACAAGAAAATGTTCAGAACACTTGACTGACTTTTTTGAATAAAATGTTTAAAATAACTTGAATAAATAGACACTGCTTCTTTGTAGACAGGACATCTCAGAAATTGTCAATAGGTTATTTTTTCCTAAATTAATCTATGAAAGAGATGTTTGCCCTATCAAATACTAAGTCACTTTTTTCCTAAAGCTAGGAAGTTGATATTGAATTTAGTATAGAAAAAATAAACATGCACAGTTAGCAAAGAAAATACTGGGAAGAAAAATCTATAGACAGATAAATTAGCCTGTACTGTGAAGTCTCTATAATTAAAACAGTGTGGTGCTGCTGCATGGCCCATAGATAGATGAATGAGAGAGTTTAGAATAAAGAGTTTAAAAATAGGCTCAGTACATGATATAATATGATTCAGAATATGAGTCTATGACTAAGGTGATAGCTCAAATTAATATTAAATAAAATTTTAATAAATGGTGTCAGGGAACTGGATGACCATGTGAAATAAAAAAGATAAAATTGATTCATTCCTCACTGCATACGTAAGAATACATTTCAAATATATCAGAAATCTAAATGTTGTAAAAAAAAAAAAAGATGCTAACAATTACTAGAAAAAAGCATGGGTGAATTCCTCTGTAAACTGAATATAAGAAAAGAATTTCTATCTTTCAATCAACATCTAGACGTGATAAAAAAAAATAGGTGACAATGAAAAACGAAATCGTTGGGAGAAAATAGAACATTTTATTGTCTTGCTGGGAGGAATGACTTGGTAAAACCCAATTAGAACAATAAAGGAAAAATTTATAACTTTAATAAAACACTTCATATCAAAGTTATGGAAAGGTAGCAAATTGAGAAAAAATATTTGCAATATATATAACAAATAACTAATACCCTGAACTTATTCAAATCAGTAAGAAAACCCAATAGAAAAATGGGCAAAAGTTTTGAATAGGCCACTCACAGAAAAAGAAATACCACTGGCTAAGAAATGTAAAAAAAAAAAAAAATTAGGTATGATCATTAAAATATAAATAAAATTTTTAACTCTTCCAGAAGATTATTAATATCGATACTGATGAGGTGATGAGAAATATGCAAACCCATGTTATATTGGTGGGACTCTGGACGGGAAAGGTCTTTTATAATGATTTCAGTAAAATTTAAATACACATATCTTTCACTTTGTAGTTCCATTCGTTGTTTTCTAAAAGAAATATATATTCCTGTACACAAAAATACCTGTTCATCAAAAACATTCACTCTAATATTTTTTGCAACTTCAAAGATCTTTCAGCAACCCAAAGATAGAAACATGGTTATGTTATGGACACTCTCATACTATAAAATACAAAGATAACTGTTTATAAAATAAGGCATTAAATCTATATCAGTGATCTGAAAATGTTTCCATGACATATCGTGAAAAGTGAAAAAAGCAAATTATAAAACAAACTGTATAGTATGATGCCATTTATGTAAAAATGTAAGAACCATTATATATAAATAAATACATCCACACATGTGCAAGTGTGTTTAAAACAACTTTAAAGACACACATACACAAATGTTTCACAGTAGCTATTTTAGGGAAGGATGGTAACAAGGTTGCCCGTAGAAAGCTGAAGAAGGATGTTCATGTTCTATTTATGTCTACATTTTTAGTGTTTTACAATAAGATATGCAGAAAAAAATTAAATACTGTATTATAATAGAGATTTGTTTAAACCGTATAGTGGTCTGAAGATAACGGTTAAGTTGTTCAGTTCATCCTCCTGCTGGGATGGAATCACAGCCAGTGATATTTTCTACTGTTTTGTTCAATCTGTTTTGAAATGTCACCACTTGTATCCCTCATCACATTGCCTACACAGTAAGACTGACCTTATTGTGACTGTTTATCTCCTTTAGCTTGGCTACAATGGTAAAAACATTGAATTTGATATTTGAATATGCAAGTTCATTTTTGCTCTGTTCCCAGAAAATAGGCTATCTGATAAACTCTGTCATCCTTCAAACGTGTGATCAATCTGGGCCATATTTCTATCACGTGCCATTGGTCACAGAAAGAACTATTTTAAAAGCCATGGCTGATTAATAGAATCTATCACTTGATGGATTTAACTGATACCAAAGAGCAGGTGCAGATTCTAGGTGTACCAAGGAGAGCAAAACAGAGAGGTCTCCTGCCCTCACAGATCATCTTCTAGAGCGCCAGATACAAATCATCACGTGAACAATTATAGTTAAGTATGATACAGACTATGATATGAAAAATACAGTGTAATCTGTAAATACAGCTAGTCTACAGGGTCTGGGGAAGCTTCCCAGGGAAAACCATATTTAAAGTGAGAGATGAAGAATGAATGAGAGTTAGGTGAAGAGTAGGGGAACATTCTATTCATCTCACAGAACAACCATTTCCTACCAAAGTCAAGCAGTTATGTCTTTTCAGTACCCCATATATCCAAACAAATATGTCTGCAGATCATAAGAAATACATACTCTTCATTCATTCATTCTTTCAGTTTACGCATTATCTGTCATGCATATTTTAGATAATTTTCTCAATTTGTAATTTGCCTTTTATTTTTACTTAGGGTTTTTTTTAATTTAAAATTAATGCATGATGCCAGGGGAGATTCTTTCAGAAACCCCTACATGGGAACTAAAATTATTTTGATGTCAGAACATGTAAACATTTCCCTACTTATGGGAATAAAGAATATTATGTTACAAATATTGTTTCAAGGTAAGATTTGCGAAACGCTGTCACCAAAGTTAACTTAGTTGTTTATTTGCATTGAGGGAGCATGAGTAAAATATGCAAATGCCATGCCTTTGTTTAGATTCACATCTGTTTAGAGAGGATTTATTTACCTTCTAATAGGATTGCCTAGATAGGAACTTTGCATAAAATATAATGTGATTAATCCCCGTGAAAGTTGTGAGTGGATTTTATTAACAACCACGACCTATATGCCCTCTCACTCTGTGAAATGTCTGAGAAAGGGATTAAAACAACCTTTCTAGTTACAGAAAAAAAAAAAAATAGAAGGAGCTTAGTTATAGGCTGCTGCCTGTACCCACACGCGCACAAATGCACTCAGACACACAGACCACATGACACACACTTCCATTAAACCATCAGTCACTCCTAATGTGACTAAGAAATAGGAATCCAGAAAATTAAAATTTTTCACACTCAAGCAAACAGCAAGGGAAATGTAGGAATACCTAAGAATTATTTGGGTCTTAAATTGAATAGATGTTAATGGAGCTTATGGTGCAGTGGTTAGGAGCTCAGCTGCTAACCAAAAGGTCAGCAGTTCGAATCCACTAGTCACTCCTTGGAAACCCTCTGGGGCAGTTCTACTCTGTCTCATAGGTTTGCTATGAGTTGGAATCAACTCAACGGCAATGAGTTTGGTTTGTTTTTTTGGCTAAACACTGACCAGTTGATGCCTCTTGTACTCATGCAATGTCTAATTTGCTGCAATGAAAATATGGTAAAACCAAAGAGTAAGGATGTCCTTATTTGGCACAGAGTCAAAACTATGTACTTCCAGAAAAAAAAATTAATAAAGCACCGAGATCTTTAAGGTAAAATTTTATAAACACTAGTCTTCTGAGTTTGTCTAATAATAAGAGCTGAAATTTATATAGCACTTAACTGTGTACCAAGCATTGTTCTAACTACTTCCTGTATCAACTCATTTGAACCTCAAAACAATCCTTTGAGATAAATTATATTTTATCCATTTTAAAGATTTGGAAAGTGAGGCACAGAGATATTAAGTACATGCCCAAAGTCTCATTACAAGTAAGTCTATTGATGTTTTCCATTATGGTATCTTCTTTTTTTTTTTTTTTTTAACAATTTTTATTGTGCTTTAAGTGAAAGTATACAAATCAAGTCAGTCTATCACACAAAAACCCATATACACCTTGCTACACACTCCCAATTACTCTCCCCCTAATAAGACAGCCTGCTCTCTCCCTCCATTCTCTTTTTGTGTCCTTTTTGCCAGCTTCTAACCCCCTCCACCCTCTCATCTCCCCCCCAGGCAGGAGATGCCAACATAGTCTCAAGTGTCCATCTGATCCAAGAAGCTCACTCCTCACCAGCATCCCTCTCCAACCCATTGTCCAGTCCAATCCATGTCTGATGAGTTGGCTTCGGGAATGGTTCCTGTCCTGGGTCAACAGAAGGTCTGGGGACCATGACCACCAGAGTCCTTCCAGTCTCAGTCAGACCATTAAGTCTGGTCTTATGAGAATTTGGGGTCTGTTTTTTTATCCCACTGCTCTCCTGCTCCCTCAGGAGTTCTCTGTTGTGTTCCCTGTCAGGGCAGTCGTCGGTTGTAGCCGGGCACCATCTAGTTCTTCTGGTCTCAGGATGATGTAGTCTCTGGTTCATGTGGTCCTTTCTGTCTCTTGGGCTCGTAATCACCTTGTGTCCTTGGTGTTCTTCATTCTCCTTTGATCCAGGTGAGTTGAGACCAATTGATGCATCTTAGATGGCTGCTTGCTGGCGTTTAAGATTATGGTATCTTCTTAAGTTATTATTTTTAGAGAAGACTCTCTCACCCTGAGATTCCTTTTACAGATTGCATATTCTCCATGTTTTTCTCTGGCCCTTGTATGTCTTTTTTCTTACAATTAACTCTTCATTTCACCTGGAATTTATTCTATGATGGTGTGAAAAAATGATCAACTGTATTTCGTTAACTCTAAGACACACATTTTCACATCTCTGAAATCAGAATCCCTCTTACAACCAAAGAAGTCTTTCCATCACTGGCAGTCAGGCCACAGTCTCTTCCTAAGTCTGCCTGGTGAGATCAAGGCAACATCAACATCAAACTTGAGAACAGGTGCCAGTGCCTTGGAAGAAAACACTGGAAACAATAGTTAGAACATACTTTTCAAAAATGCTATGTAAGCAAAGTTCTAGATGGAGCAGAGGACACTATTGTATGAAAAAAAAATAGACATGGACAATGGTGAGTGGAAAAGTAATCTGGAAGAGCTGGATTTTGAATTGGAAGGAGTTTTATTTACAGCTTAACAGATTTGCTGCACATATGCATCATTTATATATTTATGAACGACCAAAACCCAAACCAAACCTATTGCCATCAAGTCGATTCCGACTCATAGCACCCTATAGACAGAGTAGAACTGTCCCAAAGGGTTTCCAGGGAGCAGCCTGAGCTCTTACACACTGCACCACCAGGGCAATGTAATTAAAAGCCTCTATAAACCCTCGTGGTGTAGTGGTTAAGAGCTACAGCTGCTAATCAAGAGGTCAGCAGTTCAAATCCACCAGACACTCCTTGGAAACTCTATGGGGCAGTTCTACTCTGTCCTGTAGGGTCACTATGAGTTGGAATCAACTCGACAGCAGTGGGTTTGGTTTTTGGTTTTTTATCTAAATAACTCTAAAATAGCTCATTCAATAAATATAGAGCAGGAGTTGATAAACATTTCTGCAAAGGGCCAGATAATAAATATTTTAGGTTTTTTAGGCCGTGCAGGCTCCTTCACAACCACTCAATGTTGCTGTTATAGTGCAAAAGCAGCCATAGACAATATGTAAATGAAGAAACATGAGTTCCAATAAAACTTTATTGAAAAAAAAAACAGGCAGTGTGCCAAGTTTACTCTGGTATAGAATACGAGTCTACATGATAAGCATTTTGTTTTAGTTCATTTGCTACTTTTTTTTTTCCTCAGCAGTACATAAAATCTTACAATGTTGACTTTTTTTTCTAATATATAAACTGGCAAGTACTGTTTGTTAAATTACACTTCTTAACTTCACTTATTTGAAATGTCGTATTTGTTGTAATCAGAATGTAAAATCTGTTCCATTCTAGGGTTGATTTGAGGCTTTCCAATTGGCTTATTGATATAATTCTCTATTCTTATGGCAGGAAAATATTATTACAAACATTAAAATTTTTACTATATGTTTTATTATGTTTTTGTGTTCCTTAATATACCTTTCTGATAGAAATTTTTTTTATATTATCACCAATTTATTCTTCCAGATAAACTTAAAAATCACTTTGTCAAGTTGGAAGAAAAGGGCCATTGAAATCATGGTTGAAAATTTGCATTAAACCTACCAAATTAATTTGGGAAGAATTGAAACCTTTAATTCAATAGCCTTTTTTTTTTTTTCAGGAAATCAAGTCTTTTTAAGACTCTAATTGAGTTTTATAATTTATTCGATATATTCCAAATCTTTCTTTTTAGTTAGTTCCTAGATACTTAATATTTTTGTGACGATGAAGAATGAAATACTTTTTTATTATATGTTGTCACCAGCTACGAAATGGAATATTTTGTTTTGCATTGTATTTTCTAGCTTGCTATTTTTTTTGTACAGTTGATATATAACTCAGTCACTGATTTTTGCAAAGTTTTTAATCAGTATCTTCATATTAATATTTCTAATGATTTTAGTTGATTCCACATAGTTTTCTAGAGTGCTGTTACCTTAAAAGTCAACTCAATAGTTCTTATTTTTTATTTTTTAATTTCTGATAATTATAGCTCAATATAAACATCTGGAGTGTCTTATTGTTAATTATAAAATTGGCTATTGATTTATCATATTCAAGATCTATTTTTATATTTCTATTTTAATAAGGGCTTTTTTTTTCTCTAGAAATAGATGTTGAATTTCGGTAAATATTTTTTAGGAGGTCTATGGCATCTACTCAATGGCAATGGGTTATGAAGATAAGGAGCCCTATTGCCACAGTGGTTAAGAGCTCAGCTGCTAACCAAAAGGTCGGTGGTTAGAATTCACCAGCCGCTCTTTGGAAACTCTGTGGGCCAGATCTACTCTGCCCTTTAGGGTTGCTATGAGTCAGAATTGACCCGATGGCAAAAGGTTTTATGAAGCTAACAGGGAACCCTCATGGTGCAATGGTTAAGCACTGGGCTGCTAACCAAAAGGTTGGTGGTTCAAACCCCTACCCAGTAGCTCTGCTGGGGAAAAGACCTGGCAATCTGCTCCTGTAAACATTACAACCTAGAAAACTCTATGGGGTAGTTCTACTCTGTCACTTGGGGTCACTATCAGTCAGAAAGAACTCAACAGCACCTAACAACAACAACATGAAGATAACCATATTTCTTTTTCTTTCTTTTACCTATTTATGGGGAAAATCATAGAGATGCACCTCCTAATTTTAAAACTTCTTTGCATTACAATAATCATTCCTATTTGGGTGTACTGTATCAGTGGTGAATAATCTGTTAATTATTTAGGTTTTGCATGTACACTAATTAGTAAGTTTGTTTATGTTTTCTTTTTATAGAATCTATTCTTTATTTCATCACTCATAGAGTCGGAATCGACTTGAAGGCAATAGGTTTTTTTGTTTTGTTTTGTTTGTTTTTTAATTCTTTATTTGGAGCCCTGGCAGTGTAGTGGTTAAGAGCTTGGCTGCTAACCAAAGCGTCAGCAATTTAAGACCACCAGCCACTCCTTGGAAACTCTTATGGGGCAGTTCTATTCTGTCTTATAGGATCGCTGTGAGTCAGAATTGATTGAGGGCAACAACTTTGTTTTTGTTTTTTTTTTTTTTAGTTTAATCTTTATTAGATGTTGGTGTCAGTGATATTATAAGGCTTTGAAATGAATTGGAAGTGTTTCATTTTGTCCTACACATATTGATAGCACTGAAATTATACCTTTCCTGAAAGTGTGAATTATTTTACTCATAGTTTTTTTTTGTTGTTTTTAATAGCATCTTATTGGCGTATAATTCACATACTATACAATTTACCCATTTAAAATGTACATTTTACTGATTTTCAGTATACTCGCAGAGTTGAGCAGCAGCCATTATCAAAACCAATTTTAGAACATTTTCATCATCCCAACAAGAAGCCCAATATCCATTAGCAGTCACATTCCACGTACTCTCAAGCCCCACCTATCCTCATCCCACCCCACCGTAGGCTACCACTAATCTATTTTATGTGTCTACAGATTTGCCTGTTCTGGACATTTCAGATAAATGGAAGCATACACTATGTGCTCTTTTCTGCCTGGTTTCTTTCCATTGGAGTAATGTTTTCATTCATCCACATTGTAGCATACATCAATATTTCATTTCTTTTTTTGTTGTTGTTGTTGTTGTTTTTTTGTTTTGCTTTTTTTTTTTAATTAACTTTTATTAAGCTTCATGTGAACGTTTACAAATCCAATCAGTCTGTCACATATAAGTTTACATACATCTTACTCCGTACTCCCACCTGCTCTTCCCCTATTGAGTCAGCCCTTTCAGTCTCTCCTTTCCTGACAATTTTGCCAGCTTCCCTCTCTCTCTATCCTCCCATCCCCCCTCCAGACATGAGCTGCCAACACACTCTCAAGTGTCCACCTGATATAATTAGCTCACTCTTCATCAGCATCTCTCTCCCACCCGCTGACCAGTCCCTTTCATATCTGATGAGTTGTCTTCGGGGATGGCTCCCGTCCTGTGCCAACAGAAGGCCTGGGGAGCATGGCCGCTGGGATTCCTCTAGTCTCAGTCAGACCATTAAGTATGGTCTTTTTATGAGAATTTGGGGTCTGCATCCCACTGATCTCCTGTTCCCTCAGGAGTTCTCTGTTGTGCTCCCTGACAGGGCAGTCATCGATTGTGGCCGGGCACCAACTAGTTCTTCTGGTCTCAGGATGATGTAGGTCTCTGGTTCATGTGGCCCTTTCTGTCTCTTGGGTTCCTAGTAGTCGTGTGACCTTGGTGTTCTTCATTTTCCTTTGCTCCAGGTGGGTTGAGACCAATTGATGCATCTTAGATGGCTGCTTGCTAGCATTTAAGACCCCAGATGCCACATTTCGAAGTGGGATGCAGAATGTTTTCATAATGGAATTATTTTGCCAATTGACTTAGAAGTCCCCTCAAACCATGTTCCCCAGACCCCCGCCCCTGCTCTGCTGACCTTTGAAGCATTCATTTTATCCCAGAAACTTCTTTGCTTTTGCTCCAGTCCAGTCCAATTGAGCTGACCTTCCATGTATTGAGTGTTGTCTTTCCCTTCACCCAAAACAGTTCTTATCTACTGATTAATCAATAAAAAACCCTCTCCCTCACTCCCTCCCTCCCCCCTTCGTAACCACAAAAGTATGTGTTCTTCTCAGTTTTTACTATTTCTCAAGATCTTATAATAGTGGTCTTATACAATATTTGTTCTTTTGCCTCTAATTTCACTCAGCATAATGCCTTCCAGGTTCCTCCATGTTATGAAATGTTTCAGAGATTCGTCACTGTTCTTTATCGATGCATAGTATTCCATTGTGTGAATATACCACAATTTATTTACCCATTCATCCGTAGATGGACACCTTGGTTGCTTCCAACTTTTTGCTATTGTAAACAGAGCTGCAATAAACATAGGTGTGCATATATCTGTTTGTGTGAAGGCTCTTGTATCTCTAGGGTATATTCCCAGGAGTGGGATTTCTGGGTTGTATGGTAGTTCTATTTCTAACTGTTTAAGATAACGCCAGATAGATTTCCAAAGTGGTTGTACCATTTTACATTCCCACCAGCAGTGTATAAGAGTTCCAATCTCTCCGCAGCCTCTCCAACATTTATTATTTTGTGTTTTTTGGATTAATGCCAGCCTTGTTGGAGTGAGATGGAATCTCATCATAGTTTTAATTTGCATTTCTCTAATGGCTAATGATTGAGAGCATTTTCTCATGTACCTGTTGGCTGCCTGAATATCTTCTTTAGTGAAGTGTGTGTTCATATCCTTTGCCCACTTCTTGATTGGGTTGTTTGTCTTTTTGTGGTTGAGTTTTGACTGAATCATGTAGATTTTAGAGATCAGGCGCTGGTCGGAGATGTCATAGCTGAAAATTCTTTCCCAGTCTGTCGGTGGTCTTTTTAATCTTTTGGTGAAGTCTTTAGATGAGCACAGGTGTTTGATTTTTAGGAGCTCCCAGTTATCAGGTTTCTCTTCATTATTTTTGGTAATGTTTTGTATTCTGTGTATGCCTTGTATTAGGGCTCCTAGGGTTGTCCCAATTTTTTCTTCCATGATCTTTATGGTTTTAGTCTTTATGTTTAGGTCTTTGATCCACTTGGAATTAGTTTTTGTGCATGGTGTGAGGTATGGGTCCTGTTTCATTCTTTTGCAAATAGATATCCAGTTATGCCAGCAACATTTGTTAAAAAGACTATGTTTTCCCCAATTAACTGACACTGGGCCTTTGTCAAATATCAGCTGCTCATACATGGACGGATTTATATCTGGGTTCTCAATTCTGTTCCATTGGTCTATGTGCCTGTTGTTGTACCAGTACCAGGCTGTTTTGACTACTGTGGCTGTATAATAGGTTCTGAAATCAGGTAGAGTGAGGCCTCCCACTTTCTTCTTTTTCAGTAATGCTTTCCTTATCCGGGGCTTCTTTCCCTTCCATATGAAATTGTTGATTTGTTCCTCTATCCCCTTAAAATATGACATTGGAATTTGGATCGGAAGTGCGTTATATGTATAGATGGCTTTTGGTAGAATAGACATTTTTACTATGTTAAGTCTTCCTATCCATGAGCAAGGTATGTTTTTCTACTTAAGTATGTCCTTTTGAATTTCTTGTAGTAGAGCTTTGTAGTTTTCTTTGTATAGGTCTTTTACATCCTTGGTAAGATTTATTCCTAAGTATTTTATCTTCTTGGGGGCTACTGTGAATGGTATTGATTTGGTTATTTCCTCTTCGGTGTTCTTTTTGTTGATGTAGAGGAATCCAAGTGATTTTTGTATGTTTATTTTATAACCTGAGACTCTGCCAAACTCTTCTATTAGTTTCAGTAGTTTTCTGGAGGATTCCTTAGGGTTTTCTGTGTATAAGATCATGTCATCTGCAAATAGTGATAACTTTACTTCCTCCTTGCCAATCCGGATACCCTTTATTTCTTTGTCTAGCCTAATTGCCCTGGCTAGGACTTCAAGTACGATGTTGAATAAGAGCGGTGATAAAGGGCAGCCTTGTCTGGTTCCCGTTCTCAAGGGAAATGCTTTCAGGTTCTCTCCATTTAGAGTGATATTGGCTGTTGGCTTTGCATAGATGCCCTTTATTATGTTGAGGAATTTTCCTTCAATTCCTATTTTGCTGAGAGTTTTTATCATAAATGGGTGTTGGACTTTGTCAAATGCCTTTTCTGCATCAATTGATAAGATCATGTGGTTTTTATCTTTTGTTTTATTTATGTGATGGATTACATTAATGGTTTTTCTGATATTAAACCAGCCTTGCATACCTGGTATAAATCCCATTTGATCATGGTGAATTATTTTTTTGATGTGTTGTTGGATTCTATTGGCTAGAATTTTGTTGAGGATTTTTGCGTCTATGTTCATGAGGGATATAGGTCTATAATTTTCTTTTTATGTAATGTCTTTACCTGGTTTTGGTATCAGGGAGATGGTGGCTTCATAGAATGAGTTGGGTAGTATTCCGTCATTTTTTATGCTTTGAAATACCTTCAGTAGTAGTGGTGTTAACTCTTCTCTGAAAGTTTGGTAGAACTCTGCAGTGAAGCCGTCCCGGCCAGGGCTTTTTTTCGGTTGGAAGTTTTTTGATTATCTTTCAATCTCTTTTTTTGTAATGGGTCTATTTAGTTGTTCTACTTCTGAATGTGTTAGTTTAGGTAGGTAGTGTTTTTCCAAGAATTCATCCATTTCTTCTAGGTTTTCAAATTGGTGAGAGTACAATTTTTCATAGTAATCTGAAATGATTCTTTTAATTTCATTTGGTTCTGTTGTGATGTGGTCCTTCTCATTTCTTATTCGGGTTATTTGTTTCCTTTCCTGTATTTCTTTAGTCAGTCTAGCCAATGGTTTATCAATTTTGTTAAGTTTTTTGAAGAACCAGCTTTTGGCTTTGTTAATTCTTTCAATTGTTTTTCTGTTCTCTTAATTCATTTAGTTCAGCTCTAATTTTTATTATTTGTTTTCTTCTGGTGCCTGATGGGTTCTTTTGTTGCTCACTTTCTATTTGTTCAAGTTGTAGGGACAGTTCTCTGACTTTGGCTCTTTCTTCTTTTTGTACGTGTGCATTTATCGATATAAATTGGCCTCTGAGCACTGCTTTTGCTGTGTCCCAGAGGTTTTGATAGGAAGTAGTTTCATTCTCGTTGCATTCTAAGAATTTCCTTATTCCCTCCTTGATGTCTTCTATAACCCAGTCTTTTTTCAGGAGGGTATTGTTCAGTTTCCAAGTATTTGATTTCTTTTCCCTAGTTTTTCTGTTATTGATTTCTAGTTTTATTGCCTTGTGGTCTGAGAAGATGCTTTGTAGTATTTCGATGTTTTGGACTCTGCAAAGGTTTGTTTTATGACCTAATATGTGGTCTATTCTAGAGAATGTTCCATGTGCACTAGGAAAAAAAAGTATACTTTGCAGCAGTTGGGTGGAGAGTTCTGTATAAGTCAATGAGGTCAAGTTGGTTGATTGTTGTAAGTAGGTCTTCCGTGTCTCTATTGAGCTTCTTACTGGATGTCCTGTCCTTCTCCGAAAGTGGTGTGTTGAAGTCTCCTACTATAATTGTGGAGGTGTCTATCTCACTTTTCAGTTCTGTTAAAATTTGATTTATGTATCTTGCAGCCCTGTCATTGGGTGCATAAATATTTAATATGGTTATGTCTTCCTGATCAATTGTCCCTTTTATCATTATATAGTGTCCTTCTTTATCCTTTGTGGTGGATTTAAGTCTAAAGTCTATTTTGTCAGAAATTAATATTGCTACTCCTCTTCTTTTTTGCTTATTGTTTGCTTGGTATACTTTTTTCCATCCTTTGAGTTTTAGTTTGTTTGTGTCTCTAAGTCTAAGGTGTGTCTCTTGTAGGCAGCATATAGATGGATCGTGTTTCTTTATCCAGTCTGTGACTCTCTGTCTCTTTATTGGTGCGTTTAGTCCATTTACATTCAGCGTAATTATAGATAAATAAGTTTTTAGTGTTGTCATTTTGATGCCTTTTAATGTGTGTTGTTGGCAATTTCATTTTTCCACATACTTTTTTGTGCTGACACGTTTTTCTTAGTAAATTGTGAGATCCTCATTTTCATAGTGTTTGACTTTATGTTAGTTGAGTCGTTACGTTTTTCTTGGCTTTTATCTTGAGTTATGGAGTTGTTATACCTTTTTGTGGTTACCTTATTATTTACCCCTATTTTTCTAAGTAAAAACCTAACTTGTATCGTTCTATATCACCTTGTATCACTCTCCATCTGGCAGTTCAATGCCTCCTGTATTTAGTCCCTCTTTTTGATTATTGTGATCTTTTACCTATTGACTTCCATGATTCCCTGTTATGTGTATTATTTTATTTTATTTTTTTAATTAATCTTAATTTGTTTTTGTGATTTCCCTATTTGAGTTGATATCAGGACATTCTGTTTTGTGACCTTGTATTGTGCTGGTATCTGATATTATTGGTTTTCTGACCAAACAATATCCTTTAGTATTTCTTGTAGCTTTGGTTTGGTTTTTGCAAATTCTCTAAACTTGTGTTTGTCTGTAAATACCTTAATTTCGCCTTCATATTTCAGAGAGAGTTTTCCTGGATATATGGTCCTTGGCTGGCAGTTTTTCTCCTTCAGTGCTCTGTATGTGTCGTCCCATTCCCTTCTTGCCTGCATGGTTTCTGCTGAGTAGTCTGAACTTATTCTTATTGATTCTGCCTTGAAGGAAACCTTTCTTTTCTCCCTGGCTGCTTTTAAAATTTTCTGTTTATCTTTGGTTTTGGTGAGTTTGGTGATAATATGTCTTGGTGTTTTTCTTTTTGGATCAGTCTTAAATGGGGTTCGATGAGCATCTTGGAGAGATATCCTTTCGTCTTTCATGATGTCAGGGAAGTTTTGTGTCAGGAGTTCTTCAACTATTTTCTCTGTGTTTTCTGTCCCCCCTCCCTGTTCTGGGACTCCAATCACCCGCAAGTTATCCTTCTTGATAGAGTCCCACATGATTCTTAGGGTTTCTTCATTTTTTTTAATTCTTTTATCTGATTTTTTTTCAGCTATGTTGGTGTTGATTCCCTGGTCCTCCAGATGTCCCAGTCTGCATTCTAATTGCTCGAGTCTGCTCCTCTGACTACCTATTGCGTTGTCTAATTCTGTAATTTTATTGTTAATCTTTTGGATTTCTACATGTTGTCTCTCTATGGATTCTTGCAACTTATTAATTTTTCTACTATGTTCTTGAATAATCTTTTTGAGTTCTTCAACAGTTTTATCAGTGTGTTCCTTGGCTTTTTCTGCAGTTTGCCTTATTTCGTTTGTGATGTCTTGAAGCATTCTGTAAATTAGTTTTTTATATTCTGTATCTGATAATTCCAGGATTGTATCTTCATTTGGGAAATATTTTGATTCTTTTGTTTGTGGGGTTGGAGAAGCGTCATGGTCTGCTTCTTTATGTGGTTTGATATGGACTGCTGTCTCTGAGCCATCACTGGGAAACTAGTTTTTCCAGAATATCTGCTGACTGGTACGCTGGCTCCAGGCTCTAAAAACAATCGCTGCCTCCCCGTATTTGTTCGTTCTCCATCTCTAAATCTGTGTTTGTTGTTCAGGGTTCGTAGATTGTTATGTATGTGATCGATTCACTTGTTTTTCCGAGTCTTTGTTGCAAGAGGGATCCGCGGCAGCGTCCACCTAGTCCGCCATCTTGGCCCGCCTCCTGCTTTTGCTTTTTTAGTAGGTATATGATAGATAACTGGAGAGATAATGAGTCAGCCTTTGGAGAAGGGTGCGCGGTGGCGCCGGGACCCTAAAACGCAGGCTGGGTGGTCTGGCGTTGCGGAGTCCCCTTATTGCTCGCTCTGTTACTCCCCGGAGCCCGCATACAGATCTCTTATTTCTTTTTATTGCTGAATAATATTCCATTGTACGAATATAACACATTTTATCTATCCATTTATCAGTTGATGGAGATTTAGGCTATTTTCACTTTTTGGTTATATAAATAATGCTGCTATAAACATTTGTATGCAAGTTTTTGCATGAACATGTTTTCATTTCTCCTGAGTAGATACCTAGGAGTAGATTTGATGGGTCATATGGTAATTCTGGGAACCCTGGTGGCGTAGTGGTTAAGTGCTATGGCTGCTAACCAGCTGCTGACCAAAGAGTCAGCAGTTCAAATCCACCAGGTGCTCCTTGGAAACTCTATGGGGCAGTGCTACTCTGTCCTACAGGGTCGCTATGAGTCAGAATCGACTTGACAGCACTGGGTTTGGGTTTTTTTTTTGGTTATGGTAATTCTATGTTTAATCTTTTGAAGAACTGTCAGATTATTTCTTAAAGTGGCTGCACCATTTTAGATTCTCATCAGCAGTGTATAAGAGTTCCAATCTCTTCACATCCTTGCCAAAACTTGTTATTATCAGTCTTTTTTTGTTATAGTCATCCTAGTGGGTGTAAGGTGGTACCTCATTGTGGTTTTGATTTGTATTTTCCTAATAACTGATGTCAAACATCTTTTCATTTTCTTGCTGACCATTTATATATCTTCTCTGGAGAAATGTCTATTCAGATCCTTTGCTCTTTTTCTTAAATTGAGTTACTTGTCTTCTTATTATCAAATTGTGTGTTGGATATCTAGTGTTGCTATATAACAGAAATGCCACAAGTGGATGGCTTTAACAAAGAGAAATTTATTTTCTCACAGTCTAGTAGCCTACAAGTCCAAATTCGGGGTGCCAGCTCCAGAAGAAGGCTTTCTCTTTCTGTTGGCTCTGGAGGAATGTCCTTGTCATTGGTCTTCCACTGGTCTGGGAGCATCCCAGTGCAGGAACCTTGGGTCCAAAGGACACAATCTTCTCCTGGCACTGCTTTCTTGGTAGTATGAGGTCCCCATGTCTCTCTGCTCACTTCTCTCCTTTATATCTCGAAAGAGATTGGCTTAAGATACTATCTAATCTTGTAGACCTCATTAATATAACTGCTGCTAATCCATTTTATTATATCACAGCGATAGGATTTACAACACATAGGGAAATCACATCAGATGATAAAATGGTAGGCAATTATACAATACTGGTAATCACAACCTAGCCAAGTTGACAGATGTTTTTGGGGGACACAATTCAATGCATGACTAATTCTAAGAGTTCTTTTTACATTCTAGGTACAAGTCCCTTCTAAGAAACATGATTTGAGAAATTTTTCTTCTATTTTATGGATTGTCTCTTCACAATCTTGATTATGTCCAATTTGTCTAATTTTTTTTTTTTTTAGTTGTTTGTGCTTTTGGTGTCATATCTAACAAACCATTGCCTAATCCAAGGTCATGAAGATTTATGTCTATGTTTTCTTCTAATAGTTTAATACGCTTGAGTCTTTGATAAATTTGAGTTAATTTGGTATATGATGTGAGGTAGGGGTCCGACATAGTTCATTTCCATATAGATATTCAGTTATCCCAACACAATTTGTTAAAAATAGTCTTCTTTCACAGTTGATATATCTTGGCACCCATGTCAAAAATTAATTCACCAAAAATGTGAGGGTTTATTTCTGGACTCTCAATTCTATTCCATTGATCTATGCATCTTTCCTTATACCAGTGCCACAATTTCTTGATTAGTGAGATTTCTAGTAAGCTTTGGGATTGAGGAGTGTGAATCTTTCAAATTTGTTCTCCTTTTTCAAGATTTTGGGTCCTTTGCATTTTGATATAAATTTTAGGATCAGTTTGCCGATTTCCTCAAAGAAGGCAGATGGGACTTTCACAGGGATTATGTTTACTCATAGTTTTATTATCATGACCACACAGAGCAATCTTAACCTACCTCTCATAACACTTATTATATTTTTTATTTATATAATTTTTTTAATTTTTGTTTTTGAGAATATACACAGCAGAACATAAATTAGTTACTTATGTTACTGTGTTATTTCTTTTACTAGATTATAAATTCCATGACAACAGATGCTGTATTTTATTGTTTAATTTCCTGAAAAATCCTCAAAATTCTTGCAGAAATCTTCAAAAATCCAACAGGCTGTATAGTTAAAATAATGTTTTATTTGGTCTTATGAAAAGTGATTTGTATAGATCCATAGTAAGTTTGATCAATTACTGTCAAATGAAGGAATTTCCTGTTTGATTTTGCAATAGGTGTGATGTAGTGTCATTTTTCTTTACTCTCCATCTCTATGCATATGAATTTCACTTTGAGAGCAAGGTTTGTTCAAAGCTGTTATTTTATTTTAATTATTTAACTGCTTTTTGCTTTCTAGCCAAAAATCACTAGAAAAACATGGGCAACACACATATTATGTTTTTTTTTTTTCTTTTCCAGAGTTTAGTAAATGAGTACAAGCATATTTAAAATGGTTTAAAAATAGAAATATGCAGGTGGTTGGATGTTGGTCATGATTCATGAACTATTCATAAACAGCAGGAAAATAGTTACTCTGTACATGCCATCTCTTTGGCTAAGAAGGAAAAAAATGTTGCTATGAGTAGCAATTCTCTGGGCCAAAAATAAATGGGTATCACTTTTAGTTTTTAATTGCCACATCTGTTTTTCCATTTAGTCATGGCATTAACACAATGGGACATAACTTAATGACCAGCAGACATAATATGAATTATTTTCAGCTCACAAAAATGTTGCCAAGAGACTTCCACACATGGAGTAAACGTTCATAGAATTTTTCAAACTGTAACCTCTGCTGGTTCATCCACACCACTGTTAACACTGAAATACTTGACATGTCTCTAATTAAAACTACCGAAGTGGTGTTTCTAGTCAAAAACAAGCTCACTGTGATCAGTGTGAACACACTTTTGCCAAGTTTCTGATTATTGGATGGCAATACAGGCCCAGCTGGTGTAGTGTCTTTTGTATCTGATCCTCTGACACTAAAAATGACACATACTTCCTTTAAAATTGAAACATAGCTGGCTAGCTGTCCACTGGGTAACGTATAAAATTTTCTGTTTTTTTTTAATTTGTATATCCCGAGTCACCTACTAAAAACTATTTTTTTTTACAAGTTAGACTATTCCTTTTTATGTGGATAATTGCATCTCCTCCAAAGTTCATTTATTCACAAGCCCAGTTTTGTTATTTTACACAGGCGTACCTCAGAGATAGGAAACCCTGGTGGTGTAGGGGTTAAGTGCTATGGCTGCTAACCAAAGGGTTGGCAGTTCAAATCCGCCGGGCACTCCTTGGAAACTCTATGGGGCAGTTCTACTCCATCCTATAGGGTGGCTATGAGTCGTAATCAACTGGAGGGCACTGGGTTTTCTGGGACCTCAGAGATATTGCATGTTCAGTACCACACCACCACAGTAAAACAAATATCACAATAGAGTCACATGAAGATTTTGTTTCCCAGTGCATATAAAAGTTATGTTTACACTATAGTGTAGTCTATTAAGTGTGAAATAGCATTGTCTACAATAAAATTTAAAAAATTATATACCTTAATTTAAAAATACTTTATTGCTAAAAAATGCTAACCATCATCTGAGTCTTCAGCGAGTTATAATCTTTTTGCTGGTGGAGGTTCTTGCCTTGATGTTGATGGCTGCTGACTGATTAGGGTGGTGGTTGCTGAAGGTTGGCATGGCTGTGGCAATTTCTTGAACGAAGACAACAATTATGTTTGCCACATCAATTGACGCTGCCTTTCTCAAAAGATCTCTCTGTAGCATGCAATACTTTTTGATAGCATTTTACCCACAGTAGAACTTCTTTCAAAATTGAAGTCAGTCCTCTCAGACTCTGCTGTTGCTTTATCAACTAAGTTTATGTAATATCCTAAATCCTTATTATGATTTCAACAATATTCACAGCATCTTCACCAGGAGTAGACTCCATCTCAAGAAGCCATTTTATTTGCTCAACCGTAAGAAGCAACTCCTAATTTGTAAAAAAGTTGTATCATGAGATAGCAACAATTTGGTCACATCTTCAGGCTCCATTTCTAATTCTAGTTCACTTGCTATTTTCTCCACATATGCAGTTACTCCCTTCACTGAAGTCTCGAACCCCTTAAAGCTCTCCATGAGGGTTGGAATCAACTTCTTCCAAACTGAACCCACAATATCTCTGAGGTATGCCTGTATAGTGTTGATATTTTTTACCTCTTCTCATGAACCACAAATATTCTTAATGGCATCTAGAATGGTGAATTCTTTCCAGAAAAGGTTTTCAATTTACTTTTCTGAGATCCATTAGAGAAATCACTGTCTGTGGCAGCTATAGTATTATGAAATGTATTTCGTAAATAATAAGACTTGAAATTCAAAATTCCTTTTGATCCATGGGCTGCAGAATGGATGTTGTGTTGGCAGGCATGAAAACAACATTCATCTCCTTGTACATCTCCATCAGAGCTCTTGGGTGACCAGGTGCATTGTCAATGAGCAGTAATATTTTGAAAGGAATTTTTTTTTTTCTGAACAGTAGGTCTCAACAGTGGGCTTAAAATATTCAGTGAACCGTGTTGTAAGCAGGTGTGCTGTCACCCTGGTTTCGTTGTTCCATTTACAGAGCATAGTCAGAGCAGATTTAACATAATTCTTAAGGGCCCTAGTGTTTTCAGAATGGTAAATGAGCATTGGCTTCAACTTAAAGTCATTAGCCCCTAACAAGAGTGTCAGCCTGTCCTTTGAAGCTTTGAAGCTAGGTATTGTCTTCTCCCTTCCAGCTATGAAAGTCCTAGATGGCATCTTCTTCCAATGTAAGACTGTTTCATCTATACTGAAAATCCTTTGTTTAGGGTAGCCACTTCCATCAGTTAGCTAGATGTATTGGATACCTTACTGCAGTTTCTACATCAACACTTGCTGCTTCAGCTTGCATTTTTATGTTATTGAGATGGCTTCTTTCCTTAAACTTCATGAGCCAACCTCTGCTAGTTTCAAACTTTTCTTCTGAAGCTTCCTCACCTCTCTCAGCCTTTATAGAATTGAAGAGAGTTAGGGCCTTGCTCTGGATTAGGTTTTGGCTTAAAGGAATGTTATGGCTGGTTTGATCTTCTATCCAGACCACTAAAACTTTGTCCACATCAGCAATAAGGCTGTTTCACTTTCTTATCATTCATATGTTCACTGGAGCAGCACTTTTAATTTTCTTCAAGAACTTTTCCTTTGCATTCACGACTTGGCTAACTGTTGTAAGAGGCCTAGCTTTCAGCCTGTCTTGGCTTTCGACATGCCTTCTTCACTGAGCTTAATCATTCCTAGCTTTTGATTTAAAGTGAGAAATGTACAATTCTTCACTTGAACACTTAGAGGCCATTGTAGTGTTATTAATTGGCCTGATTTCAATATTGTCATGTTTTAGGGAATAAGGAGGCCTGAGGGGAGGGAGAGAGACAGGGAAAGGGCCTGTCGATGGAGTAGTTAGAACACGCACAACATTTATTAAGTTTGCCATCTTACATAGGCACAGTTCATGTCGCCCTGAAACACTTACAATAGTAACATCACGGATCATTGATCGCAAATCACCATAACAGATATAATAATGATGAAAAAGTTTGAAATACTGAGAGAATTACTAAAACGTGAAACAGACATGAAGTGAACACATGCTGTTGGAAAAATGGTGCTGATAGACTCATTTGCCTCAGGGTTGCCACAAACCTTCAAATTGTAAAAAACTCAAAATCTGCGAAGCACAATAAAGTGAAGCACAGTAAAATGAGGTATGCCTGTATTCATATGTCTCCAATTGTCTGCAAGTGAAATATTTTTTTATGAAGGATTAGACATGCCCACCAGTAAAATCCAGTTGCCACCCAGTTGACTCCAGCTCATGGCAACCCCATGTGTGTCAGAGTAGAACTGTGCTCCATAGGGTTTTCAACGGCTGATTGTTTCAGAAGTAAATCACCAGGCTTTTCTTCCTAGGCACCTCAGAGTGGACTCAAACCTCCAATATTTCAATTCACAGCTGAGTGCATTAACTGCTTGTACCACCCAGGGACTCCAGCTATGCCCCCAGGTGTGGCTAAATGTACAATCTAACTTCAAGTTGTAACCAATAAAAATGAGTCATCACACACTTCTTGATGGAGGACATTATTTTAATTAAGGTATTTGCCTTTTATTGCTATTCATTAAAAAAAAATAGTCTAAATCCTCACTAATTATTTCAATACTCTCAACATCCTAGCTTTGTGAATATTCTCCAGTTCTCTCTCCTTTCAGTTTTTCCCTATTCTCCAGTAAGACATACTGTATTTCATCCAGTCACTTTACTTAGGTGATGTTGTAGTACAAGCCTGCTATGCAAAACCAGTAATCCTGTGGTCCAGTTCTGTTTCCTCCAAGTTTTTCTGTGTGACCCTAGACAGACCAGGAATTACACTGAGTACCTGTTCCCTCTTCATTTAACTAGGGATAATGTTAACTAACCTTGCAAGGTTTTCAAATTTATATGAAATGATGTAATTGTAAGCATCTTTGTATGTGCAGACAATATTAATTTTGTCTGTCCCCCGAACTGTCTTTATTTCTCAGATTCCTGTAAAAAGTAGTCTATAATTTGCCACCTAGCATCTCATTTTAAGTTCGAATGTGAAGATACTTGAACTACAGATAAGTCCTACTGGCTGTTCTTAGGAAGCGTCACAAAATTGTACTATATTTGCAATTATTCCAGGCCAGGTTCTGTCTGATCTGCAGATTCACAAACTAAAAATTTGATCTTGTCTGTCTCTTAGACTAGATCAAACTAAAAAGGATCAAACTAGCGGATGTTTATTCACTGCAATGAAGCTTACAATGGACTAATGGATAATACCAGAGTACTGATTTAATTTACAATAAGAAAATAATTGCCAAGGGGGAGAGATACTCATTTCTCTGGATATTATATTCATTCTCTGCAGGAAGCTACATGGGAAGTCAAATTATAATCAGAACATAGCTCAGTGATCCTGGAATCAGAGCAGGGGTTGCTAGTGATTTGATTGCAGTGCTTAATGGCCTCCTGTTTTCCCAGGTGAAAGTGCTGCATTTCCACAGATGCACCTGCCTACCAAATAGGACAGGCAGTTCCTGCACCAAGGAGTGATATTGTTGTTGTTTGGCGGCATCAAGTCTGTTCTGACTCATAGCAAACCTACATACAACAGAATGAAACACTGCCAAGTCCTGCTCCATCCTCACATTCATTATTATGTTTGAGCACATCGTTGCATTGAGGGTCTTCCTCTTTGTCACTGACCCTCCACCAAGCATGATGTCATTCTCCAGGGACTTGTCCCTCCTCATAACATGTCCAAAGTACGTGAGACAAAGTCTCACCATCCTAGCTTCTAAAGAGCATTCTGGCTATACTTCTTCCAAGACGGATTTGTTCATTCTTCTAGCAGTCCATCATATATTCAATACTCTTCCCCAATACCATAATTCAGATGCGTCAATTTTCCTTTGGTCTTCCTTATTCATTGCCCAGCTTTCATGTGCATATAAGGGTATTGAAAATACCATGGCTTGAGTCAGGTGCACTTTACTCCTCAAGGTGACATCTTTGCTTCATAACACTTTAAAGAGGTCTTTTGCAGCAGATAGGTAGATTTGCCCAACATAATATGTTGTTTGATTTCTTGACTGCTGCTCCCATGAGTGTTGATTGTGGATCCAAGTAAAATGAAATCCTTGACAAATTCAATTTTTTTTTCTGTTAATATGATTTTGCTTATTGGCTCAGTTGTGAAGATTTTTGTTTTCTTTATGTTGAGGTGTAATCCATACTGAAAGCTATAGTCTTTGATCTTCATGAGTAAGTACTTCAAGTCCTCTTCACTTTCAGCAAGCAAGGTTGTGTCATCTGC
The DNA here is from genome assembly GCF_030014295.1 of Loxodonta africana. Classification (NCBI taxonomy): domain Eukaryota; kingdom Metazoa; phylum Chordata; class Mammalia; order Proboscidea; family Elephantidae; genus Loxodonta; species Loxodonta africana. The sequence goes on from NC_087345.1 coordinate 104,779,351, forward strand.
ATGTCACAGGTTGTTATGAATCATCCTCCGATCCTGATGCCACATTCTTCTTCATATAGGCCAGCTTTTCAGATTATTTGCTCAGTTTGCAGACTGAATAAGTATGTTGAAAGGAGACAACCCAGGCACACACTTTTCTTGATTTTAAACCACACAGTATTCTCTTGTTCCATTGGAGCAAATGCCTCTTGGTCTATATACAGGCTCCACATGAGCACAATCAAGTGTTCTTAAATTCCCACTCTTCCCAATGTTATCCAAAGTTTGTTATGATCCACAGAGTCTAATGCCTTTGCATAGTCAATAAAACATAGGTAAACATGTTTTCTGGTATTCTCAGCCAAGATCCATTTGACATCACCAATGATGTTCCTGGTTCCACGTCCTCTTCTGACTCCGGCTTGAATTTCTGACTGTTCTGTGTTGAGGTACTGCTGCAACTGCTTTTCAACGATCTTCAGCAAAATTTTTCTTGTGTGTGGTATAAATGATATTGTTCAATAACTTACTCATTCTGTTGGATTGCCTTTCTTTGGGATGGGCGTGTATATGAATTTCTTCCAGTCGATTGGCCAGATAGCTGTCTTCCAAATTTCTTGGCATAAATAAGTATTTCCAATGCTGCATCCACTTGTTGAAACATCTCAATTCATATTCTGAAAATTCCTGGAGACTTGTTTTTGCCAGTGCCTTCAATGTAGCTTGGATTTCTTCTTTAGTACCATTGGTTTTTGATCATATGTTACCTCCCGAAATGGATGGACATCAATAATTTCTTTTTGGTACAGTGACTCTGTGTACCTTGCATCTTCTTTTGATGCTTCCTGAGTTTTTCAAGTTTTTCTCCATAGAATCTTTCAATATTGCAACTTGAAGTTCGATTTTTTTCTGCAGTTATTTCAGCTTGAGAAATACTGAGTATGTTCTTCCCTTTTGGTTTTCTAACTCAATGTCTGCACATTTCATTATAATACTCCACTTTGTCTTCTTGAGCCACTCTTTGAAATCTTCTGTTCAACTGTTTACTTCATCCTTTCTTCTTTTCACTTTAGCTACTCCATGTTCAAGGGCAAGTTTCAGAATCTCTTCTTTGGTCTTAGGTATCATTCACATGGGCATCTATGTAAACAGTGCCTCCTGGAGTTGTGCAGCAAGAAGTCTTGATGAAAACATTTTTCCCTAAATGGCATTTTAATGAGCACTGCCAATACAAGTTTGCTTGACACCTCCTCCTTTTTTATTTTTAGTGTTTCCACTGATTATCAACTCCCATTATGATCAGCCACTTTCATTTTCAGGTTTTGCATTCCATTGCCTTTGTTTATTTATTTATTTATGTTTTGAAGTTAATGTCCTAAAATCCTTTGAAATGAATTTACAGTAGCAAACATTTTATTTAATACAACATTTGGTTACAATTGAAAGTTTTGATAAGATGTGGAATGGAACTTCCAAAAGAAACAGTGACGTAGGCTATAAAGGTCTTAAAACATCCTTGAACCCAATAATTTAAACCTCCCTTAGCCATATTCACTTAAACTGCTTGCCAGGAGAAAGGAAGAAAGTACTTTTTGTTTTCAGGGGAATGAAGGGTGATTACTCTGTAGAACCAATGAATTTTTCCCTAATTTTGCTACTAATTCTGCAGTAAACTAAATATGAGAAGCATATATACATATATATATATATATGTATATTTAAGGGAAATGGAAGATGAGTTACTCTGTAGAACCAACCAATCATTTCCCTAATTTTGCTACTGATTTTGTAGTTAACTAATTATGAGAAATGCTATATTTTCTTTGCCACCTTACAGTCTGATTATGCATATTTAAAACTTGAAAAATTCCTGCAGTAAATAAACTTGCTTACCTTTGTTCACCTTAGGGTTTCCCAAACTTTTACGATTATGATTTTTTCATAAGACCTGTTAACATCCTTTACCACATACTTTTGGAAACTAGGAACTATTTTCCTCTCATTTTCCAAGTAAGCATAATTGATGTCAAGGTAGAGAAGTACGAGGTAATAGTTCTAAGAGATGAATCATTATATCTGCTCTTAACAAATTGTAAGGTCTTAGCTTACAAGGAAATTAAAGCCCTCTGAGTCTTTGTTCTGCACCTGGTCCTTAATGACCGCATGGGCCTGGCTTAATATTGGCTGAGATGGACCTTCTATGAAGGCTGTGGAGGAGCCACACTTACTGGATGATGAAAGTTTAAGGTTGCATTTCTTATCACTTCATACCAAAATTCAACCCACCAGGAATTAACCTCCACTACTGGTGGGCATATCCCATTGAATTCCCTCTACTGTGAATCTCCTGTGGTTGGTGCTCAATAATCAAGAGTTGATGAAGTTTTGTTTTCCCTGGTGTCTAAACACACACAGATGCACATATACACACTTACACAAAAAAAGGAAGTCAGGTTTTTTTTTTTTAAGTGTATTCAAAATTATTATGACAAAAAAATCCCAATATATTCTTGTCGCACATGTTCATAGATTTTTCTGTTATGAGAGTCTCATCTCCTTAAGAAATTTATGTCACGTTAAATAAAAATATTCTCAGAGTATTTTAGGACAAGGTTTTTCTACATGAACACATTCACTCAAATATTTCATTAGTTTACCACGGGACAGTGATAACTTTCAGGTTTCCAGTTTAACTATCCCAAGTACCTCATGGTATTGATTTGCTTAATCAATCAGCCCAAATGTTTTTTTTTTTTTCTGAAAGTACAATGCAATCCCCACATCCTGTAGTACATGCTAGGAAAAAAGATAATTATATTTTTCTTTTAGTTCTTTCCAGAATGGAGAAGATCAAGAAAAAAGAAAGCTACTATTTCAGAGATACATTGCTTCAGAATGGTCAGAAAAAAATAATAATAATAATAAAAAAAATGAAAGGATGCCCAGAGAAGGACCTCTTACTGCTTAAACAACTCATAGTGCTACACCTTTATGACGATAACTTTTCTTAATATCACATGAGGTCAAAGCCTTCCAACATTCTCTCACTTTCCTTCAGTCTATACAAGACCTCTTTGCATTGTAATATGATAATTGAAGCCATTTTTTACCAGGTGCAATGGACCTACATATCCGTTAAAGGAATTTGTAAAGTGATGTTGTAATGTCTCTAAACAGTCCTTCTAAAAGGTTAAAATAAGGTTTTGGACAATTACAGATAATGACATTCTCTACATAAGGGTTCCACAAACAGAACTAAGTATCAAAACATCCCAAGAACATCCTTAGCAAATTTGAATGATTGTTGGGTTCCTTATTTCTTTAGGCAAGAGGCTGTCAATGCTTAATGGCATCCAAGAGAGGAAGTGGCTATATTAGATGATGCTCAGAGATTCAAGTGAATGGAATCAACCCCAGGTTGAGTTACATGCCTCCTTGATATGCCTCTAATATCCTATGTTGAGCTTGATCACTGACCATATCACACTGCTTTATATTTGTTATGTTTTTATCTCTCTAATTAGACTGTGGATTCGAGAGTGTGGACTTATAATGGACATCTTTGTATCCTAATGCTAAATAAAATATCTGGCACTCAACAAATATTTTCTCAATGAATCAACTGTATCACCACCATCACTAAAGAACTGCCTCTCTCATTTCTTTTACTTTTCAGAACATAACACGATGTTCATGCAAATCTGATTTAAGGTCATAGAGCTTGAGGAAACTTTGATAGAGTGAATATTTATTGAGAATCTATCATGTAGCTAGTGATTTACGCATACTATCCAATGTAATCCTTTCACAAAGGATTATTTAAACAATACAAAGATAATTGTATAGGTGATAAAATGCATTCAGAGAAGTTTAAATAGGTAACACAGCTACTCATTAGCAGGACTGAGATTTGAAAAAAAATCTGTTTAAAGGTGGAGTTCTTTCAAACACATTGTGCTGCATCCTTTAGAAATAATTTCATCCTGTTCTCTCATTTTATTTACAAGAGATCTGAATATTAGAGATACTTACTTCTTGGAAATTATGTAAGAATGATGTTTCCCACTGACTCACTGCATACTCTGTCTCACATCCTATGATGGTGCCTTATACCAGAACCCGCAGACTGGAAATATAAGACTGAAATCTGGCGTTTGTGGTGGTGAGGAGGTGGTAGTAGTTGTGGTGGCAATGATGCAGGTAGTGGTGGTAGGAGGGGCGCAGATGGTAGTCATTCTTCCTGGTTCCTTTCAGTGCAGCCCCTTCTTTTCCAGCATGTAAGATTTGCTCTGATCCTGTCCTTGGTCTAAAAAAAAAAAGGAGTACCAAATAGGACTTTGATATTGACGGTCATTTTTAAGATGTATTACTTGAGATGTTTGTCTGTGAGTGTGTATACGTGTTTTGGAAAACCTGGTGGTGTAGTGGTTAAGTGCTACGGCTGCTAACCAAAGGGTCAGCAGTTTGAATCTGCCAGGGGCTCCTTGCAAACTCTGTGGGGCAGTTCTACTCTGTCCTATAGGGTCGCTACGAGTCGGAATTGACTCGATGGCACTGGGGTGGGATACATGTTTTATGCATATACAGATAAGGGAAATCCTGAAAATAAGAAGGGTGTTTGTGATGGGTGGAAGAGTGATTTAAAAAAAATCAAACATGTTGCCGTCGAGTCAACAGAAAAAAAGCATAAGCATGGTGACGACTATTCTAAGTAATTAAGTTCTAAAATGAAATTTTCTCATGTAAGTCAAGATTTAAAGCTGATTTCAGCTAACACCAAACATGTAAAGTTCTATGCCTTTATAGCATTTCATTAAACAAAAATCATCAGATGAAGAGAAGTTAGCTAAATCCATTATTTAAAATGCTAATGATTTTGATTTTCACTATTCAAAGGGGCACCCTTAATCAGCAGAGAAATTTGTTCTGTTCCTTAGATAGTAGGTAGAACACTTACTGCAGTTCCTCTAATTGTACAAAAATAAACTGAAATTATTTGTTTGAAATGGAGAGGCTCTGCCACTTCTTCCCTTGGCCTCAGTTTTCTTAGCTATAAAATCGAAGGATAAAGTTAAATAACCTCCACACCTCATTTTTGCTTAAAAATTTTTAAGCATAATATTTTTACAATATAAGGAGTAAGGCAACAAAGAGGTTGAAATTGTAGTCTTTGGCAACAGACAGACCTGGACCTGGATTCAAGCACTATTTCCATCCCTTCATCGCTAAAGAATCTTTGACACATTATTTTAACTTATAAAGGTTTAATAACTACACTACCTTTTAAGCAATGGCTCAAACTAGGAAACCTATTCTTGACCTCTCTCCCTTAAGCTTACTCCTGCTCAAGATCAAATCCAATCCAAAATCCTAGCAATTCTATATTCAAATTACATCTTGAGCTTGTCCATTTCCCTCGACACCAGCCCAGGCTTAAAAAACAAACAAATCCTCTGCTGTCGAAGTCTATTCTGACTCAGTCTTAACTGCCATGCTCTCTCACCTGTTTTACTGCAATATCTTTATATGTATCATTTTATAGCCACTCCAATAATCTTCATATAACAGCCAGAAGAATATTTTGAAATTTTTTATTGAATTATGTCAATTTCCAGATTAAAACACTTCAATGTTTTCTCCTTAAACTTAAAATAACATCAAAATACCTAAAGTGGTACCCAAAGCGTTTACACAAAAGATCATTATTCCTATAACACTGACATATTTTCTAAGTTGAATTCCACCTGGAATGTTTTCCACTTAACTCTTTTTTTTTTTAATTGTACTTTAGATGAAGGTTTACAGAACAAACTAGCTTTTCATTAAACAAGTAGCATGTATATTATTTTGTGACATTGGTTACCAACATCAAGGCTAGTCAACACTCTCCCTTCTCGACCTTAGGTTCCTTATTACCAGCTTTCCTGTCCCCTCCTGCCTTCTAGTCCTTGCCCCTGGGCTGGTGTGCCCCTTTAATCTCATTTTGTATTATGGGCCTGTGTAATCTTTGGATGAAGGATGAACCCCAGAAGTGACATCATTACTGAGCTAAAAGGGTGTCTGGGGGCCATACTTCTGGGGTTTCTCCAGTCTTGGTCAGGCCAGTAAGTCTGGTCCTTTTTTGTAAGTCATAATTTTGTTCTTCCTTTTTCTCCAGCTCTGTCTGGGACCCTCTATTGTGATCCCTGTTAGAGCAGTTGTTGGTGGTAGCCAGGCACCATCTGGTTGTGCTGACCTCAATCTGGTGAAGGCTGTGGTAGTTTTGGTCCATTAGTCCTTTGGACTAATCTTCCCCTTATGTCTTTAGTTTAGTTTTCTTCATTTTTCCTTGTTCCTGAAGTGGTGAGACCAGTGGAGTATATTAGTTGGCTGCTCACAAGCTTTTAAGACCTCAGACACTACTCACCAAAGTAGAATGTAAAACATTTTCTTTATAAATTATGTTATGGAAATTGAGCTAGATGTTCCTGAAACCATGGTCTCCACAGCTCTCAGCCCAGTAATTTTGTCCCTCAGGGAGTTTGGATCTGTCTATGGAGCTTACATGACCTTGCCTTGGACAAGTTGTGCTGGATTCCGCAGTATCGTGAACTGTCCTACCCTTCAACAAAGTTATCATTTATCTATTGTCTATTTAGTGTTTTTCCAACCCCACCTTTCCTGTCCCTCGTAACCAACAAAGATTGTTTCTTTTTGTGTGCAAACCTTTTCATAAGTTTTTATAGTAGTAGTCTGATACAATATTTGTCCTTTAGTAACTGACTTATTTCACTCAGCATAATGCCCTCCAGATTCATCCATGTTGTGAGATGCTTCACACATTCATCATTGTTCTTATTATTGCATAGTATTCTTTTGTATGTACCATAGTTTGTTTATCCATTCTTCTGTTGATGGGCACCTAGATTTTTTCCATCTTTTTGATATTGTGAACAATACTGCACTGGACAGTACAGGAGAAGGTTTGCTGTGTCATATGGCATTTCTATTTCTAGCTTTTTAAGGAAGTGCCATATCATTTTCCAAAATGGTTGTACCATTTTGCATTCCCACCAGCAACGCATAAGAGTTCCAATCTCCCTGCAGCCTCTCCAACTTTGCTATTATCTGTTTTTTTTTTTCTATTTGTACCAGTAATGTTGGGGTAAGAAGGTATCTCATTATGGTTTTGATTTGCATTTCTCTAATGGCTACTGATCACGAGCATTTCCTCATGTATCTGTTAGCCACTTGAATATCTTCTTTGGTGAAGTGTCTGTTCATATCCTTTGCCCACTTTTTAATTGGATTATTTGTCTTTTTGTTGTAGAGGTGTTGAACTTTCCTGTAGATTTTAGAGATCAGATGTTTGTCGGATTTGTCATAGCTAAAATTTTTTTTCCTGGCTGTAGGTTCTCTTTTTACTCTTTTGGTGAAGTCTTTTGATGAGCATAAGTGTTTAATTTTTAGAAGACCCCAGTTATCTAGCTTATCTTCTGAAGCTTGTGTGTTGTTAGTTGTGGTTTATATCCTGTTAATGCTGTGTACTAGGGCCTCTAGCGTTGGTCATATTTTTTCTTCTCTGATCTTTATAGATTTTGGTTTTATATTTTAGGTCTTCGATTCATTTGAATTAGTTTTTGTGTAGGGTGTGAGGTATTGGTCCTGTTTCATTTTCTTGCAGAGGGACATCCAATTTTGCCAGCATCATTTGTTAAAAAGACTGTCTTTTCCCCATTTGATGGATTTTGGGTCCTTGTCGAAGATCAGGTGGATGGATTTACATCTGGGTTCTCAATTCTGTTCCACTGGTCAATGTATCTGTCATTGTACCAGTACCAGGCTGTCTTGACTACTGAAGCTGTATAGTAGGTTCTGAGGTCAGGTAGTGCTAGTCATCCTCCTTTATTCTTCTTCTTCAATAGTGCTTTACTCAGGTCCTCTTACCTTTCCATATAAAGTTAATGATTAATTTTTACATCTCCATAAAGAATGCTGTTGGTATTTGGATAGGGATTGCATTGTATTTGTAGACCACTTTGGGTAAAATTGACATTTTCACAGTGTTAAATCTACCTATCCATGAGCAAGGTATGTTTTTTCGTTTATGTAGATCTCTTTTGGTTTCTTGCAGTAGTGTTTTGTAGTTTTCTTTGTATAGGTCTTTTACATCCCTGGTTATGTTTATTTCTTAGCATTTTATTTTTTTAGGGGCTACTATAAATGGTATTGCTTTCCTTTTCATCATTCTCTTAATTGGTGTACAGGAATCCAACTGATTTTTGTATGTTTATCTTGTATCCTGTTACTGTGTTGAATCTATTAGTTCCAATAGTTTTCTTGTGGAGTCTTTTGGGCTTTCTATGTATAGTATCATATTGTCTGCAAATACAGACAGTGTTACTTCTTCCTTAGCAATTTGAATGTGCTTTATTTCTTTTTCTTGCCCTATTGCTCTAACTAGGACTTTCAGCACAGTGTTAAATAGGAGTGGTGAATAAAGGCCATCCTCGTCTTGTTTCTGTTCTCAGGGGGAATGTTTTCAACCCCTCTCCATTAAGAATGATGTTGGCTATGGTTTTGTATAGATGTCCTTTATTATGTTGAGGAATTTCCCTTCTATACCTATTTTATTGACAGTTTTTATCAGGAATGTGTGTTGGACTTTGCTGAATGCCTTTTCTGCATCAGTTGAGATGATCATGTGATTCTTTTATTCATGTGGTAGATTATAATGATTGATTTTCTAATGTCGACCCCCCCTTGCGTACCTGGTATGAATTGCACTAGATCGTGGTGTATTATTTTGATATGATGCTGAATTCTATTGGCTAGAATTTTGTTGAGAATTTTTGCATCTATATTCACAAGAGATATTGGTCTGTAGTTTTTGTGTGTGTGTGTCTGTGTGGTGTCTTTGCCTGGTTTTGGTATCAGGGTTCTGCTGGCTTCAAAAAATGTATTCGGAAGCATCCCTTCTTTTTCTACATTCTGAAATAGTTTGAGTAGTACTGTTTTAAGTTCTCTGAATGTTTGGTAGAATTCTCCAGTGAAACCATCTGGGCCAGGGCTTTTTTTGTTGGGAGTTTTTTTTTTTTTTTTTCTTTTAATTACCTTTTCAGTTTCTTCTCTTGTTATGGTCTATTCAGATTTTCAACATCATTTTTTGTTAAATTGGGTAGGTAGTATGTTTCTAGAAATTTTTCTATTTCCTCTACATTTTAAATTCATTGCAATACAGTTTTCATAGTACTGGCTTATGATCTTTTTTATTTCAGTTGGGTCTGTTATAATGTCTCCCATTTCATTTCTTATTTGGGTTATTTGCATACTCTCTTGTTTTTCTTTTGCTAATTTGGCCAGTGGTTTGTCAATTTTGTTGATCCTTTCAAAGAACCAACCTCTGGTTTTGTTGATTCTATTGTTTTTTATTCTCTATTTCATTTATTTCTGCTCTGATCTTTATTATTTCTTCTGGTGACTGTGGGCTTTTTTTTTTTTTTCCTCTCTTTTGTTTCTATTTATTTGAGTCGTGTAGCTAATGTTTTGGTTTTGTCCCTTTCTTCTTTTTTGATGTGTGCATTTATTACTATAAATTGACCTTGGAACACTGGCTTTGCTGTGTCCCAAAGGTTTTGGTATGATGTGTTTTCATTCTCATTTGATTCTAGGAACTTTTTTATTCCATCTCTGATTTCTTCTATTACCCAGTGGTTTTTAAGCAGGGCATTATTCAGTTTCCATGTATTTTTTTTTTTTCCCTTGCTCTTCCTGTTGTTAATTTCTATTTTGATGACATTGTGATCAGAGAAGACACTTTGTATTATCTCAATGTTTTGGGTTTTGTTGAGGGTTACTTTGTGGCCTAAGATGTGGTCTATTCTGGAGAATGTTCTGTGTGCATTGGAAAAGAATGCGTACTTTGCTACTGTTGGGTGGAGTGTTCTATATATGTCTATGAGGTCAAGTTGACTGATTATGGTCTTTATATCTTTTGTATCTTTGCTGAGTTTCTTTCTAGATGTTTTGTCCTTTACCAAGAGTGGTGTGTTGAAGTCTACTACTATTATTGTGGAACTGCCAATGTTAGAGTCTTTTGTATTTTGGAACCCTGTCATTCGATGCATAAATATTTATTACGGTTACGTCTTCATGATGGATCATCCCATTAATCATTATGTAATGCCTTTCTTCATCTTTTCTGGTGGATTTTGTTTTCAAGTCTATTTTATCTGAGATTAGTATTGCCACTCCTACTCTTTTTTGGTAGCTGTTTGCTTGATAAATTTTTTTTCCATTTTTTGAATTTTAATAAATTTATGTCTTTGTTTTTAAGGTGTGCCTCTTGTAGACAGCATACTGATGAAGCCTGTTTTTTAAATCCATTCTGCCATTCTCTGTCTATGCGTGCATTTAGACCATTTACATTCAGTGTAATTATGGATAGGTGTGAGGTTATTGTCACTTTTTAGTGCTTTTTTTGTAGTGCTGATGTTTTCTTTGTTCCTCTTACTCTCCTGTGCTGAGTTCCTTTTGTTTGTGGATTTTTTTTTTCCATTTCTTTTGTTTTTGTACATATTGTGTTTACTGAGATTTTATGTTTTTCTTCTTTATTTTGATGAGTAGGTTTGTTAACTTTCTTTGCAGTTACCTTGAAATTTACCCTTACCTTCCTAAGTTTGAACCAGTCTTTTATTACTTGGTATTGCCTTGCCTTCCTCTCCATTTGAAAGTTTTATACCTACACCATTTATTCCTTCTTTTATTGTTTTGACGTTGTTTTCATTTACATATTAACTTCTCTGGTTCCCTGTTATAAATCTTTTAGTTTTGATTAATCCTGGAGAGTTCATTACCTAGGTTGGTATCTGGCTGATGCAGTCTCGTATCTTAGATTCAGGGTGTGGTCTGATGTTGTTGGTTCTCAAACTGAAGGAATCCCTTTAATAACTCTTGTAAGTTTGGTTTGCTTTTTACATAATGTTTTAATTTCTGTTTATCTGGAAATGTCCTAATTTCACCATCATATTTGGATGAGAGTTTTGCAGGATATATGATTCTTGGTTGGCAATTGTTTTTCTTTCAAGGTTTTATTTATGTCATCCCACTGCTTTCTTGCATGCATGGTTTCTGCCAAGTACTCAGAGCTTAGTCTTATTGTCTCCACTCTGTATGAGCCTTTTTGTTTTTCTTGAGCTGCTCTCAGGAGTCTTTCTTTGTCTTTGATTTTAGCAAGTGTGATTATGATACGCTTTGGTGATTTTCTTTTGTGGTCTATCCTATATGGGGTTTATTGAGCTTCTTGTATGGTCAGCTTTTCGTCTTTCATGATATTAGGGAAGCATTCCGTCAGCAGTTCTTCATTGATCCTCTCTGTGTTTTCTGTTTTCTCCCCATGTTCTGGAACTCTGATTGTTTGCAAATTTTTGCTTTTGATTGTATCCCACATAATTCTCAGAGTTTTCTTCATTTTCATTCTTTTTTTTTTCTGATGTTTCCTCAAACAAAGTGGTAGCCAAGTATTTGTCTTCAATTTCACTGATCCTGTCTTCCATTGTTTCAAACCTGCTCCTCAGATCTCCTATGACACTGTCCATTTCTTAAATCTTTTGTTTACCTTTTGGATTTCTAATTGCTGTTTTTGTATGATTTCTAGTTGTGAATTTATTTTGACTTCTTTTCTGTATTATTTTCTTGAAATTTTCCATTGTTTTGTCTGTCTTTTCCATGATTTTGTCTATTTTTTCCTCATTTTTGTCTGGTTTTTCCTTTAGCTCTTGTGTAGTTTTGAATAGTAGAGATTTGAATTCACTGTCAGGTGGTTCCAGTGCCTTTTCTTCTACTGGAAAGTGAAGCTGGTGTTTTATTTTGGACACCTACTGGAACCATGCTTTCTTGTTTTTTAAGATGTTTTGATATTGTCTGCTATCTTCAGGACATTCAGCAGCTATTTTCTTCATTTACTGATTGTAGATTTGTTTGTTTCATCCTACTTTTTTGTTTTGATTGGTTATGTCTGAGAGGGTAAGCTGGTCATTCTTTGTTGTTTGCTCATCTGTGGGCATGGTACTTCTCACCACTTTGTCCAATGGGCAGGGCCAGTTGCTCAGCTATGGTAAAGCAGGGCTTTCCAGCAGAAATGGAGTGGCTGGAATGGGTTGTTTGTGACACATACTGGGACCGCCAGGGTGGGTCTGGGGGTCAGTGCCAGGCAAGTCCTGGCAGACCATGCCTGTGCTGCTCCAAGGTACGATGTTCAGTGCATGGTGCAGATATGCAAGAGGGAGGGGGAAGTTGTGATGTGTGGAGCTAAGTAGGTGTGGGAAAGATGAGAAAGTGGAGCCAAAAAATTGCTGAGGGAGCCTACCATTGTAGTGGCACAGACCCAGGAAAGTCATGTGCCAGTGACTTTCTAGCCAGTTGATGAGGCACAGCACATCAAGAAGGGACAGATATGGCACACACAGCTATATGGGTGGAAGAAAGAAAATGAAGAAAGGGAGAGAGAGATAAGAAACTAGATTTAAAAAAGAAGAAGAAGAAAGGCACACATGGCTAGGTGGTTGGGAGAAAGGAATGGAAGAATATATTGAGGAGAAGAAACAGAAAAAGAGAGTTAAAAAAGGATTCCAGGTGGTTGGGAGGAAGGAAATTAAGGGAAGTAGAGAGAGACAAGAAACCAAGGAAAAAAGAAGAGAGAAAAAAATGCCCCCAAGGGATCCCAATGGAAGTAGGTCCCCAGCTGAGGGCACTGCACAGGAGCAGAGATGGCACACAGTGCCAGGTGTTCAGGAGAAAGGTAAGGAAGGAAGGTAGAGGAAGACAAGAAATCAAGAAAAGAAGAGGAAAAAAGATCCCCCAGGAGAGCGCACTGGTGTGGTGGTACAGACTGATGAAGTGGGTCCCCAGCCGAGTGGCACTGCACAGCCCATCTAGAAGGAGCAGAGATGGCACATGTCACCAGGTGTTCAGGAGAACAGAAAGGAAGAATGGTGGAGAGAGCCAAGAAACCGAGCAAAGAAAAAGAAGAAATCCCCATGGGAGCCCATGGGGTTAGTGCAGCCAACTAGGGAAGTGAATCCCAAGACTTTAGGCACTGCACAGCCCTTTTAGAAGGGGCGGAGATGGCATACAGGAAAAGAAGAAAAGTAGAAAGAGACAAAAACCGGGAAATGAACAAAAAGGTAAAAATAAAAAGAAGAAAAAAAATGCCCCCAGGGATCCCATCAGCATGGTGGCGAGGAGTGGGGAAGGGGTTCCACAGCTGAGCAGCACTTCATAGTCTGTCAAGAAGAAGTGGAGATGGCACACAGAGCCAAGTGTTTGGGAGAAAGGAAGGTAAGGAGGTGTGTAAGAGAGAAGAAACCGAAAGAAGCCGAAAAATCATCAACAGCAACAACAACAAAAAAGCACTGAAGGAGCCAGCTGATGTGGGCAGGGAAAAACCAAGCAGAAAGGAGCTGGCGCATCCCTGGCTGAGTGACCTTGGCCCATCTGGAAGCAGCAGAGGCTGACCAGGGGTAAGAAGGGAGGGGTGAGAAAGTGTGTATCAATGGTTACTGGGTGCTCTGTCTCCTGCTGGGAGCTCCGTAAAGCTGCCTTCCTGTACTCTCTGTCTGCTGATCTCAGTGGTTGAGAAGTCCAAGGTGGCAAATCCATGCTGCGTTATCTGATAGGGGACCTCTATTCTGTATCTCACCTTGCTCTCTGTCAGTATCCTGTTCCATTTGGTGCTCCGTTGAGTTCTTCTTCTCTTCATTTGATGTTTAGGGATCCAGGTTTGACATTTGTATCTGTTTTAGTTTTTTTTTTTTTTTTTTTGGTGTTTGCTGTGGAGGGAAGGCATGATGCTTCTGTCTATAGCACTATGTTGGCTCTGCCTCTCACTTAACTCTTTAATTGACTTACTCTTTCTAAACCTTCAGATCTCATTTTACATTTCACTGAAAATTAATACTGATCATTACCATGTTTTCAGACTCAGAGACACCCACGATCCTGATTCTGGCTGTTTCCCTGCATCATGACTAAAGATTGCCCTCCCCTTTGGGGCAGGTGCTTTGCCTGTCCTGCCATAGGTCCCCCCTTCTTCTCTTCCACTCCACCCACCTCCTACCTCAGTTAAGACACTGACATCTCCAGTGTAGTTTGAGCATATAGTTTTGACTCCAAAATGATACTAATATGCCACTTTTAATGATATAGCCATTGTAAAACTGACTTCCCAGTTTCTATACTTCCAAAAGTTAAAAAAAAAAAAAAATGATCAAAATGATTTCAGTTTTACCTCAGTTCTAAAATACTCCTTCAAGGCATTAGGAACTTTTGGATTAGCAATTTTTATCTGTCATGCACACAAAAAAAATTATTTGGTACTCTAAATAAAATAGTAATATTTATTTTTTTAAAAAACCTTAAAATGTTTATTAAAAATGCTTTGATATTCATCCTAAAATAATTTAAGAAACAAAAAGTACCTTCTACCAGGAAATTAGGGATTTAGAGAAATGAAGACAATCACTTTCAGTGTCAATGTACATTTTTCTCAAGCTGCTCTCAGGATTGTTTCTTTGTCTTTGGTTTTAGTGAGTGTGATTAAGATATGCCTTGGTAATTTGCTTTTGGGGTCTATCCTACATGGCGTTTGTTGAGTTTCTTGTATGGTCAGCTTTTCATCTTTCATGATATTAGAAAATTTTCTGTCAGCAATTTTTCAATGATCCTCTCTACATTTTCCATTTTCTCCCCATTCTTGAACTTGGATCACTCGAAAATTTTTACTTTTGATTGTATCCCACATAATTCTCAGGGTTTCTTCATTCTTTTTTCTGATTTTTCCTCAAACAAAAGTGGAAACCAAGTATTTGTCTTCGATTTTGCTGATGCTGTTTTCCGTTGTTTCAAACCTGCTCCACAGACCTTCAATGACACTGTCCATTTCTGAAATCTTGTTGTTTATCTTTTGGATTTCTAATTATTTTTGTATGATTTCTAGTTGCTATTTTGTCATTTTTTTCTGTATTATTTTCCTGAATTCTTCCATTGTTTTTTCTGTCTTTTCCATGACTCTGCCTGCCTTTTCCATGAATTTGTCTATTTTTACCTCATTTTTGTCTGTTCTTCAACTCTTGGATAGCTCTGAATATTAGAGATTTGAATTCCCTATCAGGCAGTTCCAGTGCCTTTTCTTCTACTGTATAATCATCTGGTGTTTTATTTTGGACACCTACTGAAACCATCCTGTCCTGTTTTTTTAATATGTTTTCATGTTGTCTGCTGTCTTTGGGACATTCAGTAGTTATGTTCTTTGTTTATTAATTGTAGATTCGTTTGTTTTGTTCTGCTTTTTTGTTTTATTTGGTTATGTCTGAGCAGTCTGACTGTGTGTTCTTTGTTGTTTGCTCATCGCTGGGCATGAAATTTTCACCTCCTTGTCCAATGGGCAGGACCAGTTGCTTGTCCAATGGGCAAGACCAGTTGCTCAGCTATGGTACAGCAGGGCAGGTCCAGCAGAAGGGGAGGGGCTGGAATGGGTTGTTTGTGGCACGTACTGGGGCCAATAAAGTGGGCTAGGGGTTAGTGCAGGACAGGTCCTGGTAGATGTGCCTGTGCTGCTCAGGAGTGTGAAGTTCAGTGCATGGTGCAGAGAGGCAGGAGGGAGGGGAGAGGTTGTGATGTGTGGAGCTAAACTGAGTGTGGGAAAGAAGAGAAAGAGGAGAGAAACAGGAGCCAAAAAAAAAAAAAGTTCTGAGGGAGCCTGCCATTGGATTGGAGAGTCAAAAAAATGAGAAATGGAGGGAAAAATAAAAATAAAAAAAATAATAAAAATTAAAAAAAAAGAAAGAATGAAAAGAAAATCCCCCAGGGATCCCACCAGTGACCAAGGAAGTGGCTCCTAGGACTCGCGGCACAGCCCGTCTAGAAAGAGTGGAGATGGCACACAGTGCAAGATGTTCAGGAAAAAGGAGAAGAAGGAAAGTAGAGAGACATGAGAAACTGAGAAATGAAGAAAAACAAAAAGGAAAAAAGAAAGAAGAAAGAAAAGAAAAGGGCCCAGGGATCCCATAGTGAGGCTGCACAGACCAGGGAAATGGCTCTCAAGACTTGTAGTACAGCCTGGCTAGAAGGGGCAGAGATGGCATACAGTACCAGGTATTCAGGAGACAGTAAAAGAAAGTAAGTAGAGAGAGACAAGAAACCAAGAAATGAAGAAAAACAAAACGGAAAAAAAAAAAAAAAAAAAAACAAGCAAAGAAAGTCCCCAGGGATCAGAGACTTGCAGCAGCACAGACCGGGAAGAAGTTCCCCAGGTGAGTGGTGCTTCACAGCCTGTCAAGAAGAAGTGGAGATGGCACACAGATCCAGGTGTTTGAGAGAAAGGAGGAGGAGGAAGTGAGAGACAGGGAAGAAAACCAAAAGAAGCCAAAAAAAGCAACACCTGCAACAAAGAAATGGCACTGAAGGAGGCAGCTGGTGTGGATAGGGCGAAACCAAGCAGCATAAACCTGATGCCTCCCAGCCGAGTGACAGCAGCCCTCTGGGAAGTAGGAACTGAGCATGGGTAAGAAGGGTAGGGGGTGGGAAAACGTGTATTGATGGTTATCAGGTGCTCTGTCTCCTGCTGGGAGCTCCATGAAGCTGCCTTTCCACACTCCCTGACCACTGATCTCTTCCAGGAGTCCAAGGTAGTGAATCCGTACTGCGTTAGCTCATAATGGACCTCCACTCCATATCTCTCCTAGCTCTCTGTTCTCTGTCAGTTTCTTATTCCATTCAGTGCTTGGGTGAGTTTTTTATCTCTTCCTTTGACACTTAAGGTTCTAAGATCGATGATTTTCTCAGTTTTACGTAGTTTTTTTCTCAGTTTTACGTAGTTTTTTGGGTCTTTGCTGTGAAGAGACGGCGTGGTGCCTCTGTCTATAGGGCCATATTGGCTCCGCCTCATCACTTCAGGTCTTTTTAACTGTGTTAGTTGTTGTTGTTAGACGCCCTTGAGTAAGTTCCAACTCATGACAATGCTATGTACAACAGAATGAAACACTGCCAGGTCCTACACCATCCTCACAATCATTGTTATGCTTAAGCCCATTATTGCAGCTACTCGGTCAATCCATTTCATTGAGGGTCTTCCTCTTTTTCACTGACTCTCTATTTACCAAGTATGATGTCCTTCTGCAGGGACTGATCACTCCTGATAACACGTCCGTAGTATATGAGACTTAGTCTCACCATCCTTTCTTTTAAGGAGCATTCTGGTGTACTTCTTCCAAGACAGGTTCATTCATTCTTTTAGCAGTCCATGGTATATTCAACATTCTTCACTAACACCACAATTCAAAGGCAGCAATTCTTCTTCAGTCTTCCTTATTTATAGTCCAGCTTTTGCATGCATATGAGGCAATTGAAAACATCATGGCTTTTTCAGATGCACCTTAGTCTTCAAGGTGACATCTTTGCTTTTCAACAATTTAAAGAGGTCTTTTCCAGCAAATTTGCCCAATGCAATGCGTTTTTTGATTTCTTGATTTCTGCTTCCATGGGTGTTGCTTGTTGATCCAAATAAAATGAAATCTTTGCCACCTTCAATCTTTCTCTGTTTAACATGATGTCACTTATTGGTCCAGTTGTGAGGATTTTTGTTTTCTTTATGTTGAGGTGTAATACTGAAGGCTGTAGTCTATGATCTTCCTCACTTTCAAGTCCTCTTCACTTTCAGCAAGCAAGGTTGTGTCATCTGCATACCACAGGCTGTGAATGAGTCCTCCAATCCTGGTGCCATGTTCTTCTTCATATAGTCCAGGTTCTTCAATTATTTGCTCAGCACACAGATTGAATAGGCATGGTGAAAGGATACAAACCTGACAAACACCTTTCCTGACTTTAAAACACACAGTATCCCCTTATTCCATTTGAACAACTGCCCCTTCTTCTATGAACAGGTTCCTCATGAGCATAATCAAGTGTTCTGGCATTCCCATTCTTTGCAATATTATCCATAATTTGTTATGACCCACACAGTTGAGTGCTTTAGCATAGTCAGTAAAACACAGGTAAACAACTTTCTGGTATTCTGTACTTTCAGCCAAGATTCATCTGACATCAGCAATGATGTGCCTGGTTTCATGTCCTCTTCTGAATCTGGCTTGAATTTCCGGCAGATCCCTGTTGATGTACTGCTGCAGCTGCTTTTGAGTGATTTTCAGCAAAATTTTCCTTATGTGTGATATTAATGATATTGTTCGATAATTTCTGCATTCTGTTGGATCACCTTTCTTTGGAATAGGCATAAATTTAGATCTCTTCCACTTGGTTGGTCTGGTAGCTGTCTTTCAAATTTCTTGGCATAGATGAGTGAGCATTTCCAGCACGCTTCATCCATTTGTCGAAACATCTCAATTGGTATTCCATCAATTCCTGGAGCCTTGTTTTTTGCCAATGCCTTCAATCCAGCTTGGACCTTTTCCTTCTGTACCACTGGTTCCTGATCAAGTGCTACCTCCTTTAAATGGCTGAATGTCGACCAATTCTTTTTGGTATAGTGACTCTGTATTTCTTCCATCTATTTTTTATGCTTCCTGCTCTAATATTTTTCCCATAGAATCCTTCAACTTGAGGCTTGAATTTTTTCTTCAGTTCTTTCAGCTTCTGAAATGCCGAGAGTGTTCTTCTCTTTTGGTTTTCTAACTCCAGGTCTTTGCACATGTCATTATAATACTTTACTTGTCTTCTTGGGCCACCCTCTGAAATCTTCTAGTCAGCTCTTTTACTTCATATTTCTTCCATTAGCTTTAGCTACTCAACATTCAAAAGCAAGCTTCAGAGTCTCTTCTGACATCCATTTTTGTCTTTTCTTTCCTGTCTTTTTAATGACTTCTTGCTTTCTTCATGTATGATGTCCTTGATGTCATTCTACAATTCATCTGGTCTTCTGTCATTAGTGTTCAACACATCAAATCTATTCTCGAGATGGTCTCTAAATTCAGGTGGGATATACTCAAGATCATACTTTGGCTTTCATGGATTTGTTCTGATTTTCCTCAGCTTCAAATTGAACTTACATGTGAGCAATTGGTAGTCTGTTCCACAGTCGGCCCCTTGCCTTGTGCTGGTTGGTGATGCTGAGCTTTTCCATCATTTCTTTTCACAAATGCAGTCGATTTGATTCCTGTGTAATCCATCTGGCAAGATCCACATGTATAGTCACTGTTTATGTTGTTGAAAAAAGGTATTTGCAGTGAGGATGTCCTCCGTCTTGCAAAATTCTATCATGCAATCTCCAGCATCGTTTCTGTCACTAGGGCTATATTTTCCAACTATCAATCCTTCTTCTTTGTTTCCAACTTTCAAGTTCCAATCACTAGTAATTATCAATGCATCTTGATTTCATGTTTGATCAATTTCAGACTGCAAAACTTTGTAAAAATCTTCAGGTTTTTCCATCTTTGGCCTTAATGGTTGATGGGTAAATCTGAATAATAGTTGTGTTAACTAGTCTTTCTTGTGGGCATATGGATATTATCCTATCACTGACAGCTTTGTACAGATCTTGAAATGTTATTTTTGACTATGAATGCCACATTCATGGTTAAAGTAATGCACATCCAATCTCTTTTTATCACAATTTTTTGTGTCATTATCTAGAAAACAATAATCTGTAGCACATTTTTTAGCATCCAAATCCTTTGGTAAAATGAAATAGTGATAGAAAGCATAAACAAATAACACAGGCAGAGCAGAACTCAAAGCAATAGCTCCTGAGTCCTTGTAGAATTTACTTAGAAGATATTCCTTAAGAATGGGACGAAGCGTTATGATTGTATTTTATATTTTAGCTTTTTTTTTTTTCTCTTTAACATCCCTAATATCTAGTCAGTGCTTTGCACATAGTAGTTGTGTTGAGAAGAAAGATTTTAATCTGTTAGTAGCCATAGCCGCTTGCTGCTCTGCATTCAATAAAAAGGGTCCCGTATGGTTTGTTGTTAGGTGCTGGCTGAGTCAGCCCAGACTCATGGCACATAGAAAAAAAAGTTTCCTTAACAAAACAAAACATTGTCTTGTCCTGTGCCTTGCAGAGCAGGCCACTATGTTCCAAAGGGTTTTTGTTGACTGATTCTCAGAAATAGATCACCGGGTCTTTCTTCATAGTCTGTCTTAGTCTGGAAGATCTGCTGATACAGCATTATAACAACTTGCAAACCTCCAGGACAGATGGGTGGTGGCTGTGCATAAGGTGCAACGACTGGGAAAGGAACCCTGGTCTCCCACATGAAAAGCGAGAATTCTGCCACTGAACCACCACCCTCCACCCTACTTCCCTAAGTTTTAATTATCCAGCTCCAGGGATGAAAGGAAGAACTGAAAGAGAGGCTCGTGGCATTTACCTTGCAAACCAAACCAAACCCACTGCCGTCGAGTCGATTCCAACCATAATGACTCTATAGGACAGAGGAGAACAGCCCCATAGGATTTCCAAGGGTGTAAATCTTTTTTTTGTGTATGTGCTTTAAGTGAAAGTTTACAAATCAAGTCAGTCTCTCATACAAAAGGCCATACATACCCCACCATGCACTCCCAGCTGCTCTCCTCTTAATGAGGCAGCACATTCCTCCTCTCTACTCTGTATTCTCCATGTCCAGTCAACAAGCTCCTGTCCCCTCTTCCTTCTCATCTCACCACCAGACAGAAGACACCCACATAGTCTCGTGTGTCTACTTGAGCCACAAAGTTCACTCCTGACCAGCATCATTGTCTATCTTATAGTTCAGGCCAATCCCTGTCTGTAGAGTTGGTTTTGGGAATGGTTTCAGTCTTGGGCTATCGAAAAGTCTGGGGACCACGACCATCAGGGTCCCTCCAGTCTCAGTCAGACCATTAAGCCTTGTCTTTTTATAAGAATTTAATATCTGCGTGCCACTGTTCTCCTGCTCCATCAAGGATTCTCTGCTATGTTCTCCGTCAGGGCAGTAATTGGTGGTAGCCAGGCATCATCTAGTTCTTCCAGTCTCAGCCTGATGGAGTCTCTGGTTTATGTGGGTCTTTCTGTCTCTTGGGCTTATATTTACCTTCTGTCTTTGGTGTTCTTCATTCTTCTTTGCTCCAGGTAGGTTGAGACCAATTTATACATCTTAGATGGCCACTTGCTAGTGTTTAAGACCCCAGACGCCTCTCATCAAAGTGGAATGTAGAACGTTTTCTTAATATATTTTGTTATGCCAATTGACCTAGGTGTCCCCTGAAACCTTGGTCCCCAACCCCCCGTCCCTGCTACTCTGGCCTTTGAAGCTTTTGGTTGTATTCAGGAAACTTCTTTGGTTTTGGTTTAGTCCAGTTATACTGACTATCCCTGTGTTATGTGTTGCCCTTCCCTTCACCTAAAAAGAGTTTTTGTCTACTATCTAGTCAGTGAATATCCCTCTCCCTCCCTCCCTCCCCACCCTCGTAACCATCAAAGAATATTTTCTTCAGTGTTTAAACTTTATCTAGATTTCTTATAATAGTGGTTTCATACAATATTTGTCTTTTTGCAACTGACTAATTTCACTCAGCCTAATGCCTTCCAGATTCCTCCATGTTATGAAATGTTTCACAGGTTCATTGTTGTTCTTAATCATTACGTAGTATTCCATTGTGTGAATATACCATAATTTATTTAACCATTCATTTTTTGATGGGCACCTTGGTTGCTTCCATTTTTTGCTATTGTAAACAGTGCTGCAATGAAAATGGGTGTGCATATATCTGTTCATATGAAGGCTCTTATTTCTTTAGGGTATATTCCAAGGAGTGGAATTGCTGGGTCATATGGCAGTTCTATTTCTAGTTTTTTAAGGAAGCACCAAGTTGATTTCCAAAGTGGTTGTGCATTTTACATTCCCGCCAGCAGTGTATAAGTGTTCCAGTCTCTCTACATGCTCTCCAACTTTTATTATTTTGTGTTTTTTGGATTAATGCCAGCCTTATTGGGGTGAGATGGAATCTCATTGTAGTTTTGATTTGCATTTCTCTAATAGCTAATGATCACGAGCATTTCCTCATGTATCTGTTAGCTACCTGAATGTCTTCTTTAGTGAAGTGTCTATTCATATCTTTTGCCCATTTTTTACCTGGGTTATTTGTCTTTTTGTAGTTGAGTTTTTGCAGTATAATGTAGATTTTAGAGATCAGGTGCTGATCTGTAAATCTCTGCAGAAGCAAATTGCCACATCTTTCTCCAATGGGGAAACCCTGGTGGTGTAGTGGTTAAGTGGTTAAGTTCGAATCCACCAGGCACTCCTTGGAAACTCTCTGGGGGCAGTTCTACTCCGTCCTACAGTGTCGCTATGAGTCAGAATCAACTCGACGGCCCTGGGTTTGGTTTTGGTTTGGTTCTCCAGTGGAGCTCCACAACTACAGGCAGTCCCTATGTTACGAATGTCCAACTTACATACAACCCATAGTTACAAACCAACCCCTGTAAAGCCTATTATATTAAAAATTTGAGGTACATACAATGGTTCATAATAACAAATGGGTGCTACTTTGCAATGCACATCATAACATTATTATTATTACTACTGTATTATCACTTTAAAGATGTTTTAGTGCATCTGGAAGTTTTTCTTTAATGTTTTTTATGCACAGAAAGGTACACTATGTACTACACCTACTCCACATTTATCGACTATCTTATTATCCAACATTTCACATTTACAATATAAAAAATCTATTATCCAGCTATTTTGCACATCACCAAGGTAGCGGGCATGGCAGCAATGGCATTGGAGAATCTCCTCCCTGGAAGAAAGTCTCCTCCGGATGCTGGGCCAAGCTGCCTAGGCCTCTGCCCCCTTTAGCCACTGGGGGCGCTGCGTCCAGCTGCTCTGTGGAGCTGGCCTCCTCAGTGGCCATGGCCTGTGGGCAGGTGCACAGGCAGCATTGAGCCATAGAGCCATAGGAAGCCTGATCTGGATTCATAGCCTGAGGTCCTGCAGCTAAAATTGCTGTGGGGTGGGAAGAGAGGAAAAAAAGAGGCATCAGAGAGGGTGTTTGGAAGAAATGCGTTTGAGTTTAATGACATCCCACAGTGAGCTGAACTGTGGCTGAAGCCTCCTCCTTGGTGGTGCTTGCTGTTCGACTAGGCTCCTAAAGCCCTCACTGAAAGCCCCGACCCTCAGTGACTTGCTAGGCCCAGAGTGCGGAACAGACTCCTGGATCATGAATGCAGAGTTTACAGGGGTGAGAGTAGAGCCCTAGATGAAGCTCTGCTAGGGGAGCTCTGACCCAGCACAGAAGGAAGGTGAAGTGGTTAAGCCATGGGCGCTCCAGTCACACAGCCAATTTTTACCCAGCTTTGATTCTTCTAAGCCTCCGTCTCTGCAGAGGAATAATCCATAACTGGACTTGTAATGGTGATGTGCACCTCAATAAAGCTTAACTGTTATTATTTCTATGATCATATTTTCTAAACAAACAAAAAATCAGACAAATGGTTGGTCTGAGAACAGGAAAAATAAACTCCATTTTTGCATAATGACCTGGGCTTTGGAACCTTACCATGTCAGTAAGTGAGGAGTGGGTGTATATACTAAGACAAACCTTCGACTAACTGACACTAGATATGACCAATACCTAACTGTTCTGATTTAGGTACAACTTTGACTTAAAGACAGGCTTGGGAACTGAAGTCATTCCTAATCTGGGGACTGCCTGTACTCACCAAAGAAAGAGGTTACAATTGAGATAAGAGATGGGCGGGTGAGGGGGGTTAACAGAATGTCTTAATTAAGGAAGAAAAAGAAACTTTGTGGATTGAGTTTGAGAGACCTTTTCAGAAACTTGAAGTAGAGGAAGAAAGAATGTTTTTCAATAAAATGTCTTTCAGATATCAGGGAGGGAAAGAGAAAGAAATTCAAGAAGTTTAGTTGTATGCTATGAATGTAACCACTGCGATTTTTTTAAGAGAAAGCAATACAAATATTAAATTGCTTTCTTTTTTAAAAAAAATTCTGGATTGATATTTGACAGGTTTGGGCATCACATGGTTCTGGCGTCATTTTGAGTTTCACAGTGATAATAATTTTCCAAAGTTGTTTGACTGCTGAAGTAACATTTAAAAGTCAGAGACATGACTCCTACCCTTTTCACCACTTTTGTGGAATTTAAATGCATTCCATTTTCAGTTCTATTGCGTAAAAACCACCATGTTATAACACTCTCAAACTGTATAATAATGTACACATGAATAGCTTTTTATAGGTTATAAAACAGTGTATATTTATAACATCATTCATCCTTAAAATAATTAGGTAAGGTATGTAGGGTAGATATCATCTCCATTTTATAAATTAGAAAATGTAAGCCCCTAATAGCAAAATACCTTGCTCAAGTTCATGAAAATATGTATGTAGAAACTGGCAGAGTAAAAACTAAAATTATGTCTTAGGATTCTTATTGCAGAGTTCTTTAAATGGATGACAGACTCTACAATTCTTACTTAATTAGAGAGAAATGTAGAGTTTTTTTTGTTTGTTTGTTTGTTTTTTATCACTTTGGCATCTTTATTAACAATCAGTTGGCCTTATGAGTGTGGGTTTGTTTCTGGAGTCTCTATTCTTTTCCACTGATCTATTTATCCTCTTGCCAATCACACACTGTCTTGAATACTGGAGATTTATATTAAGTATTGAAGTCAGTTCATGAAAAGGATCTCTATTATTTTTTCAAGATTGTTTTGCTCTTCTGTATTTTTTGTATTTCAAAATAAATTGTGGTGCTCTGGTGGCACAGTCGTTAAGAGCTTAGCTGCTAACCAAAAGGTCAGCAGTTCAAATCTACCAGCTACCCCCTTGAAGCCCCATGTGGGCATTTTGTTATGTCAAACAGTGTTGCCATGGGTCAGAATCAACTCGATAGCAACTGGTTTTTGTTTTTTAATATAAATTTTGGAAATCAACTTGCCAGTTTTTACCAAAAAAAAGTGCCTGCTGGAGTTATTTTCATCGGGATTGTGTTGTATCTATGGATAATTTCGATGAAAATCAACATTTTTAACGATATCGGGTCTTCCAGGATACATCTTTTTTTTTTTTTTTTAAATTGTGCTTTAGATGAAGGTTTACAGAACAAATTAGTTTCTCATTAAACAATTAATACACATATTGTTTTGTGACATTGGTTGCCAAACCTGTGGCGTGTTGACACTCTCCCATTCTCGATCTTGTGTGCCCCATTTCCATTCATCCAGCTTTCCTGTCTCCTCCTGCCTTCTCGACCTTGCCTCTGGGCTGGTGTGCCCATTAGTCTGGTACTTGGTTGAGCTAAGTGTATTATTATTTGTGTTATCGGCCTGTTTCATCTTTGACTGGAGGGTGAACCTCAGGAGTGACTTCAGGACTGAGTTAAAAGGGTATCCAGGGGCCATACTCTTGGGTTTCTCCTTTCTCTGTCAGACCAATAAGTCTGGTCTTTTTTTGAGTTTGTATTTTGTTCTACATTTTTCTCCAGTTCTGTCCAGGACCCTCTATTGTGATCCCTGTCAGAACAGTGGGTGGTGGTAGACAGGCACCATCTAATTGTGCTGGACTCTGCCTCGTGGAGGCTGTGGTAGTTGTGGTCCATTAGTCCTTTAAACTACTCTTTTCCTTGTGTCTTTGATTTTCTTCATTATCCCTTGCTCCAGATGGGGTGGGACCAGTGGAATATCCTTAGATGGCTGCTCACAAGCTTTTAAGACCCCAGATGCTAGTCATCAAAGTAGGATGTAGACCATTTTCTTTATAACCTACGTTATGCCAATTGAGCTAGATGTTCCCTGTGACCATGGTTCCCAGCCCTCAATCCAGTGATTTGGTCCCTCAAGGATATTGGATGTGTCTATGCAGCTTACATGACCTTGCCTTGGTCAAGTTGTGCTGGCTTCCCCAGTATTGTGCACTGTCTTACTTTTCACCGGTTACCACTTATCTATTGAGAAGTTTTTTTTTTTTAATGTTTAGCTTATGATTTTTCTTTTTCTCTTTTTAAAATTTTCTAATTTGTTAAAGGACTCGGTAGGCTACAAGTATTAGTCAACTACAAGGTTTGAAAAATAATTCCCATTGGCTATCTCCCGCTGCCAATGCTATCGCCTGCCCCGTGCTTTTCTGAAAGGAAGTGTCCTTTCTTACTTTCCTTAGTTGAATTGAAACTTTGCTACTTATAAGCTATGTGGCCTTGGGCAAGCTATGCAACTTGTCTTCAGTTTCCTCATGAATAAAATGGGATTGAAAATAGTGCCAATCTCACCAGGTTATTGTGAGGCTATGATGTGATATCACAGACTGTGACTCAAAGTAAGCCCTCAGAAAATGTTAGCTATCCATATCATCTTCCCATTTCCTTTTTTTTCTTTCGCCATTTACCCTATCCCAACCTGCCCAACCACCTTATTCTTTCATTTCAATCTCTAAAGAGCAAGCTACATTAAAATATCAGTTTTTGTTTTCTGTTTGTCTTTTCCTCATTAAACCAGTCAACCCATGGCTCATTTCAAATACTAGTCCAAATGGATAAAACCCTCTCTACCCTCCAAAAAGGAAAAATTTTAGTCATATATTAGTTTTGGTTTTTTAATGAGATAAAATACTTTCCATGTAAATTGTCAAAAATACCAACTCATTATTACCAGAAATATCAATTCAGTACTACAAGATGAAACAAACAGCATATAATCTAACTAACCTGAAAAAGACCAAACCCACTGCTGTCGAGTCAGTTCCAACTCATATCAACCCTATAAGACAGAGTAGGAGCTGGGTGATGGATTCAAACTGCCAACCTTTTAGTTAGCATCCATAACTCTTAACCATTGTGCCACCAGGGCTCCAATCTAACAAACAGTGTGCTAAAATCCAGAGTAATTTGGAGGCAGCCTCAGTTTAGGCATTTTAAAGTCATGTTTACCTCAAATATCTTTTACATGATTTTATATAATATTAGTAAAAAAAAAAAAAAAGTATAATTTTAATAGCCTTACCTTGGGCAGACATTTTTATTTTTGAAACTTCACTGTTTTCTCCAGTATTATGAGCCATAATACATTTCTCTGCAGTTTTGTTTTCTTGAAGAATACAGATAGGAACACCTTTAATGTATGGCATATTGCCCAGTTAAGTTCAATTATTTCATCAAAGTTACTGTTGAAAAATAAACATAAAATAACAGACATTACAAGTTATTGAAGGAGCTTAATTTAAAAGCTTAATTCTTTAGTAAATGTTTTTGGGTCATTCTGATTCCATCAACTTTTAAAATGTTTACCAATTATCTACTGTGTGTAAAACCCTGATCTAGATGAGGCAGGTGGTGGGAAAAAGAGCAGGTGGTAAGACTAAACCCCTGGTCTCCCACTGGAGGTTAGGACTAAAAGAAGGATAAGACAAAAAACAGAATACATGGGAAAAGATAATGTAATTCGTGAGAAGGGCTATATAATAACTGTCAAGGAAATCTTAAAAGAAAGAGCGACTACGTTCCACAGTGGATGAGGAGGAAATTGCCAAGTGGCTTGATGGAGACTGGGAAGTTCGAGCTGGGCCTGGAAGAATGTAGACAGTTAAGGCAGTGGGGGCACGGGGGGGTGGGGGTGGGGGTGGGGGTGGGGAGAGGCTCACATCACAACCTTTTCAAGAAGAGAAGTGGCATGAGACTAGAAGAACACAAACTTGTATTTAAATTAACAATGAATCTCCCTGTTTGTTCAGTTTAAGGCAAGATGGAGGGGGAAAGGCTTTTTAGAAGTAAATTATAGGGGCCTTTCAAAGCTTAATTTAAACTTAATTTCATAGCCAATAAGAAGCTGCATAATCGGAGCTCTGCTTTAGAAAAATTCATCTGTCAAGTGCAATTAAAATGAATTGAAAGGGAGATGGGTATAGAAAACTAACAACAACTGTTTCAATTAATGTAATAAGGGCCTGAGATAAACATGAGAATATCAGAATGTCAAGTAGGTAACAAAGGTGAGCAATATTGAAGAGGTAAAATTTACAGAAACATTTTTAAACTTTGAAGTATAATGTACATGCTAAAAGGTACACATATTTTAAGTTTATTCTGAAGTATAAATAAGCTCACTGAATTTTCCCAGACCAGTTCCCAAATCAAGGAAGCCTTGTAACCTCAGGAGATTCCAGTTCCTGTCCCTACCTTCACCAATTATACTCACCTTTAACAGCATATTTTGAACTGTATTTACATTTTATATAAATAGAATTATCCATGATACTTCTTTGTACCTGACTTTTTCCACTCAGCTTCATGCTTGTGAGATTTACATCTAAGTACAGTAGTTGGTTCATTCTTATTGTTGTATGGTATTACATAAAATAAAAATGTCCCACAATTTATCCATTTAACTGTTGGTGGGCAAATGGGTAGTTTCTAGTTTGGAGTGATAACATACAATGCTGCTGATGAACTTTCATGTACATGCTTTTTGGTGAATATATGTATGTATTTCTGTTGGATATATGCCTAGGAGTGGAAGATGGACCTATACCTCACACCACATACAAAAAATAACTCAAAATGGATCAATGATCTAAATTAAGGACTAAAACCACAAAACTCTTAGAACTGAACATATAGGGATAATGCTTCAAGACTTAGTTTTCAACAATGGATTCTTCGATATGCCACCCAAGGCTCAAGTAACAAAAGACAAAATAGACAAATTAGACTTCATCAAAATTAAAATATTTTGTGTATCAAAGGACTTTATTAACAAAGTGAAGAGACAACCAACAGAATGGGAGAAAATATTTGAGCATCATATATCTGATAAATGTTTAATATTCAGAACCTATAATGAACTCCTACAATCCAACAACAAAAAGAAAAACAACACAATCAAAAATTGGGCAAAGAATTTGAATAGACATTTCACCAAGAAAGATATACAATGACCAAAAAGGACAAGAAAATATGCTCAACATCGTTAGTCATTAAACCAAACCAAACCAAACCAAACCTGCTGCAGTTGAGTTGATTCTGACTCATAGTGACCCTACAGGACAGATTAGTATTGCCTCCATAGGGTTTCCAAGGAGTAGCTGGTGGATTCAAACTGCCAATCTTTTGGTTAGCAGCCTGAGCTCTTACCCACTGCACCACCAGAGCTTCTCATTAATCATTAGAGCAATGCAAACCCAAACCAAAATGAAATATCACTTCACCCCTACTAAGATGGCTATGGAGAAATTGTAATCCTCATCCATTGTTTGTGGGAATGTAAAATGGCAGTCACCATGGAAAGCATTTTGGAACTTCCTCAAAAAGTTAAACAGAATTACCACATGATCCAGCAATTGTACTACCAGATATATACCCAAAAGACTTGAAGGCAGGGGATCAAACAGGCACTTGTACACCAATGTTCATTGCATCATTATTCACAATAGCCAAAAGGTGAAAACAACCCAAGTGTCCATCAAAAGATGAATGGATAAACAAAACGTGGAACGTACATGGAGCATTATTCAGCAATAAAGAGAAACAAAGTTCTGATACATGCTATATCACCTTGGGTGAACCTTGAAAACATTAACCAAAAACCAAACCCGTTGCCCTCGAGTCAATTTTGACTCATAGTGACTACAGGACAGAGTAGAACTGCCCCACAGAATTTCCAAGGAACAGCTGGTGGATTCGAGCTTTTGGTTAGCAGCAAAGCTCTTACCCACTGTGCCACCAGGGCTTCACTTGAAAACATTATGCTGAGTGAAATAAGTCATACATACAAAAAAACAAATGTTGCGTGATCCCACTTATATGAAACATTTAGCATACGCAAATGCATAGAGACCAAAGTTTATCAGTGGTTACCAGGGGTGGGTGGAAAGGGGAAAAGGAGCATTATTGCCTAAGAAGCACAGACTTTCTGTTAAAGATGAGGAAAAAAATTGAAATGGATAGTTTTGATGGTTGTATAACATGGTGAACATAATTAATGTCACCAAATTGTACATGAACAAAAGGCTGAAATGGCACATTTTTTGTTATATATATATATTTTACCAAAATAAAATAGAAAATAAATTTTAAAAGAAAGGATCTCCCATGTCAGTTAATTTACACAATTATTTTCAATTTTTATTGTTTTTTAAAGACATCAAGAACGCATTTGCTAATTCAACATTTTTCATGTGTACAATTCAACAACACCAGTTACAATCAGTTGTGTTGTGCAACCATCACCAATATCCATTGCTAAATTTTCCATCCCCAGCAACAAAAATACTATGCTATGTAAATAATGATTCCCTGTTTTCCCTTCCCTCCCATCTCTAGTAACCACTATTAAACTCTAATCTCTGTACCTTTGTCTTAGTACTTCAATTCGTGAAATCGTGCAATATTTGTCTTTTTGTGATTGACTGATTTCACTCATAATGTTTTCAAGGTTAATCTATGTTGTGGTATGTAACAGGATTTCATTTCTCTTTATGACAGAGTAATATTCCATTGTATGTATATACCAAATTTTGTTTATCCATTCATGTTGACAGACATTTGGGTTGTTTCCACTTTGGCTATTGTGAATAGTGCTGCAATGAACACTTGTATACATGTGTCTGTATGTGTCACTGCTCTCAAGTATCTTGGGTATATACCTAAGAATGGAATTGGTTGTCATATGGTAGCTTTATATTTAACTTTTTGAGGAATGGCCATACCATTTTCCAGAGTGTCTGTACCATTTCACATTCCCACCAGCAATGGACAAGGGTTCTGTTCTCTTCATATCCTAGCCAACACTTGGAATTTTCCTTTTTTTTTTTTTAACCTTAGCCATTGTAGTGGGAGTGAAGTGGTATTTCATTATGGTTGGTTTTGATTTGCATCTCCCTAATGGCTACAGGCTGCTGTGAGCCAGAATCCATTTTGGTTTGGTTTAATGGCTAATGCCTATGTGGCAGTTCTACTCTGTCCTATAGGGTTGCTATGAGTCAGAATCCCCTGGAGAGCACACAACAGCAACGACCACAGCTAATAAGGTTGAGCTTCTTTTCATGTGCTTGTTGGGCATTAATTTACACAAATTTTTAACTAGAAAAATGTTTCATTGAATACACATAAGGTACTTAGAGGTTGAGATAAAATTTTCTGCTGATTTTAGAAAAAGAAAACATTTAAGTATTGGGAGTAAATTTATGGGTGAGTGTAAAAACAGCTTGGGGTCAGTCTCTGACCTCCTCCAACCCCACAAGGGGGAAGGAGAACCAAGATCAACAGCACAAGGCTGACTCCCATGAGATGGAAGCCAGAGAAGGTGCCTTTCTCTGCCATCTTTACTAATTCTGACACCACCCATCCCTCACACAGCACTCTCTGCTTCTCTGCTGGGTTCGATAATTCACTGCAGTGGTCACACAGAAGTCACAGACCATAAATTATGGGGTTTATTAGGGAAGTTACAGTTACAATTCAGGCTCAGGAACACTCAGGATATAGTTCTTCCATCAGGACAGCCTCTCCCCAGCTGTGCTCATAGGCACAGTCTCCCTGGCCCTCAGTCTCTGCCCAAAGGCATTCAGTTTTCTCTCTCCATGGGCCAGGAAGCCCACTATGCCATCTCTTGCTGCCAGATCTTTGCTGCTGGGTCTCTCCTCCTGGACACTCCTTCCTTGGTGGTGGTGTGCTCCTCCTCTCTGGTCTGGAATTGGCTCATTTTTAAGGCAGAACTGACCAATCCCTTTGGCAGGCCACAATTACCTATCACACAATCACCTAGATGGGAGTTACAAGACCATGGCTAGAAAGGCCACACACAGAAGTAATTAATTGCACCTCAGGTAGCCAGGAAAAGACCCAGAATCTAACTTATACCACGGCATCTTCAAGTTCCCATATGTTCTCAAGTAACATTTTGCAGTATTCTCTTTCTAATGAGCAGAGGATATGCTGTTTAAGCAGTCCTTTGGTAATTGGAGGCTATGACTGTCAAGTAAGAAAACAATCAGAATAGACTCAGAATCCTTTGAGAATGTCTACCTCTGCAAAGTGATATATCATTCCAACTCTGTGCAGTGCTGTTTTAACTTTTTTAGCATGTCTCAGAATGTTAAGCATGCCAAACACGGAATTTTGAAGATATAATACCTCAATTGATTCAAACTTCAATGAGTTGGAACTTGACCTGGATATAATGTTTTCTTTTTCACTAAAATTGAATTTAGATTAAAATGCTTTTTTCTTTTTTAACGCCATGGAGCAGAAAACCTGACATTCTTAATGTAGCTAGTGTCTGACATCAGCTACCACTTTAAGAAACATTTTCTTGCCAGATTTTTGACAGAGCTTTCATTAGTTTCTGCCCACTGGCAGAGAATAAGGGAACACTTGCTTAGAAAATTCCAGCTAGTGGTAAATCTAATAGGAAACAACTCAAATATAAATCATATCACTGACAAGGAAAATAACTTTAATTAGCGTTTCTATTTATACATAATTTTTCAGTGTGCAAAACCAGGAATCTAAAGATGAAAATGTAATTGGTGGGAAAAAAAATACCAGTTTTCAGGTGAGTTTTGAGAGCATCAACAGAAATAGAAATACTAAATTTTGATGTAAGTAGATCACCTCGAGTGCATAACAGAAAAATAAAGAAAATGAAGACGAATTGAGGAAAAAAAAAAAAAAAAAACAAGAATAAAAAGATGGAGGAGACCCAAGAAGACAACTGTGATTGCTATGTAATAGTAAGAGAAAGACCAATAGGTTAGAAGTCAGGAAACTTGATGTTGGTTTCAGCCCTGTTGCTAAATCCTTATTTGATTTGGGGCAAAGTGGGTACATCATCTCTTGGAGTCAATTTCTCTACCCATTACATTGGGTTCATAGCATCTGAGATCTCTTCTAGCTTTCAGGTTCTATGAACCCATAAGATGAATAAAGTAGGTGGAAAAACATTTTGAAAACCATAAAACTCTATGAAATGGCAAGGTGTTATTTGGATTGATATTTCTTACCTAAAGAGGAGAACAGAGGCACATTTCACAGCTGTTACCAACAGTGTGGAGATTTCATAAGCAGCTGTAGCATCTGCAAGTTGTTTCAGGCCAAGCCTTGCAGGAATGAGGAGCTTCACACTCAAACGATTGCTAACAGGGATGGTGCTAGTTATGGCCTGGATACACTGGAGAATTTGGAGCAACACATAAGGCTGGGTCAGGACTGTAGCAGAACTCAGATTCTTGTAACCCCTTCTTGAAAGCAGACATACAATAGGACACTTTTTATAGTAGAATTTTACATCCAGTCTATGAGAAGACTGAAGAAATTCCAGGCATTCTCACAGATTGACTTTCTTCAACTGACCTTTCTTGTCCTTTAAGCATCAATGGCTTCATGGACTACCCAGTACCCAGTGCCGTTGAGTCCATTCACTAAGACTTCTTTATTCTTTAAGAAAACAGGAGGAATAAACCATGATCAGTTATTATTTACCAATGTCTACACATTGGTAAATAATACATAGAACTCATCATCTCGGAATTCTGAGCTCAAAATGAGGTACAGGAAGGCTGGAGGAGTGACAAATAAGCACTTGTAAGGCAATTTCCTGTTTCAGTTTAAGTTTCCCTGAACTCTTTTTTTCTCCCACACAGCTTCTTTTTTTTTTTCTTATTTATTTATATACTAACTCATTAAGTATGTAATAATTCACATCATCTACCATAAATATAATATAAAAAGGCATCTATTAAAAAGTTTGCTCCTGTCCATCCAGTTTTTATCTTCTGCCCTCTATAGACAACCAATCTTATCAGTTGCTTCTGTATCTATTCAGTATTTCTTTATGCAGATCCAAATAATTATATATGTGTGTTTGTATATTCATATCTCCCCCTTCCTTAGATAAAAACCTTCATACTAAGTATACACTCTCGTGCCCCTGTCCTGAAACTTTTCTAATATAGCTGCCATTTAGACAGTTTTTAATGTTATAGTCACATGGTCCCATCTATAGTAAGCAAAAAAAGCCAAGTGTGATTTATTGAAAAGGTTATTGCCCTTCTGAGGAGGAAATTAAATCCTATGTGGCAATTTTAATGTTAAAGTAAATTGTAGTACTGCAACATAGCCTTGACCCTAAGCAATAATCTCATCTCACTGCCTTGAACATTCTGTTGGAATTTGATGTCCTTAATATTCTAAAGAAATCATCACATAAAAGTACTTAAAAAAAAAAAAAACTAGTTGAATTTAATTCAAGAAGAAACTAAGTTGCTTTGTTTCTGTTTCTTTTTAATTTAAAAAATGAGAGGATGAAGGAAGTAGCTTGGATCATAAAACTAAGTAATAGAGAGGGGAAAGATGGACATTCTATCAAACTATTGCTCCCCTATCCAACTATCCATTCATTTGTCAAGGATTGTTGAGCTTCTGCTATATTCCAAAAAAGACTCTAGGCCCTAGGGATATAATGATGAAAAAAATCAAGTTCCTGCCAGCTTGATGCTTCTATGTTAATCCCTGGTACATTCTATCATCCCAAACAAGGCACACTTATCTTTCACCCATATTATTGCTATGACCCCTACCTCTTGCTTCTAATTGTCTATCCTTCAATCTATACTCAAAAGAGTACACAGACTTCTTTTGTTAAAAGATAGGTTAGATCATGTCCCTTCTGCTTCAAACTCTTCAATGGTTTCTCATCCTATCTGCCTAAGAGCCAACATTCTTAAAATGCCTACATGCTCTAGTTCCTTTACTTCTTCGTGAAATCACATAATAAATGAAAACATTATGTAATGTTAGAGAGTAAAGACTATGAAAAAATTAGAGTAATATATGGGGCATATATTTATCCACTCAGCAAATTAGTAAGTACTTACTATCAATTAGTGGTTCCACTTCTTTAGATTCCAAGTATGGGAACAGTTATGATAAAACTCTAAATACAAGCATTGGTTAAATTACCATAGGTTTCCATCAGTAAGAGTCTTCACATAATTAAAGGAAATGGATAAGTTTACATACTTTCTTTACTTTTCTTGTATCATTGTCCTATGTTGCTCTTAGTTCAGAAACCATACCAAGGCGGGGCGGAGGGGGGAGTTGAAAATAGTAGATCTGGCTAAGGCTGAATTGAAGGTGTTTGATTCTTTCTTTTGGAATTTCTTAGAGTTCAGAGACAGTGCAGTGATAATTTGATATCTTATAAATCACGATTCATTTATTGTTTTGTTTTACAAATCAGTGAAAAGATTCTAACTATACCTTTCTCATTATACCCAAACAAGGAGTAAAGGGGGGGGGTTGACTTCATTTGCTTCCACATGTGCTGAATCAGATATTAAACGCTGGAGACAATTTTCAGCCAACTGAAGGGAAAGACTTTGAGATTCTTGTATGTTTTATATCCTTCCATGTAACATTTGCAGTAGGCTTTTTTTTTTACTGCTAGAATTGCCACATGATGTATTTAAAAAGTACTCTCAGTTCCTTGAAGAAAAGTAGTTCACATTATTTACCACAACTGTTAAGGGTTATACCAAACCTTTAATATAAATACTGTAGACACTCAAAAATATCTATTGAATTAATCAATAAATAAATGAACAGATATAAGTTTTTGTTGTATATGAGGACCAAGAGTATGAAGAGAAGAATCAGGACCATCTAGTAGATTTGGGACAGGATAGGACAGGAGACACTCTTTCTTTGGAATTCCTTATTGTAACACGTGCTGAATTTGTGCTTTAGATCTCTGGAAGCAGAACGGGTAGCAAAATGAGCATGGATTTTGTGGTGTGGCAACTTTGAGCTCATACCATGGCACCCCACCTACCGGCTGAGTGACCTTATGCAAGTTACTTCAGTGGTTCTCAGTTTTCCTGTCTGTAAAATTGGACTTATACTACCTATCACACAAGAACCTAGCGAGAATTAAAGGAAATAATGTCTCTTGGTGCTGTTATAACAAAAATACCACAAATGGGTGGCTTTACCAAACAGAAATGTATTTTCTCACAGTTAAGAAGCAAGACTGTGTCTTACATACTTTGGACATGTTGTCAGGAGGGATCAGTCCCTGGAGAAGGCCATCATGCTTGGCAAAGTACAGGGTCAGTGGAAAAGAGGAAGACCCTCAATGAGGTGGATTGACACAGTGACTGCAACAATGAGCTCAACCATAACAATGATTGCAAGGATGGCGCAGGACTGGGCAGTGTTATGTTCTGTTGTGCACAGGTCACTGTGGGTCGGAATCGACTCAATGGCACCTAACAACAAGAGGCTAGAAGTCCGAATTTAGGGCACCAATTCTAGGGGAAGGCTTTTCTCTTTGTTGGCTCTGGGGGAAGGTCCGTGCTTCTTTTCAGTTTCTTTCCTCGGTTCCTTGGTGATCTTCATGTGGCGTGGCATCTGTCTTCTCTCATCTGTGCATCCTTGCTTCTGTGCCTAAACTGCTCCTTTTATATCTCAAAAGATTGGTTTAAAACATACCCTACATCGATATGATCTCATTAACATAACAAAGAAAACTCTGTTCCCAAATGGGATTACATCCACAAGTATAGGGATTAGGATTTACCACACATATCTTGGAGGGACACAATTCAATCCATAACAATGTATAAAGGTCTCAGGGTCTTTATATTTGCTGTTCTCTCTTATTGGCATACTCTTACCCCAACACTTCCCTTAGCTGTTTCCTTCTTAATATTTCAGATTCAGCACAAATATTTTCTTTTCAGAGATGCCTTTACCAATCTCAAGGGTCCTCTTCCTGACCACTCTTTATCACATCGCCCTTCTTAAATTTTCTTCATAACACTTACTATTACCAGAAATTATCTAGTTTCTTTGATTATGGTCTGTTTCTTCTATTAGAATGTAACCAGTTGCTGTCCAGTCAATTCCAGTTCATGGTGACCCTATGAATGTTATAGTAGAACTGTGCTCCATAAGGTTTTCAATGGCTGATTTTTGGAAGTAGATCACACAAGCCTTTCTCCCTCGGTGTCTCTGGGTGAACTCAAACCACCAAAACATTCAGTTAACAGCAAAGCCAGTTAACTATTTGCACCCCCAGGGTCTCCTATTAGAATGTAACCACCTTGAAATCAGACACCTTAGTACCTAGTTCACTGCTATATCCCTAGCCCTGAAAAGTAAATGGGAAAGAATGAATGGCTGATAATTTCGAGCCCACAGATGTTATCCAGTAAATGTTAGTTTTCTCCCTCTTCCTGAGGGTAGAGCCAATATTTAACATGGTTCAGAACATGTAGTGCATTCACATGAGAGAGTATACATTTCTGTATTGTAAGAACCACTAGACATATTCTTAAAAATGTGTCTTTTGAAATCTTGTGTTAACTTTGATTCGTGCAAATTCTAGTAATTATAAGTGTGGCTATTTAAGTTCCTTCCCTCCAAAAAAAAAAAAAAATGTTCTTTTTTGAGCATGAGCCCATCTGGCATTCCTAACACCATCTCATATAAAGTTGGGTAATAAAGTCCTTGAAATTTACAGATAAGTAATGGCTTCAACCACAAATTCACCTCAAAAAGGTCAGAGTTTGCTTGTCTTTCTTTATGGTGTCTTAAGGGCAATGGCTAGTTTCAAAACGGTTTTTATTTTCCCTTCTGCTAAGGGCAGTGGTCAGAAAAAAAAAGGAATTGCTTCTGGAATTGACGAAACAGCCCAAAAGGTGGGTGAGACAAGAGTCGTGAACCCACACAAACTTCTTCCGTCCTCTTCACTGCTAACAAGAGTTTTCAGAATTAGGAGCTTGGCATGTTCTGTGTAGCTCAAACAAGTTGAATATTAGTTGATAAAGAATCAAAGGTAGAAAGGAGTCAACAGAAAAATAAACTCCTTTGTTTGCTGAAATTAAACTTGTTCCACACATCATATTTCAAAAGCTACAGATCTGTTGCTCCATAATTCAAAAAATTTGACCTATAGTATAGATAGATAGGAGGTGCCATCAAGTCAATTCCTATAGTAGTGAACTTTAATTTATAAATGACTGTAAGTTGTTTTGTTGTTGTTGGTAGGTGCCATCAAGTCAGTTCTGACAACAGCGACCCTATGTGCAACAGAAGGAAACACTGCCTGTTGTTTTACTGTATATGAATGTTTATATCCAGTAGTATAAAGTATTTGTGGTGCTTCTTCCAAACATTACAGTAAAATCAATATTCCTTATAAAGCTGATAACTAATGCCCACACAAAGAACAAGAAATAATGCAAAGCTCAAAAAGAACTCAGCAAATTGAAGGTGGAATGAATCTAATATACAGGTCTTTGCTTTACATGATCATTTACTCTCCAGTCAAAATTATGTTTCATTCTTTTATTGCCCAGCTACCCAGATAAATCTGGGGTTAACTTTTTTCAATTCTAAAAGTCTTGAATAACACATTGCCAAAAATATATATACCTATAAATGTATTCGAAATTCACAGCATTTTCAAAGAGAATCAGTTGTTGGTTATATAGAACTGTTGTAGAACATGAATTGCTATTCTCTGGAAGGGGTCTGTGTGGAAATTTGGCAAGGTGTCAACCACTACTTGCCCAAAACATCAAAACCATGACAGGCTCACTAGAATGTCACCTGTGGAGCATAATTCCCCATATTGAATCCTGGCTCTGCCACTTAATAGCTGTGTGACTCAGGAAAAATAACTTAATCATTTTGTTCTTTAACTTCTTCGTCTATAAAATGCACATAATATGGAATTATACCTACTTCATACTCAGATAATTCCTATGAGGATTATATTAATCATGGAAAGCTCACAGAATAGTACCTGGCACAAGTAAAATTCAGCAATTTGTATTTAATGTTAATAAGCTTCTCCAGCTCCAGACCAGAGTAATTATCAAAGGTAACGGATGGAAGAAATCTCAGTCGAAAACCTCCCTTCTTCTATGGTTTCTTAGCTGATACAAACACAGGGATCCTGCTGGTTCTTCTTCCTTCACTGAGTGAGGAAATCAGCAGTGGGGGGGCTGAAGTAAGAAAGAATAGACCAACAGCCAAAGAGAAATAGAGACCAGAAACAAAGACTGGGGTGGGGGTTGGGGTGGGAAGTTCTGAGGGTCAGTCCGAACTCTGAGGTTCTGAGAAGGGCTTATTCCTGCAGCTCTTTCTTTGACCTTCTAATTTTTTTTTCCTGTTACTAATAGGTCATCAGTGGACATGGGAATAAGTTAATTACACCTAGATGAGGCAGGCAGACAGATTACAAACTCACTTAAGGCTCCTCAGGCTCTTGGGCTTCAGTATAGCTCAAGAGTTCATTTCTACCAGGTCTTTACCCAAGGATCCTCTGGCATGGCTTCAGGAATAGAAAGATGGTGTTAGATGAGCACAATGGAGTGAATGAAGTAGGAAGAGAAGGAGTCACAGGGAAAGAAATAGGCAGAGAGTTCAATGGCTATGCGGTAAAGAAACAAATGGTTATTTTTAATGTCTGACTTTAGAACTCTGAAAATAATTTCAAGGATTGGGGCTTCAAAATATTAAGAACAAAGACAAATTCATATCAATAAAGATAGACCCATAGGGGACTATTTTGTGTATACAACCATGCACACACACATATACACTCACTAGCTGTTTACCTTGAAAGTCAGTGTAATAAATCATTTAAAATGTTCCAGAATGTTCCAGGAGGAAGAGTTGGAGCTCTGATAATAGTTGCAATATACCCTTTTAAAACAAAGTTCAAGATCTACGGCTCAGATTGTATTGAAAGATTTTTGAATAAAAAATAATTCAAAGTCATATAAAACCATTCAAATATTCAATGATTTTTCAGTCCATGAACCAACAAGTGGTTTAAGAACCAATAATAAAAAGTTGAGGATGAGTAAGTTCATATATTATAAAGTATTTAACATCATGAAAGGAGCCCTGGTGGCACAGTGGTTAAGCCCTCTGCTACCAACCGAAAGGTCAGCAGTTTGAACCCACCAGCTGCTCCATGGGAGAAAGATGTGGCACTCTGCTTCCATAAAGATTTACAGCCTTATAAACCCTATGGGACAGTTCTACTGTGCCCTACAGGGTCGCTATGAGTTGGAATTGACTCGATGGCAATGGATTAATATTATGGTGGTAAGTTAAATTGCCTGTACTAATGATTTGGCAGCATAAGAAGAAAAACTTGCTTTTTAACCCAGGAACAACTTGGTGTCTAGTATCAATGGCAATTATACATAATAATCATTTTAAAAAGACAGGAAAGTAGGAGTCCCTGAATAAGTTTCCCCCAAATCTATCTGTGGTTGATTTGAAAAATGACCATAAGTTCTTCCCCTTCCTTCATCCAAGCCCTTCGATAGTGCCAGCCCACACAGATTCTGGGCTTGGTTATGTGATTTGCTTTATCCAGTGGAACTATAGGAAATATAACACAAGCAGAAACTTGAAAACTGTGTGCACATTGCAGATTGGTGTCTCTCTCTGCTATTGGGAACCCTAACAATGCCATCATGCCTGCTGGAAGCATGACCCAGCCAGCCCCTCCACCCTAGTCAAGAACCAGCCAATTTCCTTTTGCTTTTGCATAAAAAGTGGTTTATCTGACCGTAGACGTATGAATGAAAATCATCCAACGGAGCCCAGTCCAAATTGCTGGCTCAAAGAATCCTGATGTAAGTACAGGTAGTCCCCAATGTATTCGAGTTACAATGAACGGCTTAAAACTGGTCTTTTTTTTTGTATGGTTTATCCTTAGTAATAAGTACTACATATAATGTTACAGCATATAATTTGATGATGTTATCCTTCTCAGATGTTCACTCACTGACAGATTGGATTTATAAAGATATTGCTAATAAAAGGAAACAATAATGAAAACTAAAAAAAAAAAAAAAAAAAAGACATTCAATTCATAACTCAAAACAAAACCCTGTCAAAAGTTGGGGGCTATCTGTAATAAAATAGTTGCTTTTAATTAAGTTTTGGGTTGGGTCACAATAATAGCCCTTTTTTTCCTATAGGATTATGATTTTGATATTCCCTTTACCTTGTGATCTATAACAGTGAAAACAAGGTATTAATTATGAATGTAAATGTCTATAAAATTGTGCAAGAAGAAATATGTCCCATTATGCCAAATCATGTATGAGTAAAATCATGCCAACTTAAATAATCTTTTCCAGAAAGCACAAAAACTTCTCCATTAAGTCCAAGAATTGCCAATTTTAATTGGTAAGGTAAATAATATAACAAATATTGCACAACTACAGATGGTTGAGTTCACTATATTTTTTCTGAGTCAGAATACCACTATGGGAAGATGACACCCAATAAAAGTCTTATATCCTTATGTGGATAGAGGGTATTCCTTCCTCAACACTAATAGAAATAACAGCAAAAGTCACCGTCACATTTCAGCAATATAAGATTATGCAAACAATGAGAACAAAATAAATATTATATTTTAAACATTATTTGACATGCCTAGATCTGGAAAGATACTTAGGTATGATGGCAGACTTTTTAAGTGTCAATGTAACATCGAATATGTAATATTCAAATCAAACCATACTCAGAACTTGAGCATATCTTCAGAGTATAGTTGTTGAATTGGCTACCTGAAGAATTTATCAATATAATTGCAATACAAAGAACACTGTTTGAAAGAGGTGTGTCTTGGGCTAGGTTCTCTAGAGAAGCAAAAACCAGTAGTGTATAAATATATGTAGAGAGATTTATAACAAGGAAACAATTCATCCAATTATAGGGGTTGGAATGTCCATGGATCAGGATAGAGGCCTTTCCCAATGCACAGAGCCACAGGAGCTGGTGAACCCAAGATGAGCAGGTTGGAGAGCAGGGCTCCCACTCACAGGCTGTGAAGGTCAAGCAATCCCCAAGTTCAGCAGTCAAGACCTCAAGATTTCTCCTGTTTCATGTAGCTGCAGGGGCTGGTGAACCCAAGATAGGCACTTCAGGGAGCAGGACTCTTGCTCACAGGCTGTGAAGACTGACGAATCCCAAGATGGACAGGTAAGCTGGTAGCTAAAGTCCCAAGAACCAGAGGTCAGACAAAAGACAGCTGCTGGATCCAGAACAAGCCGACAACCTTTGCAAGGTGAGCAGGAAGTAAGTAGGAAGCAGAAGGCAGAGGGATGAAGGCTGAGGTGGTGGTGAGCTGCCATAGTTCCCACCCCCTTCAGTACCACTCAGCAGATTCCATCATGGGGGTGATCACATATCAAATTTCAACCGAGAAGTGATCACATTATACAACTGCCAAAACATTGGGAATCATGGCCTAGCCAAGTTGACACACAATTTTAACTATCACAACCCACCCCTGGTCAACTTGGCATCTGTACACCATCCCAAACCACACGCAATCTCTGAACAAACACAATTACAAAGTTATACTTGTACCTAACATGATACAACTAACACACGTAAACCAAAAACGCACTAGCCCTATTTACAACTTATAAGAAAACAAAAATATCTGATGCACACACACAAAGCAGAAATACTCATAACAATTAAAGTTCTCGTTTCTGCAACTGGTCACTTGGCCGTAACTGGTATTTAGAACTATCTTCTTCCACCACCCATTCTGTATTCCCTTTGCCCTCAGCAAGCACCTCAGCTGGTCTAGGTTTTTTGCCTGGTGGGGTGACCCAAACCTTCATCACCGTAATTGTGTCTTTAGGAGGGCATCCAATTAATCTGTGCCATTAGTAGTCATGTCAGAACTGGGTTGCTGTAGTTTTCCCTTGACTTTAATTACAGGACATGGCAGTACTACGAGATGCCCTAAGGGGTCTCCTGCATTCCAGACATACTCTTTACCTCCATTATGTAATATGAATCTGATCTCCTTTTGGTAGTCTGGATCAATCATGCCAGCCAGTATGGAAACCCCCTTCTTTGCCTGTTGATTCAGAGGCATAAGGAGCCCAAAGTGGCCAGGTAGCATTCTTAGATTCCAGTTCAATGGAATCAATGATGTGTCTCCAGGTGGGAGCATTCCTCGCTTTGGAACTAAGACCTCCAGGCACTGCAGAGCATAAGATCACAGGGACAGGAAGCAAAAATCTTGCAGGTGGGTCACTACGGGTGATAGTGAGTGATGCCACTCCCATTTCCACCCCTTGATTCCTGAACCCATGAATCTTTGCTATGGGAGAAACCACGCCATATACTGGAATCTGGTTTAGAGCATACACAGCCTCCTGCAAGATATTGGTACCTAGCTGGCACCGTAATTGTGTCTTTAGAAGGCCATCCCATCATTCTATTAAGCCAGCTGCTTCAGGATGATGGGAAACATGGTAAGACCAATGAATTCCATGAGCATCGGCCCACTGCTGTACTACGTTTGCTGTGAAGTGAGTCCCTTGATCAGAGGCAATGCTGTGTGGGATCCATGATGGTGGATAAGGGATTCTGTAAGTCCACGGATGGTAGTTTTGGAAGAAGCATGGCGCGCAGGGAAGGTAAATCCATACCAGGGTGAACAGCAATAGATAAATGAGCTGCCCTACAATTGGTGATGTTGCAAAGAATAATTTCTTTTTATCTTAGGCCTCAATTTCTTTTCTATAAATCAGTCTCTTGATTTGTCTATGTGCTTTTACATGCAGGAACATTTTAAATAGTATCACACAGACATTCACTGGTGATGTTTGTCAAATGCCTTATATCATTATGGATAATCAAACTGGTTACCAGTTATTATAGTTCTAATTATCAAAAATTTAAGGTAGATGATTTTTTTATAGTTATAATACATATGTATATTAGAACATTGATTTATTTCTTAAAAATGTTTAATATATTCCTAAATAAGACATATATATTTCTAAGTAAATATTTCACATTTGTATAAAACATTTGCCATAATATAAAAACTGTTATAAATTGAATTTATATTAGAGGAAACTGTATATGCTATTTTTAATTTTAAATTAGGGATGCATTATACTAGGAAAACTAATTGGTATTTGTGCATTAAGGTACTTGAATCTCAGATAAAAGAGCTGGAAATTACAATTCCATAGGAAATCTCTAGATTTTAAATTTGCCTAGAGTTCTCTTTTTAAAGAATGTAAAGTTTTCCTATTTTGCCCTCATTAGGCATATGATTATTCATACTCATTCATTCAAGTACTCATCAAGTTGTATTTACTGAACATCATGTGCCCAGCATTTGTGAATAAAACAGACACAATCTCTGACTTTATGAAGACTATAGTCTAGTAAATAACATAGATAAGATGGCAATTTCCATGGTGTGATGAGGGCTGAATGCAGAAAAATATCCTATTACGACGAGAGTAATATTGACAGCAACTAACAATAACTTTACGGAAAGCTTCCTGAATATATCCCCTTATACCTTATCTTCTCAACTGATATTAAATCATACAGTTATCAGCAAATGAAAACTGTTGGGTGCTTAGCAAATAATGATTGATACGTTATGTTTTTATAATATAAAAATATTTTTTATTGGGAAAATAAAATGACAAACTATATTATGTTAAAATGCTTCTGGATATTTTAAAGAGAATGGCATATTCCAATATTAGATGAATCCATAAATGCTGATCCTACTAACACTTTATCATGACAGTTGTTCAAAAGGATTTTTTTTCTGGATAAACTTAACACATGAGACTTCTGTTTTCAGTGTAACCAACTCTGCTTTGTTGACCACAACTGATTGGATTAGCAAGTGGCATCTACGTCAAAGGAAAATATTTATGGATGTCTTAGTTATCTAGCAATGGAATAACGGCAATACCACAGTGGATGGCTTTATCAAACAGAAATTTATTCTGCCATAGTCTAGGAGGCTACAACTCTAAATTCAGGGGGCCAGCTCCAGGAGAAGGTTTTCTCTTGTCAGTTCTGGGGGAAGATTCTTGTCATCAATCTTCCCCTGGTCTAGGAGCTTCTCAGCACAGGGACTCTGGGT
Source organism: Loxodonta africana (assembly GCF_030014295.1). Classification (NCBI taxonomy): domain Eukaryota; kingdom Metazoa; phylum Chordata; class Mammalia; order Proboscidea; family Elephantidae; genus Loxodonta; species Loxodonta africana. The sequence continues at coordinate 104,824,259 of NC_087345.1, forward strand.
CTAGAGGACAAACTCTGCTCCTGGCTCTTCTTTCTTGGAAGTAGGAAGTCCCTCCCATCTCTGCTTGCTACTCTCTTTTGTATCTCAAAAGAGGCTGACTCAAAATATAACCTAATCTTGTAGATTGTGTCCTGCCTCATTAACATCATAGAGGGTAGAATTCACAACACATAGAATGATCACATCAGATCACAAAATAAAGGACAAACACACAATACTAAGAATCATGGGACAGCCAAGTTGACACACATTTCTGGGGGGCAGAATTCGATCCATAACAGTGGGTAATAAAGATTGAGTCTGAGTATGGCTCAGAGTGAAAAGTCTGACTATTGTCTGGATTGAGTGGAGCAAGTGAACAGACCCAATTAGAAACTGTAGGTTTTGGTGGGGGTGGGGTGGAGATAGAAGACCAAAGAGAAGGTGTAGATTTTGAGCTCAGGTTTTATCCCAAGTTGTCTTATTTCTCATGAGGTCTGCTATATATTCCAGTGAGACCACAATGACAGACTATAGAGAGGGGAGACAATATCCTCTCTTAACTCGTGTTTGTCTCCTCCCAGTGACTGTCATTATCTCTGCCTTGCATCTTAAAAAGCCCAAAAAATCTAATGCTAAATAATGTACTGTATGTAACTTTTTTTTTAAGAACATCAAATTGAAACACTGCTACATTTTTGGGGAGATAACAAGCTCATTAACTGTAATAATTAGCAAGCATACAAAAAGAATTCACAGAAAATATTACCAACATCCATGTCTTTTCAAGTTAACAAAAAAATTCCATTTAAAATAACATAAAAAATCCTTTCACAAGACTCCTGTAGATGATAAACAATGATTATCTAATAATATTTAACATTAGCCAGTAGATGATAAAAATTAATGAAACTATTTCATACATAGCCTGAGTCACATTTAATAAACTGCACATATTTCCTTACATTGTGTGTAACTTACAGCTATCAAAATATTTCCATATGTGTTATCTTTAATTTTGACAGTCACTTACCTAGGATCACACAACATGTTAACAGTGGAACCAGGACTTGAATCCAGGTTTTCTGATTCCAGATTGAGTGTTCTATATTTTACAACTGCTTTAAGATTTTAGACAAAGGCAGTGTTTCTGAATTTAATGTGTAGAATATAGGAAGCCAGGTCATTTTTATTTTATTCTTTTCTTCCTTATGTATTGCTGTTAGGTGCCATGGAGTCGGTTCTACTCATAGCAACCCCATGTATAACAGAAGGAAACACTGCCTGGTCCTGCCCATCCTCACAAGAACATCAATTCTTCTTCAGTCTTCCTTATTCACAGTCCAGCTTTCGCATGCATACGAGGTGACTGAAAATACCACACCTTACATTTTGATGATAAACATGTAACTGATGATTGGCTGCTAATAAACATATGATCTTCCACACTGAAATTATCTTTTGAGACTGGAAAGCTATACCAGATCAATATCAGAAAACTTATGTAAAAAGAAGGAAAACCTAACATAAAGATCCATTATAATACCAAACATTACAAAACAGAAAAAAATCCAGGCACACTCTAGCCAACTTTCTAGCTACATAAAATTCAAACATATCAAAAGCTAGATGGCAAGTCACATAATATACAACTCAAAACCATTTGGAGACTTATACAAACTTCCAAATTGCATTTATTTCAGTTAAAATGCACGACTATTTTTAAAAAATCACCTTCTGTGTCACTCACCTAGCATTACAATTATTTTGCTTTCTTTCCTTATCAAGTAACTGGCTCTATAGGACAGCTGTCAGAGAATGACTGGCTGCTAGTGGCCAGATAGAAAGGAAACAATAATTTCCCATCAACCGAGGCTTTTGGGAAGCCTTTCTCATTATTTATGCATAACAAATTCTACATTAACTAAAACTGTATTTATAAAGTCCAGGTTTGACAGGTATTCTAATTGAAAAGAACAGTGGGAATTACAAAGGTTTCCACATATTTTAATTATGGGGAACGGGATGCAGTTGTGATGATCTGATTCAAGGTTCCACTGATTACACGCTTTCAAAATGCTCAACAACAAAAATAAACATGTATATTTGCTTAAAGCTAAATATATTCAAAGAATGCCTTTTAAAAAACAATCCCAAAATCATTAATATTTGTGACAACATAAGGACAAAATAAAATATTAAGTTCCTGTCAGACTAGCAACTGAAAAATACGTCCAAGATTGCCACCTTAAGGAAAATTTAAGACAAAGCATTTTGAAAACAAGATTAGCAAAAAGGGGTTAAAAGTTGCCATCACGGTTATTACCATTAGAGAATTACTATCACTTCAATTTTTATTGTTAATAAAATTAAAATAATCTTAATTTTTTTAAGTAGAGAGATCAACATGGTCTTTCAACCCAGATATTATTACATTCTTTTCAGGAGAGTTCAGAAATAGAACCAAATGTATACGGTAAATTGATTTTTGACCAAAGTGCCAAAGAATTAAATGGGATAAAAATAGTCTTTTCAACAAAATTATTTGTGATTGTCTTATTTACCTAGTGCTGCTGTAACACAAATGCCACTGATAGGTGGCTTTAAAGAACAGAAATTTATTTTTTCATAGTTCTGGAGGCTAAAAGTCCAAATCATGGTCTCAGATGTAACAACTCCTTCCCTGTCAGTAGCCCCAGGAGTTCCTTGGCATTCCTTGGCTTGCAGACAAACCTCACATGGTATCTGTCTCTTTCTGTGTATTTATTCCGGTCCTTTTATAACTCATAGGTGATTAAGTTTAGGATCCACCCTACACTGTTGTGGCCTCATTAACATAACAAAAGAAAAATACCTATTTCCAAACAGGATCACAGTTACAGGTACAGGGGTTAGGATTTCAACACATATTTTTGAGGGGACACAATTCAATCCCTAACAGTGGTGAATAACTGAATATCCATGTGTTAAAAAACAACTTCAACCCTCACATTATATATAAAATTAACACAAAATAGATCATAGACCTGAACATCAGAACTAAGATTATAAAACTTCTGGAATAAAGTATTTGAGACATTGATTTGGCAAAGACTTCTTACATAGTGTATCAAAAGCATAGAATATAAAAGTAAAAACTATCAAGTTGGACTTTTTAGATCTGAAAAGGGACATATATTCAGAATAAAAAAACATTTACAACTAAATAATAAGAGAAATAAGCTAATTTTTAAAAATGTGTAAAAGATTTGAAGACACTCCACAAAAGAAGATATACAGATGGCCAGTAATTACATAAAAGTTGCTCAACATAATTTTTCATTATGAAAATGCAAATTTAAGCACAATGTGATACCACTACATATTTACTAAAGCAGCTAAAATTAATAAGATTGACATTATTATCAAGTGTTGCTGAGAATGTGGAATTACTGGGACTTCCACACAATGCTGATAAGAATTCTGGAAAAAAAAATAATACAGTAGCTTTTTGTAAACATATGATCCAGCAATCCTACTCCTGGGTAGTTATCCAAGAGTAATGACTCAATATACAAACTTATACATTAATATTCATAGCAGCATTATTCATAAACATCAAAACCTATAAGGAATCCCAATGTCTACCAGTTAACAAGCTGATGAACAAATTGTGTTAAGCATAATGCTAAGTAAAAGAACCAAATCCAAAAAACTATATACCATATGATTCCATTTACATAAAATTATGCAAAACTCTGGCAACAGAAACAAATCTGTGGTTGCCAGTGTTCAGGGGTAGGGGAAGAAGTCTGACTGCAAATGGGCGTTAAGGGGAATTTCAGGGCTCATAAAAATGTTCTATTTCTTGACTGTCACGGTGGTTAAACCATTCATTTCTGACAACTCACAAAATGCATACTTAACGTGGCTGATTTACTTTATGTAATTATACCTCTATAAAGCTATTTTATTTTTTTTAAAGCTATTTTATAAAACTAAAAAAAAAAAAGGGACAAATAAAAAATGGCAAAATGATAGACTTACACCGAGCCATATCAATAATTACATAAAATATAAATGGGCCAAAAATTCCATTTAAAAGGAAGAGATATTCAGATCAAACAACAAACCAAGGCTCAACTATTTGTTGTATACAAGTGACCTACTTTAAATATAAAGACAGGTAAGTTGAAAGTATTAAGAATGAAAAAGAGATATTTCATATAAACAGTAGGCATGAGAAAGCTATAAAAAAAAGAACCCAGTGCCATTGAGTCGATTCCGACTCATAGCGACCCTATAGGATAGAGTAGAACTGCCCCACAGAGTTTCCAAGGAGCACCTGGAGGATTCAAACTGCCGAACCTTTGGTTAGCAGTCGTAGCACTTAACCACTACGCCACCAGGGTTTCCAAGAAAGCTGTATGTGGCAATATTTTACTAGTCAAAGTATACTTCAAGACAGAGTATTAGCATTGACAAAAATGAACATTTCCTCATTGGCATAACCTGTTAGATTAGGTGTAGTCTACAGGCCTTATCAAAGGCACATAATTACCAGAGAAATGCAAAGGTTTTAGAGGTTATCTTTCAGGAATAAAAGACAAAGACCAAATTCTTTGGATAAAGTTAATGTAAACCCCACATAATCATAACTGTATACGTACATAACAGAGCTTCAAAATACATGGAGCAAAACTGTAAAATATATGGTGCAAAACTGCAGAGAAACAGCCAAATCCACAATATTTTGACATTTTACTATACTTCTTTATACTTCAGTGATTGATTAAAGAACTATCCAAAAAACAAATGAGTAAAGCCCTAGATTTGAACACTATCAAACTGGATGTAATTGATATTTATAAGACACTACACTCATTGCCTGCAGAATGCATATCCTTTGCAAGTTCTCATGAAATGTTCATTAAAATAAGCTCAATAAATTAAAAAATATTAAAAATTTAAAGGATGTTAAATGGCCACACAAAATTAAATCAGAAATCAGTAAGACATAAAGCCCCCAAGTATTCAGAAATTCATCTCTAATCATGACGGTTTTTGTGGTCAGCTGTCTTGCCCATCCAGGACATTCTTTGTCATCGTTGCTTAGCTGTTCATATGTGAACTGTAGCTGTTCACATATTTTTTTCTCTGGTATGTAGGCTGACAAAAATCAAGTCTGCTCTTGAATAGTAGGAAAAATGAGGTCCGTAGTCTTTCTACTGGACAACTCCATTTCTCCCTGATCAACTTCCCCTCCTGCCAATTCTATTTTATTGGTTCTGTGAGGTATGAAATTTAGAAATCCATCACTGACCAGGAGTCTCAAACACATCCCAACCAAATGAAAGTTCACTACTGGTAGTGGAGTAGATCACAAACACTGAAGCAGGTACACACAAGTTATGTTCTTCTATTGACTAGGCACAATTGTGAAGGTGTGAGAAATTCCAACTACCTACCAGTGCAGAGATAGGTGCTTCTTTCCCACAGCAAGTCTTCTTTCTCTACAATTGCTCTCTTAATCTGATGTACTTAACTCTAATGTGAGTTTTAAAAAAAACAGGAGCTCTACACTTGTTTCTTTTCCTCTTTGAAAATTAGATAGGAAAATTAGGGGAGAGAAATCTATGATAAATATGGACACATCATAAACAGGATAATCAGCCCATGGTCCTCCAAGCTGTCTTATTCTCAGAGGCTTCCATATACCTTATTTTTTTCCCAAACATGTGATTTATCAAATAGTTCTAACCTCCCAAGGCTTATTATACTCTTGACTGGATTTCTTCTGCTTTCCAAGTTAGCCTTCGAAGTGGTGGTTGTTGAAATCTTCTCATTTGGAGTTAGCAAAAGCTGTGAATCACTTTCACCAACCCACATCAAAATAATAATCCTATGTCTGATGCATTTGAATTATGGTGTTGGCAAAGAATACTGAGTATACCATCGACTGCCAGGAAAACAAACAAATCTGTCTTGGAGGAAGTCTGGCCAGAGCGCTCCTTAGAAGCAAGGATGGTGAGACTTCGTCTCTCTTCGTTTGGACATGTTTTTAAAAGGGATCAGTCCCTGGAGAAGGATATCATGCTTGCTAGAGGGTCAGTGAAAAAGAAGACTCTCAAAGAAATGGACTGAAACAGTGGCTTCAACAATGGGCTCCTGCATACTCACTATTGTGAGGCTCAGGCAACATTTCATTCTGTTATACATAGGGTCACAGTGAGTCTGAGCTGACTCAAGGACACCTAACATGTCTGTATTAATCTATGCATAACTGATGTCTGCAAAACATACTCTTCTAAAACTCACTTGATATAGTGGAAAAAGACAGAAGGGTACAAATCCTGACTTTACAACCTACTAATTTTGGGCAAGTAATTTTATCTTTCTTTAATTAGGTAAGAGCTACTTCACAGGTTATGAGATTAAAAGGAAGATTGTAATAGACACCCAGGCTAGTAGTGGTGGGCACTCATTACAGATACTTAAAAATACCTTTCAGTTCTATTATTTTAGGATTAGGTGGATAGTAAGGGGAAGATGGCCAGTAGTACACAGTTAGTGAAAGAAAAGGCCACCCAGTTCAGAAGAAAATGTGTTAAGTAAAAAAAAAAACACAATAAATTAAATGATAAAATATAATAAAACATGAACTTATTAACAAAAATAAAAACAAATTTGAACAAACTTTTTAAAATGGGGGAAAGTCTGTCTTTATTCTTACAAAGAACATTTACTCAAAAGTTTTAAATTATATGAACCCACAATATAATTTTAGAAGCCAGATGAACATCTCCATTTTAGAGAAATAAACAGTATCTAACAAAATATAAAACTTTCTATAACATTTATTCATAATTTCTTTTAAAATATTCAAATCTTTTCTTTTTTTTTAAAGATTAAGCTCTTGCAGCCAAAATTAAGGGGAAAAAAATACAAAATATGTTTAACTACCTATTTGCTTTCAAATAAGAGTCTGATTTTCAAACAATTTTTGGGTTTGGGTACTTAATTTGGTAGCTGGAGTCATTTTGATTAAAACCAAGATCTTTATTTCAATGTGAATTAATATGGCTGAAGACTCCAATCCTGAGTTGTTTTTTAACTCTCTTAAATTCATATGTATACGCACATGCCACTTTGAGGCAACTTGACAAAAACTGAAAATGGAAGATGGAATGGCAGATAGATTATTTGCCTCTGGAAGAGCCCAAAGCAGCTCAAGCCTCATTTTCCTGACATATAAAAATAGGCAGTATAATCACATTCTTCATGACTATTTTTCTAAAACGCTATAAATTTGAAGGTAGACTTTGTGCTCTTTCCCCCTCCACCCAATCAACAGTAGTTAAGAAGATTCTGGAGCCTGGCTGCATAGGTTTGAATTCCAGCTCAGCTGCTTAATAACTATCTAATCTTGAGCAAAATATTTAATCTTTCTATACTTAATTTCCTCATGTGTAGAGTGGAGATATTACCAGTACTGACCCCATAAGGTTGTTATGAGGAGTAAATGAGATAACATGGGTGAAGCACTTAAAACAGTGCCCAATACAATGCTGCATGAGTTTTCAAGTTGTCATCATCGTCACTCACTGATTGTGGGAAAAGATCCATCCAAACTATGCCATATGAGGTGAAGATATATTAGGTTAAATCATCTGATATATGATTACAAGACAACATGTGATTTTTTTTTTTACATTTAGCTTCATAGAGTTCAGGAAATATTTTGAATAACATCATAATGAAAAGACCTGATTGACTATAAGTTACTTTGTAGTTCAAATCCTAACACAAAACTATACAAATAGTTTAATTCAGAGAAGTAAAAAAAAAAAAAAAAAATTAAACACAAGAACACTTGGAAATGTAACACAATATCGCCACCTAGTGGGCAAAGTATCTAGTGCTTACTTCATATATTAATAGAGGGAAAACTTTTTCAGACACATTCTTTTCTCTAATATAAGAGGGATAAAATCATAGAAATTAAATGCTATAATATTAGCAGTACACCAAAACATTATATCTAAAATACTTTCTACTGAGTTGTGTGTATCAAATTTGTTTTGATACACACTAGAAATATGCTTCATGACTTATCAATTAATGAAAAATATTACCTGTGACAAATTTAAAATCACAAAGTTGTAAGACATCTTAAAAAGTCATTTTACGTGAACTACCTACTTGCTATCTAAATCCCTTCTGACACATCCCTGCTATTAAATAGAATCCTTCTTCCAGGAAAGGAGGAACTTACTTCCTTCTGTGTTCATTCCTCTGCAGAGACTGAACAACTAGAACTGTATGTTTTTCATAAATTGAAACTAACCGTTGGCAAACAGCATGCGCGTGCAAATAACGCGCACACATATAATGTGCGAAAATGGTGAAATTATGTAGGAAAGTTCTGGCACTGTGCACCCACGCACATACCATTAATGTTTTCCGACATTTCCAAATGTGAATTTGGGCCTCATTCGTCCTCATTCAATGGTCCAAAAATGTTACTTTTGATCATACAAGCCATGGTCAAAGAGTTACGGATCGAGTTTGGTAGTACCCCAAACCTGTTCCTCTCAACTCATATAGCGACCCTCCAGGACAGAGTAGCACTGCCCCATAGGGCTTCCAAGGAGTGGCTGTTGGATTCGAACTGCCAACCTTTCGGTTAGCAGCCTGAGTGCTTAACCACTGTACACCAGGGCCTGTATATCCTCAATCTATTTATTTTTGTTATAATTTTCTCAACTCTATAAATTTTAATTGATTGGAAATGTTTGTCTTGTTGTCAACATTTAAATACATGAAAGTACCCTAAATAAAGGATAACTTATTCCTAAAGCAGTAAAACTCAATTTAACTAAAATAATACAAAATATTTGGATTAAAGTCTCTTACTTTTAAATCATAACCATCAAGAATTCTACTAGTATAATTTAATGACTGAAGGTTATTTTTCCTTAAATAAACAGCAATAATTTTGAAATCACATCCTACTATAACAAAAAAAAAATAAAGCAGCGTATATTTACAATACATGTATAAGTATCAATCGCTACAGCAGATAATACTTTTTAACACAATTTTGGAAAATTTAGGAAGGAAAAGGATTAGGATGACTCTCACTATAAAGCTTGTGATTTATTTCCTAAACTTGGCTTATACTTACATGGTATTTTTACTTTTCTCTAGAATGCTCACTTCACTATATACTAAAAACTTCCTTACAGCATATATTTATTAAATATTTATTATGACACACTTATGAACTTTATGTATATACGGGAAGGGGTGAATTCTTTCTGAGAAAAGGTTAGGCCTGTGCCAGGCACTGACTAGAGTCACAACGGTGATTAAACTGCATGCCTTATTGATGCCAAAGCCACAATCAAGTATACAAATCCTAACTCCTAAAGTTCAATGTTTTTTCTACTAGCCCATAATTTGTAAGTCATACTTAAATTTCCATTAGAAAAAACTTCACATTTGAATGACATTTCTTTGCTTCATTTTTTAAAAATAATTTTTATTGTGCTTTAAGTGAAAGTTTACAAATCAAGTCAGTCTCTCACACAAAAACCCATATACACCTTGCTACACACTCCCAATTACTCTCCCCTAATGAGACAGCCCGCTCTCTCCCTCCACTCTCTCTTTTCGTGTCCATTTCGCCAGCTTCTAACCCCCTCCACCCTCTCATCTCCCCCCCCACCCAGGCAGGAGATGCCAACATAGTCTCAAGTGTCCACATGATCCAAAAAGCTCACTCCTCACCAGCATCCTTTTCAATCCATTGTCCAGTCCAATCCGTGTGTGAAGACTTGGCTTCACGAATGGTTCCTGTCCTGGGCCAAAAGAAGGTCTGGGGGCCATGACCACCAGGGTCCCTCCAGTCTCAGTCAGACCATTAAGTCTGGTCTTATGAGAATTTGGGGTCTGCATCCCACTGCTCTTCTGCTCCCTCAGGGGTTCTCTGTTGTGTTCCCTGTCAGGGCAGTCATCAGTTGTAGCCGGGCACCATCTAGTTCTTCGGGTCTCAGGATGATGTAGTCTCTGGTTTGTGTGGCCCTTTCTGTCTCTTGGGCTCATAATCGCCTTGTGTCCTTGGTGTTCTTCATTCTCCTTTGATCCAGGTGAGTTGAGACCAATTGATGCATCTTAGATGGCTGCTTGCTAGAGTTTAAGACCCCAGATGCCACTCTTCAAAGTGAGATGCAGAATGTTTTCTTAACAGATTTTACAATGCCAATTGACTTAGGTGTGCCCTGAAACCATGGTCCCCAGACCCCTACCCCTGCTATGTTGGCCTCTGAAGCATTCAGTTTATTCAGGAAACGACTTTTCTTTTGGTTTAGTCCAATTGTGCTGACCTCCCCTGTATTGTGTGCTGTCTTTCCCTTCACCTGAAGTAGTTTTTATCTACTATCTGATTAGTGAATGCCCCTCTCCCTTTTTGTAACCACAAAAGAATGTTTTCTTCTCAGTTTAAACTATTTCTCAAGTTCTTATAATAGTGGTCGTATACAATATTTGTCCTTTTGCAACTGACTAATTTCACTCAGCATAATGCCTCCCAGGTTCCTCCATGTTATGAAATGTTTCACAGATTCCTCACTGTTCTTTATTGATGCATAGTATTCCATTGTGTGAATACACCATAATTTATTTATCCACTCATCCATTGATGGGTACCCTTGGTTGCTTCCATCTTTTTGCTATTGTAAACAGTGCTACAATAAACATGTATCTGTTCATGTGAAGGTTCTTATTTCTGTAGGATATATTCCAAGGAGTGGGATTGCTGCATCCTATGGTAGTTCTATTTCTAGCTTTTTAAGGAAGCACCAAATTGATTTCCAAAGTGGTTGAACCATTTTTCATTCCCACCAGCAGTGTTGAAGTGTTCCAATCTCTCCACAGCCTCTCCAACATTTATTATTTTGTGTGTTTTGGATTAATGCCAGCCTTGTTGGAGTAAGATGGAATCTCATTGTAGTTTTGATCTGCATTTCTCTAATGGCTAATGATTTTGAACATTTCCTCATGTATCTGTTAGCTACCTGAATGTCTTCTTTAGTGAAGTGTCTATTCATATCTTTTGCCCATTTTTTAATTGGGTTATTTGTCTTTTTGTAGTTGAATTTTTGCAGTATCATGCAGATTTTACAGATCACGTGCTGATCAGAAATGTCATAGCTAAAAACTTTTTCCCAGTCTGTAGGTTGTCTTTTTACTCTTTTGGTGAAGTCTTTGGATGAGCATAGGTGTTTGATTTTTAGGAGCTCCCAGTTATCTAGTTTTTCTTCTACATTCTTTATAATGTTTTGTATACTGTTTATGCCATGTATTAGGGCTCCTAACATTGTCTCTATTTTTTCTTCCATGATCTTTATTGTTTTAGATTTTATATTTAGATCTTTGATCCATTTTGAGTTATATTTTGTGCATGGAGTGAAGGAGGGTCTTGTTGCAGACGGATATCCAGTTATGCCAGCACCATTTGATAAAAAGACTGTCTTTTCCCCATTTAACTGTTTTGGGGCCTTTGTCAAATGTCAACTGCTCATATGTGGATGGATTTATGTCTGGATTCTCAATTCTGTTCCATTGGTCCATGTATCTGTTGTTGTACCAGCACCAGGCTGATTTGACTACTGTGGCGGTATAATAGGTTCAAAAATCAGGTAAAGTAAGGCCTCCCACTTTGTTCTTCTTTTTCAGTAATGCTTTATTTATCCAGGGCCTCTTTCCCTTCCATATGAAGTTGCTGATTTGTTTCTCCATGTCATTAAAGAATGTCCTTGGGATTTTGGTCAGAATTGCGTTAAATGTATAGATCGCTTTTGGTAGAATACACATTTTTATAATGTTAAGTTTCCTATCCACAAGCAAGGTATGTTCTTACAATTATGTAAGTCTCTTGTTTCTTGCAGAAGTGTACTGTAGTTTTCTTTGTATAAGTCGTCTACATCTCTGGTAAGATTTATTCCTAAGTATTTTATCTTCTTGGGGGCTACTGTAATGGCATTGATTTGGTGATTTCCTCTTCAATGTTCTTTTTGTTGGTGTAGAGGAATCCAACTCATTTTTGTATGTTTATCTTGTATCCTGATACTCTGCTGAACTCTTCTTTAGTTTCAGTAGTTTCCTGGAGGATTCCTTAGGGTTTTCTGTGTATAAGATCATGTCATCTGCAAATACAGATAGTTTGACTTCTTCCTTGCCAATCTGGATGCCCTTAATTTCTTCATCTAGCCTATTGCTCTGGCTAGGACTGCCAGCACAATATTGAATAAGAGCAGTGATAAAGGGCATCCTTGTCTGGTTCCCGATCTCAATGTGAATGTCTTCAGGCTCTCTCCATTTAGGGTGATGTTGGCTGTTGACTTTGTATAAATGCCCTTTATTACGTTGAGAAATTTTCCTTCTATTCCTATTTTGATGAGAGATTTTTTTATCATGAATGAGCGCTGAACTTTGTCAAATGCCTTTTCTGCATCAATTGATAAAATCATGTGATTCTTGTCTTTTATTTATGTGGTGGGTTACATTGTTTTTCTAATGTTGAACCGTCCCTGCATACCTGGTATGAATCCCACTTGGTCATGGTGAATTATTTTTTTGATATGTTGTTGAATTCTACTGGCTAGAATTTTGTTGAGGATTTTTGCATCTACATTCATGAGGGATATAGGTCTGTAATTTTCTTTTCTTGTGGTGTCTTTACCTGGTTTTGGTATCAGGGATATGGTGGCTTCATAGAATGAGTTTGGTAGTATTCTGTCCTTTTCTATGCTCTGCAATGCCTTTAGTAGTAGGGGTAACTCTTCTCTGAAAGTTTGGTAGAACTCTGCAGTGAAGCCGTCAAGGCCAGGGCTTTTTTTTCTTGGGAGTTTTTTGATTACCTTTTCAATCTCTTCTTTTGTTATGGGCCTATTTAGTTGTTCTATCTCTGTTTGTGTTAGTTTAGGTAGGTAGTGTGTTTCTAGGAATTCATCCGTTTCTTCTAGGTTTTCAAATTTGAGTATAGTTTGTCATAGTAATCTGATATGATTCTTTTAATTTCAGTTGGGTCTGTTGTAATATCACCCATCTCATTACTTATTTGGGTTATTTGCTTCCTCTCCTGTTTTTCTTTTGTCAGGTTGGCCAATGGTTTATCAATTTTGTTAAGATTTTTTAAAAAAACAGCTTTTGGTCTTGTTAATTCTTTCAATTGTTTTTCTGTTTTCTATTTCATTTAGTTCAGCTCTAATTCTTATTATTTGTTTTCTTCTGGTGCCTGTGGGTTTCTTTTGCTGCTCTCTTTCTAATTTGTTCAAGTTGTAGGGATAGTCCTTTGTTTTTGGCCCTTTCTTCTTTTTGGATGTATGCATTTATTGATATAAATTGGCCTCTGAGCACCGCTTTTGCTGTGTCCCAAAGGTTCTGATAGGAAGTGTTTTCATTCTCATTGGATTCTATGAGTTTCTTTATTCCATCCTTAATGTCTTCTATAATCCAGTCTTTTTTGAGCAGAGTATTCTTCAGTTTCCAAGTGTTTGATTTCTTTTCCCTGCTTTTCCTGTTATTGATTTCCACTTTTATGGCCTTATGATCAGAGAAGATGCTTTGTAATGTTTCAATGTTTTGGATTCTGCTAAGGCTTGCTTTATGACATAATATGTAGTCTATTTTAGAGAATGTTCCATGTGCACTGGAAAAGAAAGTATAGTTGGTTGCTGTTGGGTGGAGTGTTCTGTATTATGTCTACAACGCCAAGTTGCTTAATTTTGGCATTTAGATCTTCCGTGTCTTTATTGAGCTTCTTTCGGGATGTCCTGTCCTTCACCAAACGTGGTGTGTTGAATTCTCCTATTACTGTGGAGCTGTCTATCTCACTTTTCAATGGTGATAGAGTTTGTTTTATGTATCTTACAGCCCTGTCATTGGGTGCATAAATATTTAATACGGTTGTATCTTCTTGGTGTATTGTCCCTTTAATCACTTATCATTTAATCATTCCTTATCCTTTCTGATGGATTTTACTTTAAAGTCTATTTTGTCAGAAATTAATATTGCCACTCCTGCTCTTTTTTGATTGTTGTTTGCTTGATATATTTTTTTCCAGCCTTTGAGTTTTAGTTTGTTCATGTCTCTAAGTCTAAGGTGTGTCTCTTGTAGGCAGCATATAGATGGATCTTGTTTTTTAATCCATTCTGCCTCTCTTTGTCTCTTTATTGGTGCATTTAGTCCATTTACATTCAGGGTAATTATGGATAGGTATGAATTTAGTGCTATCATTTTGATGTCTTTTTTTGTATTGACAGTTTCTTTTTTCCACTTGATTTTATGTGCTGAGTAGATTTTCTTTATATATTGCTCTTTTCTCATATTTGTTGTTGTTGATCTTGTTTCTGCTGAGTCAGTATTTTTTCCTTGCATTTTATTTTGATGAGTAGGATAGTTTGTCTCCTTTGTGGTTACCTTATTATTTACCCCTATTTTTCTAAATTTAAAACTAACTTTTGTTTCTTTGTATCACCGTATCGCTCTCTCCATATGGAAGGTATATGATTACATTTCTTAGTCCCTCTTTATTATTTTAATGTCGTCTCCTTTTATATAATAACATTGCCATTACCCTGTGTTGGGCTTTTTTTTTTTTATAATCTTGCTTTTTGTTTTTTTTTGGATTTCCCCGTCTGGGTTGACTTCCGGTTGCTCCGCACAGTGTTCTAGTCTTGAACCTGATATTATTGATTTTCTAACCAAAGAACTCCCTTTAGTATTTCTTGTAGTTTTGGTTTGGTTTTTACGAATTCCCTAAACTTGTGTTTATCTGGAAATGTCTTAATTTCACCTTCATATTTAAGAGACAGTTTTGATGGATATGTTTCTTGGCAGGCAATTTTTTTCCTTCAATTTTTTAAAAATATGTCATCCCACTGCCTTCTTGACTGCATGGTTTCTGCCAAGTAGTCCGAGCTTATTCTTATTGGCTCTCCTTTGTAGGTGACTTTTCTTTTACCTCTCGCTGCTCTTATAATTGTCTCCTTATCTTTGGTTTTGGCAAGCTTGGTTATAATATGTCTTCGTGACTTTAAGATCTACCTTATGTGGAGTTCAATGAGCATCTTGGATAGATATCTCCTCATCTTTCACAATATCAGGGAAGTTTTCTGCCAACAAATCTTCAACAAGTTTCTCTGTATTTTCTGTTTTCCCTCCCTGTTCTGGTACTCCAAACACTTATAGGTTATTTCTCTTGATAGAGTCCCACATGATTCTTAAGGTTTCTTCATTTTTTTTGAATTCTTTTTTCTGATTTTTCTTCAAATATATTAGTGCCAAGTGATTTACCTTTGAGTTCAGAAATTCTAGCTTCTAAATGCTCAATTCTGCTCTTTCTATTGAGCTAATTCTGTAATTTTATTGTTAATCTTCTGAATTTCTGATTGCTGTCTATGGATTTTTCCAGCTTATTAAACTTTTCATTATGTTCCTGAATAATCTAATTTCTTCAGTTGCTTTATCTGTGTGTTTCTTGGGTTGTTCTGCGTATTGCCTCATTTCCTTCCTGTATATTAAACTTTTGTATTCTGGCTCCGGTAATCCCAGGAATGCACCTTCATCTAGAAGATCCCTGGATTCTTTGTTTTGAGAGCCTGTTGAGGCGATTGTGGTCTGTTTACGTGACTTGATATTGACTGTTGTCTCCAAGCCATCTATAAGTTATTGTATTAGTTTATGCTTTCTTACTGTCATAGCAACGTGCTTTGTTTTGTTTTGGTATACCCGTATAGGTTGCTTGAGTGAGCTAGCTTGGTTATTTTTGCCTTTGGAGCTCTGGTGTCCTGTCCCCAGCTGGCTAGAACTGTTACCAGGTATATCGGTCTACGAGTCCATTCAGTTTTCTTGTATGAATTCAGCTCAGGTTTCCAGGTAGCTGATATCAAGTATGTGGTACAGACTCTGTCCTACAGTCTTAGAGGGGCAGGGGTGATTGGCGTATATACCGGCATCTGATTGCAGCACGGGGTCACGCTCTGAACAAGGCAGGGGGCTGAGAACCAACCCCCAAGTGTCTCTGAGGAAAATGCGTCCCCGTTTCCTGGAACGTGCTGGTGGGTGGGTTCTGCAGATGGACCATGGGCACCCAAAGTTTTTGGTTGTAAGGACTGGGAGGTACCTGTTATCTTTGGTCCCCTGTTGCAGGCTGCTGGGTGACCTGAGTGGAGCTACC
Organism: Loxodonta africana; assembly: GCF_030014295.1. Taxonomy (NCBI): domain Eukaryota; kingdom Metazoa; phylum Chordata; class Mammalia; order Proboscidea; family Elephantidae; genus Loxodonta; species Loxodonta africana. The sequence goes on from NC_087345.1 coordinate 104,840,460, forward strand.
AGTCCTTAGGTCCCTATTGCGGGAAGGTGAGGACCTTGTTTAACAGGCAAACCAATGTCAAACATCAAACACCCACCTCTCCACTGCGCAGCTGAAATGATTGGAGTTTGCCAACAAGAGCCTATTCTCCCGAAACAGGCCCACACAGGTCCATGCAGGAGCAAAAGTGCTCAAGGTCCACGGATGGTGTATGCCTGGACAAGAGCCGCTTCTGTCCTAAGCTCCCCTGGTTAACGGAGCTAGCAAATTATCTTTTCCCCCCAGGTGCACATTTTTTCCTTCCCCAAGGTCGGGAGGATGGCTCTAGGTGCTCACCAGAGTCTATCTCAGGCCCAGGGATTCAGCCACTGTAGCCGGCTCGGGGGTGGGGGGGCGGTAAAATATACGCAAGTACTTAGCTTTTGCCAGGAGTACCGTTCTCCTCAGGTTCTGGAGGTGTGAGTGGGCTGCGTGGCTGCTTCTCCCTGAGGAAACTGTGGCTAAACGCTAGTACCAGCCCACCGCCGCCACTGCCACAGCTCCAGGAATGGTGCCTGACAGCTCCCCGTGATTCAGGTCTGGTAACTTCTCTCCACTTCTGAACAGCCTCTTCCTCCCCCTGACCCTCAGTTCATTGTCTAAGCTTGCCTTTGATGCTCAGGGCTCCCAGCTTGTCACAAATATACTCATTTCACTTGTTTTTTCGGGTCTTTGTTGTAAAGAGGGCTTGACGGAAGTGTCTGTCTATTCCGCCATCTTGGCTCCACCTCTCTGTTTCATTTTTAATGAAATTATAATTGCTTCAAAGATAGTACACGCTTCTATAGACTAACAGACATGACTTTATTCCTTCGTATTAATATATATTTTACTTAAAAGTGAGTCCAAAATAACAGTCCACTATTGAGGGTGTGTAAATAAAAACTGAGGATCTCCCCTCTTCAGACAATTATAAAGAAAATGTCAAGCCAAGGGGTAGTTAAGTATGTATTAGAAACACTGTTAAGTCTTTACATTAAGCTATTTCTATTTCTTTATGACAGATGAAGTGCATTCTAGAAATAACTTTAAAAAGAGAAAAAAAAGGCCAAGTGGCTAAAATAATTTCTTTTGTCAAAATGGCATGGTATGTTTAAACTCAGGAACACTGCTATAAATGATCTCTGGGTATCCACTAAGAGAAAATGAATAATATGTGCCAAAACACTGGAACCTTACTAATGTCACATAAATATTCTATATCTGTGGAATTTCACATAGGGTACAGTCAGTTCAAAAAGATTTATTACTGGATCTAAAATAAATTATGGACTAAATCTTTTTATAATACTCTTTAAAATAATCCTTACATACTTCAGTACCAATAACTGCAAAACTCCACAGGCATTCAACCATGTCAATACTTTTTAAAAAAATAATCAGCTTTTAATCAAATTTATTCAATGTCTTTAAAAATTCATGTCAAAAATATCCATATGGCAACTTGTGACAAATGATCAAAACACAAACCTAACTTAGGATGTTTCTAAAAGCAAAGCTCTGAAGAGCAAGGGATGACTGGCCCTCCCAGTCTTCTCAAGTGGAATGACTACACTAGGATGAGTTTGGTACAGGATCTTGAACAACTAAAGGCAAAATGATCTGGTATGCTAAGATATCTCAGTTAGTTTATTTTTACATAATCATTTCATTTATTACATATCTTGGAAAAAATCACTGGCAAATGGCTATCTTCTAAATGCCTAAGAAAATGTAACTGAAACATTTATCTTAAAAGTACTGATAAACATCCCTATTTTAAAATAAGAATTAGTGGAAAAAAAAAAAAAGCACCTTTTAATTCATGGCATTCTTTTCTAAAATGCCAAATATTGTATCTTATGTACCTCATGGAAAACATGCAAGATTAATATACCTTCCTCCAAATTCAGATTTGCTCCAAAACATCTCTTAAAATAGGAGACTTAACACCTAAAAATGAATTGAACAGTGATCTCCTGAAAAAAGCAGTCTTCTTCAATGTATGAGGTAGAATGGTTTCCTCATCTTTGCCACAGTAGATCAGAATAAAAAAGTTTTTTTCTCTCAGAAACATTTCTAAACACACACACACACAAACCAAACCCGCAGCTATTTATCGAGTCAACTCCGACTCATAGCGACACTACAGGACCAAGTAAAAATGCCCCATACGGTTTCTAAGGAGCATCTGGTAGATTCAAACTGCCAACCTTTTGGTTAGCAGCCATAGCTCATAACCACTATGCCACCAGGGTTTAATAATATCAGACAAGAGAGCTCTTCTTCCTAAATTACACTATTTTTTTTTTTTTTTCAATTTTGACTTCCTGGGGCAAGATCTCCATTACGATAAATTCACAGTAAAAGCATAATGAATTGAGAACACTTTCTTGACCAATTAAAAAAAAAAAAAAACTCTGGGTAAAATACACATATATTCTACAATCATTGTTACAACTAATGAATCAAATAACTACTCTATTTCCTAAGTGTTGAACAGAGAACAACAAAAACTACTCTGTATTCGTTACCCCTAACAATTTCCTATGTGCAAACGCAGAATGCTTTTCAAATCCACTTACTCTTTAAAGCCCAGAGAAAACATCACCCAACAGTGAGGATAAAGTAACTTCTTCACAATTAGAGCCAACTCTAATAAAAGTTTAGAAATGTATAACTAAATTAAAAATGAATTACATCCACAGTTTTGAGTTTACACGTCAAAGTTAACATGTTCAAATAATACTTTCCTGTATTGGAACAACAACCCCGTTTATGGACTCAAAATAATAAACACAGGATCCCAAAACCAACACAAAGAATCCTACCCAAGAAGTTGTTCCCTAATCTATAAAATGTTACTAGATTAGATGATGTCTAAACTTCCTTCCAATTTTTTTTTTTAATAATAGAACCAAAACCAGTTACCTTGAGGTTTACAATTTATATGATCTAAGAAGTCATTTTTTAAACCTCTCAGTAAAGATACAGTTTTACCTGAAAGATCTCAGCAAAGAAATTACCTCCTACAAATCTTACAAGGTTTATCCTAAACTTGCCTTTGGTAACTGTAGTGGGTTGAATAGTGTCTCACGAAAAGATACGTCTACCTGTGAATGTGGCTTTAAGGGTGTTTGCAGATATAATTAAGAATCTCAAGATGAGATTATACTGGATTAGGATGGGCCCTATATCTAATGACACTATCCTTATAAGAGATAGAAAAGATAGACACAGAAACCCAGAAGGGCCATGTGAAAACAGAGGCAGAGATAGCAGTGATATGTCTACAAGCCAAGGAAAGCAATGGCTTGCCAACAGCCACCAGAAGCTAGGAGAGAGAGGCACAGAATGGATTTCTTCCTCAGAGCCTCCAGAAGGAACCAACCCTTGCTTTTGGACTTCTATCCTCCGGTACTATGACAAAGTAAATTTGTTGTTTTAAGATACCACATTTGTCCCAATTTGTTTCAACAGCCCTAGAAAACCTATATAGTAATGTATTTCAGCATCAGCAACATAGTTTAGCCTAACAATTGTGAGGATGGCGCAGAACCGGGCAGTGTTTCGTTCTGTTGTACATAGGATTGGTATGAGTTGGAACCGACTCAAGGGCACCTAATGACAACAACATAATTTATCTTATGATATATCTTATGATATATTTCATACTAAAAATTAGTGAAAGAGCTTCACCATGGCCAGATTCCAAACAATTACCAACAACTCGATTCCCACATAAACATATATGAGCCTCTAATTTATAACATTTACTATCTATGCGAGTCTATTCTGCCTTATGATTAACACTCTAAATATTTAGAAAAATGCAGAACTGAAATTCCTAAAAAAGTCCAGACTTACCAGACTGATACAGACTAGAGGAAACTCCAAGACTATCACCTAAGATACCCTTTGAATTCCGAGCTGAAGCCACTCCCAAAGGTCATCTTTCATCCAAATAGATTGGCTTATAAAATAAACAATATAACCCATAAGTACTGTGCCCCCTTACATTATCAGCTGTAAGAGACCAAACGGTTGATACTTAACCTAAAGCAAAGATGAGAAGGTAAGGAGGGGCATGGAAGCTAAATTAATGAAAACAGAACAAACAGAATTGAAATAATGAGAATGCTGACACGTTGTAAAAAATATAATCAACGTCAGGGAATAATCTGTGTAAAAATTGTTAAATGGGAATCCAATTTGCTATGGAAGTTTCACCTAGAACAGGATATTTAAAAAAAAAAAAAACTACATGTATTTATTGAAATGTTAATCAATATTTCAATCAAGAATATTACTGATTATTTGTAAATATTTTTTAAATAATTTGTCACCTATTGCTGTCTGGACAGAATAAGTTCTAGTACTAAGAAGCATGCTCAGTTTCCTTAAACTTGTATATATAAAAAGTTTCCAAGTTTTTTAGCGGCCAGCAGTAGCAGAAAGATATAATTGTAACAATTTTATTTTCCCATCATTATTCAGGTTTTTTGAGCACATCTTAAAATTTTTCCAGTTCTTTCACTTAACTTCCTTGGATTTGTTACATATGCTTAACACACAGGTAAAAAATCTGATCTGAGGCTCACTATTGTGCCCTAAAGAAATTCCATAATTCCTACCTGTTCAGTTGTTCATTGTGGAAATAATCCAAATATTAAGTCTGTTTTTAGAGTTCAAAATATCCCTGATATTACCACATAAATCTCTGAATGTCTTGACTATTTGGCCACTGAAAAGTCTTGTTCAGGAAGATATAAAAAGTTAGGAAATTAACCACTGCATAGCAACCCAGTTCATAAACAAGTTTGGATGTGGGTGGCAGAGGTATGTTAAGTCTATAAATAACATAAGGTAAAATAAAGTAACGAAATTCCAGCAATTTCTGAGGAACAGTAACCATAAACAAGCATATGAAAAACATTAAATTCCAGAAAATTGATTTTGATTTCAATGACTCAGCTATACTCCAACCAGCAAATATATAGACCGGAACTAACAAGTATTTCACAATTTCGTATCTCTGAAAAACCCTTTTCCACACATAGAATGTATAATGTCTATTGTCTGCTAGTAAGTATTTATGAGCATAAGTGAATTTCCAAACTAAAAATAAGGAGACTAAGGTAATCGCTAAAAACTGAATTCTACGTTTCCACACTACGGAAAGAAAAGTCTTAATTTTGCTAAGAGAGAGTAAGTGAGGAAAAGAAAAAAAGAGGGTAAAAGAGAAAAAGTAGAATAGCTGAGGAAAATGGAGACAGGCTTCATGACTACTCCGATCACCAATAACAATTCCACCATTAACTACTACAAAAGCACAAAACACAAAAACTAGGAAAATATAGGGCCAAGTTAAAAGTATAAGCATACCCAAGTTCTTAAAGGACATGGAATAAGCAAAAAGAAATTGAAGAATTTTCCTAAATTCTGAAAAGGGTCCTTTGATAGAGGGAAGCCTCTCTTCCTTCTTCTTTTGTAACTCAGTTTTCCAAGCTTCAGTTAATTTTTGTGCAATGACATTTCCTGCACAGAAGACAGCCCAGATGATATTTGTTTGACGAAACATGAAGCCACAAAATCCAAGCAAGGCTGAAGTTTTATGATTCCCATAAAGACACATCAAATAGGCAAAAAGAGTAAAAAACATAGATCCTGCTTCTGTATAATAAAGGAAATTAAAAAAATAGAGTGTGGGAAATACTGCTAGTGTTAATGTTGACAAAATTCTCTGGATACTTGAGGCAGCCTAGGAGGCAGAAAAAAAAACACAGTTAAAATTACATTCATGATAAAGAAAATATGCTATTTCTGCTTTACAAATGAAGAGATTAAAAAAACAAAAGACTACTTGAATCATATTTAAATAAAACTTTAATATTAATCTTATCCTGGCTTTGCGAAAACAGCAATATACATTTATAACAGCACTTCCTGGTAGCTTTTTAGTTACATCTATCAGTTTGGAAGCCACTACAACAATACATGTGTGTGCCAAAGCATTTCTGGCCTAAAACATAGTGAATCACTAAACAAATAGTTCAGGAATCACTGTGTGCAAGGCACTGAACAAAGTTCTGGGGCGGATATGAGGATGAACAGGACACGGTGCAGGTGGTTCCCATTCTGTAAGCTTAAGTCTCAGCACTTTGAATAAGCATTCACTCAACCATTACCATCAATTTCATTTAGGGCTATCCCTTCCAAACTTTTCTACTGGAGAGAATATAAATATGCACATAGCATTTATACTTCCATGCCCAATGATCTGCTTATTTCATGATGAAATTACAGGGATTTTCCTGAAAATAATGAGTTCACTCTAAAGTTAAATAACTTCTTTAGCCTTTCTGACAGACTATTTCAGAATTTGAAAGTGTTGTTATCTCCTTGTTGTCATTATTAAGCCTTGAGTTGCATCCTCTACTTAATCTAAATTACCATATCAGAATATGCCATTCCCTTGATTAAAATTAGTGGCTCCCCATCACTTATAAGATCCAAAGTCCTCTCCAGACATATAAGGATATTCATGATTTTGCCCCTCCCTACTTCTCCAGCCTCACATCTCTGAACTTCACAAATCCTACAATTCTAATCAACAATTCCCTGCATTTTGTTGCTCAACATCTTTGTATCTTTTTATGTTATTTCTCCTGCCGGGATTCCCTTGCTGCTCTATAGCCCTATCCATTCATTAAGATTCAACTCAAGTACCATCTTCTCTGTTAAGCCTCACCCAATACCACTCACTCCCCTCCCGTGCAATCAGCTGAAGATATGAGCTCCACAAGGAAAACATTGTGCCTCATTTATCTTTCTAGTCCCTGTGCCTAGCACATAATTAGCTGCATAAACATATACTAAACTTGTTTGATTCACTAACAAATACTTCCTTCAGATTTTACAAATAAATAAAAAAACCAAACCCGTTGCCATCGAGTCAATTCCGACTCATAGCGACCCAACAGAACAGAGTAGAACTTCCCCATAGGATTTCCAAGGAGCGGATGGTGGATTTGAACGGCTGACCTTTGGTTAGCAGCCAAGCTCTTAACCACTGCCCCACCAGGGTTCCTACAAATAAATAAGAATTCTTAAAGTATATAAATACAAATTTCTTCTAAAACAGAGGGCGGCGAGAACTTGCTTTATCATTATAAAATATATACAATTACTAAGTATTAAAGACTTTTTTCACTAAATCTCATAAAACCAATTCATCTTAATTGTGGACTCAACTGTACATAAACTTGCAGCACATTATTTTGAAAACATACCTTGTTTCTAGGTTGTACCTTTCGGAAAAGCAAATAGAGTAAATAGAAGTTGCCAACACTGAAGAGGAGATTAACAAATCTGAGCATTCCAATGGAGCAGACTACATGTTCAGACCATCCAAAGATCCAATGGGCAGGTTTGACCACTCCAACTGACACCAGGTATAAGCCAGGCAATGTAGTAATCATGGGATCCCACTTAAAAATGAAAGGATGGCGGTGAAATAAAAGCAAGAGAAAATAACTACAGGACTACAAACACAAATATGTCAAGCTCAAATTGTCATTAACAACAATCAGGCATTTTAAGAAGTTACTCTATGACACAGACAAGTCCTTGGAAGATCAGACACCTCCTCTAAGGAAAAGTCTTGCTTGGTTTTTGCCCCTACACTTAGTTTGTGATTCTTAAGGTATCAGCAACCAGTGGGAAACGGTAACTTAAAATCAGTTTGCATCATCCAAGACTTACTCTGTGGAGAGTCTGTATTTTAATAACTACAAGTAAATGCTGCAGTTTTAAAAAACATGGATACATTGGTTAGAACACTGATGAGGCTTCTAGATAAAGATGTTATCAACCACAGGTTCCATTAATAACAGCTAACACATACTGAGCCAGGAACTGTGCAAAACGCTCTGTATTTAATCTTGCACCAACCCATGTAGACTAGTACTGTCATTATACAAACGAATAACCTGAAACTCAGAAAATTTTCAAGGTCTCATAACTAGTAAATAAGAGGGTCAAGATTTAAAATCACATCTTTCTCTTGACTACCCGTTGTGGTCAAAGGGGATTCCGACTCATAGCAAACCTGACTACAGACTTCCTATTACTAACCACTACCATGTGTTGCCTTACTAGAAGAGGAGGGAAAATATACCTACTTTATTTTTATGGCTATAGTTCCGAACCTAGTTGGCCCACAAGCAGTGTGTAACTGTGTAGTAAAGCATATGTTTAAAACGATGCCACTTCATTGGTTGACAGTTTATCCAGTTAACAGCAAGTTTCTAAAAACAACTAGGAATGTAATTAGCAACCTGTCATCTCTTGGTGGCTGAAGATCCCCTACCGTGCCTCACCCAAACCCAAGAACACACAATAAGGTGCTAGACAGATGAACTACAGGGAGATTTTCTGATATTTCCTAAACCAAAAAAACCAAACCCGTTGCCGTCGAGTCAATTCCAACTTATACCAACCCTATAGAACTGCCCCATAGAGATATTTCCTAGGAGCAGCCTAATGCCTCCAACTCTGGCAATAAAACGCCAAAAAAAACAAAAAGACATTGCAGTAGATTCCGATTCATTGCGACCCTATAGGACAGAGTAGAACTGCCCCACAGAGTTTCCACCGAGCGCCTGGTGGATTCCAACCGCCGACCTTTTGGTTAGCAGCCATACCACTAAGCCAGCAGGGTTTGATATCCTGTTATCAAGAAGAGGCACAGAGACTCAGTGCCCCATTAGTTACTCTCCTCGATCATTCCTTCCCAGGAGGCAGATCTGTTCATTCATTCAACAAACATTCCCTACATCTCAGAGGCGGGAACAAAAGATTATCCCCACCCTTCATGTTTCCAGACTGGGAGGTGGGGCGGGACGAGTTAAGGATAAGGATGGATGACAACGCTGGGTACAGATCTGCCTCGCTGACCTGCCGTGGGGTGGGGACAGGTTGGTGATCCCACCTGTGAGAGGGAGAAGCGGCCCTCACAGTAGCGCTGCGCCTGTGGCAGGTGGAAGATCTCATCCATGTACGGCTCTCGCAGAGCGCGGCTGAAGGCGGAGAAGAGGAGGCAAGATAATAAAAAGGTACAACTTAGGGCAGCCGAAAAGTAGTAACCCTCCAGCTGCGCCATTCCTGCTGCCATGGCTACGGCCCATAAACCAACTCGTGGAAAATCTGCGCCGGGTTCCCGGGCTTGGAAACTCGAGTTTGAAACTCAGGATCGAAATAAGCGCGTAAGGAGGGACCGGACAAACCGGACTAAGAACAGCCGGAAGGCAAAGAATGCTGGGAGAGGGCGGACCCTGAGCTTCCGGAGAAATAGGATCGTTGTTTCCGGAGTGACGAGTTTAGGTAACTGACCGGGCTGCTGCGCCGTCAATCACGTTGCCCCGGGCGCACACAGTGGTTAGTGCCTCAGGGAGAGGCGGGTCTCTTGCTCGAGCGTTGCGCTGCCGTAAGCATTGAAATGAAAGCAGATTCTTAAGCCGCAGGACAGTCTGCTTTTTTCCTGTTCATTCCCACGCCTTACCAGAAGGTGGCGGTATTGCCCCACTTTTGCAATCAAACTCCACATTTGTTTGCAGTTTTTTTTCCCCGCCAGTTATTTCTCTTTTCTCCCAAGTGATCTGAATTACTAATCCTCTAAATTCCAGGACATTTGATTTCCTCAACTTTGGGGACTAGAAGTAAAGAAATTAATTTTCAGATTAAGACATGAAGGACTGGAGATATCTACTGCTAAATGAACTTCATCGGGTGGAGGATTTTTTAGGTTAAAAGCGACTCCTTCAAAATGTCAATACTCTCGAATACGATTTAATTGAATTGGCATTCACAGTCACTCCGACAGCCAGATGACAGTACTCTATGGTTGTTGGAGAAAGCAGGTATTTTAGAATTTGAGATGTTTTAAGGGGGGGGGGAAGTGTGTTCTGTGCCTGTAACCTTTGGTTGTTCTCTCTCTATTGGAGTGTATTTTCAGAGCCAGCCTTCCAGTATAATTGACTGGGTCCATGTTCTAGCTTTCCTGCTAAGTCATAAGCATAAGCATCTTAATGAATTACACTGTGTATCACCTGTGTTTGCAGTCCCCGAGGTGGATTTCATATAGTAGGGACTTAAATCTGTAGATTTTTATAGGCTGTGCAGATTTTACACAGTTCCTGTAATGGGGGAGGAGGACAGGCAGGATGTGAGAGAATGTATTTGAAAATACTGAAGATAAGTTATGTCTTGTATGGAATTGCTGGGCTGTGGAGACCACAGTCTCGGGGAACATCTAGCTCAATTGGCATAACATAGCTTTTAAAGAAAATGTTCTATATTCTACTTTGGTGAGCAACGTCTGGGGTCTTCGAAGCCTGTGAGCGGCCATCTAGGATACTCCACTGGCCTCACTCCTTTGGAAGCAAGGAAGAATGAAGAAAACTAAACAAACGAGGGAAAGATTAGTCCAAAGGATTAATGGCCCATATCTACAATGGCCGCCACCAGACTGAGTCCAGTATAACTAGATGGTGCGTGGCTACCACCACCGACTGCTCTGACAGAGATCAGGATAGAGGGTCCTGGACAGAGCTGGAGAAAAATGTAGAACAAAATTCCAACTCAAAAAGAAAGACCAGGCTTGCTGGCCTGACAGAGACTGGAGAAACCCCAAAAGTATGGCCCCTGGACACACTTTCAGTTCAGTAATGAAGTCATTCCTGAGGTTCACCCTTCAGCTAAAGATTGAACTGGCCCATAAAGCAAAAGGAGACTAAAGGGGCACACCAGCCCAGTGGCAAGGACTAGAAGGCAGGAGGTAACAGGAAAGCTGGTAATAGGGAACCCAAGATTGAGAAGGGAGAGTGTTGATAAGTCATTGTTAGCAATGTCATAAAACAATACATGTACTAACCATTTAATGAGAAACTAGTTTGTTTTGTAAACCTTCACCTAAAGTACTATTTAAAAAAAATTATGCTTGTAATTTTGACTAGAGCATAGTTGGCAATGTTCTCCGGAAAATGATCTCTCAGGTAACCTCAGTTGAGTTAGCTTTGGCTTGAATAACATCAGAAAGATTTCAGGATTTGTTCATGGTCACAAACCTCAGGGTTCTCAGTTCAGCTCTTCATCTGGAAGAGGAATTACTTCAGCTAATTCATTCTCTACTAATTTTGGCAAATTTCTCTAAGTTTATTGCCTCCCTATTCAGTCTCTGCATTTCATCATTGATAAAACGAGTATGGAATGAAGCTGGGGTGGGGATGGGAACATATTTAAACCACTGCAATAAAATAATATCAGGATCCCACTCTGATGTGATGATCAACTTCATTTTTTCCATAATCTCCCACTTTGTATGGCCTTGGTGATACAAACAATGCCAGAGGTCAGAGCATGATAGAATTTTGCAAGACCGATGACTTATTCATTGAGAATACCTTTTTTTAAACAACGTAAACAGCGACTGTAAGTGTTTACCTCACCAGGCGGTAAAACACAGGAATCAAATTGACCACATCTGTGGAAGAAGCTAATGGAGAAGCTCAATATCAGAACAAGGTTAGGGGCCAACTGCAGAACAGACCATCAATTGCTTATGTATAAGTTCACGCTGAATCTTAAGAAAATTAAAACAAGTCCCTGAGAGCTAAAGTATGAACCTGAGTATATCCCACCTGAATTTAGAGGCCATCTTAAGGGTGGATTTGACGCATTGAACACAAATGACCGAACACCAGATGAGTTATGGGATGACATCAAGGACAACATACATGAAGAATCCAAAAGGTCATTAAAAAGGCAAAAAAGAAAGAAAAGACCGATGTCAGAAGAGACTGAAATTTGCTCTTGAATGTAGAGTAGTTAAAGCTAATGGAAGAAATGAAAAAAAAAAAAAAAAAACCAAACCAAACCCAGTGCCGTCGAGTTGATTCTGACTCATAGCGACCCTATAGGACAGAGTAGAACTGCCCCATAGAGTTTCCAAGGAGCACCTGGCAGATTAGAACTGCCGACCCTTTGGTTGGCAGCCATAGCACTTAACCACTATGCCACCAGGGTTTCCAAAACCCACTGCCGTCGAGTCGATTCTGAAGGTAAAAAAAAAAAAAAAGGTTTCCAAGGGCAGATCCCGAAGACAAAGTAAAGTATTATAATGAAATGTGCAAAGACCTAGAGATAGAGAACCAAAAAGGAAGAACACCCTACACATTTATCAAACTGAAAGAACTGAAGAAAAAAGTTCAAGCTTCAAGTTGGGATTTTTAAGGATTCTGTGGTCAAAATATTGAATGATGCAGGAAGCATCAAAAGAAGATGGAAGGAATACACAGAGTCTCTGTACCAAAAAGAATTGGTCGATGTTCAACCATTTCAGGAAGTAGCGTATGATCAAGAACCAATGGTACCGAAGGAAGAAGTTCAAGCTGCACTGAAGACATTGGGAAAAAAACAAGGCTCCAGGAATTGACAGAATACCAGTTGAGATGTTTCAATAAACAGATGGGATGCACCACTGAAAGTGCTTAGTCATCTATACCAAGAAATTTGGAAGACAGCTACCTGGCCAAATGACTGGAAGAAATCCATGTTTGTGCCCATTCCAAAGAAAGGTGACCTAACAGGATGCACAAATTATCAAACAATATTATTAATATCACGTGCAAGTAAAATTTTACTGAAGATCATTCAAAAATGATTTCAACAGTACGTTGACAGGAAATTGCCAGAAATTCAAGCTGGATTCAGAAGAGGCTGTAGAACAAGTAATATCATTGTTAATGTCAGATGGATCTTGGCTGAAAGTAGAGAATACCAGAAAGATGTTTGTCTGTGTTTTATTGACTATACAAACACATTCAACTGTGTGGATCAAAACAAATTATGGATAACATTGCAAAGAATGAGAACCTCGCAACACCTAATTGTGCTCACGAGGACCCTGACATAGACCAAGAGGCAGTTGCTCAAATAGATCGAGGGGATACTGTGTGGTTTAAAATCAGGGAAGGTGTGTGTCAGGGTTGTATCCTTTCACTGTATTTACTCAATCTGTATGCTAAGCAAATAATCCAAGAAACTAGGCTATATGAAGAAGAACTCGGTATCAGATTTGGAGGAAGCCTCATTAATAGCCTGCCATATGCAGATGACACAGTCTTGCTTGCTGAAAGTGAATAGGACTTCAAGTACTTACTGATGAATATCAAAGACTACAGCCTTCAGTATGGATTATACCTCAACATAAAGAAAACAGTCCTTGCAACTGGACCAATAAGCAACATCACGATAAATGGAGAAAAGATTGAGGTTGTCAAGGATTTCATTTTACTTGGATCCACAATCAACATCCATGGAAGCAGTTAAGAAATCAAACGACTTATTGCACTGGGCAAACCTGCTACAAAAGACCACATTGAAATGTTAAAAAGCAAAGATGTCACTTTGAGGACTAAGGTACACCTGACTCAAGCCATGATATTTTCAATCACCTCATATGCATGCAAAAACTAGACAATGAGTGAGGAAGACCAAAGAGAACTGATGCATATAAATTATGGTGTTGGCGAAGAATATTGAATATACCTCAGATTGCAAGAAAAACAAACAAATTTGTCTTGGAAGAAGTACAACCAGAATGTTCCAAGAAGCATGAGGATGGCGAGCCTTTGTCTCATATACTTTGGACATGTTATCAGGAGGAATCAGTCCCTAGAGAAGGACATCATGCTTGGTAAGTTAGAGGGTCAGCGAAAAAGAGGAAGACCCTCAACAAGATGGATTGAGACAGTGGGTGCAAGAATGGGCTCAAACATAACAATGATTGTGAGGATGGCCCAGGACCGAGCAGTATTTCATTCTGTTTTACTCAGGGTAACTATAAGTCAGATCTGACATGAAGGCACCTAACAACAACTTCCACTTTATTATTGAGTTAACACTGTATTTATCTATTTGAGACCATCTCCAGAGAGAAGGCTGCAAGAGGTTGCTATGATATAGGAGGAATTGGCCTTCCTTGAATTGATGCCATGACATACCCAATTGTGGAGATACAAACCTCTGATATACACACCCTGCAGCCTACTGGCCTTCCTGAGATGTAGTGGACAGTTTTTGAATGTCATAAAACATGGCCAGATATTTATGGTATACAGTTCTCCCTATAACCTAACCAAGAGCTTACATTTTATCTGTCTATATCTATATGTATGTGTGTGTGTGTGGTTGTGTGCTGTCAAGTCGATTCCCACTCATGTTGTTGTTGTTATTTAAATATACATACAATATTTACTTAGTAAGAACAGAAAAAAAAGAACAGAGATAACCTGATTTTTCATTAACAAAATTTACACATCGAAACCTTCATTTAGATTTCATTTTTGTCAGGCAAAGCAAAGACATTGTAGGGATAGCTCCTGCTCTTGTGTGTCCCTGTTCTGCTTTTGGGCTCCCTTTTGTTCTTGCTTTGTTTTGTACTGCTTTCTTGGATGAGAGAAGAAGTATATTAAAGTATTTAAATTCATTTAATGAAATAAAATTAAATACTACACCATTTATTACTTAGTTTCAAAATGTGAGTTCCTGTCATTTCCAGGTTTCAGATGACTAACACATCTGTGCCACAATATTTGAGATAGGTCTGTACTAGAAGTGTTTTATATTGTTTTGAATTTCTGCTAGAGGGTGCTTGACAACTTTAGCAGAATAAGGACTGATTTGTTACCTTTCTTAAATTGATTCCAATAATGTTTTTGTCCTGTGGAATAGTGGTTAAGAGTTTGGCAGCTTGATTGAAAAGGTAATCAAAAAACTTCCAACAAAAAAAAGCCCTGGCCCCCATGGCTTCATTGCAGAGTTTTACCAAACTTTCAGAGAAGAGTTAACACCACTACTACTAAAGGTATTTCAGAGCATAGGAGAGGACGGAATACTCCCAAACTCATTCTATGAAGCCAGCACATCCTTGATACCAAAACCAGGTAAAGACACCACACACACACAAAAATTACAGACCTATATCCGTCATCCCTCAAGTGCCTGTCAGTTTGTCCTACTGTGGAGGCTTGTGTGTTCCTGTGATGCTGGAAGCTATGCCACTGGTATTCAGATACCAGCAGGGTTACCCATGGAGGACAGGTTTCAGCTGAGCTTCCAGACTAAGACAGACTAGGAAGAAGGAACCAGCAGTCCACTTCTGAAAAGCATTAGCCAGTGAAAACCTTATGAATAGCAGTGGAACATTGTCTGATATAGTGCTGGAAGATGAGCCCCCCAGGTTGGAAGGCACTCAAAAGATGACTGGGGAAGAGCTACCTCCTCAAAGTAGAGTCGACCTTAATGATGTGGATGGAGAAAAGCTTTCGGGACCTTCATCTGCTGATGTCACACGACTCAAAATGAGAAGAAACAGCTGCAAACATCCGTTAATAATCAGAACCTGGAATGTACAAGGTATGAGTATAAGAAAATTGGAAATCGTCAAAAATGAAATGGAATGCATAAACATTGATATCCTAGGCATTAGTGAGCTGAAATGGACTGGTATTGGCCATTTTGAATTGGACAATCACATAGTCTACTATGCTGGGAATGACAACTCGAAGAGGAAAGATGTTGCATTCATCATCAAAAAGAACGTTTCAAGATCTATCCTGAAGTACAGCGCTGTCAGTGATAGGATAATACCCATACACCTACAAGGAAGACCAGTTAATACGACTGTTATTCAAATTTACACACCAACCACTAGGGCCAAAGATGAAGAAATAGAAGACTTTTATCAGCTGCTGCAGTCTGAAATTGATCGAACATGCAATTAAGATGCATTGATAATTACTGGCGATTGGAATGCGAAAGTTGGAAACAAAGAAGAAGGATCAGTAGTTGAAAAATATGCCCTTGGTGATAGAAACAATGCCAGAGATTGAATGATAGAATTTTGCAAGACCAATGACTTCTTCATTGCAAATACCTTCTTTCACCAACATAAATGATGACAATATATACATGGACCGTGCCAGAAATCAAATTGACTACATCTGTGGAAAGAGACGATGGAAAAGCTCAATATCATCAGTCAGAACAAGGCCAGGGGCCAACTGTGGAACAGACCATCAATTGCTCATATGCAAGTTCAAGCTGAAACTGAAGAAAATCAGAGCAAGTCCACGAGAGACAAAATATGACCTTAAGTATATCCCACCTGAATTTAGAGACCATTTGAAGAATAGATTTGAGGCATTGAACACTAGTGACCGAAGACCAGAGGAGTTGTGGAATGACAACAAGGACATCATCCATGAAGAAGGCCAGAGGTCACTGAAAAGACAGAAAAGAAAGAAAAGACCAAGACGGATGTCAGAGGAGGCTCTCAAACTTGCTTTTGAGCGCTGAGCAGCTAAAGCAAAAGGAAGAATTGATGAAGTAAAAGAACTGAACAGAAGATTTCAAAGGGCCTCTTGAGAAGACAAAGTAAAGTATTACGAGGACATGTGCAAAGAGCTGGAGATGGAAAACCAAAAGGGAAGAACACGCTCGGTGTTTCTCAATCTGAAAGAACTGAAGGAAAAATTCAAGCCTCGAGTTGCAATAGTGAAGGATTCCATGCGGAAAATATTAAATGATGCAGGAAGCATCAAAAGAAGATGGAAGGAATACACAGAGTCATTATACCAAAAAGAATTAGTCGATATTCAACCATTTCAAGAGGTGGCATATGATCAGGAACCAATGGTACTGAAGGAAGAAGTCCAAGCTGCTCTGAAGGCATTGGCGAAAAACAAGGCTCCAGGAGTTGATGGAATATCAATTGAGATGTTTCAACAAACAGATGCAGCGCTGGAGGTGCTCATTCGTCTATGCCAAGAAGTATGGAAGACAGCTTCCTGGCCAACTGACTGGAAGAGATCCATATTTATGCCTATTCCCAAGAAAGGTGATCCAACCAAATGTGGAAATTATAGAACAATATCATTAATATCACGCAGAAGCAAAATTCTGCTGAAGATCATTCAAAAACGACTGCAGCAGTATATCGACAGGAAACTGCCAGAAATTCAGGCCAGTTTCAGAAGAGGACATGGAACCAGAGATATCATTGCTGATGTCAGATGGATCCTGGCTGAAAGCAGAGAATACCACAAGGATGTTTACCTGTGTTTTATTGACTATGCAAAGGCACTGCACTGTATGGATCATAACAAACTATGGATAACACTGTGAAGAATGGGAATTCCAGAACACTTAAATGTGCTCATGAGGAACCTTTATGTAGATCAAGAGGCAGTTGTTTGGACAGAACAAGGGGATACTGATTGGTTTAAAGTCAGGAAAAGATGTGCGTCAGGGTGTTATTCTTTCACCATACCTATTTAATCTGTATGCTGAACAAATAATACGAGAAGCTGGGCTATATGAAGAAGGGTGGGTCATCAGGATTAGAAGAAGACTGATTAACAACCTGCATTATGCAGATGACACAACCTTGTATGCTGAAAGTGAAGATGACTTGAAGCACTTTCTGATGAAGATCAAAGACCACAGCCTTCAGTATGGATCAAAGACCACACCTCAACATAATGAAAACAAAAATCCTCACAACTGGACCAATGAGCAACATCATGATAAACGGAGAAAAGATTGAAGTTGTCAAGGATTTCATTTTACTTGGATCCACAATCAATAGCCAGGGAAGCAGCAGTCAAGAAATCAAAAGATGCATTGCATTGGGCAAATCTGCTGCAAAGGACCTCTTCAAAGTGTTGAAGAGCAAAGATGTCACCCTGAAGACTAAGATGTGCCTGACCCAAGCCATGGTATTTTCAATCACATCATATGCATGTGAAAGCTGGACAATGAATAAGGAAGACCGAAGAAGAATGGATGCCTTTGAATTATGGTGTTGGCAAAGAATACTGAATATACCATGGACTGCCAAAAGAACGAACAAATCTGTCTTGGAAGAAGTGCGGCCGGAATGCTCCTTAGAGGCAAGGATGGCGAGACTGCATCTTATATAATTTGGACACATTGTCAGGAGGGATCAGTCCCTGGAGATGGACATCATGCTTGGCAGAGTACAGGGTCGGCGGAAAAGAGGAAGACTGTCAACAAGGTGGATTGACACAGTGGCTGCAACAATGAGCTGAAGCATAACAATGATTGTAAGGATGGCGCAGGACTGGGCAGTGTTTCGTTCTGTTGCGCATAGGGTCGCACATTTCAAAGTGGGATGCAGAATGATTTCATAATAGAATTATTTTGCCAATTGACTTACAAGTCCCCGCAAACCATGTTCCCCAGACCCCCGCCCTTGCTCCGCTGACCTTTGAAGCATTCATTTTATCCTGGAAACTTCTCTGCTTTTGGTCCAGTCCAATTGAGCTGACCTTCCATGTATTGAGTGTTGTCTTTCCCTTCACCTAAAGCAGTTCTTATCTACTGATTAATCAATAAAAAAACCCTCTCCCGCCCTCCCTCCCTCCCCCCCTCGTAACCACAAAAGTATGTGTTCTTCTCAGGTTTACTATTTCTCAAGATCTTATAATAGTAGTCTTATACAATATTTGTCCTTTTGCCTCTGACTATTTTTGCTCAGCATAATGCCTTCCAGGTTCCTCCATGTTATGAAATGTTTCAGAGATTCGTCACTGTTCTTTATCGATGCATAGTATTCCATTGTGTGAATATACCACAATTTATTTACCCATTCATCCGTTGATGGACACCTTGGTTGCTTCCAACTTTTTGCTATTGTAAACAGAGCTGCAATAAACATGGGTGTGCATATATCTGTTTGTATGAAGGCTCTTGTATCTCTAGGGTATATTCCCAGGAGTGGGATTTCTGGGTTGTATGGTAGTTCTATTTCTAACTGTTTAAGATAACGCCAGATAGATTTCCAAAGTGGTTGGACCATTTTACATTCCCACCAGCAGTGTATGAGAGTTCCAATCTCTCCGCAGCCTCTCCAACATTTATTATTTTGTGTTTTTTGGATTAATGCCAGCTTTGCTGGTGTGAGATGGAATCTCATCGTAGTTTTAATTTGCATTTCTCTAATGGCTAATGATCGAGAGCATTTTCTCATGTATCTGTTGGCTACCTGAATATCTTCTTTAGTGAAATGTGTGTTCATATCCTTTGCCCACTTCTTGATTGGGTTGTTTGTCTTTTTGTGGTTGAGTTTTGACAGAATCATGTAGATTTTAGAGATCAGGCGCTGGTCGGAGATGTCATAGCTGAAAATTCTTTCCCAATCTGTAGGTGGTCTTTTTACTCTTTTGGAGAAGTCTTTAGATGAGCATAGGTGTTTGATTTTTAGGAGCTCCCAGTTATCGGGTTTCTCTTCATCATTTTTGGTAATATTTTGTGTTCTGTTTATACCTTGTATTAGGGCTCCTAGGGTTGTCCCAATTTTTTCTTCCATGATCTTTATCGTTTTAGTCTTTATATTTAGGTCTTTGATCCACTTGGAATTAGTTTTTGTGCATGGTATGAGGTATGGGTCCTGTTTCATTTTTTTGCAAATGGATATCCAGTTATGCCAGCACCATTTGTTAAAAAGGCTATCTTTTCCCCAATTAATTGACACTGGTCCTTTGTCAAATATCAGCTGCTCATACGTGGATGGATCTATGTCTGGGTTCTCAATTCTGTTCCATTGGTCTATGTGCCTGTTGTTGTACCAGTACCAGGCTGTTTTGACTACTGTGGCTGTGTAATAGGTTCTGAAGTCAGGTAAAGTGAGGCCTCCCACTTTCTTCTTCTTTTTCAGTAGTGCTTTGCTTATCCGGGGCTTCTTTCCCTTCCATATGAAATTGGTGATTTGTTCCTCTATCCACTTAAAATATGACATTGGAATTTGGATCGAAAGTGCGTTAAATGTATAGATGGCTTTTGGTAGAATAGACATTTTTACTATGTTAAGTCTTCCTATCCATGAGCAAGGTATGTTTTTCCACTTAAGTATGTCCTTTTGAGTTTCTTGTAGTAGAGCTTTGTAGTTTTCTTTGTATAGGTCTTTTACATCCTTGGTAAGATTTATTCCTAAGTATCTTATCTTCTTGGGGGCTACTGTGAATGGTATTGATTTGGTGATTTCCTCTTCGGTGTTCTTTTCGTTGATGTAGAGGAATCCAAGTGATTTTTGTATGTTTATTTTATAACCTGAGACTCTGCCGAACTCTTCTATTAGTTTCAGTAGTTTTCTGGAGGATTCCTTAGGGTTTTCTGTGTATATAATCATGTCATCTGCAAATAGTGATAACTTTACTTCTTCCTTGCCAATCCGGATACCTTTTATTTCTTTGTCTAGCCTAATTGCCCTGGCTAGGACTTCTAGCACGATGTTGAATAAGAGCGGTGATAAAGGGCATCCTTGTCTGGTTCCCGTTCTCAAGGGAAATGCTTTCAGGTTCTCTCCATTTAGAGTGATATTGGCTGTTGGCTTTGCATAGATGCCCTTTATTATGTTGAGGAATTTTCCTTCAATTCCTATTTTGCTGAGAGTTTTTATCATAAATGGGTGTTGGACTTTGTCAAATGCCTTTTCTGCATCAATTGATAAGATCATGTGGTTTTTGTCTTTTGTTTTATTTATGTGTGGATTACATTAATGGTTTTTCTGATATTAAACCAGCCTTGCATACCTGGTATAAATCCCACTTGATCAGGGTGAATTATTTTTTTGATGTGTTGTTGGATGCTATTGGCTAGAATTTTGTTGAGGATTTTTGCATCAATGTTCCTGAGGGAAATAGGTCTATAATTTTCTTTTTTTGTAATGTCTTTACCTGGTTTTGGTATCAGGGAGATGGTGGCTTCATAGAATGAGTTGGGTAGTATTCCGTCATTTTCTATGCTTTGGAATACCTTCAGAAGTAGTGGTGTTAACTCTTCTCTGAAAGTTTGGTAGAACTCTGCAGTGAAGCCGTCCGGGCCAGGGCTTTTTTTTGTTGGGAGTTTTTTGATTACCGTTTCAATCTCTTTTTTTGTTATGGGTCTATTTAGTTGTTCTACTTCTGAATGTGTTAGTTTAGGTAGGTAGTGTTTTTCCAGGAATTCATCCATTTCTTCTAGGTTTTCAAATTTGTTAGAGTACAATTTTTCATAATAATCTGAAATGATTCTTTTAATTTCATTTGGTTCTGTTGTGATGTGGTCCTTCTCGTTTCTTATTCGGGTTATTTGTTTCCTTTCCTGTATTTCTTTAGTCAGTCTAGCCAATGGTTTATCAATTTTGTTAATTTTTTCAAAGAACCAGCTTTTGGCTTTGTTAATTCTTTCAATTGTTTTTCTGTTCTCTAATTCATTTAGTTCAGCTCTAATTTTTATTATTTGTTTTCTTCTGGTGCCTGATGGGTTCTTTTGTTGCTCACTTTCTATTTGTTCAAGTTGTAGGGACAGTTCTCTGCTTTTGGCTCTTTCTTCTTTTTGTATGTGTGCATTTATCGATATAAATTGGCCTCTGAGCACTGCTTTTGCTGTGTCCCAGAGGTTTTGATAGGAAGTATTTTCATTCTCGTTGCTTTCTATGAATTTCCTTATTCCCTCCTTGATGTCTTCTATAACCCAGTCTTTTTTCAGGAGGGTATTGTTCATTTTCTAAGTTTTTGATTTCTTTTCCCTAGTTTTTCTGTTATTGATCTCTAATTTTATTGCCTTGTGGTCTGAGAAGATGCTTTGTAATATTTCGATGTTTTGGACTCTGCAAAGGTTTTTTTTATGACCTAATATGTGGTCTATTCTAGAGAATGTTCCATGTGCACTAGAAAAAAAAGTATACTTTGCAGCAGTTGGGTGGAGAGTTCTGTATAAGTCAATGAGGTCAAGTTGGTTGATTGTTGTAATTAGATCTTCCGTGTCTCTATTGAGCTTCTTACTAGATGTCCTGTCCTTCTCCGAAAGTGGTGTGTTGAAGTCTCCTACTATAATTGTGGAGGTATCTATCTCACTTTTCAATTCTGTTAAAATTTGATTTATGTATCTTGCAGCCCTGTCATTGGGTGCATAAATATTTAATATGGTTATGTCTTCCTGATCAATTGTCCCTTTTATCATTATATAGTGTCCTTCTTTATCCTTTGTGGTGGATTTAAGTCTAAAGTCTATTTTGTCAGAAATTAATATTGCTACTCCTCTTCTTTTTTGCTTATTGTTTGCTTGGTATACTTTTTTCCATCCTTTGAGTTTTAGTTTGTTTGTGTCTCTAAGTGTAAGGTGTGTCTCTTGTAGGCAGCATATAGATGAATGTGTTTAAGAAAACATTTTGCATCCCACTTCGGAGAGTGGTGCCTGGGGTCTTAAATGCTTGCAAGCAGCCATCTAAGATGCATCGATTGGTCTCAACCTACCTGGAGCAAAGGAGAATGAAGAGCACTAAGGACACAAGGTAATTATGAGCCCAACAGACAGAAAGGGCCACAAAACCAGAGACTACATCAGCCTGAGACCAGAAGAACTAGTTGGTGTTCAGCTACAACCGATGACTGCCTTGACAGGGAACACAATGGAGAACCCCTGAGGGAGCAGGAGAGTAGTGGGATGCAGACCCCAAATCATTGTAAAAAGACCAGACTTAATGGTCTGACTGAGACTAGAAGGACCCCAGTGGTCATGGTCCCCAGACCTTCTATTAGCCCAAGACAGGAACCATTCCCAAAACCAACTCTTCAGACAGGGATTAGACTGGACAATGGGATAGAAAAAGATGCTGGTGAAGAGTGAACTTCTTGGATGAAGTAGACACTTGAGACTATGTTGGCATCTCCTATCTGGAGGGGAGAGGGCAGAGGGGGTCAGAAACTAGCGGAATGGACACGAAAAGAGAGAGTGGAGGGAAGGAGAGTGCTGTCTCATTAGGGGAAGAGCAATTAGGAGTATATAGCAAGATGTATATAAATTTTTGTATGAGAGACTGACTTGATTTGTAAACTTTCATTTAAAGCACAATAAAAATAAAATAAAAAAATTTGGCTGCTTGACCAAAAGTTTAGCAGTTCGAATCTACCAGGCATTCCTTGGAAACCCTATGGGGCAGTTCTACTCTGTTCTGTAGGGTCACTATGAGTTGGAACTGACTTGAGGGCAGAAGGTTTAGGTTTTTTGTAAGCCTGCACCTGAGATGGCTTTTTTAGTAGTTTTTAAAGTTTGTTATTTTCAAACCAATCATTCATTGCTATCCTTTCATTGTATTGGAGATGGAGATGTCTTAATTCAGTTATATCATCGTGTAAGAAATATTGGGGGCAGGTGGTAGCCTGGAGACAGGCCTTAGAGGTGCAGGTATATTGGCTGCTGCTTTAGAACAGACCAAAAACACTGCATACTTTCCTGTTCTTTTCAGTCATGTGAAGTTAAAGGCTTATCCCTCTAGGGAGGGTAAGGAGATGTTTCTATGCTGGGGTCTAGGCAAAAACCCATTGATTTGGGGGAGGGAGAGAAGTAAAAAACCTGTCTCTGGTGGAAAGGTAGGAAAACTTTCTTGCCCCTGGTACATAAGCAAAGATACACTGCTTTTGGAAAAGTAGACGCAAAACCCCTCTGTCTCTGATGAAGACTTTTGAGCTCAGGATCCTGCACCAATTCAAAGCAGAAGCCTGCAGCGGAGAGGCAGGCAATTCTCCCTCACGCTAGACCTGCCACGGATCCAAGGAAAAGAACAGAAACAATGCAAAGCCCTGCCCCTACAGGGTAGACATGCAGGGCCTGCCTAGCACTGAAGGCTGGACCAGGAGCATGGAACCCACCCCCTCACCTCCCACTATGAGCTCAGCATGGAGTAACAAGCAACTGAAGTCTCCTGCTGGAAGGTGCAAAAGCACTGAGTGATATTCACCTCTGTGGTACAGGATTATAGGGACTGTTGAAATTGAGGGTGATGCAGGAACACTGAGGGAAACCTTTGGTATCTGTTGCCCAACACTTAGCACAATGTAAAAGCTGCCCTCCACCAGGGGAATTTGAAGCCTGTGGTACACGAAAGATAACAAGAACAACTATGAGTCAAAACCCATTTCCAAATCGACTTCTAGCTAAATTGACTCAACCACCCACAAGGATAGCCCTACAGAAGGAGAGGAATGCTCATTTCCACGTGCAAATAATATGTGCCTCACGGTCTACTGCTCTTTTATATGTAATATTCACTGTTCAATCAAAAATTTGAGACTCTTCAAAAGAGAAAAACAACAAATAACTCATTATCCAGAGATAAAGCTTCTAGTAAAACAGAGATGACTTAGATGTTGGAGCTATCAGACAGGTACTTTAAAATAACTATGATTAATGTGTGGTAGAAAAGATGAACAAAAAGCCCGAGCAGATGGAGAATTTCAGCAAAGAGACAGAGACTGTAAACAACGCTGCTATGAATCTTCTCGTGTCTGTGTGCGCACGTGCACGCGTGTCAGATCATATAAAATACATATAATCCGGGCATATAAGCACACACTTCTGTATTTTCCTAGATTCGTAATTGCTGGCTTGTAAGACTGTGTGTTTGCTGATTTAAGTATGGACAAAGTATTTTCAAAATGGTTGTACATTTCTTTAAGATGTGTACAAGAGTTTTCCTTATTTCATGTTCTTGTAAACACTTGGTATTGTTCGTTTTTAAATTTTACCCATTTATCTCATTGTATTTTAGGTTGCATTTCCCTGATAATTAATGAAG
This sequence comes from Loxodonta africana, assembly GCF_030014295.1. Taxonomy (NCBI): domain Eukaryota; kingdom Metazoa; phylum Chordata; class Mammalia; order Proboscidea; family Elephantidae; genus Loxodonta; species Loxodonta africana. The sequence goes on from NC_087345.1 coordinate 104,865,157, forward strand.
CTGAGCATCTTTTCATATGTTTATTGGCCATCTGAATATTCTCATTTGTGAAGTTTTTATGCAAGTCATTTGCCAGTTTTTCTATTGTCTTTTACTTCTTGCTCTATAAAAATTCTTATATTTCTGAAATGAACGCTTTGTTGTTTAGATGTTTTATAAATATCTTCCCAGTGGCTTTTTTTCTTACTTAAAAAATGGCAAAAACTACTAAATTCATGCATTCAGATTTATTAGTCATTTCCTTTATAATATGTTCAATTTATGAAGTTTCTATATAGCCTGATGTCAGGAAGGTACTCTTCTATAGCATTTTACAGAATATTTTTTAAACTTTTTATTTCCATGTAAATAAACAATTGTCCTAGCAACATTTATTGAAGACCGTCTTTGTGGTCACTACTGTGCAGTGCCACTTATCAAGAAATCAATGATCCATATTTTCATGGGTCTATTTCTAAACTCTCTATTCTGTTTCATTGTTGTACTTTTCTGTCATTGTTCCAATATCACACTGTCTTAGTTACTGTAGTTATTTCCATTTTTAGGGTAAATGTCAGAAGAAACAGCTAAGAGAGTTCAATCTGAATCTGCTGAACAGGAATAAAAGATGGGTAAGAAAAGTGCCCCCTCCTCCCTTTTTTAACTTATAAACTCAAGAGTGTGGTCTAGGGGCTGGTGCCCATCCAGAACCATTTTTGTTACTGGTTTATGACTAGAAAAGTATGAATTAACTCAACAGCAATGCATTTTTTTCTGTACAGAAATTAAGAATAAGTTTAAAAAATTTTTATAGCACTATGATAAATTTTATGTCTCTGGCGTCTAATAATAATAAATTGGGCTTATATGTCTTTGTTTTATCTTTAATTTCACTTTTCTAGTAACTCATTTTCATTACATTTTATAAAATTAGCAATCCATGATGGCTTGGAAATTTTTTAAAAAGAACAGATTCTTTATCAAAAGAAGTTTGAGAAACACTCTATTACCTTTTTATAAATTAAAAAAAAATTCAAAACTAAAATAAAAAGTTGTTTGTGATATGTTCAGAAGACTCATAAGGTGACTTATTTTTAAAATATATTGTAAGTTAAGAAATTTAATATAAATATTTAAGCATGGTTCCCATTTGGGCAACATCCTTTAGTATGCTACTCAACAATCCATCTAAACCTTGCCCTTTCTTTTATTTTAGAGAATTCAGTGTCTATGAGTGTCTGAAAAGTTATTTAGCAAACTAGTCTAAACTAATTGGGCTTTTGGTGAGTGCCAGATTTTTTTTCTCACGAATATAAGTATTCCATAACAGGTACTTCTCCAATGTTGGTGAAGGTTCTAGACCCCCGACTTCTGCAAACTCACTACCAGATGGTTCTGTTCATTGCAGGTGAAAGAAAATCTCTGACCACATTCCTCAGAAAATGAACATGGTCAGCCCCAAGGAGGCAGAAGCAATCATAAAATGTTTGTAGGTTGGGAAATCTTCTCTCTGCCCTCTGGTATCTTGTTCAACACTTTCATGCATGTCTTATTCCCAAGCACATGACATTCTCACTGTAGAACTGGCAGGCCTTGTAATCAGCTCTTGAGGCAGGATATTTTATGAAGTGGAGAAAAACTGAATCAGTAGTTCTGAACCTCTACGGCCATGCATCCTGTTATACTACTTGCAACTAATCATTTACCTTAAACAGCAACCATACTGGCAATCAACAATATTGAAATATAATTTATATGTGATAAAATTTACTCATTTTAGGTGTACAGTTCTATGAGTTAATCCTTCATGGGTGTAAGTGTAAGTCTCCCATATATAGTTTTTTTGTGTGCTAATTAGTCAAACCTAGCTAGCTGAATCAGATTAAGATCATTAATATGCTAAATGATTGGTCAAAATGTTTCAATTCAGATTAACCTGTTCATAAACGCTTCTCAATCTAATATAAATATTACATGTGTTCCTTAGATAGACAGATAGCTGCAGTCAACTAGATGCCAACTCATGATGACTTTAACACACAAAATATTTTCCACTTCTGCATCATCCTCCCCATCCCTGGCATGTTCAAGTCCGTCGTATATGATTTCCTTAAGGTAGAATATGAAATTATTACAAATATTTGGGGCAAGAAAAAAAAAAGAGCTTGTGCAGTTTTGCCACCAGCTTATATTCAATGCCACTGACCTAGGCAAGGAGCTCTGGAAATATGAACATTTTTTTGGAAGGATATCAGTTTCCCAATTTGGTTGTTCATAACTTCACTATTAATTTTTTTTACTGTAGTCATATATATATTTTTTCTTTTCTTTTTTTATGTTTCCCATTAGTACAAAACCAAAAAGAAAAGTCCATTTGCCGTCAAGTAGATTCTGACTCATGGTGACCCCATGTGAGTCAGAGCGGAGCCAAGTTCCATGGGGTTTTCAGTGACTGATTTTTCAGAGGTAGATCACCAGGCCTTCTTCTGAGGTGCTTCGGGGTGGACTCAAATATCTAACCTTTCCATTAGCAGCTTCAATTTGCACCACCCAGGGACTTCTTAGTATTAGACAGGCTAACAAACATTTTCTGTAATGGGCCAGATAGTAAATATTTTAAGCTTTGTGGGCCGTAGGGTCGCTGTTGCAACTACTCAGCTCTGAGGATGTAGTGTAAAAGCAGTCATAGACAATACACAAAGGAAAAAGCATGGCTGTATTCCAACAATTTACTTACAAAACCAGGTGGTAGGCAGGATTTGTCTGTGGGCTACCTAGTAGTCCCTAACCTACTATTAGCTCGTGTTAAGGTGTCATTTTTTTTTTTTTTTTTGTAATAGTGATATCAATAATAAGTAGATTTTCAGGGCAGCATTCAAAAGCTTACTTTCCATGAATACCAACAGTATTATTTCAACTAAGATTACAAAAAAACAGAACCCACTGCTGTCGAGTCGATTCCAACTCATAGTGACCCTATAGGACAGAGTAGAACTGCCCCATAGAGTTTCCAAGGAGCGCCTGGTGGATTCAAACTGCCAACCTCTTGGTTAACAGCTGTAGCACTTAACCACTATGCCACCAGGGTTTCCCAACTAAGATTAACTACACTTATAACCTTTTTTTTTTTTTATAACCTGGGATACCAGAAGCACATATATTCTTCCCACCATTCCAGCCAGACCTCTACAACTGTGTTATTTCAGGGCAGATAGTGAATCCATTGGGAGATAGTTTAAAGGACTAATAATTGATTAATTCATTAAATCTTCAACAACATTCCTGCATTAGAGAAGACACTTGTCTGGATCAATGAATTTTCAGGTATTTCCATTTGAGAAACAAAGAAAGCCTCAAAGAAAATTGTGACTTGTAACCCAACTTACTTATTTGTAGGAATATTTTCCCCCACTGGGGATTGATTGTTAAAGGGAATTTCATTAAAAGAAATTATTATAAATAATGCAAATATCAACTTATTAATAATTTACATTCTTTCAGGACCTTCTATGTGCCATGTACTTTATATACACACACATCAATGTTTACTGGAACTATACAAAGCAAAATTTTGCCATGGCTTATGATAATATCAACTTAATTTGTTTTGACTGTTGCTCATTTAATATGACCTTTACTGTAATTTCTTCTTGAATCCTTGAGCTATTTAGTTTCATTCCATCCCATATATGCTCTGCCCTAGAAATGTAGGCTATTTGCCAGACATATACTTGCCCCAAGCCTTTCTCCTGGAGCAAGCATGTGTTGGTTTTAGGAACCTTCCATGTGCCAAGCCCTCTTTTTCAGCTTCAATTTTGTTTCTTGTAATCATGCTATCGGTAGGGTAGGCTGATGTAGCAAATAGAACCACAGAACATATGAGTATTTTTTACCCCAGGATTCAAGCAGGGTGGTCATTTCACCTCACTTTTTACCCTGAATCTGTTAACCTACACCATATCTATTCCCTTGTTTCCCATGGCTTTAAAATGCGTAACAAACTGTGTGAATTGGGCCATCTTATTTGAATTGTGAATCTTTCTGTTCCCTAACCTCCAGGATAGCTTTCCTGCTAAATCCTAGAGTCACTGATGAGTTTCTATCTTCCAACTCCCAAAGTTTTATAACATTATACAGAACTATTTAGCATTTTTTTAAATAAATTTTAATGGTAATGTGTTTTGAATATATAATTACCTTTTTTTCGTATGATTCACAAAAAGAGTATTTGAAGAATCAAAAAAAAAGACGAGCATTATCCTACAGATTTCTGCTTCACATTCTTTTTAGGTATCCAGCAGCACTATTTAACTCTTATTTGCCTAAATATCTCCTCTTAGAGTATGGCCAGGAGCATCTAGTGTTTATAGTGAAATATGCATATTTTGGAGATTCCTTTCCTTATCCTAATGTGCTCTCCGTCTAGAAAAATCATGCCTTCCTTTTAGACCAATTAGTTTGGAAGGAATACGCAGGGTCCACTGCACCAAAAAGAATTGGTTGGCATTCAACCATTTCAGGAGATAGCATACGATCAAGGACTGATGGCATGGAAGGAAGAAGGCCAACCTGCACTGAAGGCATTGGTGAAAAACATGACTCCAGGAATTGACAGAATACCAGCTGAGATGTTTCAATAAACGGATGCAGCACTGAAGTGCTCATTCATCCCTGCCAAAAATTTGGAGAATAGCTGCCTGACTAACCGACTGGAAGAGATCCATATTTGTGCCCCTTGCAAAGAAAAGTGATGCAACAAAATGTGGAAATTATCAAACAGTATCATTAATATCACAGACAAGGGAAATTTTGCTGAAGATCATTCAAAAGTCGTTGCAACCTAACAGCCACAGGGAACTGCCATAAATTCAAGTTGGATTCAGAAGAGGACATGAAATGAAGGATATTATTACTGAAGTCAGATGAATCTTGGCCAAAAGTGCAGAATAACAGAAAGATGTTTACCTGTGTTTTATTGACTCTGCAAGTGCATTCGACTGTGTGGATCATAACAAATTATGGATAACATTGCGAAGAACGGGAATTCCAGAACACTGAGAGTAGTCTTGAAGTTTATCCCGTTGAAGCAGAAGTGTTAAAAGCCACTACGTAATTAGTTCCTGCTCTTTTTTCTCTGCCATGAAATGTTAGGTCCTAAATAAAGACTGTTTAAGTCTCAGTCTGGAAGAATACACACAGAGAAGAGTCACAGCAGCCTACTCACAGATGCCAACATGCAGTGTGAGTGAGAAATAAATATTGTTTGAAGTTTTTGTTACTGCCAGAAATCTAATACAGTGCATTTATTATGCTGCTAAAATTTATCAGTGAAAAATTATTTATCATATAAACACTTGGTAGCAAGTAATATGTTCTAAGCCTAGTACAGTGTCACTCAATAGTTATTTAATAATTATTTAATAAATAAATGGATGAATGAATAAATAAAAGAAAGCTGGATGATATCATAGGATATAATGTTGCCTACATGTGTTTGAGAGGGAGAAAAATGGTGTCATGGATTGAATTGTGTTCCCCAAAAATATGTGTATCAATTTGGCTAGTCCATGATTCCCAGTATTGTGTGGTTGTCCTCCATTCTGTGATTGTAATTTTCCTGTATGTTGTAAATCCTAATCTCTGCCTGTGGTTAATGAAGTGAGATTGGATTATGTTAAAGAGGATCAGGGTGGGATTGTAACACCCTTACTAAGGTCGCATCCTTGATCCAATGTAAAGGCAGTTCCCCTGGGGTGTGGCCTACACCACCTTTTATCTTACAAGAGATAAAAGGGAAAGAAGTGAACAGAGAGTGAGGACCTCATACCACCAAGGTAGTGGTACCAGGAGCAGAGCATTTCCTTTGGACCCAGTGTTCCTGTGCTGAGAAGCTCCTAGTCCAGGGGAAAATTGATGAGAAGGACCTTCCTCCAGAGCTGACAGAGACAGAAATCCTTACCCTGGAGTTGACACCCTGAATTTTTACTTGTAGCCTACTAAACTGTGAGAAAATAAATTTCTCTTTGTTAAAGCCATCCACTTATGGTATTTCGTTATAGCAGCACTAGATAACTAAGACAAGTGGTTAAGGTCATTTTGGACTACTTATGGATGTGGAACAGATTGGGTCCTAGGAAGGTGGGAACAACATAAAGCAATTAGCCCAACTCTGTGCAATGCCATTTGCCGAAGAATCTGTAACTAAATCAGTCTAGAAAACAGAGAGTTTGGTAAAGTTTGAATAATGAGTCTTGCTTGTCTTGCTCTCAGGGAATATTTAATAAATATCTGTTGATCATAATGCTATTTTAAATAACATTTTATGAAAAATGTATAGTCTTATTAAAATAAGGAAATAAAATAGGACCCAGGGATATCCCATCAAAGACTAAAGTATTTCTTTGATTAGTAGATGATTAAAAAATTTCACGTTACTAAATCAAGGCCATGGCAATTCAATTTACTTGATTCATTTATTTGGGGGAACGCACTTTAGCTTTAGTTATTTATGACAATTTTAAGTATGGTCACAAATTTATTGCCTTGTTTGGAAAGTATAATTAAAACTCTGGGAGATCTTAATATTATTAATATAAGGATAAATCTGAAAGCGGATTTGTGAAAATGGGGGCACTAATGGCTTAGAAGAAGAATTGATGCCTTTAAATTACAGCTTTGGTGAAGAATATTGAATATACCATAGACTGCCAGAAGAACAAACAAATCTGTCTTGGAAGAAGTACAGCCAGAATGCTCCTCAGAAGCAAGGATGGCGAGACTTCGGCTAATGTACTTTGGACGTATTATCAGGAGGGACCAGTCCTTGGAGAAGGACATCATGCTTGGTAAAATACAGGATCAGCAAAAGAGAGGAAGACCCTCAGTCAGGTGGATTGACACAGTGGCTGCAAAATGGCTCAAATATAGCAACATTTGTGGGGATGGCACAGGGCGAGGCAGTGTTTCACTCTGTTTTACATAGGGTCACTATGAGTTGGAACTGACTCAATGGCACCTAACAACAACAACAGCTAATAACTGCCTTTATCTTTTAGCAAGTTTAAACACTATGTACATATGAATGAATCACTTATATGCAGAAGAGTTAAAGTTGGTATAAAATCAGTCTTCTTGGGGCTGCTACCATGTTCTTTTTTTTTCAATATTGTAGGCAGGTTCCAATGATCTCACCAATGGAACTTTGGGAGAAGAGTAAAATATAGCATGATATCTATTATTCATTTTTTAGAAGATTTTCCTAGACACTATAGTTGTTCTATAGTCTGTGATAAGAAATTTGGAAGACAACTACCTGGCCAACTGACTAAAAGAGATTCGTATTTGTGCACATTCCAAAGAAAGGTGATCCAATAGACTGTGGAAATTGTCAAATAATATCATTAATATCACACACAAGTAAAATTGTGCTGAAGATAATTCAAAAGTGGTTGCAGCAGTATGTCAACAGGGAACTGAGAAAAATTTAAGCCAGATTTAGAAGAGGATGTGGAACTAGGGATATCATTGCTGATGTCAGATGGATCCTGGCAAAAAGCAGAGAATACTAGAAAGATGTTTACCTATGTTTTATTGACTATGCAAAGGCATTCAACTGTGTGGATCATAACAAAACATCAATAACATTGTGGAGAATGGGAATTCCAGAACACTTAATTGTGCTCATGAGGAGCCTGCACATAGGTCAAGAGGCAGTCTTTCAAACAGAACAAGGGAATACTGCGTGGTTTAAAGTCATGAAAGGCATCCATCAGGGCATATCGTTTCACCATACTTATTCAGTATGTATGCTGAGCAAATGATCCGAGAAGCTGGACTATATGAAGAAGAACATGGCATCAGGATTAGAGGAAGGCTCATTAACAACCTGCAATATGCAGATGACACAACCTTGCTTGCTGAAAGTGAAGAGGACTTGAAGCACTTACTGAGAAAGATTAAAGATTACAACCTACAGTACAATCCTCACAACTGGACCAATAAGCAGCATCATGATAAACAGAGGAAGACTGAAGTTGTCAAAGATTTCATTTTACTTGGGTCTACAATCAACAGCCATGGAAGCAGCAGTTAAGAAATAAAATGACATATTGCATTGGGCAAATGTGCTGCATAAAACCTCTTTAAAGTATTTAAAAGCAAAGATGACATTTTGAGGATAAAGTGCACCTGACCCAAGCCATGATATTTTCAATTGCATTATATGCATGTGAAAGATGGACAATGAATAAGGAAGATGGAAAAAGAATTGATACCTTTGAGTTATGGTGTTGGTGAAGAATATTAAATATGTCAGAAGAACAAACAAATCTATCTTGGAAGAAATACAGCCAGAATGCTCCTTAGAAGCAATTATGGCGAGACTTTGTCTCAAGTACTTTTGCCATGTTATCAGAAGGTATCAGTTACTGGAAAAGGACATACTGCTTGGTAAAGAAGAGGGTCAGGGAAAGAGAGGAAGGCACTCAACAAGATGGATTGACACAGTGGCTGCAATGATGGGCTCAAGCATAGCAGCAATTATAATGATAGTCCAGGACCAGACAGTGTTTCATTCTGTTGTACATAGGGTCACTATGAGTAGGAACCAACTCAATGACACCTAACAACAACAATAGCTGTTCCAAGCCTGAAAGAAGTTGTTAGTCAAAACATATGCATACACACACACACACATATATATATATATATACTTCTTATAAGTCACTTTAAGGACTATGTTGTGCCTGACCCAAGCCATGGTGTTTTCAGTTGCCTCATGCATGGGAAACCTGGACAATGAACGAGGAAGACCGAAGAACTGATGACTTTAAATTACGGTGTCATCTGAGAATATTGACTATACCGTGGACTGCTGGAAGAGCAAACAAATCGATCATGGAAGAAGTACAGCCAGAATACTCCTTAAAAGCAAAGATGGCAAGACTGTGTCTCATTTACTTTGGACATTTTATCAGGAAGACCAGGAGACACCAGTCCCTGGAGAAGGACATCATGTTTGGTAAAATAGAGGGTCAGTGAAAAAGAGGAAGACCCTCAATGAGATGGATTGACACAGTGGCTGCCACAATGGGCTCAAGCGTAACAACGATTGTGAGGATGGAAAAGGACTAGGCAGTGTTTCGTTCCGTTATATGTAGGGTCACTATGAGTCGGAATCTACTTGACAGAACCTAACAACAACAACATCCTTCTTCTAAGTTGCAGATTGATCTGTTAAGAGAGAAAAACTATAACAATTGCAGTATTTTCTCACCTAATCAATGAATTACTAAAAGTATAAACACAAAGCCCAAATATTAACTATTTACTTTATTGCTACAGAAAATGCATTTGAAGCATTTGGTTAAAGAAAAAGATGCCTCATATGAATCTTTGGGAGTCTTTGCTACATAGCCATTCAGTTAGATGATTGATATACTAACTACAGAAGATGAAGACATTTGACAATTTTCTGAGAAAACTCTTGTACTGTATATATATATATATGTATGTTTGTATATATGTTCACAAACCAGATTTTTTTATTCCTAGTGTTAGAGAAAACCCTAAAAATACTCAGATTTGAAATAAAATAAAATAAATAAAGACAGTATTATTTAGTTAGATGGCAAAAGCATGTGGGTGAGGGCAGAAGGAGAGCATTTCATTTAGAAATACCAGCATTTGAGAATATAGAATATAAAGATGTATAAATGGTGAAAGGTTTGAAGAAGTTTATTTAAGTTCTGTTTTCAGAAAAACACTATAAAGTAAAAACCTCAAAAAAAAAAAAGTAGGGATGTAGGGAAATAGAAATAAAAATAATGTTTTTCATAGGCCATTTAAATTCCCATGGCAGCTAGCCATCTGCTTTAAGTTTATCACTTTGTTCAAGGACTTCAGTATTATTTCAGGTTCCAAGATTACATTGGAGTGAAAGGCGCACCAGCTTATTAAGAGTCCTTGCTTGTCAAAAATATTTAAATATTCCAAATTTTGTTCTCCACACTCATGCCCACTTTACTGATCTTTTAAGGTAATTCACATCAAACTGTGTCTGTCTGAAACTGATGTGGTTAGGTGAAATACAGCTATTTCTCATATATATTTTAGAAGTGCTTGCACCCTAAATAGGAATCTTTTGTAAGATGAGGACTGAGATTACTTCTAAGTCAACACTTTATTCTGTATTTTAAAGCAAATCTGTGCTAATGGAAAGGATCATTTTCCAGCATGAATTAAATTATTGTGCTCTATATTTCCTGCTGGAAAGAGTAGGTTACTGGCAAAATGATGTTACTTTTGGGTTTTGATAGCACAGAGTTTCAAGCTGTTCCCTTCAAATTCAGAGAAACTCAAATATATTATATTAGTGAATTCTCAAGAGAAATATTAGGCGCTCCATGATATTTCACCAGGCACATTCACGGGACTTCTAATAAAATCTATAATTTTTGAAAATCAAACAGTCAAGTAATGAAATACCTTTATTTTCAGTAAAGTAGGAAACATGCATCTACTTCATCACTGAGAAGCATATTTCATTTCTCCAGCAAGAAAATAGTCTATCAGAGATACTTCTATTACAGAAGGATCTTTAAATGCCAACTGGTGAAGCTTATACAATAAGAAGTAGGTGAAATGTTTAGACTATTCACAGATTCCGACTCATAGTGACCCTATAGGACAGAGTAGAACTGCCCATAGGAATTCCAAGGAGTGGCTGGTGGATTTGAACTGCCAAACTTTTGATTAGCAGCCGCAGCTCTTAACCACTGCACCACCAGGGCTCCTAATACAGCCTTAAGAATAAATTAAAACAAACCAAAACATGAATTTACAACACAAACAACATAAGGCTGAGTTTTCAAGTTACATAATGATTTCACTATGTGAAAACAAAACAATAGCTAAAGAGTTAGGGCTCCTTTACATAGCAAATATCCTAGTTTATTTAAAACAGATTTTGTTTTTTTAAATTTTGATTTGCATATGACTTTGCAGAAACACATTTAATCTTTACAGCAAGGTTAGTAGATATGTAAAGGCATCAGTATTAATAATAAACATGTATTTGGCACCTTTGAGGCTGTCCTAGATTCCAAGGAGTTGATTATCATGACAGTGTCCACTAAGTAAGAATAATAAATCAAAGTAATCTCACCCTAATAATGGATGGTCATAATTAATATCATACCAACTACTCAAATTTGATTTGCTTTCAAATTTGCATAGCAATTTCTTGTGTAGTATTTTTTAAGGTGAGGCACAATGTCAAGGAGAATGGAGTTTGGAGAGCTTACTCAGTATTCTAGAGGCAGGCCTTCTAACTTCAATTTTAGCATTAACATAGCGGTGGAATAATGAGCTATGTGAAAAGTAATTATTTTAAGTGGATTAATGTAAAGTTTGATAAATAAATACTTGTATCTCCTATCTGCTCTCTCTTAGTATGTTTAGTCCATTCATCACAGAACTTCTTACTTTTAAAGCATAACAGATACACAGCTTGATTTTCAAGCCTGAGGTTCAATCTTTCAACAAGTATTTATTAAGCACTAAACACTAAGGAGGAGACCCTGGTGGTGTTGGTTAAGTGCTGCAGCTGCTAACCAAAAGGTCAGCAGTTCAAATCCACCAGATGCTCCCTGGAAACTATGGGGCAGTTCTACTCTGTCCTATAGGGTCCCTATGAGTCGGAATTGACTTGACAGCACTGGGTTTGTTTTTTTTGGTTTTTTTTAAACACTAAGGAAAAAGCAGTTAACAAGACAGAAATAACTCCTTTTCTCATGCCCTATCATCTAGTGTTAATTAAAAGGGCATCTTTGAAGGTGCTTAAAAAAAAAAAAAAAAACCAGTGCCGTCGAGGTGTCTTCTAAGGACACAAAGTTCTCTGTTTAAAGACTTTCAAAATTTGTGTTTTCATTTTATTGATAATCTAAAATGATAAATATAACTATATTTGAAACTAGCACTGTCCACTAGAACTTCCTAAGGTAATAAAAATATTCCATTTTGCACAGTCCAGTATAATAGTGTTATGGACTGAATTGTGTCTCCCAAATAGATATGTTGAAGTCCTAAGCTTTGGTACTTGTGAACATGACCTCTTTTGGAAATAGGATCTTTGAAGATATTACCAGTTATGTTAATGTAGTCATACCAGAGTATGGTAAGTCCTAATCCAATTTGAGTAATGCCCTTATAAAAAAGAAGAGACAGAGGGGGACAAAAGCCCTGTGAAGATGCAGCTGCAAGCCAAGGAACACCTGACGCTACCAGAAGCTGAGACAAGAAAGGATCTTTGCCTAGGGCCTTCGTAGGAAGCATGGCCCTGCCGACACCCCAAATTCAGACTTCTATCCCTATCCCCTCCCTTCTATTGCTAGAGCGGCAATAAAGGAGCCTTCTTTTCAACCACACTTAGGATACTCTCGGAAAGAGTTTGTGATGAATATGTTGTTCTCCCTCTTATTATATTTCAAAGGATGTTTAAGGACTAATTAATTATAGATTGAATATACCCTTGAAAGTGTTTAGCTTCTCCATCCTCTAACCTGGCTCAACATTCACTTACGTTCTAATTAGAAAACAGAAAAATGAAATAGACCCATTTGGTCTGGAAAAGTGGCTGGAGACCCTAGCATATTCTAAAGAGACGTGCTCTCAGAATTTTCCACTGCTGATATTCTCCTCTCATGACAACACAGGAATTGCTTGTTATTTTTCACGAAAGAATCAACTGTACCTTGCAAAACAGAAAATACAAAGTGCTAGGGTGGATATGAAAAAGCTAAATGGAAGAGGTGGATTATTATGTGTTTTTAATAATGTGCTGTGCAAAAAAATAAAAAAGCTAATTCACATCTTATTTGGATGGGAGGGCACCTTCTTCCCGCCAAGTATGTTTAGCGAATGATGTAATCACCTTAGTAGCCTCACGATGGTGCTATTTCCTGGTTTTTCAGGATCAGGTGAGAAAAAGAATGGCTGGTTTTTCACAGCTTCCAAATTTTAATTTTTCTCTAAGGGGTTGTTTATAAAAAGAGAAAAGAAACATGGATTTATATACTGTGAACATATACAATTAAAGGTATTTTTACTTTATTTTAAATTATGCAAGATATTAATAATATCGCTTATATTTATAAAAGACCCAAATTTACAAAACTGGAGTGACTTTTGATCTTTACATCAAACCTGTAAAGACTAGTAAAACATCTATAAGTTACCATTTTGCAGCTTAAAAAAAAAAAAAGGGCCTAAAAAGATTGACATTCCTGAAGTCATACAGAGAGCAAAGTGGTAAATTTTTGGCTTGAACCCATTCATTTCTCAGAACTTACTTCACTAGGATTGCTTTTGTTCATTTATTGGTGAGGGAATGGGTAAATGAGATGAGTGCTTCTAAGACAGAAAATTATAATTGTCCATTGGGAGAAACAGTTGATTTCATTATAGAACCTTGGGACACATATTAGGGAAGGTTAGGAAATGAAAGTAGCTGGCATTTATTGTGCTGGAACTTAGAGGTACTTAGGTATAAATTTTAAAAGTTAACGAATCAATCAGTTCATTCTGTAGACTTTATCTCCATCATATGCAATTTCTTAAATAACTTGCAACTATTAATTTTCATTTTTCAGAGTCCTTTCTGACAATTGATGGTAGATGTACCATCTATGTAACGCTTGGTAACAGGACTTACATTTTGCGTATTATCTCCTTTAATCCTCATAACAACACTGAATTGTCTATTATTTTTCCACTAGAATCTGAGACTCAGAGGTCAAATGCCCTGCCCAAGCTTGCACAACCAGGAAGTGGCAGTCTCCTGGCCATCCTCACACCATGATATTGCCTACCACTAAGTTTGAGTAAGATCTTGGCTGTTCTTCTTGATAACTGATCCATGTAAATCAAATAAAAGCAGATCCCTTGGAGAAGGTATTGGATTTTTTTTTTTTCCTATAAAACGTACCCTTCCTAAGTGATATCAAGTGACTGATGTCAATGATCTCTTCTTGTGATAAGAAATGGTGGTACCAGAGGGTAGGGAGAACTGCTAAAATTTCAGAGAAATATTTAACTGAAGCCATAGCACTGAACAATAGAAGGACCTAAGGCGAGCCTGGTAGCGAAGATCCCAGAACCAGCCAGTGCACAAGGAAGCCACCAGGGCTCAGGTTAGACTGGCTCAAATGCTACTGACACAGGGAAATTGGAAAACAAGGTCTTGCTCCTGGGGAAGATAAACCTTATAGCATGACTTTCTTACCTTGGCACTGATAAGGGTTTGGAGAGCAGTATGCCTAAAACACCTCCAAAAACCAAACCCATTGCTGTCTAGTCAATTCGGGCTCATAGTAACTCTATAGGACAGAATAGAACTGCCCCATAGGGTTTCCAACGCCATAATCTTTATGGGGAGCCCTGGTGGTGCAGTGATTAAGCATTTGGCTGCTTAACCCAAAGGTCGGCAATTTGAATCCACCAGCCACTCCTTGGAAACCGTGTGGAGCAATTCTATTCTGTCCTAATAGGATCACTATGAGTTAGAATTGACTCAGTGACAATGGTTTTTTTTTTTTTTTTTTTAATCTTTACAGAAGCAAACTGCCACATCTTTCTCCCCAGGAGCAGCTGGCGAGTTTGAACTGCCGACCTTTCAGTTAGCAGCCAAGTGCTTTAACCGCTGCATCACCAGAGCTCCTTTTATGCCTAAAACCAGGTTTCCTGAAACAGAATGTTTCAGATACTTTTGGAGGCTTCTCCTTTCCTTGATATATTTTGATTTCCAAAAGTAATTCACATAGATTCTTACTTCTATGCATCCCTCAAAAATAAAGGTCAAAGCCACATGAAGTGAAGCATTAGCTGTCTGCTGTGTTCTCTAATGGATTAGGATCACGTAGAACAGTTTCCGGAACATAGTAGGCTCTCAAGAAATAGTTGTTGGATGAATGAATCTATAAGTCACTGTGCATGCACAGCCTCATTAATTGTAGACTTAGCAGTGCATTTATTTAGCACGTAAATACAGCACATACTTTTGGTGCAAATGAAAAAGGTTTAAGAAATAATCTAGTCCAAACTTCTCACTATATAAAGGCAGATTAGGTCCAAAGAGAAGACAGGGCTTGACTAAACTCATGCAGAAGCCAGAAATCTAGGCAAAAATAGAAAAAAGGCATAGCTCCCAATTCAGGTTGTTTTTTTAATTTCTCTCTTTCTTTGCCTTTCCTTTTGCACCTATGACATAAACGTGTATATCAGTAAATGGATCAAAGGAGATTTTTTTAAAAAGAAGAAAGCAGTTATTGTATAAACATTTGAAGCTCAAGCCAGTCTTAGCCTGTCCCTTTAGTCTAAAGCTTAGGCTCAATTACTGTTAATGTCTCTTCTGTCTGTATACTTCTCTGTTCAAATGCCACATCTTATGTATGTGAGGACAGAATTTGATTAAATATGTATGTACTTATCCTTCCCTCTTGGTAATGGCAGTGGTAGCTGTCCTTAAATCCATGCATGACTCATGGTGACCACATGCACAGCAGGATCAGACGGTTGTGATCCATCCTAGAATTTTGTGATGATAATACTGTGTAAATGGCCTTCAATTTTGAAAAGAAATTGGGATTTATAGAAGGTAAAGTGGACACTTGGAAACTGCATTTGCACAGTCCAGGACTGATTGCTAGAGATGGAGAGCTCACTTCTTTGTCTCTGAGCCAGTCAGACACTGTCCATTGGAGCTGTGGCCTGCAAATATTGCTGTCGTACTTGGCATGCTTGTCTGTTGTAATTTGTACAAGCCTGGTGTACTGAATGGAAGGTTAGGTGACTATTTGCCCAGAAGAATGCTAATGAATACCTTTGTTATGTGCACTAACAATATATATCCAGGTCAATTGCAGAGTTTCATTAAATCACACAATTTTGGAGATAGTATAGCTTTATAGGAAACCCTGGTGGCATAGTGGTTAAGAGCTATGCCTGCTAACCAAAAAAGGTCAGCAGTTCAAATCCACCAGGCGCTCCTTGGAAACCTTGTGGGGCAGTTTTACTCTGTTGTATAGGGTGCTACGACTCGGAATAGACTCCACAGCGACAGGTTTTTGTTTTTGTTTTTTTTTTTAATAGCTTTATGGTTAAGGATGTAGGCTTTTTGACTTAGACAAACCTGGGCTTGAATCTTATCTCTAGAATGTCCTTAGCATACGTATGGGTAAAGTAGGGACAATTAATATGACCTTCCAAGGGGCTGTTGTACTTCTAAATGAAAAAATATTCATAAAGCACTTAGCACAAACCTTTACTCTGCTACATTTTGGAATTATCATTGTCAAACTTTCCTATTTTATATGTGAGAAAAATTGAAAATTGGGTAGTCACATTATGCACATAAGTTGAGATTCCAGGGTTGGGAACTAGTTTTCTTACCAGCTTACTGTACCACATTATTGTTCTATGTTGCCTCTGCTTATGAAAGTGTGCTGCCAGCTCCTTTCCTTTCCTTATTTTCTTTTGTTTGCCTGGGTCTTTAGGAAAAGAGAAAACTGCCGATTCTGACCCCTTAGCGTCTTCCACCTCTTCCTGCTCTGCCTTTGCTAGGTCAGTGAGCATGAATGGGACTTTACTTTACCAGTAACCAGTTGCTGTCAAGTTGATCTGACTCATGGCAACTGCATGAGTAGTGTCAAAGTAGAATTGTGCTCCATAGGATTTTCCGTGGCTGGTTTTTTTGGACATATATTGCCAGGCCTTTCTTAGGAGGTGCTCTGGGTAGATTTGAACTTCCAATTGCACCACCCAGGGACTTCAGGCATTACTTTAGACTTCCACAATTTAGGATTTAATATGTGAGCAGTTTCCCTGCCACCTTATTTTAAATGGAATTGACACCACACAGCAATGTGTAAAAGCTGAAAAAATATTGCTCATGATGAATACATGCATGAATTTATGAGTTTTGCCAGTTTCAGCTGAGGGAGGTATTGTGTATAATGTTATTCTGTTACTGTTTATTCAGGATACAACTAAAATCAATGTTACCATCTTCTTGTTAGAGGGAAAAATATTGGCCATCATTACTTACATGAAAAAGATATTAATTACACACTAAATTTATGAAAATGCAATGCATGTATTTACATGCTCAGTAATTACTTGTGGCAGCACAGAGATGGCCTAGAACTGAATTCTAATTCTGACTATGCCACTAACTAGCTACGTGATTTTTATTAAGTCACCAAACCTCCCCACGTCTTGACTTTCTTATCAACAGTATTAGACACTGGGCTATTTGATTGCTAAAATCTCTTCCAATTCCAAAAGGCTCAGATACGGTTTCCACTAGATCCTTCAATTCAGTTTAATTTTCACAAGCATTTATCGAGCACTGTATTAGGCCTGGAAATCCTGGTTGCGTAGTGGTTAAGTGCTAACCGAAAGGTTGGCAGTTCAAATCCACCAGGCCATCCTTGGAAACTCAGTGGGGCAGTTCTACTCTGTCCTATAGGGTCGCTATGAGTTGGAATTGACTTCATGGCAATGGGTTTGGTTTTTTTTTATATATATTAGGCATGGGGCCCTGGTGGTGCAGTGGTAAAGAGCTTGACTGTCAACCAAAAGGTCACCACTCATTGGAAACCCTATGGGGCAGTTCTACTCTGTCCAGTAGGGGTGTTACGAGTCAGAATGGACTCGACGGCAACTTTTTTTTTTAAATACATTAGGTATGGGGCCCTGGTGGCACAGTGATTAAGAGCTACAGTGAGTTACGGCTGCTAACAAAAAAGTTAGCAGTTTGAATCTTCCAGCTGCTCCTTGGAAACCCTGTGGGGCAGTTCTACTCTGTCCTATAGGGCTGCTATGAGTTGTAATCAACTGGACAGCAATGGAATATTAGGTATTGAAGCTACAAAGTGAAAAGAAAAAAAGCTACCCATGGTTGTAGAGGAGACAGACATGTGAACAGATAATTACAGTATAGCATCATCAGTAAATATTGAATGACTAATTCTAGAAAAGAAGCAGGTGGCCTGGAGAAGGTAACATCTGAGCAAGGCTTTGAAGGACGGTGTCTTAATTATATAGTGCTGCTGTAACATAAATACCGCAAATGGATGGCTTTAACAAACAGAATTTACTCTCTCACAGTCTAGGAGGCTAGAAGTCTCAATTCAGGGTGTCAGTTCCAGGGGAAGACTTTCTCTCTTTGTCAGTTCTGGGGGGTGATCTTTGTCATCAATCTTCTCCTGATCTAGGAACTTCTCAGAGCTGGGACCCTGGATTCAAAGAACATGATCCACTCTCAGCACTTCTTTTGTGGTAGTATGAGGTCCCTATCTCTCTGTTTGCTTCTCTCTGCTTTTATCTCTTGTAAAATAAAAGGTGATACAGGCCATACCCCAGGGAAACTCCCCTTACATTGGATCAGGGCTGTGACCTGAGTAAGGGTGTTACATCCCACCCTAATCCTCTTTAACATAACCTCAGGCAGAGATTAGGATTTACAACACATAGAAAAATTACATCAGATCGCAAAATAGAGGACAACCACACAATACCAGGAATTATGGCCTACCCAAGTTAACACATATTTGGGGGAACACTATTCCATTCATACAGATGCATAGGAGGAAATTATGGAGAAAGACATCCAAGCAGAGGGAATGGGTTGCATAAAAGGACAGAGATATAACATTGCCTGTTGAAGTACTTGGGGAACAACAGATAGTTCAGTACTGATGGACTACTATAGCAGAGGCTAATAGGTACATCTGGAGATAAGTTCTAATCCAGGGTCAAATTGTGAAGAACCTTGTAACACAGATGGGAAAAGCCTGGTTTTATCTTGTAGCCTCTTGGAGAACTGGATTTTAATAGGCATAAACCTTTCTATTAAAAAAAAATACTACAAACAGTGTTTAATATGTCATGCATTGTTAAAAATTTAGACTCTGTGATTATATGTGTGTAAAGGAGTATGCAGATACAGATTCAGTGTCTTGCATAGTCTCAAGCCTGGATAAATATTTGTTGAGTAGCTGAAGGGACAGGACATGCCTCTAGAAGACACTTCTGGCCACTAGCACTAGGTTAGCATACTGTTTTTCCCCAGGGTTCTGAAGCTGCCATTGGTCTTTCATTCTCTTGAAAGATTTCTGAAAGCTCTTAACAAAGATTTGGACATATCTACCTGTGCTTTGTAAAAATAGCAGGGACTGGAACACATTCATCTCTATAGTGATCTTTGCCAGATTGGGACATAAACATCATATCACATCTTTTTCACTTAAAATGAGAAGTGCCACATGCCATCTGAAGAAGACACTCTGCCTCAGGCCTCTCTGAGTACAAATAAAATGCCATTCCAGCACAACATGTTTCCTTGGGATAAAAGTATCTTAGCCCTTGGGCAAAAACAGCTCACCCATCTGCTCTAGGTAGGAATGAACCAGCAAGTCAGAAAAGGGGTAGGCTTAAGACTCAGGTCAGTGGATGGAAGCCATTCTTGGAGCAAAACAATATTCTGTACCTGTGGCTCACCTTCAATAGACAAGCAATACTTTTGCTTTTTTTTTTTTTTTCCTTTGGTAAAATTGTATCTTAACATCCTAAATATTTTCTATTCAGGATGGAACAGTAAAGTTTTAGTCAGAGCTCATCTTAGGCCACGTTGCAAAATAGACAACATGGTTGTTATCTGAAGCACTACTTATTGGTGCAATATAATTTGGTGAATAAGACAATTCTGTAATGAAAGATAGGCTAAGTGAACTTGGAAATGTTAGTTAAGTTCTCTTATTAGTTTCTTCAATATCAAAATGGAGCTAACAACAGTCTGTACTTGCTAGAGTTGTTTGGAGTGTACACTATTTAATGCATGCAAAGGCAAAGTATTTACCTGGGCACATAACAAATCTTCAAAAAGTGTTAGTTGTTACGATGATTATGGTTAGTGCTTGTCTTTGGTGCGCCTCACCCTTCTTTCATCAGTGAGGTGTCTGTAACCTCTTTGCTATCTCTGAGGGCCAAATTTGCTAGCCTATCACCTTGTTCCCTCTAGTCAAAGTGCACATATCTCATTAATGGCTCCCCCAGTCCCACTCAGTGCCTGAATACGAAAGGAATTTGTCTCTAAACATGATTTAATATGGCATCAGCGGCAGAGCAGCTCTTGCACATGGTGTTGCAAAGGGCTAGTAACCGTGGGGATTTCAAACGCAATGCCAGTTCAGCAGGAAATGTGTCTAGTAGACTGCACTTTGCTACTCAAAGCGTGGTCTGTGGGTCAGTACTAAGAACATCACCTGGGAGCTCATTAGAAGCACAGAATGTCAAACCTACCCCATATTGACTGAGGGTGATAAATATGCATATATAAATTTGAGAAGTCCTCTTTTAGAGTTTATTCATTTAGAATTCCTGGCCCAATAGTAGGCACTGGATATGTGTTTATTTCCCACCTTGGCAGGTTTTGAGGATCTTCTAAGCTGTTAGAGTCAGTTCAGAGCTGAGGCCATAGCTGCAGATGCTTTGCTTTTTAGGAAGAAAGAAAAAGAAAAATTAAAGGAACTAATAGCCTCTCCCTGGATTTGTGACTATGGTTGGAGGCAACCTGGAGACAGGGTTTTCCTAAGAAATCTTTTAAGTGATTCTGATGTTGTATCTGATTCAAACAACCCATTGCTGTTGAGTCAATTCCAACTCACGGTGACCCTATAGGACAGAGTAGAACTGCCCTATAGGGTTTCCAAGGCTGTAGGCTCTACATAACCCAACTGCCACATCCTTCTCCCATGGAGTGGCTGGTGGGTTCTAACCACTGACCTTTCATTTAGCAGCCGATCACTTAACCGCTGTGTCACCAGGGCTCCTTTTTTGATTAGTGAAGGAAGACCCTCAACAAGATGGATGACACAGTGGCTAAAACAATGGTCTCGAGCATATCAACAATGATTGTGAGGATGGTGCAGGACCTGGCAGTGTTTCATTCTGCTATACACAGGGTTGCTATGAGTCAGAACCAACTGGGCTGGCACCTAAAACAACATTCTGGAGAGCAATAACCCATTTACCCAAGGCTCACAGAGTAAGCTATGGAGCACAGTTCTACTCTAACATACACAAGGTCGCCATGCAGAGGTCTGTCTAGGGACGGGGAGGCGGTGCAGATAGATCGTGTGCCCTGGGTGCCACATGCTGCCCTGGGTGCCACGTGAGGCAGGGCACCAGTGAACAGATTCTATTGGCCATCACACACAGTTCCCATGTCAACTGTGAGAGATCATTCAGCAATTTGACGCTAATTGCCCTAGGTGGTATTTTCCATAGATAGGCCCCTGTCACCAGCCATGAGTCAACATCATGCTCCCTTCAGGCAACCTGGACAATGGGTGAGTGGGTTTAGGCCCCTGTCACCAGCCATGAGTCAACATCATGCTCCTTTCAGGCAACCTGGACAAGACACAAAAGCATGAAGTAGTGTGTTGTGTTCGGGGCACTAATTTGACTCTGTGTGCTTGATGGAAAGCAGAGAACCCAGGCTGAGAAAGTAGCAGGGACAGGACCATGGAAGGGTGAACGTGCCATGTAGGGGGTTTGCAATTTTTTCCGAGTCCCCGGGGGGTCAGAGGATCATATGCCTTTTAGGAAAATATTCTGACAGTACTGTGGAGGATTTGAAAAAGGTGAGACTACAGGCCAGAAGGTTAGTTAGCAAAATATTCTAATATTCAAAGTGAGAAATAGTGGTGCTTTCTCAGGTGCAGCCTGATTGGTCTGAGCCTTGGCTGATGAACAGAAACATTTCATGTTGTGTCCTTTGACATTTTCTACTGCTTGTTGCAGATCCTACACAACAGATTGGTGGATCTCAAAGTCTAGTACCTGCAGCAGTTCAGCATTATCAGGAATTTTTTAGTAATGAAAATTCTCAGGCTACGACCTAGAACTATTAAATCAGAAACTCTGGGTGTAGATGCCAGGATCTGGGTTTTAAGAAGCTGTCCAGGTGAATCTAATGTATACTAAAGTTTGAGAAGCACTGCATTAGATCCTTGCTAGTGTAGGTCAAGACCAGTAGCATCAGAGTCACCTAGAGCTTTTTACAAATGTAGACTATCAAGCCCCACCCTAGACCTATTGAATTCTCATTTTAACAAGATACTCAAGTAATTCATATATACACACTAAAGTATAAAAGCACTGCTCTAAAGAGCCATCATTGCATATAGTGAGAGGCCCATTGTATATTTAGAGGGACTCTAAATGCTTAAAGCTATGCTGGTGATGCAGTGGTTAAGATCTTAGCTCCTAACCAAAAGGTTGGCAGTTTGAATTCACTAGCCCCTCTGTGGAAACCCTACAGTGCAGTTCTACTCTGTCTTGTAGGGTCACTATGAGTTGAAATAGACAGCAATGGTTTTTTAATAATCAAATTTATTCCTTTTTTTTTTTTTTAAATGGCGTCTCTCATATGGATAAACCTGTTTATGTCCAAATGTCATTCTTGTCATGTCCAAAATGGTCACTGTAGCTGCTTTGCTACATGGGCTGGGAAGCCCACAGTGCAGTCTTTCACCTATCTCCTGGTTCTGCTGCTGCCATTTCTCTGCTGCTGTTTCTCACCATCTCACGCTATCTCTGGTGTTACGGCTCTCTGTCTCTATCTCCTGGGCCTAGGAGGTTCTCAGTGCAGGGATCCTGGGTCTGAAGGACATGCTCCACTCCTAACTCTTCTTTCTTTATGGTAGTTGGGTCCCCTCTTCCTGCCTCTGGATTGGCTTATTCTAAGCTTAGCAGGATGGCAAAACTGACCAATCTCCTTGTTAGGGTTCCATACACCCTATTTGCATGGTCCTACCCTGTCTTGGAATAGCAGTTAAGTCCTACGGCTGCTAATCAGAAGGTTGGCACTTTGAATCCACCAGGCGCTCCTTGGAAACTCTACGGGGCAGTTCTACTCTGTCTCATAGGGTCACTATGAGTTGGAATCGACTTGACGGCAACGGGTTTCATTTGGGTTTTGGTTACCCTGTCTTAGTTATCTAGCACTACTATGACAAAAAATATCACAAGTGGATGGCTTTCACAAAGAGAAATTTATCCTCTCACAGTTTAGGAAACTAGAGGTCCGAATTCAGGGTGCCAGCTCCAGGAGGTTTTCTCTCTCTGTCGGCTCTAGGGGAAGGTCTTTCTCATCAATCTTCCCCAGGTCTAGGAGCTTCTCAATGCAGGGACCCTGGGTCCAAAGGACCGCTGTGCTCCTGGTTCTGCTTTTTTGGTAGTAGGAGGTCCCTTTCCTCTCTACTCGATTCTTGCTTTTATATCTCAGAAGAGATTAACTCAACATACAACCTAGACCTGCCTCATTAACATAAGTGCCTCTAATCTTGAGTCATTAACATCACAGAGATAGGATTTACAACACATAGGAAAATCACATCAGATCACAAAATGGTAGACAGTCACACAATACTGGGAATCCTAGCCTAGCCAACTTGACATGCATTTTTGGAGGGCACAATTCAATCTATAACACACCCCCACAAGGGTTCCATGCACTTTATTTGCATCATTAGCAAGCTGTCCAATCCCATTGGTGAGCTATAAGCATCTTACTTACATAGTCTCATCTGATCATTTTGTGGGAGTCACAAGACCATGCCTGGCTAGAAGGGCCATATTAAGTAATTGATTGCACCACAAGGAAGATTTTTTTTATTTAAAAAATTAATTTTTTTGTTATTGTTGTTGAGCTCTGTTATTTTGTAAGTCGCCTGACTGATGTGAATAGCATAGCCAGTCATTGTGGAAACAGGAAAACTCTCCCTTTGCTTTTTTTTAAACTATGTCCAAAAATGTGGGTAAGGGGGACTTTAATGGTATTAGGAATTTCAGCATATACATGAAATTTGTTGACTTAATATTATATTTTTTCCTATAGTTTATCTGTTTTGGTAACCTCATAACAAGAGTGTTCGGCAGGTTGTCTTAGGCCAGGTTCTCTAGAGAAACAAAACCAGTAAAGTATAAATACATATGTAGAGAGATTTACATCAAGGAAGTGGCTCATGCGATTGTAGAGGCTGGAACATGCCAAGTCTGTGGATCAGAATAGAGGCTTCTCCTGATTTGCATAGCTACTAGGGCTGGCAAACCCAAGATTGGCAAGTTGGAGAGCAGGGCTCTTGGTCACAGGCTGTGAAGATCGACAAATCTCAAGATCAGCAGGTAAGCTGCTAGCTCAAGTCTGAACAACCAGAGGTCAGATGAACAGGAGCCAGCTGCAGGATCCAGAGCAGGCAACAGCCAGAATGTCCACTTATATTTGGAAGCAGGCTACACACCCAAGGAAACTCCCTTTCAACTGACTGGCTACTCACAGCAGGTCCTGTCATGGGGGTGGTCCTGTATAAACACTGAGAATCACGGCCCAGCCAAGTTGACACACAACCTTAACCATCACACAGGTCATGGCTGTCTTGTATTCCAGGTGTTTGCAGAAAAGTTGCAAAAGGGAAGAGGACTATTATGACTCAAGAGTTAAGATGCTTTGATATGAATTAACAGAATTCGTGGATGAACTTCTGACCTGGGTATTTTTTTGTTGCCTTCTACCCAGTTTCCTTACTCTTTAGCATCACCTTTCTTCTGCTTTTTCTCCACAGTTCTTACTTTCTCTTCTTCACTATACTGCCACGTTTCTGTGGTTCATTTTTCTTGTTCTCTGCTCAGATTCCTTTTTCTCTGTCCCTAAATTCAACACTTTCCTCTTTGTATTGCTTGCAATGGCTTTCTCATGGTATTCTCTCTGCTGTTGCCTCCATTATTTTTCCTGTTTGCCTTTGATTCTTGGAGTATTTCTCTGTACTTATCTAGGTGCTATTTCTTTCCCTTAGGAATACTCTGGTTTTTTTTTTTTTTTTTTTTTTGAGGGAAAAGGTTAAAAAGATGTCTTTTCATAGGACAATCAGTGGTTTATGAGTTGCTTCTACTTTCTTTCACTTTAAGATAGCCCCATTTATATCAACTCACCCGCAATCAAATTTATTAACTGTTTAGTTCACTTGCTTGAATCCTATTGCAGAAACATCCATTTAGGTATTTAAGTTTTGTGTGTATTATTCATTAAATGCACATAACATTAGTTCCAACTAGCTGTACTCGCTCTTTCTTCCAAAACTCCTTCTTACTCTTACCCTCCTGTAATATCAGTAGTAGCTATAAACCTTATCCTTGAAGCTGCAAAATTACAAATTTCAAACATGTCTGATTTCCAGGTCCTCCTTTCCAAACAAATGAAAAGAAACAGAACCCAGTAAAAGCATCTTGATTTTTTAGAATATCACCGTTCTTCTAACCATCAAAACATGTTATACAGGCTTCCTTATCCCAATTCATGAACAGTTATTTTTCCCCCAGAATGATCCCTCCCCAAAGCCAGGAATAAGAAGTATTTAGTGAGTTAATTGACAATTTTAACTCTAAAGCAAAATTGTCTTTATTGTATCTCTGAAGTAATGCCAACAACCTTAAAGGAAGGAGTAATAGTTATGGAAAAAATGCAGCACTGGGATTTAGAAACATGGGTTCTAGTCTTGACTGTAAAAAACTACCTCTGCTTGGACTAATTATTTAATTCTGTATGTCTTAGTTTCCTTTTTATGGCATAAAATAATCTAATGAACTGTTAGCATTCTTGGAGACCATAATAATGATCAAAAATTGTATTGATATATGAAAAACTGTGAAGTGCCATAATGGATTATTTAGATTGTTTCATTTCATTCTCTTAAGAACCCAGTAGAGTTAACATTCTCACTATTATCCATGTTTTACTAATGAAAAAACTGTAACTGAGAGATTATGTAATTTTTCAAATGTCATGTTATTAATGTATATCAAAGCTGGATTTTAAATCAAACCCCTGATGGACTCTGAAGCCTTTG
This sequence comes from Loxodonta africana, assembly GCF_030014295.1. NCBI lineage: Eukaryota > Metazoa > Chordata > Mammalia > Proboscidea > Elephantidae > Loxodonta > Loxodonta africana. The sequence goes on from NC_087345.1 coordinate 104,891,100, forward strand.
CATTTTTCCCCTTCCTGTACTCTTAGCATGATTAAGGGTCACACTTTATTTATTTATTTATTTTGCCACCCAACGTTATACAATAGTGCTCACTGAAATATCAACTGAAAATAAAATGATGTATATAGTGACTTCTAATTATATGAGCAACAGTTATATGTATCCAGGAAATTCATCAGTTTTGCCTTTGTTTCCAACTCTTGTGAGTCATTGCTCATGTGAAATAAGATGCCCTTAGGTTAAAAGCTAATTCTGTTAGAAAAACACCACCAACCATGAGCAATTGTGAAATAATATCTTTACTGTCAAGTAGTGCTTTTGAATTAGAAGCATAGGACCTGACCATTGTTAAGAAGTAGGGAGTCCAACTGCCTCACTTCTTTTCTTAAACATGTAGCTTTGAATACTCACTGTTACTCATGGAAAGCCAATTAATATTTGCAGCCCAAAGAGTCCTCTTTGGAGAACAATTTCTAACTGGGTAAATGGTTAAAAAAAAAAGAAGAAAAGAAAACCACAGTGTCATTCATAAATTTTATGCTGCTTCCTTTTGCTAAGATAAATGAATACTATTATTAACAACAAATTATTTTTTTGTTACTCATATAAGAAATTGACATGTTGAAGTTCTTTCTTGCCAGTGAGTACTGTCCTTATCTTGGCAGATGTGTGATTAACAAAGAATGCTTCTCAGCACATGAATTTTCTGGCGAGAGAAAGGTTGTTCCAGTGGGCGAGGGGGACAGACAATAAGAAAAAAGGAAGTCACACTTCAAGGTAGAGGCGGAGAGTGACTAAGAATAGAATGGGAAAGTCAAAAGTGGATAGTGATTCATTACCAAAGACGTCAGCGGAACAGTGAATAATGGCCGACTTGTTTAGAAAGCAAAGTCTTTAAGATCATAATTTGGGCCAAAAAACAAATAAAGATTTTAGAATCTTTTATTATTTGTGATTGATGGCTCAGTTGGGAGTAAAATACACCATGATGCTCTTTGTTAAGACAAAGCAGAACCAATTGATTGGAGGCAGGAAGCATTTTATCAGTTGGAAAGGGACCATTCAACTTTGTACTTCTAAGCTAAGCACCAATTAAAAACCACCAGCTGTTCCTCAAATGATTTATCTTGTTAATTTGAATAACCGCAATTCTTCTTGATCAAATACATTAAAGGTTACTTCTTCCCTGGTCTTCAAAGTTCTTCTTATACTCTGCAATAATCTTAGTAATTATTAAAAAGAGTAGTATGACTGTTTTCTCTTGCATTGTTGAAGTTTGTCATGATTCTATCCCCAGGGGAAAAAAAAAAAAAATCTGTTGATACCTTACAATTTTCTAAAGGGATGAATCTGTGCAACTTTGTAGAATTCAGTGTAACTGGGAGATTTTGGGTTTCTTTTCCCCTTCATTCACTTGAAGCCTATTAATATAATAACCATAGTGAAAAATTGTAGGACAATTTTTCACTATGTAGGCAATTAGAATAGTCAACTCTTTGTATTCCACATTGGAATTTTAACTGTTCTTGCCCATATTTTTTATACAGGAAGTTATTTTCATGGTAGTATATGTATGTGGGTGTTAACGCTTAATCATTACTTCCATGAGCAACTCATGAATATTCAAAGATGGTAGGGATCACTTTCTGATTTTTGCCATCCTTTAAGACTCTTGCTTGTGGTGTCAAAATCATTAGTGACTAAACGAATGAATCAGAGAAAAGTGAATTCTAACCAGATGCTTCTTAGGGTCAATTATCAAACATAGTCTTGTTATATGTTGCCAAGCATTGACTCGAGAGTAAAAAGAAATAAACATATGCATAAATGATCTGGGGGACCTTCAGGGCAGCTACAGAGACAAAGTGGTAGGGTGATTTTTGATCCATCTTTTTCAGGAATCCTACATTATCATTCTGAAGAGCAATTTAACGATTCATTTATTCAGAAAATAGTTACCAAGTACTAATCTATACTTTGCACTGTTTTATGCTCTGGGATGTAAAATAAAAACCTGTACTGGACTATATTAAAACAGGCCAGGACAATTTTATTCAGAAGAATTATTGGGGGAAAAAAAGAAAAGAACTTTTAGAAGGGAAGAAAGGAACTTTGCAATGAGAGGGAGACTATTACAATGAGGAGAAAGACCAGAACAAAGCCTGAGCTCTTACTCAGCTAGAGCAGAGGTGGAAAAAGTTTTTAAAGTTTGAAGTTATTATTGTTGTTAGGTGCCATCAAGTCAGTTCTGACTCATAGTGACCCATCCGACAGAGTATGCCCCAAAGGGTTTTCTAGGCTGTAATCATTATGGAAGCTGATTGCTAGGTTATTAGCCACTGGGTATGTTCAGACTGCCAACATTTCGATTAGCAGTTGAGCGCTTAACTGTTGTGCCACCATGACCCCAAAGTCTGAAGTGAGCTACCGGAAAAATACTGAAGTACCAAAGGTCTTTAGGGGGAAGTTAAATAATGGGGTGTGTGGATCACTTGGAGTTAATGGCCTGAGTTTAGTGTTAAGGGTTAACTTAACATATTTCACATGAAGTCTGTAAGGGCCATGGAGAGAGGGAAGTTAGAGGCCTAGATCCAGGAAAAGGCCTTCCTAAAATTTAGTCAAACTGAGGGGTATGTTAATGCTTTCTTTGTCAGCCATTCTCCAGGACACTAAAGGATAGGAGATAACCAGGATCACAGGGCTCTAGTAAAATTCAATATTGTTGGGGTTACATAAGATGAATTGACACAATAGCCTCAACAGTGGGCTCAAATATATCAAAGATCATGGAGATGACGTCAGACTGGGCAGTGTTTCATTCTGTTATACATAAAGTTGCCATGAGTTGATGCCAATTCAACCTCAACTAACAACATAGCATTAATCAAGACAGTCAAGATCCATACTCTCATGCAATGTACAGTCAAAAAGAAGAGACAGAAAATAAAGATAAATAAATAAGAAAAAGAATAGAGAACTGTAAGTTCTATGCAGAGAACTGAAATAAAATGATAGTGATTTGTAGGCTATTAGAGATTAGGATAGCAAAGATTTCTCTGAGAAGGTGACACATAAGCTAAAATCTGAATAACATGCAGACTCTGACAAAGATTATGTAGAAAATATTTCTAATCATACAGAACTGTGATACACAGACCTTAAGTAAGGAATAAGGCTTGCATAGTAAATAATAAAACAGTGTGGTGGGAGCATATGATGGAAAGGGCAATCCTAGGAGGTAGGCAGGGGTCAGATCATGACATTCTTTTTAAGTGAGAATAAGAAATTTTAATTTTATTCCAAAATGTGCTAGAGAGTTTTAAATAGAGGAGTGAAGTGACCTGATTTATATTTAGCCAGATCACCCTGGAGGCTTAATGAAGAATGGATTTGGTATAGGAGAGGAAACTGTTAGAGTAATACTTGTGATAGATGATGGTAGCCTAGGCAAGAGTAGTAGAAATAAGATGAAGTAAACTGAATTGATTTCAGATATATTTTGGAAGTTGAGCTGGCAAGACTTACTGATAAAATGAATGTGGGTGATTTAAGAATGAGAGGATTCTGGAACAACTCAGATTTTTGGTGTAACAAAGGTGGTAGATGTGTTTTCTAAATGCAAGGCAGAAGTAGGGTTGGATTTCAGAGGAAAGGGAAATCAGTAGTTCTGTTTTGGCCTATAGTTTAAATAAACTTAGTTTACTTTTGAGATGAGCTCAAGTGGCTGAGATTGAGGTCATTATGTAGATATAGAGGTCCCACTCTCCACTTTTCTCAAATTGTACACTTTCTCCTGCTTTCTGTATAATTCAATAAATTCTCTGAGTTTATAAAAGCCCAATGAGGAAGAAATCCACAAAGATAAATAGCAATAAAAATGCTTACTGAAAGAAATTAAATGATTCAGTGCACCACATTTATTGAGCAATTCATTCATTCAATATGTATTGCTTGTTTGTCAGAAATAGTGAAAAATGAAACATGTTCTAGGTAGTAGAAAAGTAAAGATATATATTCAGAGTTGTCACATAATTCTACAATTTTAGAAACCTTGAGTACTCAGTACTACCTTAATAAAATGTTCTCCACAAACAGTATTCTCCAACACTCTCCTCCCCTAGAAGTACATTTATCTAGGGGCAGAATTCTCACCAAGTTTGATGCTGACAGATACAGTCCTTGCAGAATGACATTATCAGCACCCCCTTGACTCTTATCAATCACAGCTTGGGGGTAGCTCAACATGGAGATACTGTTCAAGAATGAAAACTATAGCCGTATTTGGAACCTGCCACTCAACATCAACATTTCATTGGGTTTCTTCTCTTTCTTACACCAGGACTCAGATTGTAGAGCTTAGAGTAGGACTTAGCTGAGTGTTTAAAGTACAGTGTTTGTGTATGTGGGTGGTGGTGGTAGTGGTAGTGGTAGAGACGGGATGGAGGATCACATTGAATGGCTACTGAATCTCTTCTACACACAGGATTAACTGAACAAGGAAAATTCAGCCAAGTGGTAAGTCACAGGCTGGCAGCTTGGAATTCATCACTTCCTTTTCTTTCTCTAAGAATGATATCCACTCTATAATATACATCCTTGTCCCTCAGGATATCCTGGGGTGTCTATCATATATTTATGAAGTTTTATTCTTCTTGCTTACCCATCATGCTGTTGCAGGGGGAGTTGTATCTCAGACCAGTCGGTACATTATTCTCATACTCCTCAGATTTTGCTATCAGCCTAAGCTACTTAATACAGTTTTGTCTTTCACTCTGTTTCTTACTAAATTGTGTGAAACTATCTGGATGATTTTTCACTAGATTTAAATGGCATGTTTCAAATGGTCTGAGTTAAAATATAGTCTACTAGTAAATTCAACTTGAGGAACAGGCTCCTCAAATTGTTAGACATCATCTATGTGAATATTGAGAGACATACCACATGTATTAAGTCTCCATGGACAGAAAAAACAAACAGTGATTTCCAATATTAGATAAAGTATGAGACAAATATCTCATGGACAGACATTCGGAATTGTAAGCATTGATTTTACTGTCAATCTACTTTTCATACAGGCAAAGAAATTTGTCTTTTGAAAGTTATTTGAGCAATGCATCAGCAGACTATTACACTCTTATCTTCTGTTTGCTTGCAAATATTAATGCCTTATATAACATATAAATATTACATTTCATCTATATACTTGCAAATAATACAAAGGTCCTCTTTCCTTGTACCCTTTATTTAACAACTTGACTTATGTTTTTCAGATTTTCTTCTCCAGCATGATGTGACCTTTTGTGCCTTGGGAGGACAAGTAGAGTCCATATTGTTTTGTACTGTGATTGTGGCCACAGCAGGGGTTGTATTGTAGAAAGATGCAGGTGGAACAATAGGGAAAAAAATCCAAGATCAGTTTGGAAACAGAGTAATACAATTCCCAGTGGTATTGTATCCATTTCTTCATTCTCAAATTAAATAATTTGATTTCATACTAGATCTATTCAAGATATTTCAGAAGGTCCAGTGTTAAGTACTCTGACATTTGTCTTAATTGATTCTAACATATGAAAAACTTAAAACCCTATTGTTATTTATACACTTTTCTCTTAGTCTGAAAGTCTAAGAAGGGCCAGTCTAACAAATTGTCAATTAAGTGCTTGAAGTTGACAAGCAAGTGTAATTGGCTCTTTTGGAAATAGCTGGTTAATTTGCATCTCAGTAGGATTCAGAAGATGGTATGAGCGACTCCCTTACAGTAGAGTGACTGAAATCAGTTATAACTTGGTAGATTCGGAGTTTGAAGGTCAACATCAGAAACTTTGGTTTCAATCTAATTTAGCCTGACCTTTCTAGGTATTTTTTTTTTTTTCCCCTAGGTATAAACAAGAGAAACTATTTCCAAAAAAAAAAAAAAAAAAAAATCTTTCACAGAAAGAAAAGAGGTCTAATGAAGGCATTTTCTAAAATCAGAATATATTTAAATGTGTGAAGCTACATTGAAATAACAATTACAAAATAGCTACTGAACGTATTCTATACTTCATGATCAAGGTTCAGTGCGTCTGTCTCACCAGGACATATCTGAGTCTATGGTCTTTTTCATTTCCTTTTTAAAGACAGCTTTTGTGTTATAATTGACATACTGCTTCACATATAAAAAGTGTATAATTTGGTAAGTTTTGATATTTGTAAACACCCATGGAACCATCACCACAATCAAGATAATGAGCACATCCATCACATCACAATATTTTCCGGTGCCCCTTTGTGATACCTCCCTCCCCTCTTCATCCTTCCCTTACATCTCTGGGCAACAGCTATTCTGCGGTCACTATAGATTGGTTTGCATCTTCTTGAATTTTATATCAGTGGAATAATGCAGTATGTATACTTCTGTTTGTGTGGCTTCTTTCACTCAATATTATTGTTGTTGGATCCATCCATTTTGTTGTTCATTCTTTTTGTTGCTTGATAGTAGTCAATTGAAGTCCCTGGGTAGTGCAAATGGTTAACGTGCTTGCTGTGAACCAAAATGTTGGAGGTTTGAGTTCACCCAGAGGCACCTCAGCATTTTGTTGTTCTACGTAAGGCCACCATGAGTCAGAGCTGACTCAATGGCAACTAGCAACAGTGGCTTCACCTCAGGCTGAAAGCCTTTCATGAAGGTCAGAGTAGTGTGAATAACAGAATTGTCTATAGATATCTTCCTTGCAGGTCATAGTGAAGTCTGTGAAAATTATTAACACATCATCATATTGTAACTGGGTAGGTGCCTGGGTAGACAAGGGTAATATAGAAACTTTAAGAGGGAATCAAAATCATTAACTCAAGCTAAGCATCTTTTGATGATCTATGCTAAAAATAGCTTAATGGAAATTAGAAGACAGACTTTACTTCCGTATTTATTACTTTTTTTGTGTAGCAGGAGTTCTGGTGGTGCAGTGGTAAACTGTCAGTGGTTTGAAACCACCAGTGCCTCCGAGGGAGAAAGATGTGGCAGTCTGCTTCTGTAAAGATTTATAACCTTGGAAACCCTATGTGGTCTCTATGAGTCAGAATCGACTTGATGGCAGTGGGCTTTTTGGTTTTGTGTGGCTGGGTGACTTCATCCAGGTAATTAATGTCTCTTACATTTTGTTTCCCCATCTGTTTAATAAAGGAATTGAGTTAAAATAATTAAATCATTTACTTCAGACACAATATATTCTGGTTCTCTGATTCTTATATGGCCAAAGATGTAGTGCCATATTATCAGTGTGTTTCGTAGGAGGGGGAAGATATTTTTGATAGAGCTGTCTTGCCTCATTGCTTCTCCAATTACCTCGTGTCAACATTCTACTTCTCTTCTCCCCCCTACCCCCACCTCTACATACCTGGAGTTGCCTGTCAAAATAAATCAAATGCTTGTTAGAGTAAGGATAGAAAATATAATGGAATGAAAAAGAGTTTGCCCAAGGTTCTTATGCAAAACTTTTCAAAATGAAATTTGTTTCCTTGCAATGAATAGAATGAACACAGTGGCAAAGGAGAATGGTAATTCAGGAATGGTCTCTATTTCTCTGAAATTGATTTGATTCGAACAGTAACGAATATGTGGTTAAAGAAGCCTGTGTACCTTTTAATGTTTGGTAGAAAGTCAATGAGTCTTTTACAATCCTCAGGACTTATTTAATGGTAACTAGATTTTTTTTTTCTTTTTCTTTCTTTTAGATTTCAGCGTTAAGAGTTGTAAAAAATAGACTACATATTGAATGTTCAACTAAAAAAATAATTCTTATTATTTAGCAACTTTCTGTTCTCAGACAGACCTCGATATCTACAGTGCTTTCAGAAAGAGGTGTCATACAGGTAGATCCATTGAGTCATAGTGAGCTGTATCTGGATGACTGTACATTATATAACCTAAAATTGGAAATGCAAGAAGAAATTTAATCACTGTTCTATTTAAAGATATTTTTTGTTAAAAAATTGCCAATTTGATTCAGCTTGGACTCATAAGGTTACCATGACATTGTTTGTAGTAACATTTAAAAAATAAAATTTATGTGTTTAGGGTTGAAGCAATGGCTTTATTTTGACAGAAAATAAAAATGTCATCTATAGTAAAACAGCACTTAGTTACAAACCAGCACTTAGCAAAACCAAAAAATAAAACCCACCGCCGTAGAGTCGATTCCAACTCATAGCGACCCTATAGTTGAACTGCCCCATAGAGTTTCCAAGGAGTGCCTGGCGGGTTTGAACTGCCTACCTTTTGGTTAGCAGCTGTAGCACTTAACCAGCACTTGGATGACAGATAATCCATGAAAATTTATTTTATTCGAATATCATTATCTTATACTAGGAATGGATGGTTTGCAATAAGAAGCAATGTTCCAGGCTAAGAACTTGGTTTATTAAATGGGCAAACCAAAATCCAATCTCTTGGAGCTTCTATGTAGTTTTGCTTTACTCTATGTTCACTTCCTGGGAGGTAGGCCACCAATCAGCATTGTTAGACACTTTCCATTATCAAAATGTTTTATTGCAATAACGTCTATATAGGTTCTAGCCATTAAAGCAAACAATGTCATTTAAGCAGAGCATACGTCAGAATCTTACTTGGTTTGTTTAGGTGTTTGTAAAAATGAGTCAAGTGTTAACTCAGCCATTGATCCTGCCTAGTAGTGAGTGTTCTTTCAATTTCCATTTTCACCTTCCAAACACCTTCACATAATACACTTATTGTTACCTCCATTTCCATTGGAAGGCTATACATTAATAAATACCATTAAAAAAAACATAAGGGCTTTACAGTACCTGCGCCTTTTGTTCACAGACACACAAAAAGGGGAAATTGATTCTAAAAGTGGACATTTGGGTCTCTTTTATTGCCACCCTTATTACAACCCTCCCCACCCTACCCCCCCACCCCCCCACCCCCACCACCAAAGGGAAAAAAAAAAGCGTGTTGGGTCTAAACAGTAAGATTTCTTACTGGCCAAATCCAAGGTTCTATTTGACCTCAGATGTCAACAGAGAGGGAATCAACCACAGTTGTCCCTGCCAGGCCTTGCCTTCCAGCTTGAAGTTTGCATGTGGGCTACAGAGAAACCTCAATTCACAGATCTTGCTCTCTTCTTACAGAAAAAATGTCTTCTCATAGAGATGTAGTTGTCTTTGAGTGCAGACAGTGGGGTAAGTGTTGAAAATGGATACATATTCTCCAAAGTAAATGCATTAATTGTAACAAAAGCTGAGCTCCCTACATCTGCATATTCATTTATTCACTCTCTCTTATATTATCTGGAAGGATGTTAAGACTCTGGGGTGCCTGCTTTATCGACTTCCTTATACCTCTCTCCCTGCCTGACAGTATTTCTAAGTGGAAAGGCAATCAGAAGGGTCAAGTTCTTTCTCTTCTCCTAGATATCAGCAAAGGCTGGGAATCAGCCTGGACAAATAGAGTATTTAGAGGGTGAATTCTGTTTAATCTTGAAGAATTCATTTAATATTGGCAGCCTCAGGTATTTAATCTATTGATGAGAACTACTATCAGTCTGCCTCTAAAATTCTTGATTTAAAATTCAGTTCTAAATTTTCAAGATCTTTTGTAGAGTCTTCGTCAGAGTTGGTATGTGTGCCCCCTTCCCTGACCACACAGGTAATTTGTCCATACACATTCCATCCCTCATCACCCTGCTCCACGTCCTAGAGACTGACCTGTAGGGACTACAACACCAAGGCTCCCTTGACCCTTGTCTTCTGGTTGGATTCTGCAAATGCGAGCCACAAACAGGAGACCAGAATGCTGGAGGAAAAAAAATTCCTATGTATTTATTCCCCTGACTCCTTCCTTGCTTGGCCTAGGGTTGGCAAGATCAGAGGTCTTGGCAAGAGGCCTTCTCCTATAGTAACAGTTCTCTTTCCAGCTGTATTCTTGCTAGCTACTCTCTTGGCCTCTTTAGGCCTAGTGATGTTAACATATCCCATATTACTTGCCCCAGGATGTTTCACCATTCCTTGTTAGATTCCTTTAAGCCTTACCACATCTTTATAATTATTTCCTCCATTAAACTCTTCTCAATAATCAATGTGAGTGTGCATTCTGTTTCCAGCCAGGGCTCTGACTGATGTGTAAACTGTGGCTTCTTCTAGTTAACTGTCTTGTCTATTTTTTTCCTAATCAGCATACAATCAGAGTTAAGAAGTAAATCAACTTAACAAAAAATGGATAAACTTTGAAAACCAAGGCAACAAAAATAGGTATTGGAGGCCTTATAGTCTAACAGTTGTTTGCAAACAATATTTAGTAAGTCAATTAATTAATATTAAAAAGTAAGGATATTAAAAATAAGAGCAGTAAAATAGTTAAAACATTCAATCATTATCATTGGAACACGTGGTCCAGCAGTTACTTGGCCAAAATTTTCTTCTATCTATAGCCTGTGTGAATTGTGTACATCCTGTCTAAATAAGTCTCTTATGTAACATTTCAAAATTTTTGACATTATAAAGGGTAGACCTTATAAAGCATATTGTATTTGAGGTGATTCTGACTGACCACTGACCATATGTGTCATAGTAGATCTGTGCTCCATAGGGTTTTCAATGGCCTATTTTTCAGAAGTAGATTGCCAGGCCTTTCTTCCATGATGCCTCTGGATGGTTTCAAGCTTCCAACCTTCCAGTTAGTAGTCAAGCACAGACTATTTGTGAAACCCAGGAGCCTTATGTTATCCTAATTTAAGTGTGCTGGCTATTTTTATTTGTGAACTTCATTTTAGGTATAAAAATCCATTCCAACTCATAGCGACCCTATAGTAGAACTGCCCCATAGAGTTTCCAAGAAGTACCTGGTAGATTTGAACTGCCTACCTTTTGGTTAGCAGCTGTAGCACTTAACCACTATGCCACCATGGTTTCCATTATAGCACTTATTTATTACTGATACATTATAGGTTTATTAGATTACTGGTTTAAAATATGACTCATGCACCCACACCCACATATACTAGAATAAAAGTTTATTTTATTCATTGCTCATTTTATCCCCAACATGAACAGTCTGCATATCTAAAGATGATCAATAAATATTTTTTAAAAATATGAAGTAAGGAATGAATCCACAAAGGAAATTAAAGAATTGGCCTGGGATTTTCCTCATGTTCCCCTACCCATTGCCGCTGAGTCAATTCCAACTTAAGGTGACCCAATAGGACAGAGTAGAACTGCCCCATAGTGTTGCCAAGGAGTGCCTGGTGGATTCAAACTGCCGACCTTTTGGTTAGCAGCCGAACTCTTAACCACTGCACTACCAGGGTAACTTAACTCTCCTCCTGATTCTTAAAGAGTAATGTCAAAGGGTAGAGGATGCAGAGAAGCCTTTGAGCCACTGCCAAGTAAATGAGTGGTAACTTTTTCAATTAGAAATTTCATTAATGCCTAAGTTTCAGTTATGGAAAGGGATAAGGCTGAAAAATTCTTTAACTTTCACTGATGCAAATATATTAGTTATTTATTGCTGCTGTAACAAATTGCTACACACTTAACAGCTTAAAATAACACAGATTTATTATTTTACAGTTCTGTAAGTGATAAATCTGGCACAAGTCTCACTGGGCTAAAATCAGGGTGTTGTCAGGGCTGATTCCTTTCTGGAGGCTCTAGGTGAGCTTTTCTTCTCATTTGTTCATTTGGGTTATTGGCAGAATTCAGTTCCTTGTGGTTGTAGAACTGAGGTCATCATTCTCTTGCTGGATGTCAGCTGAGGGATCTTCCAGTGTCTAGAGCCACATTCTCTGGCTTCTGACCCCTTTCCTTATATTCAAAGCTAGAAATGTCAAGTTGAGTCCTTCTCAGACTTTAAATCTATTCTTCTTCTGTCTCTTCTTTCTGATCCAGGCAGGAAAGATTCTCTGCTTTGAAGGACTCATGTGATTATATTGGGCTCACCCAGATAATCAAGCATAATCTTTCAATCTCAAGGTTCAGAACCTTAATCACATAGCAAAGCCCCATGGGTAATATACCCATTCACAGGTCCTGAACATTAGGACATGACCATCTTTGTTGAATAGGTTTTGATGGAGGTTCCAGGCTAAGGTGGACTGGGAAGAAGGGCCTTGCGATTTTTCTGAACAACAGCCAACGAAAACCTTATTGATCACAATGGTTCAATCTGCAACTGATCATGGGTATGTCTCAAGACCAGGCAGTGTTTTGTTCAGTTGTGCATGGCGCCACCATGAGTCGGGGGGCAAGTGCACAGCAGCTAACAACAACATCAGTCTTTGGTGGGCCATTATTCTGTCCACAACACTATGAACCAAAAACCTGTTGCCGTCAAGTTGATTCAGGTTCATAGCAACCCGTAGGACAGAGTAGAACTGCCGCATAGGGTTTCCAAGGAGCAACTGGTGAATTCAAACTGCCAACCTTTTGGTTAGCAGCTGTAGCTCTTAACCACTGCACCACCAGGTTTCCACAATAGGAATGACTTTTTAATAGGAAGCAGAATGACAAAGATGATAATTAATTTAAATATTCATGTCACTAATAATAACTGAATAACTGTTTTATTATATAAAGTTAAAATATTTATTTTAAAGGATAAGAAATTTAACATTCTAAAAAGTACTTGGAGCTTTGTGATTTATAAAATTGTAATATAAGCTAATTGTGTTTTGTTTTTCAAAAATGATTCTCAGAGGACAGGGTTTCAGAAATAATTTTCTACTATTTCTACTGGGAAAACATGAATTCCAGATGAAAATTAAAAATACTTAATTGAGATATAAAACTTATATTGATAAAATATTTTGTGTCTCAGACATCCCTTTATTTAAAATAGACTATCTTGCTGGTCTGGAACTAATTAAAATAATAGAAGAGAATGGCAATCTGCCTAAAACAATGATTATTAAAATGTCTCCAAAACTGAATATCTTGAGAAAGAATTTATATCTAGTTATATATAAATTTTACTTTTAAATCTTTTCTTCAGACTACAGTTGTATTGGCTCTTGAGTTGAGTAAGCCCCTAGAGAGCCCTCCACTGACTTCCTTTAAAAGGTAAACAAGAAACTTTTCTTTCCAGAAGCTGAAGAGAAAGAGATACAGAGATGAATGGATGATGTGGGCTTACGTGGAAAACTGCCCAGAGAGCTGTGAAGCCAAAGGAGAATTCTGCAGAGTTTTACCCAAAAGGAGATTGAAAACAGGGACTGGGATCAAGGTTTCTGGGCCTTCTCCACCTGGGAGGACCACCACTGAGCCTTTCTCAGAGGAGGCAGTACAATGGCCCACGGTTTAATGGAATGGAGCCTTCTACAAGGTTGAGGTAATTGTGTTTCTGATAACAGAATGTACAATTAGTACAGAAGTGTTGAGTGAATGGACGTGCATCCCACTAACTAGAGTATCAAGTGAGTAACCAAGGAATATACTTTGTCAGGTCTTGATTGGATAGGCAGAATGAATTCTTCCATATTGCTCATCTAATTACCTTGAAGGAGGTTTACTTTGTGTCAAGATCTGAGTAACAGGCTATTTCTACTGCATTGACTGTACCTTTGACATTGAATGACCCGCAGACTTCCATGACCCTTGAGTTATGTACTATGATTATATACATTAACTGAAGAGGATGGTAGATGCCATGGGAATGGCACAGCATTGGTGCATAGATTCTGAATGGTACATCTTCGTTTGAACAATGTTTGACATATTATTGGATTCAGTTGATAGTACTTCTAACTACAGATGAATTTTATTAATGTGGCCAGAAATTCCATTCATTTCCTGAGTTACATCAAAACAACACTCATGCGAAGAATAGTTGCTTAACAGAGGTTATTTCCTCATCAAATAAAAGTGATATATTTGGAGCATTCCCAAGGCTGAGGCACAGGCAAAGTGTATTAGAAACAGGAATGTGTATAGACTCTTGTATTAGACTATCTGGGTTTTGTATCCTACCCTCCTAGTTCCTCAGTATGAGGTATAGGGCAAGTTTTTCAATCTCTCTGTGCTTCAGTTTTCTTATCTATGCCAGGAAGATAATAATAGTCCCTAGCTGAGGGCTCCTATGAGGATGAAATCAAAGAGTGCACATAAAATAGTTAGCACTTTGGCACAGATAAATAATCAATAAATGCTACTTATTATTATTAGATGGAAGGAGTAGATGAAGAGGTGGAAAGTTATCTAAGGCCACAGTCTGACTTGCAGGGGACCTGAGCTATTCTGATTATAGCCTTTTGTCTAAGGCTATTTTAAATAAGACTTCAACAATCCCCTCCACTCATCATATGTTTTAGCTACTCTGTTCTTTGTGATAATTCTACATGTCTTTGGTGATTTTTCCCTTTATTGGAGAGTCCTTCCTTGTCTCTTTACATATCTGACAAGTTGTTATTTATCCTTTAAGACATAGCTGTCTTAGTCAGAGATTGTCTGGATGCAGTAACAGAGATCCCCTAAAGCTAGCTTTTATGGAAACTGTGAATTCAATTGGGAGATACAAAGGCTATCAAACAGAACCTAAGGGTAAGAAATATAGTTAGGCCTCAGAAGGACAAGAGTCAGAAATTGGAAAATGACCTGGAATCAAAACTCTCTTTTTCTCTCCCTTCCTTTATCTGCGTAGCTAAATGTCCTTTTCCTCTCTTTCCTTCAGTATCTGCTTCATTCTTATCTCTCTAAGAAATTGTGCTGTTTTTTTATGTACACAGGGCTTCTACATGTTCTTTCCATTTAATTAATAACAGAATGGCCTAGAATTTCTGTTTCCAAATTCCAAATTTCTGGGAAAAGACAGCCCGATTACTCCAGCTTGTGCCAGGCATCTACCCCGGTAGAACCAAGAGTGGCTAAGAGAGGCAAGGCTATTTACTCAAACATGTCTTCAGGACCCATCTCTTGATAGAGAAGAAAGGACTGAGGGACAGGATGCGTGTATGTATGCAGGGCAGGAAGGCTACATTTATCTTCTGTTGAAAGCATATTCAACTTCCTACCAGGCAGGATTTACAAACGATATTATTTCATGATGCTAGTTGAATTTCATTGCTTTTGGCAATAATTTGGTGATGGAGGTAGTCATGAATTTGCTTTGTGTCCCTAAACTCCACAGTCTCATTCCTGGCTGGCTGATTTTTAGAATTTCACTTTTTCACTTGGCCAGTAGTAACATCTTCACATCAGCTAGGCTACAATATACAGGAGGGCACAAAAGTATGTTTAAAGTACCTTGCGAAAGGTGAAATACATGCATAATATATAGCTATCGGTGGGTTATACAAGAAAGAGATTTGTAAGTACTAGTCATACTTGAAATACTGGATTCTTGTTGTAGGCTTAATATGAAAAGAGTTATTCTAAAAGTTAATATGACCTTCTTATATGTATAAAAAATTATGTCCTCTAGGAATTGAAATTCTTAGAATTGTAGAACACAACAACATATTTCACAGAAATGCACTAGTTTTTATCACTTGTTTTACTTTTAATCTTGGGTAAAAACATATTTCAAAGTTTAACCATTTTAAGTATATTCTCTCAGTTTTCAATTCTGCCATGCACAGAAGATGGCTTAGATATTTTCCATGAAGATAACTTTCTTCAACACTCCTCAACTATTATAAAATAAGGATTATAAGGTTTCTAATAAATAAGTTGGACCTTTTTATGAGAATGACTGAAAACTCTTGATTATACAACAGTTTAACAGTACCAATGTGCATGCTCTCATTTTTGTGTGTGTGTGATAAAGGAATAATGACCATTTTTGATACTTCTTTCTGAATATAAGTACTCAGAGAATCAAAGTATCTTTGTAGTGATAGTAAAACAAAAGCCAAACCAAACCCACTACCATCGAGTCAATTCCAACTCATAGCGACCCTATAGGACAGAGTAGAACTGCCCCAGAAGGTTTCCAGGGAGTGCCTGGTGTATTCGAACTGCCGACTTTTTGTTTAGCAGCCTTAGCTCTTAACACTGTACCACCAGGGCCCCAATATAAAAATATATATATATACTATGTATGTGCCAGGCATTGCTGTATTTACTTCATTAATCACTTAAACCTATGGAGTAATAGGTACAACGTGTGTTTTTCTGAAATATTTGGAACCAGATGGGTTTCAAAAATTAGAATTTTTCAGATTTCGGAAAGATAATACAGTACATATATCAATGTTGTTGTCGTTGTTAGGTGCCATCAAGTCATTTTTGACTCATAGCAACCACATGAACAATAGAACAAAACACCGCCCAGTCCTGCACCATCCTCACAATCATTGTTATACTTGAACCCATTGTTGCAGCCACTGTGTCAGTCCATCTTGTTGAGGACCTTCCTCTTTCTCTTGCTGACCCTCCAGTTTACCAAGCATGATGTCCTTCTCCAGGGACTGATCCTTCCTGATAACATGTCCAAAGTATGTGAGACGTGATCTCACAATCCTTGCTTCTAAGGAACATTCTGGTTGTACCTCTTCCAAGACAGATTTGTTCGTTCTTTTGGCAGTCCATGGTATGTTCAATATTCTTCACCAACACCACCATACAAAGGCATCAATTCTTCTTTAGTCTTCCTTATTCATTGTCCAGCTTTTGCATACATATGAGGTGATTGCAAACACCATGGCTTGGGTCAGGTCTACCGTAGTCCTCAAAGGACATCTTTGCTTTTCAACACTTTAAAGAAGCCTTTTGCAGCAGATTTGCTCAAAGCAATGCTTCTTTTGATTTCTTGACTGCTGTTTCCATGGGTGCTGATTGTGAGTTCAAGTAAAATGAAATCCTTGACAACCTCAGTCTTTTCTCCATTCATCACGATATTGCTTATTGGTCCAGTGGTGAGAATTTTTGTTTCTTTTGTGTTGAGGTATAATCCACACTGAAAGCTATGGTCTTTGATCCTCATCAGTAAGTTCTTCAAGTCTTCTTCACTTTCAGTGAGCAAGGTTGTGTCATCTGCATAATGCAGGTTGTTAATGAGTTTTACTCCAATTCTGATGCCCAATTCTTCTTCATATAGTCCAGCTTCTCAGATTATTTGCTCACCACACAGATTGAATAAGTATGGTGAAAGGATACAACCCTGACACACCTTTCCTGACTTTAAACCATGCAATATCCGCTTGTTCTTTTGGAATGACTGCCTCTTGATCCATGTAGATTCCTTATGACCTCAGTTAAGTGTTCTGGAATTCCCATTCTCTGCAGTGTTATCCATAATTTGTTATAGTCCATACAGTCGAATGCTTTTGCATAGTCAATAAAACACAGGTAAAGATCTTTCTGGTATTCTCTGTTTTCAGCCAAGATCCATCTGACATCAGCAATGATATCCCTGATTCCATGTCCTCTTCTAAATCTGGCTTGAATTTCTGGTAGGTCCCTGTCGATATACTGCTGCAGCTGCTTTTGAATGATCTTCAGCAAAATTTTGCTTCATGTGATATTAATGATATCATTTGATAATTTCTGCATCCTGTTAGATATCACCTTTCTAACCCTGGTATCATAGTGGTTAAGAACTACGGCTGCTAACCAAAAGGTTGGCAGTTCAAATCCAACAGGCAGTGCTCCTTGGAAACTCTGTGGTGGAGTTCTACTCTGTCCTATAGAGTCGTTATGAGTCGGAATCCACTCAACGGCAACGGGTTTGGTTTTTGGTTCTTTCCTGTCGGTTGGCCAGGTAGCTGTCTTCCAAATTTCTTGGCATAGACAAGTGAGTCTTTCCAGTGCTGCATCCACTTGTTCAAACATCTCAATTGGTATTCCATCAATTCCAATGCCTTCAGTGCAGCTTGGACCTCTTCCTTCAGTACCATCGGTTTCTGATCATATAGTACCTCTTGAAATGGTTGAATGTCAACCAATTTTTTTTTAGTATAGTGACTGTGTATTCCTTCCATCTTCTTATGGTGTGCCTGTGTCACTTAATATTTTTCCTGTAGAATCCTTCAGTATTGCAAATCTTAAATTTTTTCTTCAGTTCTCTCAGCTTGAGAAATGCTGAGCATGTTCTTCCCTTTTGGTTTTCTATCTCCAGGTCTTTGCACATGTCATCATAATACTTTACTTTGTCTTTTGAAGCCCCCCTTTGAAATCTTCTGTTCAGCCCTTTTACTTCATCGTTTTTTCCTTTTGCTTTGACATTCAGGAACAAGTTTCAGAGTCTCTTCTGATATCCATTTAGGTCTTTTCTTTCTCTCTTGTTTTTTAACGACCTCTTGCTTTCTTCGTGTTTGATGTCCTTGATGTCATTTCACAATTCATCAGGTGTTCGGTCATTAGGGTTCAACGTGTCAAATCTATTCTCGACATGGTTTCTAAATTCAGGTGGAATGTACTCAAAGTCATAGTTTGGTTCTTGTGGACTTGATCGAATTTTCTTCAGTTTCAGCGTGAACTTGCATCTGAGTAATTGATGGTCTGATCTGCAGTTGGCCCCTGGCCTTGTTCTGACTGATGATACTGAGCTTTTCCATCATTTCTTTCCACAGATGTAGTCGATTTGATTCCTGTGTATTCCATCTGGTCAGGTCCATGTATATAGCCGCTGTTTATGTTGGTCAAAAAAAGTATTTGCAGTGAAGTTGTTGGTCTTGAAAAATTCTATCATCTGATCTCCAGCATCATTTCTATCACCAAGGCCATATTTTCCAACTACCGATCCTTCTTCTTTGTTTCCGACTTTCACATTCCAATCACCAGTAATTATCAATGCATCTTGATTGCATGTTCCATCAATTTCAGACTGCAGAATTTGGTAAAAATCTTCAATTTCTTCATCTTTGGCCTTAGTGGTTGGTGCATAAATTTGAATAATAGTCTTATTAAGTGGTCTTCCTTGTAGGTGTATGGATATTATCCTATCACTGACAGCATTGTACTTCAGGATAGACATTGAAATGTTCTTTTTGAGGATGAATGCAATGCCATTCCTCTTCAAGTTGTGGATCCTGGCATAGTAGAACATATGATTGTCTGTTTCAAAATAACCAATAGCAGTCCATTTCAGCTCACTAATGCCTAGGATATTGTCTTAGCCATCTACTTCTGCCCCAACAGAAATACCACAAGTGGATGGCTTTAACAAAGAGAAATTTATTTCCTCACAGTAAAATAGGCTAAAAGTCCAAATTCAGGGTGCCAGCTCCAGGGGTAGGCTTTCTCTCTCTGTCGGCTCTCGGGGAAGGTCCTTGTCCTCTATCTTCCCATGGTCAAGAAGCTTCTCAGGCACGGGGACCCTGGGCCCAAAGGATGCACTCTGCTCCTAGTACTGCTTTCTTGGTGGTACGAGGTCCCAAACTCTGCTTGCTTCCCTTTCTTTTTATGTCTTGACAGAGAGAAAGTAGTACAGGCCACACCCCAAGGAAACTCCCTTTACTTGGATCAGGGAGGGGACCTGAGTAAGGGTGCTGTTACAATTCCACCCTAATCCTCTCAATGTAAAATTACAATCACAAAATGGAGGACAACCACACAATACTGGGAATCAGTGTGTTTATACACACATTTTTGGGGGGACATAATTCAATCCATGACAGATATAGATCTTTATGCATTCCATTTCATTTTTGATGATTTTCAATTTTCTTAGATTCATACTTTGTACATTCTAGATTCTGATTATTAATGGATGTTTGCAGCTGTTTTGCAGCTCATTTTGAGTTGTGCCACTTAGCAAAAGAAGGTCCCGGAGGCTTGACTGCATCCTCCTTTAAGGTTGATTTTACTCTGAGGAGGTGGCTCTTCCTCAGTTGTCTTTTCAGTACCTTTAGACCTGAGGGGCTCATCTTCTGGCACTATACCAGAAAGTGTTCTGCTGCTATTTATAAGGTTTTCACTAGCTAATTCTTTTCAGATGTAGATAGCCAGGTCCTTCTCCCTAGTCTGCCTTAGTCTGGAAGCACAGCTGAAACCTGTCCACCATGGGTGACCCTGCTAGTATTTGAATACTGGTGGCATAGCTCCCAGCATCAAAGCAACACGCAAGCCACCACAGTACGACAAACTGAGAGATGTGTGGGAGATTCACACCACATGGGGGAAAAAAAGCAGTTGCCATCGAGTCAACTCTTACTCATGGCGATTTTATGTGTGTTAGAGTGGAACTGTGCCAATGGGTTTTCCTGGCTGTGACCTTTCCAGAGCAGATCGCCATACCTTTCTTTCAATGCCACTCTGTGTGGGTTCCAACTGCTAGCTTTTTGATTAATAGCCAATTGCAATACCATGTGGGAAAATAAGGCCACAAATAGCCTCTGTCAGTTCAGATCTATTCTTGTTGCCAGATGAGTTTGCTCCAAACTTAGAGTTTTTGGTTTTGAAAAAAATGGTATTTTATAATTCTTCAGAATGGATTGGCAACCTGTATGTTTATTTGCATTTTACAGATAAGGAAATTGTGGTATGAAGATATTAAGTAGCTTGCCCTAAGTTATTTTGGCAATATGTAGGAGAGCTGGAATTCTAACCCAAGCATCTGACTCCAGGATTGGTCAACTTCTATGATCTAGTGCTATTTCTTGACGTTGGAAGATAAAGAGGAGACGATTTCCCTTTCTAAGCAGTCCAAAAATTTTTTATGCTGTGGTCCTATATGTGAATTTCTTTCGTGATACGAAATTCACTACCTCACAAGGTAGCTCACTCATTTTTCTTCCTGATGCTGAGATGAGATCTACCTCTAACTCTCTACAATCTTTATTCACCCTTCTTAGTTTTGCCTTTAGAAGAAACAAATAGTAAATCCAGTCCTAAATGACAGTATTCCAAACACTTAAAATGGTTATTGTTAAGACTATTAATCAATAGTCTTCCCCTTTATTTATCTAAACACTCCCAATTTATTTATATATTACATTCTTTCATTTTCCATGACAGTCCAATGGTTCCCTGACAAGTACCATGTTGTTATTATTGTCCCATTAAAAATATAGCAACAGAAAGTTAGTAAACGGATTTGGTTTACTTAGAGTGGAGGGCAGTGGAATACTTATTCCTGTGATCAGACAAATCTTTCTTCTGTTGGGAAAGTAGCTCATGTATTAGCTTTTTTACTATCTACATTTTGCTATTTATTTATATTACACCAGCGGTTAACTAATATCTGTATATCTTTATCATCTAACCTGATAACAAGCATAATTTTCCCATCATTTACTTAAATGTAGTATTATGTATCTACTGTAGTCATACTTAACAGTTTTTAACTCTGTCAGGATAATTTGGAACCTAGAACTTTACCTATGAGGTATTCCTTTGGTTTTGTGGCATTCAGGCTCTACTTAGTATCTTCGTATCAGAGATTCCATCTTTGATCACACCTTATAAACTTGTACCTTCCCATCATCACACTCTATCACTTTATTCTGCTTAATTTTTCCTTAAAAATTATTATTTGACATTCTTTATGCAATTTAGTTATCTATTTGTTGTCTGTATCTCTCAAACGGAATGTATGCTCCATGGGTAGAGGGTCTTTGTTTTGTTCACTGCCATACCCCAGCACGTGCGACAGTGCCTGGCACTTGTACATTGACATTGAATAAAATTTTTTTAACTATATTTAATAAATGTTTTTGCTAGCTGCCATAGAGTCAGGCCCTGCCTCATGGTGACCTCATGCATAATGGAACAAAAAGTTGCCTGGTCCTGTGGCATTCCCATGATCAGTTGGGGATTGGACCATTGTGATCCATAGGGTTTTCACTGGCTGATTTTCAGAAATAGATCACAGTTCTTTCTTCGTAGTCTGTCTTAATCTGGAAACTCCATTGAAACCTGTTCGTATCATAGCAGCATGCAAGTCTCCACTGGTGGTGGTGGTTATGCATGAGGTGCACTGACCAGGAATCAAATTCAGGCCTCCCACATGGAAGGCAAGAATTCTACCACTGAACCATGACTGTCCTCTAAGTAAATGTTAGGATGCATTTAATATCTTTATCAGAGTATTTATAAAACTGTTACACAGCTAGATGGCCAAAGATGAAATCTTAAAGCAAGCCAATGAATATCTCACTAAAGTTTGCTGCATAGCTATTAATAATCAACTTTAGTGTTTGGTTTTATATCATTTTAAATCAATGACAGTTATGGCATTTTAAATTACTATTTTGTTGAAGTAATGATAAATTTCTCTCAGATATTTCTCTTATCTATGAATAAAGTAATACTATCAAAAATATTACTTCATTATGACTCACTTTGGATAAGTAATAATACTTTCTGAAGTTCACTTCATTTTTCTCATAGTAATAAATAATCAATAATTGATTCTAGAATTGACACCTCTCCTATCATTTCTAGTAATTATTTTTTCCTTGCTTTTAGAAATTGGATAATTTGTCAATTACCAATCTGCAGTTCTTCTCCCAATATACATTATATCTTTGAATATAAATGTTTCTGGATGCTAGATAAATATTCTTTCTCCACTCTATTATAACATTAATCAGAACGTTGATATTTGAACACATTAAAATTGCCTGGTTCTCCTCATTGTATTCTTACCTGCAATGAACTGCTTTTTCATCTTTCCGTTGTTTAATTTACCCTTTCAAATTCTCAGCCTATTCTCGCTGCTAGAGAAAACGGATTTGAGCATGTATCCTTTTTTTTGTCTCTCACCTGTTAAGGCAATGTTTCATTCTGTTGTACATGGGGTTGCTGTGAGTTGGAGCCAACTCGACAGCAAGTAACAACAACCAAAAATGTCATCTCATCTTCACCAATCAGTATCTTATACCTTCTTCTTCTTTATTTACTTCTGTATAATAATAATTACTAACATTTAAGGAGATTTTACAAGTTTCACATGTTTAGTATGCTTCTTATTATTAAATCCTTAAAATGATCCTAAAAGTTTGCTACTCCTGTTATCCTTATCTTCAGAACAACAGAATGTTTCAACATACTCTGTTATCTTGGAAATGTGTTTCAATACACATAGGCGATGAGTGACCAGGGGAATGGCTGACATGAGAAAGTTAAAAATAAAACCAAGTGGTTAATTGGCTGGCTCTTAATTACCTGCTCTGTGTTTGGATCACCAGATAGGTCAAAAACTCCATCATTGTCAGCCCTGTATTCTAATTTGGCAGCAAACCTAATTTCACAGGGTAAACTTGTAGCGAGTATAGCAAGTGAACGCAAAGAATTTGCTCTTATGAGAGAAAGATATTATATTAAATAAATATTAACTGGCTTAATATTCAGTAAATTAATTAAAACTTTTGTATGCCCTTCTTTAGCATTGTTAGTAAAGCACATCATTTCCCATAACCTTCGATTCAGAAATAAACCAAAGCCTTTCCTCTTAAGAAATCTGGTTTTAAGTTTAAAAGGATGAATATTAAAAAGTAACTGCTTAAATGTACAGTCACATTTTGTGGCACAATGAGAAGGGATTAAATGTGTTCCTAACCTTAAATGTCCTTAGAGCTTCTTAGCTTTTTTATCCCCATAATGTGAACCTTTCAAGATATAGGCCCTTTTTCTCTTTTATAATTTTTCCAATTCATGTTGGGAAGATGGAACATTCATTGAAAATAAAAATTAAAAGAACTTAAAAATATATATTTTTATTTTTTACAATTTATTTTTAAGGAAGCTAAACAAGGCTTGTAGGCTTAAGTATTAAAAGAAATCCTGCTTACATGTGTATTTTCTCTAAAGCAAAGACCTGATTCACAGAATGGTGAGGCAAGAGGGAACAAAACCTGCTGAACCCTCTTGACGGCGAAGGACTGAAGCACAGCAGCCCTATTTAAAAGTGGAGTAAATTCATGGGTTCATGGAATGTTTAGAGGTCAAACAAAAGCTTTCTTCCTATAAAAAAATCATAATTCTGGTCTATCAGTCCCTGAGTCATTCATCAATAACTTAATTTCTTACTGTTTAGGGACTTTGTGACTTAGAAGGCAGCATTGCTACCTGAGAGGCAGCTCATTCACTAGTAATTGCTACAATTTAGCATGGAATGAGCCACGAGTTATCTCAGTTTATAAAAGAACATCATCATACCTAAGAAGAATCATTTTTAATGTGGCTGGAAACATCTTGACCTTGATCTGCTGTGTGCAGGGCACATGGAGGAAAACATGGTGGATTTGCATTCCTTATAGGGCAGAACTAGGAAGCTTCTACTTTTCTAGGTTTATGTGTCAGGGAATTTTCTCATTGAAAGGACTGCATTTCCTCCTGAACACATTTACTCAATAATCAGCCTCCATTTTCTTTTGAAGCATGCTTTCTTGCCATTTGGTTGCTGTTACCATGCAATAGAGAGAGTGGAAAGTAGAGGCTTTGAGGTTTAAGGAAAATCTTCCGGAAATTTGAGGTTCTTTTCTGGCTGATAATCCACTTTGATATGCCCCTGCAGTTGTCTGAGTAATTGTTTTTGTATTAGGCTTCAAACCCAGTTTGGGTTAAGACGTATTTAATAGGGTCATACTCTGTAAGGAAAACTGCTTACCTCAATTTCTCAATTTTCCTTTATGGAAAACAGAACCTTTTTTTTTTTTTTTTTTTAAGTTGTGGTGTGTATAAAAACAATTATATATGTAAAAACATATTTGTATATGTACATATATATATATATATAAAACACAACATTTGCCACTTTAACATTTTTTACATTTATAATTTGCAGGATATGGTACAATTCAGTGTAATCTTGATTGCACATTGACTAAAGTTTATTTGATTTAGTTATCTAGCTGAAATCAAACAAGGAAGGGTTCTGTAATTAAGGACTTTATGAAGATAGCAAAGGACAAATTTAACAGTGACTAAATCTATGTTATTGTACAACTAACTTAAACATAATTATATACCACAAGCTATATAATTAGTATGTGGGATTTGATATTAATGGCTAAATTCTCTTCATTAAAAATTGGTGAAACCTCTTTGCCAACGCATAACTGAAGAAAATGTATCTAGTCTGACCTGCTTTTCCTTTTTCATTTTTTTCAACATACCCATTCTGCTTTTTTCTATTATATTTTATTTACCCTAATTTTCTGCCCTGTTGGTGATACTAGGGTTGGTTACTTCTTTGATATTATCAATTAAAAAAGCATCGATCTATGCATCTGAAATCACTCAAAGCTTTAAGTGTGAAATTTTAAATACAGAGATTTTATAAACTGGATTTATTTTGATGATACATTTAGTTGTTTCCATTTAGTATTCAAGTGGTACAGATTCATTATAAAAATTTAGATAAACAAATGCAAGATATAACAGCCCATAAGTCTGCTATGCTGTATTCACTCTTTCAGTTTTTAATGCATTTTATGTACATAAAAGGTAAAGCCACTGAATATCAGGCTTTAAACTGCTTGGTTTTCATTTATCATGAGTCTTTTTAGTTTTTAATAAACATTCTCTGATGCCTCAAATGGACATATTGAGACTTATTTAAATAACCACTGTGAGCCCACCCAGAGGTGCCTTGGAAGATAGGCCTATGTACTTCCAAAAAATCGGCCGTCAAAAACCCAATGGAGCACAATTCTGCTGTGACACACAGGCAGTCACCATGAATTGGAATCAACTCCAATCAGCTTTTTTTTTTTTTTCTTTCATCTTTCTCCTACTACAAATAACACTGATAATTGTCTTTGCAGTTAAGTATTTGGGCATATACTTAATGATTCCCTAAAAATGAACTTACTGGATTAGTAGGAAAATGTATTTTAAGGCTTTTCAGGCATTACCCTATGATCGGCTGTAGCTTAAAAGCACTGCCTGCCATTACTTTTTGTTACCCCCTGTAATGCCTATTTTTGGACATGTGAAAGGTTTTAATCTAAGTATTCTTATCACAGCCATGATATTCTTCTCTTGCACTACAGTGCAGGGGGTTTTATAAGCCCCTATTTTTGTGACTGCTAAGAGTGAAATTTATTTTTTTTAAATGTCCTATGGGAAAGGAGCCCTAGTAGCACAGCGGTTAAAGCTCAGCGGCTAACCAAAAGGTTGGGAATTGAACTCACCAGCCAGCTCCACGGGATAACGATGTGGTAATCTGCTTACATTAAAATTACAGCCTTAGAAACTCTATGGGGCTGTTCTACACTTTCCTGTAGGGTCACTATGAGTTAGAATTGATATGACAACAATGAATTTGGTTTAGATTTTGGTACCTATGGGTAGAGCTAGGACTTACTCACTCCCAATGCAGCAATCCAGGGAATGTGCTGTTTACATAAAGTTTGTATAGGCAAAGTTTGTTCAATGCAGAATTCAGTGCAAGATCTTCATCTCCATAACTTCTCTAGGATTTCTGAAGGTGTAGGAGGTTGTTTACCCGGTCATTTTTAAATCTAAGTTCCCACTTGCTTGGGTCTCTCAATGTCACTCATGTTTTATGTTGGGGTGTTCCATTTTCTCTGTTTAACCCAGATCTAAATGTGGAAATCACTCCATTTTTTAAAAAATGAAATTTAAAAAGGTTTTTTTTGTTGTACTTTTGATGAATATTTTCAGGACAAACCAGCTTCTCATTAAGCATTTAGTACACATATTGTTTTTTGACATTGGTTAACAACCCCACAACATGTCAACACTCAACCTCAGGTTCCCTATTACCAGCTTTCCTATTCCCTCCTGCCTTCTAGTCCTTGCCCCTGGGCTGGTTGGCCTCTTTGGTCTTGTTTTGTTTTATGGGTCTGTCCAATCTTTGGCTGAAGTGTGAACCTCAGGAGTGACTTCATTACTGAGCTGAAAGGTGTCCAGGGGCCATACTCTCAGGGTTTTTTCAGTCCCTGTCAGGCCAGCAAGTCTGATCTTTCTTTTTGAGTTAGAATTTTGTTCTACATTTTTCTCCAGCTCCGACCACGACCCTCTATTGTGATCCTTGTCAGAGCGCTCAGTGGTGGTACCCGGGCACCATCCAGTTATACTGGACTTAGTTTTTACCCCATTTTTCATAACATCTACTTAAACCTAATCACATATTTATATATTCAGCAATATTTATCAGTTACCTAACATGTGCCAGACATTGGTTCTAGGTGCTAGGGATATGGCTATTAGCAAAATAATAATAATAATAATAAGATACCACTGCTCATTTGGAGCTTACATTCTACTGGTGGAAAACAAATACAATAAAACATATAATGTGTCAGTTGCTGATAAAGGTTGTGTGTTAGTTCTCTGGGACTGCCGTAACAAATTACCACAAACTTGGTGGCTTAAAACAACAGTTGTTGTTTTTTTTTTTTCTCATAGCCCTAGAGGCCAGAAGTCTACAATCAAGGTGTCATCAGGGCCATGCTCTAGAGAAGAATCTTCCCTTGCATCTTTCTGCTTCTTGTGACTGCCAGTATTCCTTGACTTGTGGCAGCACAACTCTAACTCTGCCTCCATCTTCAGATAGTTTTCTCCCATGTCTAGGTCTCAAGTATTCATCTACCTTTTTCTTATAAGGACAGTGTCATTGGATTTAGGGCCCATCCTAAATCCAAGATGACCTTATTTCAAGATCTTTAACTTAAATCATATCTGCAAAAACTCTTTTTCCAAATAAGGCCACATTCACAAGTTTCTGGGGGGCTACCATTCGATCTACTACAGGCTATAAAATTAAAGATGTAAAGGAGATAAAGTGCATTTGTATGGACTTTCAGTTTCTGAGCCAAAAAGTTTGGAAGCCATCACTCTACCCTCACAACAAGAAAAAAGCTGAACGAACTGAAAGTCAACAAATCTTTTTAGTTCCATCAGAGAATTGATGTCACAGGGAAAACTGCCACTTCAAAAATGGAGACAGGAGTGAAAACAGAGAATCATAACTTACCAGTAGCTGAGACCACCAATGGAGGCAGCAACTGATAGGAAAAGTTTAAGAGTAAGTGACTAGTTGCTGAAGACTGAGACACCATGGGCTAGCTTGATAGATAAAAACTCCTGGGGTCCCAGCCTTAAGGAAGTCCCCACATTTTCATAAATTTTGTCTCCTAGAGCCCTACCAGTTTTTCAGAGTGAAGATCAGAGAACAATTCCCTTGTACTTTCAGCATGGGGAGGGGAAAAGTAACCATTTTGAAATATATCCAGAACAATCTGTTCTCCTTAAGAAAGTGTGCTATCAAGGGAAACTATAGAGTCACTATGAATCAGAATTGACTCAATGGCAACAGGTTAGGTTTGGTTTGATCCACTGTGGGGAAACCCTGGTGATGTAGTGGTTAAGAATTCAGCGGCTAACCAAAAAGTCAGAAGTTTGAATCTACCAGGTGCTCCGTGGAAACCCAATGGGGCAGTTTTACACTGTCTTATAGGGTTGCTATGAGTCAGAATCGACTCAACGACAACCGGTTTTTTTTTTTTTTTTTTTTTTTGTGGTATCCACTGTGGGTTTTGCCAGAGACTAATCAACCTGAAGGAAAGAAAATATCCAACTTCAGTCCCCTCTAGCCCCCTGCCTCTGCTAAGGGAGGAGAAAAGTTGAAGGGCACTTGTGAAGGTCACAGCCCAGGGACACAACCTCACTAAAAAAGTGAGACCTAATCACCAAATTATGGAATGCTTCCCTAGTCCCCACACCTATGACCACATTAGTAGGGCTCCTGTATAATAAAGGGGATTACGGCTGAAAGAACTGCAAAACTCAAACCCTATATAAGAAGGAGCCTCTAGGGAAACCCTAAGAAGACAGGGGAGACAAAAGCAAGTTTACTAGTGGGATTTTTAGCCTCTGACACCTATAACTACAGCAAACAGTAAGCACAGCTAAATTCCAAGCCAGATAAACATAAATCTCTACACTAAAGGTCAATTAGCCTCCATTCTTTTTACCTGATACATCATGTTTGATTTTAAACAAAAAATTACAAGGCATGCTAAAAGTCAAAAAGCACAGTCTGAAGAGACAAAGCAAGCAACAAAACTAGACTAAGATAAGGCAGAGATTTTGGAATTATCAGACAAGATATACAAGGTAACTAAGATTAATATGCTATGGGCTCTAATGAAAAAAGACAACAATATGAAAGAACAAATGAATAATGTAAGCAGAGAGATGGAAATTTAGAACAAATGAAAAGCAAATGATAGCAATAAAAAATACTGTAGCAGAAGAGTGTTTATGTGGGGGGAATAATTTTAAATAGAGTGACAGAAATCTCACTGAGAATATGTATGGACTTTAAGAGAATAAGGTAGAAAGTCATGTGGATATATGTATTGGCAAAAGCATCCTCATACAAGGGGTAACAAAACGAAATACCCTGAGGCTAGAGCATTTCTGGTTTGTTTAAAAGCAAGGAGGTCATTGAATAAGACGATGGCATGATCTAGTGATATGTTTTGAAATGATCATTCTTGCTTCTGTGTTTAGAGCTCAACACCAAGGAAAAGGGCGTAAGTAGAGAGACCTTTGAAGAGGATAGTATGACAGACCAAGTGAGAGATGATTATAGCTTGAGCCTGAGTGGTGGCAACGGTGGTGGTGAACAGTAGTTCAATTCCAGAAATATGGTAGCGATGATAAGATTCCCTCCTGCATTAGATGTGGTTTTGAGAAAAGGAGAGGAATAAAAAATAATGCCAAGGTTTCTGGCTTGAGCAACTGCAAGGATGGAGTTGGATTAACTGAGCTAGGAAAGACTTCTGGAAGAGACGTTTGGTAGTAAAAGGAGAGGATAGATTTGATAAGGAGATAATTCCTGAGTAGAGATAAAATTCTGTGGCATAATTTGATAAAAGTGTTTTTGAAATAGAGGGTGTCTTCATTATCTAGTGCTGCTATGACAGAAATACCGCAAGTGGATGGCTTTAACAAACAGATTTACCCTCTCATAGTTTAAAACAAAACAAAAAAAAATCTCATAGTTTAGGAGGCTAGAAATTCAAATTCAGGATGCCAGCTCTAGCGGGAGGCTTTCTCTCTCAGTTGGCTCTGAGGTAAAGTCCTTGTCATCAATCTTTTCCTGCTTTAGGAGCTTCTCAGAGCAGGGACCCCAGTTGAAAGGATGCGTGCTCCTGGCTCTTCTTGCTTTGTGGTAATGAGGTCCCCCTGTCTCTCTGCTGGCTTCTCGCTTTTGCATCTCAAAAGAGACTGATGCAAAATACAATTTAATCTTGTAGACTGAGTCCTGCCTCATTAACATAACTGCCTGTAATCCTGCCTCATTAACATCATAGAGGTAAGATTTACACCACATAGGAAAATCACATCAGATGACAAAATGTTGAACAATCACACAATACTGGCCTAGCCAAGTTGACACATATTTTGGGGGAACACAATTCAATCCATAACAGAAAGTTTTATATGAACTAAATGTAATCAGTTTTGACAGGCATAATAGTTTCCTGTTACCACTGTAACAAATTACCACAGATTTAGTGGCTTAAATCAAAAATTTATTCTCTTACATTTCTGGAGTTTCCAGACACTGGAGGTCAGTCGATGACATTGGAGGTCAGAAGTGCAAAATCAGTTTCACTGGTTCATATGCATTGAACTGTGTCCTTCAAAAATATGTGCTGTAAATCATAAACTCTAAGCTTATGGTTATAATCCTACTTGGTAATGGGTTCTTTGTTAGTCTAATGAGACAGGATTAGTGCAGAGTAAATCCTGAGTCAATCTCTTACAAGATATAAAAGGAGCAGATTAAGGAAAAAAGCAGAAATGGGGGAAGACAGATGCCAAGCCACATGAAGATCTCCAGGGAACCAGGAGACAGAGGCTAAAGATACAAGGACCTTCCCCCAGAGCTGACAGAGAGAGAGTTAGCCTTCCCCTAGAACTTGCACCCTGAATTCTGACTTCTAGCCTCCTAAACTGTGAGAAAATAAATTTCTTAAAGTCATCCCCTTGTGATATTTCTATTATTGCAGCACTAAATAACTGAGATAGACTCTGGTACCGAGAAGTGGGAATACTGTTCTAACAGATACATAAAGTTGGAAGTGGTTTTAGAATTGGGTAATGAGTAGAGGCTGGAAGAATTTCATGGTATAAAAAAAAAAAAAAAAAAATTATTTATTTATTTATTTATTTTTAATAGTAAAAGCCTAGACTGCCTTGAAGAGACTGTTGGTAGAATTATTTCTGGTGAGGGCTCAGAAGGAAGTAAGAAGACCTATAGAGAAAGTCTCTGTTCATTTAGAGAACACATATGGCCCCCAGCAACAGAATGGTGCTAGAAATGTGGACATTAAATGTACTTCTGGTGAGCAAGAGGAAAGAGATGGACTTAAAAATAAATTCTGCAAAATGAAAACAGAACTTAATGATTTGGAAAATTCTGTTGTACAAACTAAAGACATGTGTCCTAGAATGTTCACCAAGGATGTGGCTACACAATCTTTTGTTAAAGGCATTAAGCCTGTGACTGATGGATCTAACCAACTACTGCAGCAGAAAACCCATTAGCTTAGACTGAAGGAGACAGAGAAAGAACAAAAGGAAAGAAAGCTGTGTGCCTCTTGGAATTCTTCAGGCAGGAAACAGATCAAAGAAGCTAAATCTGTTGTCCTCCAAGAAAAGAAAATGCCCACATCTGACGAAGCTTGGAGATCAGCAGAACTGTTGGAAGGAGCACAGGAAGTAGGACTGCACCAGTTTCAAAGGGTGGAGTCACAGCCTCATAGGTTTAAAAGAGTCAGATCTTCTCCCACTTGGTTCCAGAGTGTGACGCTGCCATTCACAAGTTCTAGGGGATGGGGCCACTGCTTAAAGCTGAGGATGTGGTGTTTCCATGCCCAAGGGGCAGAAGAACAGGGCCGGCTGGGACCTAGGGGTAGAATCACCACTCAGATGGACTAGGAGAATGGAGCCACCCAAAGCCAAGGGAGCAAAGTTGCCATCCCAGTAGACCTGGAAGGCAGAACTGAAGCCCAAGACTGAGGGGCCTCCACCCAGAATCCAGAGGGCATGGTCAACACTCAGACTCTGGAGGGTAGTGCCATTGCCCAGATGGTCCCAAAGAACAGAGGATTACTCTCAGTCCTTGAGAGCTAATGTAGATTGATCTGCTGGATTTTGGACTTGCTTGGTGCCCATTATCCCTTCTTTCCCTCCAATTTCTCCTATTTGTAATGGAAATGTCTACCTTGTGACTGTTCTACCATTGCACTCTGGAAACAGATAATTTGTAATCTCGATTTCATAGGTCCACAGATGAAGAGGAATTTTGCCTCAGGATAAAACACATTTAAAATCTCACTTACATTTGATTTAGATGGTTCAGAAATTGAGATTTTGGACTTGGAGTTGATTTAAGACTTTTGGGATGATATGATGGGATACTTGTGTTGAACTCTGTCCCCCCAAAGTATGTGTTTTAAATCCAAACCTCTGTGCTTGTGGTTATAATCTCATTTGGGAATGGGTTTCTTGTTATGTTAATGAGACAGGATTCATGTAGAGTGTGTCTTGAGTCAATTTCTTACAAAATATAAAGGCAGTAAATTAAGGAAGCATAGATGGGGGAAGACAGATGCCAAGCCACAAGAAGATCTCCAACGAACCAGGAAATAGAGGCCAAAGAGACAAGGACCTTCCCCCAGATCCAACAGAAAGAAAGTAAACCTTCCCCTAGAGCCCACACCCTTAATTCTGACTTCTAGACTCCTAAACTGTGAGAAAGTATGTTTTTATTTGTTAAAGGCATTTCTATTATAGAAAGCACTAGATAACCAAGACGTTAGTCATAAGTCAAGATGTCAGTAGAACTGGATCCTTCTGGAGGTTCTGAGGGAAGAATTTGTCCCCTTGATATTTTCATTTCTAGTAGGTTCCTGCATTTTTTGTCCCATAGTCTGTTACTCCATCTTCAAAGAGAGTCACTCTTATTTTTGCTTTTATCATCACATTGCATTCTTCCCTGACTCTGACTTCTCTGGCATTCCTCTTATAAGAACATCGTGATTGTATCAGGCCCACCCGACAATCCAGGATAATATCCCCATCTCACAAGTCTTAATTTAATCACATCTGCAAAGTTTCTTTTGCTATATAAGGTAACAAGGTCTGGGGAAGAGGTTTGTGAATAGGCCTCTTTGAATAGGCAAAAAACATGAAGATGAGGATATTAATAATCAAATGTATAAGATGACAAATTCTGTGTATACCATTCAGCCTCTTTCTCTAGCTACTTCTCTTATTGTCCAAAGGGCTCATGAACAAAGTGGCCAGGGTGGCAAGGATGGAAGTTATATGTAGGGTCAGTAACATGGACTGCCATTCACCAAGGCCAACCTGCCTACAGCCACTGCTGTGTGCCCAGTCTGCCAGTAGCAGAGGCCAACACTGTGTGTCCAATATGGCACCATTCCCCTGGGTAATTAGCCACCAACTTGGTGGCAGGTTGATTACTTCCATCATGGCAGCATTTGTTCTTACTAAGATAGACACTTACTCTAGACATGGATTTACTTTCCCTGCACATGCAATATTGCCTCTGATATACTGCTGCAGCCGTTTATCTTTGAACTTGGTATTACAGAGACTGCTTTGGCAAAATTGGTTCTTCTCCTGGACTCCAAGTTCACGATGACTTAGACTATGCCTCATTCCTCTGTGATCCCATTGACAATGATTTTTGCCTTGTATCTCATATCTGCCTAGGAATATCTACCTCAATTTGTGGTATTCACGTTCCCTGACTACCCACTGCTGTATCTCTCTGATAACAATTAGCCACCTAGAGTGACCTGTGATGACTATCTATCACCTGGACTTTTGGTGATCACATGCCCTACTCTGCTTGAGTAGGCAGCTTGATTTTGATCTCAGTTTAGGTCTTCTGGATAACCATTTCTTGAAGTTCTTTGTTTATAGCTTTTTTTGATCTTTTGCTAGGATAACTGGGCTCCATCTTTGTTGGCGATGTTCTGCTGCTATTCATAAGGTTTTCACTGGCTAATGCTTTTCAGAAGTAGACTGCCAGGTCCTTCTTCCCAGTTTGTCTTAGTCTGGAAGGAAGAGTTGATGAAGTAAAAGAACTGAACAGAAGATTTCAAAGGGTGGCTTGAGAAGACAAAGTAAAGTGTTATAATGGCATGTGCAAAGAGCTGGAGATGGAAAACCAAAAGGGAAGAACACGCTCAGCATTTCTCAAGCTGAAAGAACTGAAGAAAAAATTCAAGCCTCGAGTTGCAATAGTGAAGGATTCTATGGGGAAAATATTAAACGAAGCAGGAAACATCAAAAGAAGATGGAAGGAATACGCAGAGTCATTATACCAAAAAGAATTAGTTGATGTTCAACTATTTCAAGAGGTAGCATATGATCAGGAACCGATGGTACTGAAGGAAGAAGTCCAAGCCACTCTGAAGGCACTGGCTAAAAACAAGGCTCCAGGAATTGATGGAATATCAACTGAGATGTTTCAACAAACACATGCAACGCTGGAGGTACTCACTCGTCTATGCCAAGAAATATGGAAGACAGCTTCCTGGACAACTGACTGGAAGAGATCCATATTTATGCCTTTTGCCAAGAAAGGTGATCCAACCGAAAGTGGAAATTATAGAACAATATCATTAATATCACACACAAGCAAAATTTTGCTGAAGATCCTTCAAAAACGGCTGTAGCAGTATATCGACAGGAAACTGCCAGAAATTTAGGCCGGTTTCAGAAGAGGACGTAGAACCAGGGATATCATTGCTGATGTCAGATGGATCCTGGCTGAAAGCAGAGAAAACTGGAAGGCTATTTACCTACGTTTTATTGACTACGCAAAGGCATTAGACTGTGTGGATCATACCAAATTATGGATAACATTCCTAAGAATGGGAATTCCAGAACACGTAGTCATGAGGAACCTTTACACAGATCAAGAGACAGTTGTTCAGACAGAACAAGGGAATTCTGACTGATTTAAAATCAGGAAAGGTGTGTGTCAGAGTTGTATCCTTTCGCCGTACCTATTCAATCTGTATACTGAGCAAATAATACGAGAACCTGGACTATATGAAGAAAAACGGGCCATCAGGATTGGAGGAAGACTCATTAACAACCTTCGTTATGCAGATGACACAAACTTGCTTGCTGAAAGTAAAACGGACTTGAAGCACTTACTCATGAAGATCACAGACCACAACCTTCAGTATGGATTGCACCTCAACATAAAGAAAACAAAAATCCTCACAACTGGACCAATGAGCAATACCATGATAAACGTAGAAAAAAAAAAAATTGACGTTTTCAAGGACTTCCTTTTGCTTGCATCCACAATCAACAGCCATGGAAGCAGTAGTCAAGAAATCAAAAGACGCATGGCATTGAGTAAATCTGCTGCAAAGGACCTTTTTAAAGTGTTGAAGAGCAAAGACGTCACCTTGAAGACTAAGGTATGCCTGACGCCATGGTATTTTTAATCGCATCGTATGCATGTGAAAGCTGGACAATGAATAAGGAAAACCGAAGAAGAATTAATGCCTTTGAATTGTGGTGTTGGCAAAGAATATTGAATATACCATGGACTGCCAAAACAACTAAGAGGTCTGTCTTGGAAGAAGTACAACCAGAATGCTCCTTGCAAGCAAGGATGGCGAGACTGCATCTTACAAACTTTAGACACGTTATCAGGAGAGATCAGTCCCTGGAGAAGGACATCATGCTTGTCAGAAAGAGGAAGACCCTCAGCAAGGTGAATTGACACAGTGGCTGCAACAATGAGCTCAAGCATAACAACGATTGTAAGGGTGGCTCAGGATTGGCAGTGTTTTGTTCTGTTGTGCATAGGGTCGCTATGAGTCGGAACCCACAGCACCTAACAACAACAACAACATCTTTGTTGGCATGTTTGGAAAGCTCTCTCTTTTCATGTTCTGGCACATCTCATCAGTACTCAGTCCCTGGTGCAGAAATCTATTATATTCCTGTGTTTTTTTCTTTAAATGTCTTCAATATTTCTTATTTAAATGACAGCACTTACACTCCATTCTTATTTCTAGTAAAAGCTTATTTCTCTTAAAGTTATTTTTGTGTGTGTTTCCTTTTAGATAGTGAATCATGAATATTCCTACTCACTGACTAATCTAGCGAGAAAATTCACTTTAATATTGTCTACACATTCTAACTGATTCTGCAAGGGTAATAGTGTTTTTCTGACTTGAATGAATAAAATGCTATCCACTTCAAAAGCTTTTAGAAACATTTGTTTACTGTTACTTAAAAGATTGATTGTAGTCTCAGGATTTAAATATACTTTTTCTTCAGAATTCTTTTTAGGATAGCTGATTTTCTTTTACCTCTGAGTGTTGTCATGATTGTAGTTAAATTGAAAATAGCATTAAGGAGTATACTTTTTTTTTTTTTTTTGGTAGGCTGAAACAATAGCTCAAATTTTGAAAAGCACATTATTTTCATCTATTTATATTTACAGTAAAATGATTGTTGAAGAGGCAGAAATCTAGGTTGTTTCCACATCTGCTATCTTTGCCTATCCATAACAAATAAGTCACAAAAGCTTCAAAATTCAATATGTTTATCTAGTTATGAATATTCAATGTAGTTTAATAGCCTTTAGCAGCAATATTATAAAATATCATCAGAAGCTATTTTATTTTGATATAGGTTTAGATGCATATAACAGAAACCCAAATTAACAGTGGCTCAAACATGATGCCACCACATGTCTGTCATTTTGTCATACTGTGGTGGCTTGCTTGTTATTGTGATACTGGAAGCATTACCATCAGTATTTCAAATACCAGCAAGGTCACCCTTGGTCGACAGGTTTCAGTGGAGCTTCCAGGCTAAGAGAGACTAGGAAGGAAGATCAGGCAGTCTAGTTCTATAAAAATTGGCCAGTGAAAACCTTATGAATAGCAACAGAGTATTCTCTGATACAGTGCTGGAAGGTGAGCCCCTCAGATTGGAAGGCACTCAAAATATGACTGGGGAAGTGTTGCCTCTTCAAAGTAGAGTCAACCTTAACGACGTGGATGGAGTCAAGTTTTCGGGACCTTCATTTGCTGATGTGGCATGACTCAAAATGAGAAGAAACAGCTGCAAACATCCTTTAATAATCATAAATGGAATGTACAAAGTATGAATCTAGGAAAATTGGGAGTCATCAAAAATGTTATGGAACACATAACATCGATATCCTAGGCATTAGGGAGCTGAATTGGACTGGTATTGGCCATTTTGCATCAGACAATCTTATAGTCTACTATGCCAGGAATGGCAACTTGAAGAGGAAAGACATTGCATTCATCATCTAAAAGAATATTTTGAAATCTATCCTGAAGTACAGTGCTGTCAGTGACAGGATAATAGCCATATACCCAAAAGGAAGACTAGTTAATTCAAATTTACACACCAACCACTAAGGCCAAAGATGAAGAAACTGAGGATTTTTACCAACTTCTGCAGTCTGAAATTGATCTATCATGCAACCAGTATGCATTGATAATTACTGGAGATTGGAATGCAAAAGCTGGAAACAAAGAAGGATTGGTAGTTGGAAAATATGGCCTTGGTGATAGAAATGACACCAGAGATTGCATGATAGAATTTTGCAAGACAAACAACTTCTTCATTGCAAATATTTTGTTTTCAACAACATAAACCTTGACTATTCACATAGACCTCACCAGATGGAATACACAGAAATCAAATCGACTACATCTGTGGAAAGAGACTGTGGAAAGCTCAATATCATCAGTCAGAACAAGGCTATGGCCGATTGTGGAACAGACCATCAAATGCAAGTTCAAGTTGAAGTTTAAGAAAATTAGAATGAGTCCATGAGAACCAAAGCATGACCTTAAGTATATCCCACTTGAATTTAGAGACCATTTCAAGAATAGATGTGATGCGTTGAACGCTAACGACTGAAGACCAGACGAGATGTGGAATGACATCAAGGACATCATACATGAAAAAAGCAAGAGGTCATTTAAAAGATAGGAAAGAAAGAAAAGGCCAAAATGGATGTATGAAGAGACTCTGAAAGTTGCACTCGAATGTACAGTAGCTAAAGCAAAAGGAAGAAACAATGAAATAAATCAACACAAGATTTCAAAAGGTGGCTTGAGAAGACAAAGTATTACAATGACATGTGCAAACACCTGTAGCTAGAAAACCAACAGGGAAGAATATGTTTGGCATTTCTCAAGCTGAAAGAACTGAAGAAAAAATTCAAGCCTCGAGCTGCATTACTGAAGGTTCTATAGGGAAATTATTAAATGACTCAGGCAGCATCAAAAAAAGATGGAAGAAATACACAGAGTCACTGTGCCAAAAAAAAACTGGTCAACGTTCAACCATTTCAGGAGGTGGTATATGATCAAGAATCAATGGTACTAAAGAAAGAGGTCCAAGCTGCACTGAAGGCACTGGCAAAAAAAACAAGGCTCCAGGAACTGATGGAATTTCAACTGAGATGTTTCAACAAAGGGATGCAGCACTGGAAGTACTTACTCATTTATACCAAGAAATTTGGAAGACAGCTACCTGGCCAACCAACTGGAAGCGATTCGTATTTGTACTCATTCCAAAAAAAGTAGATACAACAGAATGTGGAAATTATCGAACAATATCATTAATATCACACACAAATTTTGCTGAAGATCATTCAAAAGTGGTTGCAGCAGTACATCTGGCAGGGAACTGCCAGAAATTTAAGCTTAATTCAGAAGAGGACATGGAATAAGGAATATCATTGCTGATGTCAGATGGATCTTGGCTGAAAGCAGAGACTACCAGAAAGATGTTTCCCTGTGTTTTATTGACTACATAAAGGTATTCAACTCTGTGGATAATAACAAATTATGGATAACATTGTGAAGAATGGGAATTCCAGAATACTTAAATGTGATAATGAAGAACTTGTACATAGACCAAAAGGCAGTCGTTCTTACAGAACAAGGGGATACTTCATGGTTTAAAATCAGGAAAGGTGTGCATCAGGGTTGTATCCTTTCACCATACCTGTTCAATCTGTATGCTGAGCAAATAATACGAGAAGCTGGACTATATGAAGAAGAACTGGGCACCAGAGTTGGAAGAAGACTCATTAATAACCTACAATATGCAAGTGAAGTAAACTTACTTGCTTAAAGTGAAGAGGACTTGAAGCACTTACTGATGAAGATTGAAAACCAAATCTTTCAGTATGGCTTACTATTCAACATAAAGAAAACAAAAATCCTCACAACTGGACCAATAACCAACATCATAATAAATGGAGAAAAAATTGAAGTTGTCAAGGATTTCATTTTACTTGGATTCACAATCAATGCCCATGGAAGCAGTACTCAAGAAATCTAGTGACACTTTACATTGGGCAAATCTGCTGCAAAAGATCTCTTTCAAGTGTTGAAAAGCAAAATGCCATTTTAAGGACTAATGTGGGCCTAATCCAAGCCATGGTGTTTTCAGTCACCTTCTATGCACGCAAAAGCTGGACAATGAATAAGGAAGACCTAAGAAGAATTGATGCTTTTGAATTATGGCATTAGAGATGAATAGTGAATATACCATGAACTGCCAGAAGGACAAACAAATCTGTCTTGAAGGAAGTATAGCCAGAATATTCATTAGAAGCAAGAATGGCGAGACTTCATATCACATACTTTGAACATATTATCAGGAGGGATCACTCCCTGGAGAAGAACATCACGCTTGGTAAGGTACAGTGTCACCAAAAAGGAGGGAGACCCTTAACGAGATGGATTGATACAGTGGCTGCAAAAATGCACTGAAGCATAACAACTATCGTGAGGATGACACAGGAACGGGCAATGTTTTGTTCTGCTGTATATAGGGTCTTCATGAGTCCAAACCAACTGGACAGCACCTAACAACAACAACAAACATGATGAAAGTTTATTTCTCTCATAAAAGTCTGAATTTAGACTATTCAAGTCTGTTATGGTATCTCAGAGTAATTGTGGTCCCAGACTAACTCCCAAAGTTTCAAAGAAAAGAGTGCTGCAGGCAGTGGGATAAAGAAAATTGGGTTAGAAGAGGCATATCCCTTTCTTTTAAGAACATATTTCAGAAATTTTTCACACCACTTCCATTTACATTCTCTTGGTGAGAACTTTGTCATGTGACAACACCTATTTGCAAGAAAGTCTTTATTCTGGGTATTAAGTCTTTAATCTGGGTATTCATGTGTCAAGTGACAGTCACCAATCTATGCCATAGTTGGAATGTGTTTTTATTCATATATTCTATATGAATATAAATTGAGATGAAGTTCTCTAATTTGAAAAAGCTCTCTGGTTAAAATGGCAAGTATAAGAGCCCCATCTGTTTCACTTGTACGCTACTGTCCCCTTTACATCTTCCCTCACAAAAGAGCCCAAGGCTCCTAGTACTTCATGGATCAGTCTATAAAACACTCCTTGGATACTTTTAAATTATTATTGGTGTGGAATAAAGAGTATTTTTTAGTGTTGTTAAAAAATCAATAGGCTTTCTTAAGGAGAGTGAAGATGATTTTATTGAGAGCAGGAAACAATTTCAGATAAGATTGTTTCAATCTTTGATTAAATAATTTATTTTCCTAAAGGTATGCAAGTTGCAATACCTGAGAGGATTGGCAGTGTTTTTTTTTTTGGAAACCCTGGTGGCGTAGTGGTTAATTGCTACGGCTGCTAACCAAAAGGTCAGCAGTTCAAATCTGCCAGGTGCTCCTTGGAAAATCTATGGGGCAGTTCTACTCTGTCCTATAGGGTCGCTATGAGTCGGAATCGACTCTACGGTACTGGGTTTTGTTTTGTTTTGTTTAGTGGACAAATAGTCATATTAATGTCTCTGAATTGTGAAGCAATTAACAATTTATATTCAGCATTTCTTATATTTTAAGAAGATTCTGTAGCATTTTTTAAACTTTTCATCAAATAGTTTTGAAACAAAAATGTTTTTACAATTAAAGGAATAACCAGACTTTTGTTTTTGTTTTAATTAATTAAGGGCTTTTATGAGCCAGTTACTATGTCAGATTTTGAATGTGTTCTTTTTGTTTGTTTTCATTTTATTCTTTGAAAAAGTCTGCAAGCATGCAGAGTAAATGAGGTGATGCTGAGCCTAGCTTCAAATCTTCAAATGTAGTATATAAAACTATCTTAGTTTCCTAGTGTTGCCATAACAAAGTATCAAAAAGTGGGTGACTTTAAAGAATGGAAGTTTTTTTTCTCATAGTTTTGAAGATTAGAAGTCCATATCAGGATATTGGCTGCATCGATTTCTTCTGAGGGCTCTGAGAGAAGAACTGTTCCATGCCTTTCTCCTGCTTCTGGTGGCTCCCAGCAATCCTAGGCAGTCCTTGACTTGTAGTAGATGCATCTTCACAAGGTGTCTTTCCCCCTATGTTTATCTCTGTCTTTCTCCTCTTCTGTAGGGAGAGGTTGGGATTAGGAGGCCACTGTACTCCAATATAACCTTTTTTAACCTAATTGAAACATCCCAAAGACCCTATTTCCAAGAAATGTCACATTTGCAGGTACCAGGGATTAGGGTCCTTTTGAGGGGGGGGCACAATTAAATCCGTAACAAAAGCTTTTCTTCTATAATTTATTATTAGATATTTTGTTATAAAAAACAGATTGATTCTGTGCTGTTGCTTTGATTCGTATTTACAGAGAATCATAAATTTTAGAATTGCATTTTGAGAAGAGACCTTAAGGGTCAAGTCCAATGACTCATACAATGTTTGAATATGTTCTAATACTAAGGGGTCTTCAAGCCCATAGTGAACTCTCCCAGGAAAGGACTTGACTTAAACTAAATATATATTATGACAAAGGATGTAAGTTTACTTTTTCTGAACCTATTATTTTGTATTTTTTGAAGACCAAAATTATAACTATTATTTCCTTAAAAACAGGTATAGGAAAGACTTGAGGACAAAGAAAACATTACTGAACTTGTTTATATTTGATTATGAAGAAAGTAGCTGCTAATTGTTTCTTGATCTTAATCATGGCCTGGAAAAGATTACTTGGAGATGAATTTAATTTCATAGATCTCAGGGATTAGAATGTGGACATATTTCAGGGGCCTTTATTCTGCCTACCACAAACGTTTTTAAGCAATATTCCCACATACTTTCCCCCAAATTTTACAAAGTTCTTATTCATATTATACACAGGAGCTGAGATTTTAAGGAAGGAATATTTTGGTTTCTAATCAGTTTTAGTTAAACTACAGTAATGAGAAAGAGAAAGCATTAAGTTTCAGTCTCAGTATCTCTCCTCAATCAACACAAAACATGTTTTCTACTCACCTGTCCTTCTAACTTAATAAAAAAAATCAACAACATGGAGACATAAAGTCAAAACACCACTGTGCTAAAGCATTTGTAAAGAATTAGCAATAAAATTCTCCATGACAAATTTACCTGTTAAAATCACTAAAATTATATATATTCTCAAATTTAGTAGAAACATTGTTAATTGCCTTCATTAGTAATGTTCTTATTTCTCTGCAGAAATGGTGGTGTTTATGCCCTCACATAGTATATGAGCATCTGCTTCCTTTTTTCAGTCCCCAAGGAAAAGAAAATTGTGTTAAACTTTCTCCACCTCTATGAGAATCCATTAGTCATTGCCACTGGAGGATTTGTGCAGTGCACAGTCATGTACTATGTTTTATGAGCAAGAAAACATTATAAAAGAAAAACAACACATGTTTCTTGTCCTAGAAAATCAGTCAACACAATACCATAATTTGGAGAAACTGGAGGGAATTCGTGATCCTTCATATCATCACGATATCGTGTCCTAATATCTCTGAAAGAAAAGAAGTGACTATTTGAAATGTGGCTAGTACAAATATGATATATGATGAAAATATAAAGTAGTCTTTTTTTTGTTTGCAAGAGTAAATATTGCAACATTTTCAAAAAGATAGAAATTTAAGACTGATGTATGAATTCAATCTCATTGATATATTGTTGTTGATAAGTGACATCAGGTTGGTTCCAACTCATAGCGACTCTCTGTGCAACAGAACAAAATTCTGCATGGTTCTGTGCCATTCTCATGATCATTGTTATGCTTGAGCCCACTGATGCAGCCACTGTATCAGTTCACCTCTATTTTACCAAGCATGATGTCCTTCTCCAGGGAATGGTCCCTCCTGATAACATGTCCAAATTACATAAGACAAAGTCTTGCCATCCTTGCTTCTAAGGAGAATTCTGGCTGTACTTCTTCCAAGATAGATTTGTTCCTTCTTCTGGAATTCCATAGAATATTCAATATTCTCCACCAATGCCATAATTCAAAAGCATCAATTCTTTTTCGGTCTTCCTTATTCCTTGTCCTGCTTTTGTGTGCATATGAGGTGCTCGAAAACACCATGGCTTGGGTCAGGCACACCTTAGTCTTTAACACTTTTTTTTAACATTGATATTGCTATCTCTGTCTGCTAGTACCTCATCAGATCATGCCTCCTCCAAGATGTCTATGGGTGGAACAGATACTACCCAATCAAGCCTTCAATCTGGGCTTTTACTCATGTGTGGACATCCATAACTCAACCTGCATGCCTTTTTAGTTAAAAAAATACATATATTTTCCTAATTAGTTGGTACAAATGAACCTTAGGCCAATACTATGGAAGACATTA
This sequence comes from Loxodonta africana, assembly GCF_030014295.1. Lineage (NCBI taxonomy): Eukaryota > Metazoa > Chordata > Mammalia > Proboscidea > Elephantidae > Loxodonta > Loxodonta africana. The sequence goes on from NC_087345.1 coordinate 104,934,675, forward strand.
CTTTAAGAAGAGCTATACAACTTTCAAAGGTTTTATTACCAAGTCTAGGATGACCTAGGGAAAACACTAGACTAACACTCTGCTAGGAATTGAAACAAGAGTTTACAATCAAATTCATTCTGCAAAATGGAGAGACACCAGGACACTCAAACAGGAGGCTATAGTATGTGCTCTAGCTTGCAGAGAGAACACAGCAACAAAGGCAAAGTGGTTTCACATCAAGGAGGGTATCATGGATTGAAATTTGTCTCCCCAAAATATGTGTCAGCTTGGCTAGGCCATGACTCTCAATATTATGTGGTTGACTTCCATTATGGGATCTGATGTAATTGCACTATGTGTTGTAAATCCTAATCTTTGCCCGTGGTTAATGAGTCAAGATTAAAAGTTATGTTAAAGAGGATTAGGGTGGGATGCGATACCCTTACTCAGGTCACAGCCTTGATCCAATGTAAAGGAAGTGTTACCAAATGCAATGGGTTCATTGCCTGTGCTCTTGTTAAGAATAACTAAGAGTTAAGCAGTTTTAAAGCAGGCATAGTTTATTACTTGCAGGAAGCAAGGAGACAGGCAGATCGGTCTCGGAGCACTGTCTCTCTGAACAAAGGGCTGGAGGAGGTTTTATGCTATGACTGAAAGGGGAAGTCGTATATATTCATTAAATTCCTGGGAAGTGGCATGTGTATTTATTGAAGGACTGGGCTAGGAATTAGCATGGAAATAGCTGATGGACCCCTGCTTCTGACATGGCTCGGTTGTCTCTTATGAGGTTAGTCTGGGATTTTTTGTTCCTTGGCATGAGTCTTTTGGTTCCTGGACATGAGTTTCAGAGCCTGGATTCAACTTCGGCTCACTGATTGCCTCATACCACATGTGCGGAGGTCTGGTTTCAGCTGATTTTCCTGTAAAACATCTGCAAGCAGGGAGATTGGAAGGAAACAGGATGGGGAGGCTTCATAATCTTGACTAATCTGCTGTTTAAAGTTGTTTTGTAAAATCCTTCACTGGCACAACTTTTGGCTCAGGGCCTGTCTGTTTCCTAACTGGTCTCAGAATTTTCCCTGGGGGCGTGTCCTGCATCATCTTTCATCTTACAAGAGATAAATGGAGAGGGACTTCCTACCACCAAGAAAGAAGAGGCAGGAATAGAGCGTGTCCTTTGGACCCAGGGTTGCTGCACTGAGAAACTCCTAGACCCAGGGGAAGATTGATGACAAGGATATTCCTCCAGAGCCCACAGAGAAAGAAACCTTCCCCTGGAGCTGGCACCCTGAATTTGAACATTTACCCTCCTAGACTGTGAGAGAATAAATATACATGTTTGTTAAAGCCATCCACTTGTGTTACTTCTGTTATAGCAGCACTAGATAACTAAGACAGTGGGGTACAGGGGAAGGAAGGAAAATTTACAAGTGGTTATCTAGTTACAAACCTTTTCTAATATCAATTTCTAGCCTAACATCCATCTCTTATTTCCTAATACAAATTGACTAAAGCAATAGTTATAAAGCAAGCAGTGTAAACATTCCTGATATGGGGGTTTAGTGACTGATTGTAGGCTGGGTTAGCCTTCATTGAAATGTAAAAGTTGACCATTTGCTTAGGAAGATTAGATCAACTCCAACTTGAAGCCTTTTGCAATGTAAACATCGCCCATAGGGCTAAGAGGGAGTGAGTTAAGGCCTAGGCATTTACCGAGAGCAGTTAAGATAGAAAGATTATTTACATAAGCTAAGGCTATATCTTGACACTCTTTATGTCACAAGCAATTAAAACTTCCAAAAGAAGCCAACTTGTGTTTTGTAGAAGGCAGAGGCAGGACTAAACCTAATTGCAGCTTAAATTAAAATAGAATTTCAATTTAGGTCTGGGATTAACCATTTCAATCATGCCAAGCAGCCCCTGGTTTTAAGGTTTACTTATTCAAGGACAATCATTAATTATAAAGAAAGTTTAAAGAAATTAATTATAAATTACAACTTGGTACAAATGGTGAAGCACTGGACTACTAAAGGTTGGTGGTTTGAACCCACCTAGAGGCACCTCAGAAGACAGACCTGGAAATCTGCTTCAGAAAGGTCACAGCCTTGAAAACCCTATGGAGCAGTTCTACTCTGCATGCATAGGGTATCCATGAGTCTGAATTGATTTGATGGCGACTAACAACAACAAATGGGTTTTTTTTTTTTAACAACAACAAGTTTATTTTACTAATATCCTGAAATGAGGTATCATAGATGAAATCAATATAAGTAAATGTACCTGCCTGAAGTTGAAGTTGTGTCCAACATCCACATACTCAATGAGTTCCAACACGATAGATAATGTAAAATTTACATGTGTGTACACACATTGTCACACGCTCACCACTTAACAAAGTCAGAGATCTCTATTATTAAGATCCCTGGTGGCACAGTGGTTAAAGTACTTGGCTGCTAACCAAAAGGTGGGCAGTTTCAAGCCACCAGCTGCTCCACAGGAGAAAGATGTGGCAGCCTGCTTCTGTAAGGAGTACAGTTTTGGAAATCCTATGGTGCAGTTTGTCCTACTCTGTCCTATAGGGTTGCTATGAGTCAGAATCAACTGGACAGCACACAACAACAATTATGGCTGGAAGAAGAAACCTTATTAAAAAGGACTTCTATTTTCAAAGAAGAAATAAATTGCTTTCATACCCTTGACTTGGCACCATAAAAATTATTCTTTTTCTTTTTTTCAGAAAGGATTCTTCAATTCTGGTCATTGGCATTATGTTTGCCACTCTTAACCAGGCATTGAACAATTTACATTTATAAACTTGACAAGAGGATTTTAGAAATTGGCTGAGAGTCTATGATTGGGAAATTTACTTCATTTTTCTTGCTTCTGTTTTCTCATCATAATAAGATGTTTGTTCCTTGTAAATAACTTTTTTAACTGTGTTATCACCCCAGGGAGCCCATGCAGTCACTGTGACCCAGCTGGCCTTGTTAGGAGTTGTAGGGCCCTGGCGTCAGACAATATTCAGACCAGCCAGAGCCCCATTGTCACTTTCTTTCACTGCTGCTTGCCATGGCTAGAAATAAAGGGCCCCAGTAATTACTTCTCAAAAAGTAGGTACTCAGAAGACATCTTAATAAAGATATGTCTATAGAAAGACAAAATAAAATTTGAAAGGGCAAAAAGAAGCTTATTTTTAAAGAAATCATGTCCCCTCCTTTTTTTTGGCCTGGCTAGGCTGTCACAATTCTTTATCTACACTGAAGTGAAAAATAAAAACCCTATATCACTGTTTCCTAAAGCTGTAACCCATGTTTAGCCATATAGACTCAGTGAGGTATACGAGTTAGTGTAGGTACACTTGTGGCTCCAACACACAATTTTCTATGGTTATTTAACGTATTACAATACAGAGAAATAGCCTGTCATCCAGGTTTATAATCAAAACCCTGGGAGAGCAGACTCCTCTGTCTCAGAGTAGGCTAAGCCAAGAGCTGCTCTGATTTATCAGTTGAGATTGTGTTAGTTTTCTGGTATCTTGTAGAAAACACAAGGGTCTTCCTTGCACAGGTTCAAGGAGCCTGGTCTTCTTTTCAGCTTATTGAATGATTGAACTTTTGAATGAAATAATGTACCACTGTTTCCCCAAACTGCTTGTTCAAAAGAAAAATTTGGGTGTTTATAAAAATATAAAACCCTAAGCAAACTGTAGGATACAAAAGGCTTTAAAAGGGCCTGAGTGAACATAGCTAGCAAACACAGCAAAACCTGGCTGTCTGATTCTTTTCCGCTGGATGAACAGGACAGCATATGTTTTACCATCTATAATTTTAATGAAATTTCTTCTTATGCAGCATTTTCCCTCAAAATCATTCATAAGTACTGTGAAAATATTAACGAAATATGATTCTAGATAATTGTACTGTACTGGATGCAAAACTTTGACATGGCAGAATGTAAATAAGAAATATAAAATAGACTGTAGTCAGCCCTACAGTGAAGAAATCTTATACAAAATAAATGCCTTGATTCCATGTATTGCACATAAATGTGCACATTCATCTTTATAGGATTTTAAGCATTAATGCCACCAAATTTACATAAATTGGCTTTGTATTTTCACACACAGTGTTTGCAATGTTTATAACTTGTTGATATTTGTGAGGGCTTTGGGCCTGAGAGAAGAAGGTTAAAATGACCTGTTTGATAGTCAAAATCTTAGTTAAACATAGTTTTATGCAAATAAACCATGCCTTCTGTGTTTGCTTGTCAACCACACCCTCATCCTGTGAGGCACCCACACACATGCCACCATTTCAATCCTCTTCTACATGTTGCCATAAAAAAATTAGCATAGCATGCTTATGAAAATACCTTGTGGGGGAAGTGCATAACCAAGCAACAAACGAAGAAGGGGCATGTTATTTGTGTAAAGACACAGTAATTGAAGGAGGAGGATCTAAGAAATTAAACACCATTACACTTCACCTTTTTGACTAGGGAGGATCCAATCTCTCCCAGGGAGTTTGTAGTCAAACTGTATTCTCTGTGGCCTAGCCTTGCTTGTCATCCTATACCCATCTTTTAAGTCTTGCAGCCAGACTAGTTTTCTTAGCATGGGCTGGAGGGATCTTAACTAAGCCACGCATTCTTCTTGAATGCGTGGCCAAGGTTTTACCTCTGTGGGTTCACCGTACCTAGTTCTGTGCCCTGAACACTATCACTGACAAAATACTTCATCAGTGATGGTTCAAGTTATAGTGTTAAAAGAGCATGTTGCACAAGGCACTATGTTATCAGTTCCCTTATATTACTTAAATTCCTTTAAAAGATTATTTGTTTCTCTTTAACATTTACAGAATACTTTATTTGCCATATCTTAAGTTTTATGGAATTTAAAGCAATTGGCGGGGAATACAGGTATGGTTTTAGAAATCTTGGCCCACAAAATACAGGAGTTGTACAAAGCAGAGAGTCTGGGTGAGAAACAGAAGTAAAATACAGTTGCCTTAATCCCTTTAGCTATAAGGATGTAGTAACCTTTGTTAGAGATTCCACTGGAAACAGCAGAACTATGGGATAGAAATGCTTTACAGTGAAAAGCATGAAAGACTCTATGGCTTTCGATTGAGAGTGGACATTGAGGAAGGTGATGCTTAGTTAAGACTTGGCAGAGAAAGAGAAATAAATATTATTATAATTTTATTATATTACTCACATACATGAATGGCGATCTAATTCTTGTAAGAAATTTTAGTTGAGTTGTAGGCTCTAAAACTTACCATGGTTATAGTGATGGTAAAGGTGATGGAAATGATAGAAACAGAATAGGCAACTTACAGGGACTTTGAAAAGTTGCTCAATCCTCAAGCACTATTTTAGGTGAAGAGAAAAACAACGCACAATACAGGAAAGCTCAGCATAACCGAACTAAACCAAAAGCGAAGTAGTTTCCTGAATTCAACCGAATGCTTCGAAAGCCAGAGCAGCAGGGACGGGAGTTTGAGGACCATGGTTTCAGGGGACATCTAGGTCATTTGGCATTACAAATGTATTAAGAACATGTTCTGCTTCCCACTTTGGTAAATGGCATCTGGGGTCTTAAAAACTAGCAAGCGACCATCTAAGATGCATCAATTGGTCTTAAACCGCTAGAAGCAAAAGAGATTGAACAACAACAAAGACCTAAGGTAAAGATGAGCCCAAGAGACAGAATGGGCCATATAAACCAGAGACTACCTCAGCCTGAGACTGGAAGAACTAAATGGTGCCTGCCTACCACTCCTGAAATGGTTGAATATCGATCAATTCTTTTTGGTACAGTGACTCTGTGTATTCCTTCCATCTTCTTTTGATGCTTCCTGCGACGTTTAATATTTTCCCTGTAGAATCCTTTAGTATTGCAACTCAAGGCTTGAATTTTTTTCTTCAATTCTTTCAGCTCAAGAAATGCTGAGCCTGTTCTTCCCTTTTGGTTTTCTATCTCCAGGTCTTTGCACATTTCATTATAATGCTTTGTCTTCTCGAGCTGCCCTTTGGCTTTTTTTTTTTTTCTACCCAGAGTTAAACTCAAATTTAAGGGCCCAACCTTCTAGACACTCAAAAATGCCCCAAATTTCAGGCACCAGAACACATTTGTGAATCTTCAGGAAGTCTGAGCTTCTGAGCTTCTGGGTACAAATTCAGGGGTCCCCATGGAATCCCTCAGATTTGATAATACACTAGAATGTCTCACAGAATTCAAGAAAGAGCTATACTTATAATTAAAATTTATTACAGTGAAAAAGATAAATACCAGATCTAGTCAAAAGAAGAGATCCATCAAACAGAATCTGGAACTGGCAGGGTTCTAAACACTAAGCTACTGTGTCCTCAGGGTTGCATTACACTCCCAGGGTCGATGTGTGACCACACCTGCATGAAGTATTGCTGACCCAGGGAACTCACTCTTTTTTGTTTCCAGTGCTTTTTATTGGTGTCTTGTTGCATAAGCATGGCTGATTGGACAATTGCCCATTCAATTTCCAGTTCTTTTATCTCCCCAGAGGTTGTGCTGGTATCACCAAGCTTAAAGTCCCAATCCTCTAATCACATTGTTGGTCTTTCCAGCAGTGCTCTTTTCTCTGGCAAATCCTGTGTCTCCTTGAAGCCTGCAAGGGATTCAGCCTATGTTGGGACATGAGAGGTTGTCACAGCTCTTGCCCACCCTAGAACTGCGTGGCCAAATCATCACAGATTTACTCTGTGGCTGTGGAGCTGCCATCCTCTTAAGGAGATGGCTTTTCAGGAGACAACTTCAGAAGAAGATTGCGATGGCCCAGGAGCAGAGGGAACGTTTGCTGGAGCAGATGAAGGCTGCAGTACACCACTTCAAGTGAAAGGTACAGGTGAGCTCAAACACCCTGCATTCAATCATTTACTCATTCAACAGATATGTGTTAAGTGCTTACTTTTGTCAGGCAGTACAGTAGCTTCTGGGCATACAAATTGAGTGAAATCAATACAATTCTTTTCCTAATGGGGCTTAATTTTGAGGGACAAACAGATACTATTCACATACTTACATAATAAATGTATAGCTGCAAATTACAGTAAAGCAATGAAGGATAACAGAGGTTTTCAAGTTCATGTAACAGTGGAGAGGCTGATATAGTCTGGGGAATCAGAAAGCTTCCCTGGAGAAATGATACGTAAGAAGTGAATAATATGTAGAAGACAACTAGGTGATATATTTGATGGTCAGAGGGGTCATAGAGTTAATGAAAATTGTGGAGAAAAATTATTCCAGGCAGAGAATGGGGAAAGGAACTGAGGTAGAATGAAACCTAGCATATTCTAAAAAATGAAAGACAGCCAATGCAGCTAGAGTGCAGAGAGTAATCCCTGGAAAGTTCTGTTCACGCTTAAGAAAAAACCAATCACTTGGCTACCAAACAAGAAAGTGATTGCTTTACCACTTGCTTCCAGGTTGAAAACTTCAGGTTCCTCTAGGCTTCTCTTGGCCTCTTGAATTATCATCTCTGAGGGCATGAACTTAAAATCTGCATTGTTTTCAAATTACCTAGGTGATATTTTTGCAGTTTAACCTTGAGAACCAGGCACTCTATAATAAAACAGTCAAACGATTAATAATTTTTGGGAGGCAGCTTAGTTTTAATTGAACACACATTGGATATGTATACTGCTTAACAAATTACCCCAACCTTAGCCGTTTACACAATATCGATATTAGCTCACATTTTTGTAGTTCAGAGGTCTGGGCATGACATAGTTGGACTCAGTTCTTATCCAGAGGTTCTGGGGAAGAATCCGCTTCCAAATTCAGTCAGGTTGTTAGAAAAATTCAGTTCTTGGAGTTGTAGGACTGAGGTCCCCATTTACTTGCAACCTATCAGCTCTGCAGGAACATTCTTTGCCACATTGCTCCTATAGGCAGTTCCAGGACATCAAGAGTTTCTGACTTCCAATCTCTGATTTTCTTTCTCTGACTTCTAGACCTGGTTTTAAAGGGCTTACATGATTATATTAGGTCCAACCAGACAGTTTCTCTTTTGATTATCTCAAAGTCAACTTGTTAGTAAACTTTTATTGGCAAAATTCCTTTTGCTGTGTAACTTAATAAAATCACAGGAGTAATATCTCATCATATTCAAAGGTTCTGCTCACACTCAAGTGGAGGAGATTATACAAGTGTGAGGATCATTGGGCGTCATCTTAGAATTCTTCCTGCCACAAAGTGGCTCTTAGGGCCATAAACCTTACATAAGATTATTTAATTTGACACAATCTATGAGGCAGATATTAATATAATTAAGTCCCTTGTTTCAGATGATAAAACTGGGCTCAGAGAGGCTAAGTAACTTGCCAAAGTCATTCATTTTATAAGGGACAAGCTTCAACCTTATAAGTTTCAATTTGTCTGAATCTAGAGCTAGAATCTTCATCAGAAAATAGACCTTATTATCTTTATTAACTTCATTTTCTATGTACTAGAAGAGAGAAGGAGGAGAATCTTCAATCACTTCTACATTTTAGGAATATCTTAACAAAGGTTATTTCCTCTCAGGTTACTTTGCACCCAAAATCTTAAGAAATTCCTTCTTTCTCATTTTTCCCTTCTCTCCAAGGAAAAAAAAATGCTAATAAATTTTGCTTACATAGGATACAGACCTGCTATTGTTTGTATATGGCAAGTTATGATGCAGATCATTGTACAAATGGGGAAAGTTAAGCCAGACTGAAATTACATGAGTTAATTACTCTATCCCTATAGGCTTTAGGCTATAGTTTTGGAAATGATGAGTTGGTTTATGAAATGGATTTAATTATTAAGATTAAGAAGCAAGAAGATTATATAGGAAGTATAAAGATTAAGAAGTAAAAACATTAGAGAAAAAAGAAAGGAATGATGTCTATGAGGACTTATTTGTATTCTAAAATATTTCTTATGTAGTTTTGATGTAAGAGATTAAGAAAGTTATACATAGAATTTTTCTTGCCCGGTAAATATACCATGTTTACTGAGTCTTTGTAAAGTTTACAGAAGAGCAGCCAGATAATTCTGTTATCTTTTAACAGCATTATCCTGGAATTTGACATAAATATAGCTTATAGTGCTTAGCCACTGTCATCAGGGCTCCTAATGAGGTACCTAGGTAGCGCAAATGGTTTGTGCTGGACTGCTAACCTAAACGTTGGTGAGCGGGACTCACTCAGCAGTATATTGGAAGAAAAGGCCTGATGATCCACGTTTATGAAGATTACAACCAAGAAAACCCTATGGGGCATTCTGCTCTGTAACACACAGGGTCCCCACAAGTCAGAATGAACTTCACAGCAACTAACAACAACATTTTGGAATACAACTACTTCTTCTTTTTCTTCTCCTTTTATTTCTTCTTCTTCCCTTAAAACATTCTATTCCTTGACTTTCTCTGATTTATCACCCCCAGGCCTGTATTAATGCTCTTTCCTCTCCTCATCCTAAAATCTACTTGGTGGAATGCACAAAAACTAACTCAAAATGGATCAAAGACTTAAATATAAAATCTAAAACAATAAAGATCATGGAAGAAAAAATATGGACAATCCTAGGAGCCCTAATACATGGCATAAACATTATACAAAACATTACAAACAATTCACAAACACCAGAAGAGAAACTAGATAACTGGGTGCTCCTAAAAATTAAACACTTATGCTCATCCAAAGACTACACCAAAAGAGTAAAAAGATTACCTATAGACTGGGAAAATGTTTTTGGGTACAACAAATCCAATCAGTGTCTGATCTCCAAAATCTACATGATACTACAAAAACTCAACTACAAAAGGATAAATAACCCAATTAAAAAATGGGCAGAGGATATGAACAGGCACATCACCAAAGAAGACATTCAGGTGGCTAACAGATACATGAGGAAATGCTCACAATCATTAGCCATTAGAGAAATGCAAATCAAAACTACAATGAGATACTATCTCATCCCAGGTGGGCTGGCATTAATCAAAAAAACACAAAATAATAAATGTTGGAGAGGTTGTGGAGAGACTGGAACACTTATACACTGTTGGTGGGAATGTAAAATGGTACAACCACTTTGGAAATTGATTTGGCACTTCCTTAAAAAGCTAGAAATAGAACTACCATACGATCCAGCAATTCCACTCCTCAGAATATATGCTAGAGAAATAAAAGCCTTTACATGGACAGATAGATGCACACCCATGTTCATTGCAGCAGTGTTTACAATAGCAAAAAGATGGAAGCAACCAAGGTGCCCATCAATGGATGAATGGATAAATAAATTATGGTATATTCACACAGTGGAATACTACACAACAATAAGGAACAATGAATCCGTGAAACATCTCATAACATGGAGGAATCTGGAAGGCATTATTCTGAGTGAAATCAGTCAGCTGCAAAAAAGACAAATATTGTGTGACCACTATTATAAGAACTCAAGAACAAGTTTATGCACAGAATAAAGTATTATTTGATGGTTTTGAGGGTGGGAGAGGGAGGGAGAGGGGTATTCACTAATTAGATAGTAAAAAAAATTAGATAGTAGACAAGAACTATTTTAAGTGAAGGGAAAGACAACACACAATATAGGGGAGGTCAGCACAACTGGACTAAACCAAAAGCAAAGAAGTTTCCTGAGTACAACCAAACACTTCAAAGGCCAAAGTAGCAGGGATGAGGGTCTGGGGACATAGTTTCAGGAGATATCTAGGTCAATTGGCATAACAAAATGTATTAAGAAAATGTTCTGCATCCCACTTTGGTAAGTGGCATCTGGGGTCTTAAATGCTAGCAATCAGCCATCTAAGATGCATCAGTTGGTCTCAACCCACCTCAAGCAAAGGAGAATGAAGAACACCGAAGACATGAGGTAAATATGAAGCCAAGAGAAAGAAAGGCTACATAAACCAGAGGCTAAATCGACCTGAGACCAGAAGAACTAGATGGTGCCCAGCTACCACAGATGACTGCCCTGACAGAGAACACAAAAGAGAATCGCTGATGGAGCAGGAGAACTGTGAGATGCAGACCTCAAATTCTCATAAAAAACACCAGACTTAATCGTCTGACTGAGACTAGAGGGACCCCGGAGGTCATCGTCCCCCGACCCTCTGGAACCATTCCCAAAGCCAACTCTTCAGACAGGGGTTGGACTGGACTATAAGACAGAAAATGATACTGATGAGGAGTGAGCTTCTTGGCTCAAGTAGACACATGAGACTATGTGGGCAACTCCTGTCTGGAGGTGAGATGAGAAGGCAGAGGGTGACAAGAGCTGGTTGAATGGACATGGTGAATACAGGGTGGAAAGGAGGAGTGTGCTGTCTCATTAGGGGGAGAACAGCTAGAAGTACATATCAAGGTGTGTGTAAGTTTTTGTATGGGAGGCTCACTCGATTTATAAACTTTCGCTTAAAGCACAATAATACAAACAAACAAAAAATCTGTTTGGTGGAAAGGATCTTCTATCCTTGTTAACACTATGGTATATATAAATCATTAAGTTTAAAGGCATTATCTTCAAAGGCATTTGTATGTTACAAGAGGAGCACAATTTAAAACAAAGAATTAATATTAAATTGTGGAAATTTAAGTATTGACAAGTTGTCTGAAGTTCCACTGGTGAATCAAAAAGTCTTTCTGAGGCTCTCAAAATAGTATAAATTAAATACAACCTATTTGTAACTTCACTTCCCTCTAAAGGTACCACAGTCGCATTTACTTCATCACATACACATTTGGCATTTGGAGGGAACTGGGGAACATTTGCAAAAATAAATGTTGATTTGTCATTTATGCATTAATTTGTCATTTATTCCTGAAAGTAACTATCAGGAATCAGAGTTGGAAAGAAGAGTCTTGGATAATTTCACCTCTAACAATGAGTATGGCTTTTATAAATAAACCTCATAATAATTAATTTTTCATAAGATCACTTACTAGTTATTTTTCTCCATAGGAAAATTCTTCGAACTCACTGATATTAATTCTACATCCCTCCGGGGGTAGGTTATTAATTTCCTTTGGCCTTTGCCTCAGTAGAGAACAACAATATATGAATAAAAGTCTCCAAAGTAACACAGATGAAGTGGTTGCATAACACATACACTGATTATTAGTATCAATTACAATGCATTTATAATTGGCATGATAGATTCTGTATAATATTTTTTCCATTAGTAATTGGCATGTAATGTGTTTTACCTACTTTTAATCATGTTTGTGTCGATTGTATCTATTTTAACAAAATACTATAAAATGTACATTTCTGATGAAGAATCATATATATATGTGTCTATATGTGTGTGTGCATATATATATATACATATATATATATTAATGGTACCTTCTAATCTTAGAGAAAGTTAAGGCTTTTCCTTTCCCTCTTCACTTTGGAAAGACTACATGGTCCTCAGGCAAGCTTGTGCGAGGTCTTGGGAAGACACATTCTCTTCCAAGTTATTCTTGGGTTTACTATTCCTTGATTCTTTTTCTGCCTTCCATGAGGCAAAATATTGAGGAAGAAGAACAGGGTTGATGCTGGAAAGAAGAGTGCAAGGAGGCAATTTCACCTGCATTGGGTGTATTAATGTTCCTCTCTACATATAGCCCAGCTGAAAGGGTTCCACATAGCATTTGGGGGCCAAAAGAAGCTAATAACAAAAAATGACTGCATCTGGAATTTCTCCTCTGCGCACCCCCTCTTAAGGTAGATATTTTGAATGACCACTACTTGGTTTATAATGATCTGATCATACTGTTTTTTTTTATATAGATATTACGTGTTTTTTCTATTTAATTTAGAAAAACAGATATCAATGTATTTTAGGCATGTAATATATTTTGACTAGATTGTAAAGTCCTTGAGGGAAGGAACTATATCTTTGGTGTTTTCCACAGAACTTAGTTTAGTATCTTATACTTAATATTTATTAAGCAAGGATTTAATATTTGATGGATTATGAATGGTTGATTTTTGGGAACTTGTTTCCACTGCAATGTCTTGCCCCATTTGGTTCATTTTCCTATAGCACCCACATAACCAGGCCCAGTCCATCCTCTCTCTGTCATTGGTAGAACTCAGTGGGTAGCTCGAGGAAGGTTCTGTGAGCCCAGAAAATGTCCTCTACACCTACAGCAAGCAGGTGAGGGATGTATATGTGAAACTGAGATCAGCAAACCTTAACAAGGGAAACCTGGGTGTCTACATGAAAGGAGACCTTAGCAAATACTGGAGACTCTACATATACAAACCTGGATCTTACTAGAGTAGTTTTGTGTTCCATGTTTGATATAAAGATATCATTCACAAAAGAAAGAAAACCTGATTAAATAGCTTGACATAATATCTACAGGGAAAATTTTAGGGATTTAAGGAAAATCAACACTTTCCATGAAAGATTTAACCTTAAAAATGAACTTAGGCAAAATAAAAGTTATGCACAAGAAAGGCTGTGGATTATTTCTTAACATTTTGAAAATTTCATTTGATTAGAAATGGACTGATGGATAGATATCATAAGGAAGTAGAAAATTGCCTCATTATAAAATAAATAGCAATTGTAGATGTCGGAAACTAAAACGAGTAATCTTGGAATGTAAGACATGCAATGGAGATCTTTAGAGAGATGAATGGCTCCATGGAGGGGAGGAGGGTGGGTTAAAGTTTTGCTGGATATCCTCTATATTGTGGGAAATGAAAGAGTCAGTAGCCTAGAGGAGAGATTGCAGATGCAATGGTCTCTTGGATTCCTTCTTATTCCTGGATGGTTTTATTATTATTATTATTTTTGTTCCTTCTGTGGGTATTGATGGGAAGGCACTTAAAGTAAATGGAGAGCTGAACCGACTAACGGATTTTTTTCAAGATTGTTATCAGCAGCTTAAGGAACTACATAAACAAAAAGAGAAGGGACTTCTATATGAAGTTCTAGTCAGCTTGAAGGAAAACTATGATTACAAAGTGAGTCACCATTCTTCCTTAGAGGTTCCTGCCCCTTCCATCAAATGAACATATCATTATTAATTTTGTAGATTATACATATTTTTTGTTAATTTGATATATTAAATGTCAAGTTTAAAACAAATCAAACAAAACACCCACTGTTGTTGAGTCGATTCCGAGTCATATAGCAACACCACAGAGAAGAGTAGAGCTGCCCCATAGGGTTTACAAGGCTATATATCTTTAAAGAAGCAGACTGCCACGTCTTTTTCCCATGGAGTGGCTAGTGGGTTCAAACTGCCAACCTTTTGGTTAGCAGCCATGTGTTTTAACCACTGAGCAAGCAGGGATTCTTTAAAACAAATAGAGGTGTATAAAGTTAAAATCTTTTCTATAACCAACTTACCACTTCAAGATAGCCAGATATCTTTTGCTTTATATGATTTTGTATGTATTTTTATATACATATATATATGAATAAATGCTATTATACTCCATACGCTATTCTTCAATCTGTGATTTTGCACTTAAAATTTATTGTGAACACTGTCGTAGTGAAGCATCAGACTTACACTCTGCTAGAAGTGCAAGTAAAAAAGTTTTATTATAGAATAGAGACTTAAGAATCAGGAGACACTGTAACTTCCAAGCAGAATGTCACAGTATTCTGCATTGCAGGCGGACAGTAAGGTTTTTACAAGGTGGAGTAAACAAAGGGCTGTGTGCTCGCAGGCACGAAGGCGGGGGGGGGGGGTGGGGTGGTGGTACATGGTAAAAAATTACAAAGGGGCTGTTAAACATCAACACTTTTTAACATCAATTCTATTTTCTAACCTCCTGGAACATGTTTGACTGAGGCACTCTTCTTGGATCAAGCTGTGTAAACATTCTTTGGTAAACATCTTAAACAATCCCTTGTACAAACTGAAGTCTTGACCCTCACTCTTTTCTGTGTTACAAGCAGTTAAACTTTCACAAAAAGCTGAATTGTTATTTCAGGACAGCTGGGGCAGAGCCATCATGCTGGGTTTCCTAAGGCAGCAAATCTCAATGGGCTTTAAAGTAAGGAGAACCAGGCTTGGGCCTTGTTGGCATCCCTACTGCTAGCAACTCAGATTCCAGGAAGTGTATATAAGCTACTGAAGAAACAAATATGGACGGATTAGGCACTCACATAAGAGGGTTGTTTCTAGCAGAGTCCATGTAAAGGTCACATCTTCCTTAAAAAAGCCCCATCTCCTTAGAGTCAGTGTGTCTTGGTGAAAGCACCATGGACTTTGGAGTGACCATTTTCCACATATTTGACCTTGGGACAAATACCTTAGAGATAAATAACTTAATCTCTTTTAAGTGGTTTAATGGTAATAAAATGGTCTTATTAGTACTTTTAAGGGTTTTTTATAAAGATTAAAAGAGTTTAAAAAGCACAAATTATCAAAACTGACTCAAGAAGAAACAGAAAATCTAAAATTTAATTCAAAATGGAGTTTCAGTTTTAGTTCTGGGGCAGCCATCTTAGTTATGCCAAATGCCTCAGTTTGGGGTTTTGTTTACACAACACCTTTCCACATCGATACTTTTGGAAATACTTCACCCTTTAAGATGACTCCCGAGTATTCTATTATTTAAGTGTGTCATAATTTATACAATGAAGTAACTGATTGAAATTTCAAAACCACTTAATGACCTGTTGTTACCTTTAGAATCATATCTCTAGCTGTGGACTGGCAATTTCTTGGAATTCTAATGAAAGATGATTGTGTGATTGTGAAAGTGTGAAAAGCCAAGGGGCCATTCCATTTGTCAACACCAATAGTCCACAGTCCATGATCGGGTCACAGTTAAGTTCTCAACAATGGTGGAAATTGGCATTCCTTTGATCTGAGTCTAGTTCCTGACTCTTCTGTCTCTGCCTATAGAGCTGGCAAGAAGTAGCCACTTTTCACCTACCTCTGGGTATACAACTATGTTTCTAATACTTAAAGTGACCAAAGTCTAATGGAAGGAAAAGCAGTGTTCTGAAAATCCCAGCTGACAGAGTAACAGAGTTTAGGTCAAGAGCACTGTAAAGCAGTTTCTGAAACCAGTGTATACTGCAGATATTTAAAACATCTACACTTTCTACCATTAATCTTATCAGTAAGGACACAGGGAGAATCTGAACCACAATTGTTAGTACCTAGGAGAGGAGAGTTGAATGGAATGGGCATGGGGCAATAAATATTTGGTTCACTGATCCTCAGAAAAACAGTTGGTAACACCACACTAGACATTCAGAGGTGTAATGTCTTAAAAAAAAAAAAAAATTTTTTTTTTTTTTTTTAGGATATAGCACTCCTCTTTTTTTTAATAAATACCTTCAGACAAACCAATTCCTTAGCCACCTTTGTTCCTTTGTACCAAGGCTTATGAAACTTACATAATTTGGACATTTTCATGGGTGGCAGTTTATTCTGTCCTTAAGGATGACAACAACTTGCTCTTAACTTCTATATTAATATCTTTGGTATCCTTCAGAACATTTACTAAACGTTTTCTTCAGGGAGATTGAAAGAATCATCTCAGCTATGAGGAGTAATAGTAAGTAGGTTTAAGAGCCTCAGATGTAAGGTAATTTAGTGATGTCACAGTATTAGAAAGAAATTTCAGCTGTCGTGGACCTAGTTTCAAACCTCTATTATTCTCTTTCAGTTTTGACAGCAGCAACCTGATCTTTGTACTTCTTATTTATTTATTTTATTGTACTTTAGATGAAGGTTTACAGGACTGGCTTCTCATTGAACAGTTAGTACACATATTGTTTTATGACATTGGTTAACAACTCCATGGCATGTCAGCACCCTCCTTTCTTGATCTTGGGTTCCCTATTACCAGCTTTCCTGTCCCTTCCTGCCTTCTAGTCCTTGCCACAGGGCTGGTGTGCCCTTTTAGTCTCATTTTATTTTATGCGCCTGTCTAATATTTGGCTGAAGGGTGAACCTCGGGAGTGACTTCATTACTGAGCTAAAAGGATGTCCAAGGGTCATACTCAGAGTTTCTCCCGTCTCTGTCACTACCTGATCTTTGGAAGAACTCTACACCCTCAGGATCCCATGAAAAGTCCCGGGGGCTCCTCTAATGGGGAAGGAGCACCGATTGCTAGAGGAGGCCCTACCTTAGGCTTTGGCAGTGATGTGGGTGGAAGTATCCGTATACCTTCTAGTTTCTGTGTTACCTATGGCTTCGAGCCTACAGGATTCCGACTGAGGTAAGTTGAAGCTGGCTCAGTACATCTTTTAGAGGGTAGGAATTAGCTCATGGTTTTTAATAATGTTGGAAACAGCAAAATACCAATTCTGCCACTAACAAGCTATGCGACCTTGAGCAAGTTACTTAATGACTCTCTGTTCTAGTTTACTCACTGTTTACTCATAGCATTTACTTCATAACATGGTTATGAGAGTTAAAGAATTTAATACATAGTAAGTGCTCAATTTTTTTTTTAAGTGCTCAATAAGTATATCAGGTCAGAAGAGTTAATGATAGTGAGTAAATGGCAGCCTATTCAGTTATTTAACTGAATAGCCCCCTACAGTTCTGTCCGTTTATAGGGCAAGAGCCTGTGAATCATTGAGCAGAGTTTCCTGCCTGAGTGAAATGGCCAAAAGTGGTACAAGATGTGTCTTCCCTCCTACAGGAGCTGACACTCTAGTTCATCAGGGCTTCCTAGGCACAGCTCCACTTACTCACTGAGATCTGTCCTTCTCTTTTACCTTTGAAAGTCTACCTTTCATCTGGAAAACAGGGCAACCTTCCCAGTCTCCTCCAAGGAGCTAGTCTAATCCGCTTTATGATATTGCCTCCAACCTACCTGTGAGCTGCTATTGCATTTCCTCTGCTCCAGCTGGAGTCTGCTTTTCTTTGGCACCAAGGCTTACATTTTCAGGTTAGCTGTTTAGGGTTTGTGTTCATCACTGGTTCATAGAATCTAGCAATGCTAATTGCCATATTTGGGGAAGTGAACCTGACTGAGAACTTGACCTGAGAACTTATTATCTGCACTTAATATGCTTGATAATTCCAAGTACTGCCCTGCTTCTTGAAGAAATGATTATTTGGAGTTATTATATCATTCCTACCTAAAATTAATTAGTCAACAATCATGTCCTTACTAAATATGTATGCCAATTTTTTAGTTAGGTATTATTTTAATTCATAAATAATTGATTAAGTAAATATCAATACTATGCTTACCTTGTACCTAGCTCTCACCTAGGTAATATGAGAAACATAAACAAAAGTCCCTGTCCTTATATAGCTTATTTTACTTGGGGAAAGATCGGCAATAAACAAATAAGTAGTGGTAAGTGTTATGGAGAAAATAAACGGGATAGATGTTCCTAGAGGAAAAGAAGTAGTGAAATTTTAAATAGGCTGGACAAACAATGTCTCATTGACATTTCAAAGACCTGAAGAGGTTGTGAGAGTTTACCATTTGGATAACTGTGCGAAATCATTCTAGGTGGAGGAAACAGCAAGTGTGAAGATCCTAAGGCAAGGTATTGCCTAATGTTAAAAACAAAAACAAAAAACACCAAGGAAGGAAGTATGAATGAAGTGGAATATGAGTGAACAGAATATTAGTAAGAAATAAGGAGAGAGAAGTGACAGGAGAATCAGATTATATGATCTTTGAAAACTATTTGAAGGAAATAGGCTTTTATTATAAGTTCTATGAAAGCCATTGGTGGATTTTAATCAGAGGAGTAATATGATTTGATTTATGTTTTAAAAGGATTACTCTGCCTGTTGTGTTGAGAATAAATGGTTAGAGAAGGTAAAGGGCTTAAACAGAAACCAGTTACAGTGTGATTGCAATAATCCAGGTAAGATGTTATAAGAGTGGTAAAAAGTGTCAGAATCCTGGTTAATTTTTCACTGGAACCAAAGGACTTCCTGATGATTTGTAAGTTAGGTATGAGAATAAGAGGGATGTCAAGTATAATTTCAAGGTTCTTGGCCTAAGCATCTGGAAAGGTTTAGTTGTAATTTATTGAGATGAGGAAGACAACGGGAGGAGAAGGATTGGAGAAGTACCAGGAGGTCAGTTTTGGATAGCTTAAATTTAATATGCCTACTAGACACCCAAGTGGAAAAGCAAATAAGCAGTTAGGGTTCTGGAAGTCAGAGAAGAGGTCCAAGCTGGAGATGTAAATTGCAGGTCATCAGCAAGTAGGCTATATTTAAAATGTGTGAAAATTGTTGATATTTCCAAGGACTGAGTGTAGATAGAAAAGTTCCAAGGTCTAATGACTGGAGCAATCCAACGTTTAGAGCTGTGCTATCCAATACAATAGGCACTAACCAGATCAGGGCTTCAAAGCAGTTCTGTACAATTCAGTCATGGCCAACAGAAACAAGGGCAGTGTATGCATTGCACAGCAACCAAATCTCTTGCATGTGGCCTTTTGACCCAAGTAGGAAACAGGCAGCAGTGCCGGCCCAAAGATGGCAGCCTAAAGTATAGCTTTGAGTATGTGTCGCTCTCCATAGTCCTGCCAACAACCCAAGCTCCCGCATCCGAAACTTCTCAGGAGCTTGATGTAGGGGATTGGATTGTTGACAGGACTGTGGAGAGAGACTCACATTCAAAGTAGCACGGTGGGCGGCCGTCTTCAAGCAGGGCACCCATCTGTTTCCTGCTTGGGTCAAAAGCTCACATGCAAGAGATGTGGGTGCTGTGAAACGCCTATGCTGCCCTTGTTTCCATCTGCCATGACTGAACCAATTAGAGCATGTTCAAAGCCCTGCCTTGTTTCCATCAGCCATGACTGAACCGTTGCGAAATGGTTTGAAGCCATGAGACAGACATAGCTATTAAAACGAACATTTAAATTAAATAAAATTAAAATTTCGGTTCTTCAGTTGCCACATTTCAAGTGCTCAGTAGGCATATCTGGTTAGTGGCTACCGTATTAGAGAGTTCAGATATAGACCATTTCCTTCATGGGGAAATTCTATTGGGAAGTTCTCGTAGAAGTTGGGAAGATAAGGAGAATCCAGCAAAGGAGATTTAGTAGGAACAAGTGTGAGTGTATGGTCTTGGATGAAATCTAGTATACAAGTGTAGTGTGAACGGGTTATGAAATGAAGAAAAGTCGAAGGCATGGATGCAAATGCTGGTAGGTAGTTAGATGTGGGTGTGTAAGGCTGTGAAATTCTCTTCTTATTCTTGTTTTCTTACGACAATAAGAAGCAAGGTCATCAGCTGAGAATAAAGATGGGGAGGAGATGTTGGCTATTTGAGGAGATAAAAAATAGAAGACATAAAACAGTGATTTGGCAAAATGGGAGAATGAATAGACTGGGAAATGTAATGTGATTGCTAGGGCCGTTGAAAGTCCACTTGTGGTTAGTGGCCATGAATTTAGAATGAAAATATTCAGTATAAATGTATATTTTACTCCAGCCATGTTCAGCTGTGTTTTGTAGGAGTAGGTAGAGAGCTGGATTTCACTAGGTAGGGCAAGTAAATACAACAAAGCAAGGGAGTTAAGCTGATATAAAAGGGAGTTATTATAGTGGTAGATTATAAATTTTAGGCTGAGTGATGTGTCAAGTGAGGAAAGGAGTGTGCCAAGGGACAATATAGTGGTGGTGGAATCAGTAGATTGTGTATACTGGTTACTGAGGTTAAAAAATGGTAGCACGTGGGGTGTTAGTGGAAATGAATAATATAGGAGAAAGATGGGACATGAAGGTCAAAGAATGGACATTTAGACTTGAGATTATGGAATGGTTGCAGTTACTGATAATGACATATTGAAGCCTGTGACTATGGAAGTGAGTAGCTAATGTATGATGGAATTTAAGATAATTGGAGAAGAGTTCAAGGAGCCAAGATGCCAGTGTACTAGAAAAACATTTATGTGGCTATTGAAATAACCAAAAATAAGACAGTTGTACTGAGAAACTGATCAGTTGTAAGCCAGTAGTTAAAATATGTAATACTTGTATTAGTTTCACTCATTAAATGAGTGCTTTTAATAAAGTAATATTCTAGATCATGGAGGTAAGATAGGTATGGTTTCTTCCCTTACGGAATTTTCCAGCCCAAAGAATAGAAGGCAATATTAAAAAAAAAAAATCTTTATTGTATTATTTTCATCACTGCTTGAAAGACTGGAAGGGTTCTCAATGGGCTAGTTAAGTAGTAATTCCTCTGCAGACAGTTACCTTTCTTCTCAATAAATTACCATCCATTCCTGTTTTGTTTTGAATTTTTAGTACAATAAGTAAAATAATTTAAGGCATGGGCCTTTGAGAATGGAAAACTAAGAAATACCGGGAAATATTTCCTTTGATTACATCAAATATTTTTACCATTAAATAAAAGTAAGTTGTTTGAAAACAAGCTCACAGCAGTAAAAAAAAAATTATTAACCACATAAAGGATAATAAAGCAACAGAAGGTAAATGAAAATTTTAAAATAAAATCTGTCTTCTACATTTATAAGTCTGTTTCTGTGTAATGTATTCACTCTTATGTTGAAAACTAATAAATTTAGTTATCATAAATAATTTAGTTATCATAAATTACATTGTTTCTCTCAGATCAACCACATTCTACATTATTTTTAAACATTTCTTTGGTTCCATTTTTTTCCCTACAGAAACTTGAAGAAATATACTTTTTGGTTTTTAAAGCATGGTTCCTTCGTCTTTAATAATGAAAGCTTAGTCCCTATATTGGTGGAGCAGTGCTTAAGCATTTGGCTACTAACCAAAAGCCAAAAGGTCGGCAGTTCGAATCAACCAGCCAATCTTTGGAAACCCTATGGGTCAATTCTACTCTGTCTTATAGGATCGCTATGAGGCAGAATCGGCTCAATGGCAATAGGTAGCCCCCATACTCAGTTCTTAGGTGTACTTAATACATGGATTGCCTCTCCTTCATGGTGAACATCTTAACTGCCAATTGTTAGAAGTTGCTCTTATTTTTCACCACAATAAAAACATGTTAAACAGAATTATCTTATTTAATAAATATGATTATCATTTCCCAATATATGTTAATATTTCAGGTTGCACTTCAATGATAATAGAGACAATACAATACAGTCAACACTTGGGAGTCAGGAATTCCAGTTTTTAATATTCCTCCTAGATCCACCATCAAATTTCATCCCTCCCTATTTAGATATTCTCAGTTCGAGACTTTAGCATTCTTAGAGCCTAGTGCGAAAAATGTGATAAAGTTAACAATTCTTCTGTGGTATTGAAGAAGTCACTATTTTCTCATCAGGCAGCTGCGATGTCTGAATTAACCATCCTACTTTGCACTTCCTCTTCCTTTTCCCTTTTCTGTACCACCCCACCTCCATTCCCCAAGCTTATACTTTTCTGTAAACCAAGATTTTATTATAAGGTAAATGAATGTTTAATAAAGGCATTTCTCTTACCCTCTCTTTCTTCTCTTCAACTCATTCCTTTCTCTTTTCCAAGAACTGATTACATGGCTTATGAACTCTTTTTCAGAGGTGTTTTTGCAGATGGCATGGAGACGTTAAATAATCTATTGTAAGTAATGCTCTCTGAGAGGGTAAAAAACCGGTTAGTTTCCAGAACTTTGCGTCCCTGGGAGAATTTCATTATTAAAAAAAATAAATAAATAAGATCAATTTTTCCGACAGATAGAATATTCTTTCTGGTTGGAATTGGGAAATGTATGCTTTGGCTTTAATCTATTAGTGTATGAATTACTGAATTTTTGCCATTTCCACCATCTGTAAGATGGGAACAAGAATCTTACATTTCTTAGGAAATAAATGAGATAGACACATGGAATTAGGTTGAAAGTAAAGGTATTGAAACAGCACAACTATTTTTGTCATTTTAAAACTTTTTTAGGATGTGTATTTATATCACTATACTTGGCGAAGTGGTTAAGAGCTCAGCTGCTAACCAAAAGGTGGGCAGTTCGAATCCACCAGCTGCTCCTTGGAAACCCTATGGGGCAGTTCTATCCTGCCCTGTCTTAATCATCTAGTGCTACTATAACAGGAATACCAGAAGTGGATGGCTTTAACAAAGAGAAATTTATTCCTTCACAGTAAAGTAGGCTAAAAGTCCAAATTCAGGGCGTCAGCTCCAGGGGAAGGCTTTCTCTCTCTGTCAGCCTTCGCATCAGTCTTCTCCCAAACTAGGAGCCACTCTGCACAGGGCAGCTGGGTCCAAATGATGCACTCTGCTCCCGGCACTGTTTTCTTGGTGGTATGAGGTCCCCCGTCTCTCTGCTTGCTTCTTTCTTTTATATCTCAAGAGATTGCCTCAAGACACAATCCAATCTTGTAGATTGAGTCCTGCCTCACTAACACAACTGCTGTCTATCCTCCGTCCCTAACATCATACAGGCAGGAATTACAACATATAGGGAAATCACACAATATGGGGAATCATGGCTCAGCCAAATTGATACACACATTTTGGGCGGGGCATAATTCAATTTCATGACACGCCCTGTAGGGTTGCTGTGAGTTGGAATCGATTTGATGGCAATGGGTTTATGATTTTTGGTTATACTTATATAAAGAACCACAATATGGAACACAGAGGTGATATTTCATTAATGTAATACTGTTTGGATGAGCAGAAAATTTGCAATGAGGATAATTACAGTTACCTCAGCTTCAGTTTGCCTATTATTCATCTATTTGTAAATATGAAGAAAAACCTGGATCACACAGGTAGGTAATTTTAAAGAGCAATATTTTTAACTCATTTTGTAGTGTCAGGAGATGCATCAATTTAGTTGACTAGAAAAGATTTAATCTGAATCAGAACCAAAGTAAGTTTATCTAACATTAATGAACTTTTGGTAGATTAAATTTCGTATATCACATTTGACTGTGTGTATTAAATTTTAAAATACACCTGAACTAACTTGAAAAAAAAATTTTTTTTTTAATCAGATTTTCGCAAGGTCAACAGGGTACTTTTGTGGAACTTACTATATGTCACTCAGAATTCAGATTCTGAGATAAACATATTTTGAAGCTTCTGAGACAGTTTATTATCCCACTTTCAGACAAAAACAAGTGGATCTAAGAATTGGTTCTGTTTTAAAACATCTGGTGAAGACCTATTCTTGTTATAAATACCTGGATTAGATTAAAATAAGCCCCCAAAATCAGTTGCTGTGGAGTCAAATCTGACTCAAAATGACCGTATAGGACAAAGTAGAACTGCCTCGTAGGGTTTCCAAGGAGCAGCTGGTGCATTCAAACTGCCGACTTTTTGATTAGCAGCCAAGCTCTTAACCACCGTACCACAACCCAAAAAGGCTCCGAATAAACCCTACCTACCTGTAAATCAAATAGGGAATTACATAGGGACTTATGGAGGAGGAGTTTTCATTCAGATCACTATTGGGACCCCCTGGCTTGGCAGTGAAAAGGCTGAGATGAAGGAAGGAAGGAAGCACCACTCTACTTAAGTTAGAGGGCAAGAGGCCAGTTTTCTTAAAGGTTTCTTCTCACTTTTCCTAGAAGAAACGAAATGACTGATGCTTGCACAGGTAATATGTGCAGCCTGGGCCTATGTCCAACGTTCATTAAACACATTCTTTCCTTCCTGTTGAAGCCTGTGGTAAGTAGCATGACATCTATCTCCTTGCAGCGATAGCCAGAGAGCCGGGTACAGGGGAAGAAGGAAGGTGCTACTCTCTACGTACATTTCTGCTACACTTTAACCAGCATCAAGTTAAGGTTCAGGCCAAGTTACAACCAATGGCCCATAGGAATAGAAATAACATTTTCTTTTTAGGTTGAAATAAACCAGCACACAGATGAAAAAATACTATGGCTTCAAGAGTGCTTACCTTGGGAATTTTTATTCTTAAGTAGAAGGCTTTCTTCCCTATCTTGGTACTGATGCTTTGGAGACAACCCATTGTGCCATTTATATTTACGTAGGTCTGAGGTTTCAGGTGTAAAGAAATCCATGAAAAGACCCGAGCGATTTCACCGTCACCCTAGAAATTCAGGCCTACTCTAGGGTAGGGCTTAAGGGAGGAAAGGGGGCTGGTTCAATGGTATAATTCTCTCTTCAAGAGGAGAGAGCTAAGATAAAGGAAAAGCCCAGGAACCATCATTTGAACCAAGTATTTCTCCCAAATTTTGAGGTCTCTTGCATAATATGTTTGCCTGTAGGTTTTATTTCATGTAAACTCAATGCCCTAGGGCTATACGAGTACCCGATTGACATTCTAGGTATACACAGTGGAATTTCTCTTCACTCTGATTGCTTTAGTGCTGTAAAGATTTTCTTTGAAGTTTAAAAAATTTCCCAGATGTCAGCTACAATAGGGCCAGCACAGCTGGTAAATGAGCCAAATGTGGTATAGTACTGCAGTCAAGGGCAGTTCCCTCCATGGCTTACAGCTTTTGTTTCCTTCCAGGAGAAAGCAGATGGAAAGATAGTTGTATTGAAAGAGTATTGGCTATTTGACAACGTGTTTGTCTTTGAGAGTGTGGACTTTAAACTAAAAACTAGGAACGTAAATTTTAAACTAGGAAAGTAAACTTTATGTTTATAGAGATTGTAAAATTGCACCAATTACTGCCATTGCCACATGCAAGAACTTCTGCATAGCTTTGCAGCAGGTTTTTTTAAGTAACTGAGAGGATCTTCAGTTCCACCTGAAATATATACCATTCTACCCTCAATATGGAAACCCTGGTGCTGTAGTGGTTAAGAGCTGTGGCTGCTAACCAAAAGGTTGGCAGTTCAAATCTACCAGGTGCTCCTTGGAAACTCTATGGAGCAGTTATGAGTTGGAATTGACTTGATGGCAACAGGTTTGGTTTGGTTTTGGTTTACCCTCAATATCAGGCACTCTAACCTGGGAAATAATGCTGTGGGCCATCTGCTTTGTGATCATATTAAGCAAGAACTAATCAGTAATACTTCAGTGAGTCATTGTTTAACCACTTCTGCATTCTCGAATCCTGTTTATTCTTAAATCTACCTTCTGTTTCATGTTAGAGTGACAGGATTTTTGCTTTCTTGCCAGCCTACCTTGTTTCAGTTGAAAGATTTGTGTTAATTGAAAATATTCTCTTATCTTCTGTTCCAAAAACTTTGTCAATGGACAACATTATTATGTGGCAAACCCGGAAGATATGATCTAGACAGAGACCTTTGAGTGAGTGAAGTATGTTTCAACATAATAAAAAAGGCCTGAATATAAACTGTTCATTCAAAAACCTGGAACTGCTAACCTAGGCAGCTCAAGAGATTTTAGCCTCTTAACTCTGCCAAGGCATTCTTAGAACTCACTCAAGAGGACATTAAATGTAGTTAAATGTCACCAAGTTTCCATTTAACATTCTCACTAATTTTCAATCATTTTATCATCTCTTTGCTGATATGACCTCCAACATCATCATTGTCTGAGGGCTGGTTACAACAGATTTGGAGTGTATTCCTTCCACCTCAGCTTTTAGAACTAAGGACCCTGGGGCTTAAGACAAAAGACAGGTCCTGATTTCAGCAGCTGTTGTCCAGTCTGCGGCATTCCTCTCTTGGTACTTTGGTTTCTTCTCCTCACTTCTAAGGCAGACATCTGCTTTGGGGCACAAGCCTGAAACCAGCCTGCTCCCAAATGGTGTTTTCCTTTTAAGGTCTTAGAGTCTAAATGGCTCTTAAAAGCAGATAAGGCTAGATTTTCTAGAATATCCACTATTGTTACATTTACAGAAATACAAATTCTAAAACTTTTCTGTACAAGCAGGAAGAATCTGCCTAGAATCAGTTCAGACTCTTTGGATGCTAGTTTAAGTCCCAGAGGAGGATTTATTATAATGATATATGTGTGCCTTTTGAGACCCAAGGGGAGAGAGAAATGTAGCAGGGCTTCAAGAAGGAACTAGAATAAGGAATTAAAAAGCCATTAGAGCTCTGCATTTCATCAATGCTTTTCTTCTGAAGTCTGTGTCATTGCTCTCCCTGCAGGCTGCTTTTCTCTGTGTTGCCAGCCACCCTGCAGAGATTGGCTGGCAGTTGTTGCAGTTGGAGGATTATAATTAATCACACCCCTTTCCCCCCATGGAATCTGAACCAATTTTAGAGATGCAGGAATTAGACCAATGAAGATAAAAATATCAACTTTAGTTCTGGTAAGACTAGATTGGAGAATGTGGGTTGGATTTAGGGCCAAATGAGCTTGTACTCCTTTTTCTCCTGAATTCAACCTGCTCAGAGATACAGGTCTCACCCCCGCAGGGACAATGTCTCCCTAAGAAGCTTACAGCATGGAAGAACAGACAAGCCCTCAGGTCCTGGGGTGAGAAGCCACGTGTGTGCACAGTTTTTAATTTCGCTCAAAACAAAACAAAAAAAAACTGAGGGATAATGAACTTCAGAGTCTCACCATCTAACCAGTCAGTTAAATTAATTATAAGTAAGGCACAAAGAGAGAGAGAGAGAAAAAATATTACTCTGGGAAAAGCCACTTGTAAGAACAAGAGGACATGCATTCTTTCAGAAAGCAATCATTAAGTCCTATTTTTAAAAGACTTGGCCAAAAAAAAAAAAAAACCCATTGTGACTTAGTCTGTGTCAGGTGTCTTCAGTTGGTTCAACCAGCTATAGTCAGGGTAGAGGTCTTGTACAGGACAAACGTGGATACCAGAAAGCCTCCTCTTTGTATTTGGGGGCAGGATCCCAGAGAAAAGCAAAACGTTGTGAGCTTGACAGACACCTTAGAAATGTCTAATATGTGCTTATTCTGGAACCCTGGTGGTGCAGTGGTTAAGAGGTCAGTGGTTGCTAACCAAAAGGTCAACAGTTCGAATCCACCAGCCTCTCCTTGGAAACCCTATGGGGCAGTTCTACTCTGTCCTATAGGGTGACTATGAGTCAGAATCGACTCGACGACAACATTTTGTTTGTTTTTTTTATACTTCTACCAGCCACAATGAGTAAAGCACTTTTTTATCTTCATATAATTTCCAACTTACAGAAAATTACGATAGTCAAGGCATTCCCAGATTCATCAATGGTTTACATACTATACCAACTGCTTTATTGTTCTCTATATAAACCAAAACCATACCAAACCCACTGCTGTCGAGTTGATTCCGACTCATAGCGACCCTACAGGACAGAATAGAACTGCCCCATAGAGTTTCCAAGGAGCGCTTGGTGGATTCAAACAGCCAATCTCTTGGTTAGCAGCCATAGTACTTAACCACTATGCCACCAGGGTTTCTCTGCATGTTATTCTTTTTTCTGGATTTTTAAGAGTAACTTGATTATATTATGCACATTTTACCCCTAGATACTTTTATGTTTTTCCTAAGAAAAAGGACATTCTCTAACATAAGCACAATGTAATTATCATACTGAGGAAATTTAACATCAATGCAAAACTATTATCTGATCCATATTCAAACTTTCCCAATTGTTCCAATAATGTCATTTATAGCATTCTCCTCCGATACAGAATCTCATTGAAGATCATATGTTGCATTTAGTTATCAAGTCTCTTTAGTATCCTTTAATCTACAACAGTTCCTCAGTCTTCTTTGTCTTCCTTGACCTTGACATTTCTGAAGCATACAGGCCAGTTATTTGTAGAATGTCCCCCATAATTGTCTGATATTTCCTTAGAATCAGATAATGCATTATTTTTTGCCAGAAATCTCACTGAGGTGATGCTGTGTTCTTCTCTGTGCATCATATCAGAAGACTTATGATGTCAGTTTCTCCCAGTTTTTATGAATTAGCATTGATTATGTGGTGAAGGTAGTGTCTGCCAGAATAATCTATTGCAAATTTCCAAATTTCCCCTTCTTGTTAAATAAGTAAAAAGTAATTTATGAGAAGGTACTTAGAGATAATGCAAGTTCCTTGTTTCTAACCAAATCTTCACCCACTAGTTTTAGCATCCATTGATGATATGACAACTTTATTGTTTAATGCATCCATTGATGATATGACAACTTCATTGTTTAATGCATCCATTGATGATATGACAACTTCATTGTTTAATGCATCCATTGATGATATGACAACTTCATTGTTTAATGCATACTTACATACACATATATATAACAAACGTGTGTGTACACTAGTACACATTCTATTGTAAGGAATTGCTTTCCCTTCCCTCCCAGTTATTTATTTATTCACCTTATTTATATAAATATGGAC
This sequence comes from Loxodonta africana, assembly GCF_030014295.1. Taxonomy (NCBI): domain Eukaryota; kingdom Metazoa; phylum Chordata; class Mammalia; order Proboscidea; family Elephantidae; genus Loxodonta; species Loxodonta africana. The sequence goes on from NC_087345.1 coordinate 104,963,821, forward strand.
TTATTAATTCTTATTTTATGCAATGGATTATAATCTTTATCATTATTTACCTTCATGTTAAAATTCTCCAAAATTTGGCCAGTGGGACTTCCTTCCAACTGACTCCTGTGTCCTTTTACTATGGTTTCAAAAAATTTTGAGCACTCCTTTTACTTTCTGCTACAACAGGATGTTTCAGAATCAATTTGTATTTTCCCTACCGCATGCTTTCAAAGTACTCCTGGTTCCTTTTTATTGGAAAGTGGTATTTAGAAACTAAATCTGGGCCCTAGGTATGCCATTGCTTCTAGACCTTCTAAGTGGACAGAGGTACGAAAAAGATAAATATATATGCAGATTACTAGAGCTGCTTTTGACCATCTTATTTGCTCCACAAATTCTATCTGCCTCAGCAGCCTTTTGGATTGATCTCTTAGCAAATCTGCTGGTCTCTTTTTGGATTCCACCATCTCACGCAAGACTTCAAAAAGTACCTCATGAAGACAGTGACAATTGTAGGGCTTATCTTATGTTCTTTCACTCTCTCAGAGGTCATACATAGATCTGCACTGCCTGACGTCCAACATCTGAAAATAGTCACCTCATATACCATATATTTTTTGATGATGGGAGGGTTCATTAGGTCTAGTTACTTTGTCTTGGCTAGAGTGGAATTATAGTAATCACTTTGAAACTATCATTTTTTCCTTTATTATTCAAATATTACACATTCATTATAGATGAATCAGAAAATAAAGGGGGTTTTAAAAATAAAATAACTTTTAATACTAGGAAAGAGAATCATTGCATATATATATAAAACTTCTAAGTAAAAAATATTTTCCCAAAATATATTTACCTATTTTCATATCTCCTTTCAATAAGTCTTGAACTTCTTCTGGCATCAATTAATATGGTACTATACTATTAAGATAATCATTATTAAAGGAGACTTAATAATCTCCCACTTCAGTCATTTAAAGCCCAACATAGAGTCCATGTTCTTCTTGGTAAAGCTATCATTTTTCTTGATGAATCTAAACTCATCTTTTGATTCTTCTAGTTCCCCCCGATGGCCACATTCTTAGACAAAAGCTGTGACGTTGGGTGAGTTTAGTTGTGTGCATTTATGAGAGAGTATTAGTTGGATTACTGAGATTTATTGTTTGAAGAGGAAGAATCATAACACAATCTGTATGAGAGAAAAGTCCCTTGGTTGCTTATATTGAATATTTATAATTGGAGAATAAATGGGGCTTTGGGAGTAAAATGCAGTGGCATTAAGTTACCTGGAAGAGGAGAAGGATAAATAATAAATAGGATAATTGAAAGAAAAGAAAAAGAGGCCTTATAAGAGAGTTTTGGAAAATGAGAGTGGTTAGTAGACTTAGAGCAGGTTTTGACTTTTACCAAGATAGGTCCTGAGGTTATTATCTGTATTCACCTTCACGTCCACGGCATGCATTGCAGGTCAGTGAGGCAACTGGGAGCAACATGTCGCTCTGAACGTAATTTTAACTTTTTCCTATTTCTTCTAGTTAGGATTAGGGTTTGGGCTTTACTGGTCACTGGCTCAATGATAAATGAAGTGAACTGATCATGGGTTGGTAAGCATTGCATGTCAAAATAGGGATGATTACTATTTTTCTTTTGGCCTTACACGATTTCTGGTTATGTTAAATAAGTTCTCTCTAAAGCCCTTTCCTTTCTTTTATATATGTGACTCAACCCATTGAGTTGGATTTCATTAAACATAAATTTCTGGGAAACAATATAGCTTTGTACCAAGATCATTAGCTTTGAAAATTACAACAAACAAACAACAACAATGACAAAAATCACTTGTTTTTGATTCCTGAATCGGCTGCTTACTAGAAATGTAATCTTAGGCCACTTACTTATCTTTTCTGAATCTATAGATTTAAGATAATAATTCCTAATTCACATGATGATTATAAGCATTAAATAAAGAAATATAGCTATAACTAAAGTTGTATACTACCTGGTATAATGTCTGACACATAGTAGACATTCAATAAATACTAGTTGTTTTTACTCATTCTTCACTAAAAGGTTATCAGATTATCTAGAGCAGAAGTCAGATTTTTTTTTTTAAATTTCTGTGAAAGACTGAATAATAAATATTTTTAGGCCTTGTGGGCTATATCATCCCTGTTACAACTACTCAACTCTGCCTTTGTAGTATGAAAGCTGCTGTAGATAATATGTAAATGAATGAGCATGACTGTACTCCATTAAACTCTATTAACAAAAACCAGTGGTGGACTATATATGGCCTACAAGGGGAAGTAGTTTGCTGACTTTAGTCTATATTCAGGAGCCCTGGTGGCAGAATGGTTAAGCGTTTGACTGCTAATCAAAAGATCGGTGGTTCGAACCCATACAATGGTTCTGCAGGAGAAAGACCTGGCAATCTGTTTCCATAAACATTACATCTAAGAAAACCCTATGAGGCAGTTCTACTCTGTCACATTGGGTTGCCATTTCAATCGACTCAATGGCATCTAACAACATGTCTGGATTCAGGAACATTGTGGTTTTTGGACATATTTAGTCAACATATCTATGTTTTAGACTTTCCAGGCTCTAAGAAATATGGAAATAAAACTTTCTATCATGGGGTCATTTCATATATGTGCTGAAGATGAAATTTAACGCAATCCTTTTCTGTATCTTACCATTTTGTTTTTAAATTTCCAACTCTTCTTGGTAAACTATTATTTCATTATATCACCTTAGCTTACAAATAGTAACTTTTGGGTTGGGTTCTTCTCTGTTTTCTAGATTTATCAATGCGAATTCATTGACAAATGGAAATTTCTGGAGTTCAATATTATTCTCTGCCCTGTCTTGTGGCCAGCCTTCAACCTGGGCTGTGCTAGTAATCTCTTTGGTTATGAATAATTTAGTTCTTCTTCAACTTCAGGTTAGATAAATGTAACCTAGTGTGACATAAAAAAGAAATCAGAAAAATTGTAGCCTAAACATAGATTTGTCAAAACCTTAATGTGTTAGGTTAATTGAAACATTTAAGAAATGATTATACTAAAACATGCCCTTTTTGAGATTGCCATTAGCTTTCCTCCTTTCCTGAAACCTATTATCCTAATTTGTTTTGGATGATTTTCTATCATTCTCAAAATTATTTTCTTTGTTTTCTTCCTTTCCTCTTGTATACCCAACCCAGTGCCATCGAGTCAATTCCGACTCATAGCGACCCTATAGGACAGACCTAGACAAATAGTTCTCAGTTCTTACTTATACAGCATTTAGTAGTTTACAAGTTTTTCAATGTGTATTATCTAATTTGATTTTCATAACCACATGACAGTATGAAGGGGAACTCTTTTAGCCCTTTTTTTTTTTTCAAATAACTTCAGAGTTTCATTGACAAAATAGTTTAAAACAATGAATCTAAGGTCGCATGGGTAGAAAATAATAAAGTGAGGACTGAAACCAAGTCCTCATTTCTTGCCCATTAATTTCTCTACTGTGAGTCAGAATCAACTCAATGACAAGAGGTTTGGTTTTTTGGTTTGAATTTTTCTACTATACGCTGAGGATGATGAGCCTGTATTTGCAAAATTTTTTATATCCATGCCACACTTTCCATCTCCACTTCAACCATTAAGTTCAATTGCTTCTTACTTGGACTACAACTTATATAAACTTATAGCATTTTTACTCTTCTATTCAAGTCAACAAGCATTTTAGTGAACACCTACTGTTTACCAGAAACTTGATGGTGTATTTTTTTTTCTTTCTTTTCTTAATGTACTTTAGATGAAGGTATACAGAACAAAATAGTTTCTTATTAAACAGTTAGTACACATATTGTTTTATGACATTGATTGACAGCCCCACAACATCTCAACACTCTCCCTTCTCAACCTTGGGTTCTCTATTACCAGCTTTCCTGTTCCCTCCTGCTTTCTAGTCCTTACCCCAGGGCTGGTGTGCCCTTTTCATTTCATTTTGTTTTATGGGCCTGTCCACTCTTTGGCTGAAGGGTGAACCTCAGGAGTGACTTCATTACTAAGCTGAAAGGGTGCCCAGGGGCCATACCCTCAGAGTTTCTCCAGATTCTGTCATCCTAGCAAGTCTGGTCTTTCTTTTTGAGTTAGAATTTTGTTCTACATTTTTCTCCAGTCCTGTCCGGGATTATGAGTCAGAATCGACTTGAAGGCACTGGGTTTTCTGGGTATGTCCGGGACCCTCTACTGCGATTCCTGTCAGAGCAGTCAGTGGTGGTAGCCGGGTATCATCTAGCTGTACTGGGCTCAGTCTGGTGGATACTGTGGTAGTTGTGGTCCATTATTCCTTTGGACTAACCTTTCCCTTGTGTCTTTAGTTTTCTTCATTCTTCCTTGCTCCTGGAGGGGTAAGACCAGTGGAGTATCCTAGATGGCCACTCACAGGCTTTTAAGACCTCAGATGCTATTCCCCAAAGTGGAGTGTATAACTTTTTCTTTATAAACTATGTTATGCCAGTTGAGCTAGACGTTCCCCGAGACCATGGTCCCCACAGCCCTCAGCCCAGCAATTTGGTCCCTCGGGGAGTTTGGACTGTCTATGGAGCTTCCATGACCCTACCTTGTACAAGTTGTGCTGGCTTCCTCAGTATTGCATACTGTCTTACCCTTCACCAAAGTTACCACTTATCTATTGTCTACTTAGTATTTTTCCATCCTAACCACCCCCTTCCCTCATAACCACCAAAGATTATTTCTTTTTGTGTCTAAAGCTTTTCATGAGTTTTTACAGTAGTGGTCTCATACAATACTTTTCCTTTTGTGATTGACTGATTTCACTCATGGTGGGAATGCAAAATGATACAACCATTTTGGAAACTGATATGGCGCTTCCCTAGAAAGCTAGAAATAGAAATGCCATATGACCCACAATTCCATTCCTAGGAATATATCCTAGAGAAATAAGAGTCGTCACACAAATAGACATATGCACACCCATGTTCACTGCAGCTTTGTTCACAGTAACAAAAATGTGGAAACAACCTAGATGCCCCTCAACAGATGAATGGATAAATGAACTGTGGTACATACACCCAATGGAGTATTACACAACGATAAAGAACAACAATGAACCTGTGAAGCATCTCATAGCATGGGTGAATCTGGAGGGCATTATGCTGGTGGTGTATTTTTAATATGAATAAAAAACCATGCCTATCTATGTTATTTTACCATTATATTGAAGACATCTTGACATTTAGGACTATATCTTTTACATATTTATATCCTAAAAATATATAGATCAGTGATTAAAATATAACATGTGCTTAGTAAATATTTGAAAATCAACTAATTTGCTATGAATGTACTTTAAAGAGTGAAAAACCTTGAAATTTTTAAGATTGCATTTGGAGTGGATGAGGAGTATGAGAACAAGATGAGAAAACTACACCTGATTAATTTCAGTAAAGGGATGAGTTCCCCTTATTTCATTTCCTCTTTTCTAACTATAAAATGTAAGCAAGGCCACTTGTCTTTGAGAGCCATAGTTCTCCTGTTGGGTTCCTGGGTGGTACAGTTAATCACTCAACTACTTGTCAAAAGGTTGGAGGGTTGAACCTACTCAGAGGAATCTCAGAAGGCAGGCTTGGTGATCTGCTTCTGAAAGGACACAGCCTTGAAATCTCTGGAGCAGTTCTACTTTACACACATGAAATTGCCATGAGTTGGAATCCACTCAGCAATTAACAACAACAGTTCTCCTCTGGGTATAGGAGAAAAGATTTGACCTATTAATGTTGGAAGGGTAGAACAGCATGTATAATAGTTGTTGTTAGGTGCCATTGAGTTGGTTCTCATAGCGACCCTGTGTACAATGGAACAAAACACTGCCCAGTCCTGCACCATCCTTACAATCCTTGCTATGTTTGAGCCCATTGTGGCAGCCACTGTGTCAGTCCATCTTGTCGAGGGTCTTCCTCTTTTTTCCTCTTTTTCACTGACCCTCTACTTTACCAAGCATGATATCCTTCTCCAGGGACTGGTCCCTCCTGCTAACATGTCCAAAGTAAGTGAGAAGCAGTCTCACCATTCTGGGTCCTAAGGAGGATGTAATAGGGTGGCGGGAAAACTGGAGGGGCTCTGATGAATCCGTGTGCTGGATTTCCAGGCATTTTATCCTATGCTTACTTGTGTAATGTTCTGAGCTTCCCTGCAGGAACCGTCACCATTGGCACAGTGACAGAGGGAGATAAGTAGGTGCTGAGACAATACCAAGTATACTACCATGACTCCTGGGACAAGAGTTTCTAGAAGGTGAGTTAATCCAGCAGAGAACATTAGGTGACATGAAAAGGCCTTTTGAGAAATTTTTGGCCACGGTGCTAGGGATGTTGTTAAGTTTTTCTAGTTTCTAAGGGAGATACATTTAATGACCTTTCTTTCTTTCTTTGTCCTTCATGTCCCTACTGAGCCACATTATCATAAATACTTGGCAGTGTTACAAGACAATGTTATTGACTTTCTCAATCAAATAAGGATGGAATCTAAAAAAGTAAATTTTTTTCTTAACCATTTAGAAGGCAAGAAATGACACTATTATTTTTAATATCCTTAAAACACCATATTTTGACTTTTTAAAAAATAGAATGATTGGAGTTTTATAACTCAGATCGGTTACTAAAACACTCCTTCATAAGTCTCTCCTATTAAACATAAATTTGTCCTGCCTGATTTAAGACACCTTTTTCTTGTATTCTATGGAATAGAACAACAGGTGAGCCTTCACAGAGCCATCACTATATTTATGGCTACTGCTCTTCTGTTTCTCTCCTTAAACTCACCACACATTATAAAACCAGTGTTTGAGTTCATTAATATTTAGTCTTTCTTTACAATCTTCATTGTTAAAAAGCTCCCAACTCACATATGCTTTGAATATTTTCCAAGATGAATTTCTGGACCTTATTTTTTTTTTTAATAAATAGGTTGCTAATGCTGGTAGACATATAAAGTTGAGCCTACCTGGTAGTGAGTAACAGGTTCCTATTCCTATGTGAAAAAATTTTTTTTAGCCAGTTACCAGCCTAGATACCAATGTCTTGTGTCCAGGGAGAGCTATGGTTAAAGAACTCAAACCTCTTGCTTGGAAATCTGCCCATCAGCCAAATAATTTATCCCACAAATATCTATAAGTTCTCTGCTTGGTGGTGAAAACTTTTTATATTTTATATAAAAATAGATAGATATGGATATATATGGCAAACCCACAATACACAACATATTCCATGTCCTATTCAAATTATCTTTATTTATCTTTCCATAAGGACTCTAAATTTCCCCAGAACTCTGGGAAAACGCAAAGTTCCTATGCGGGACTCAATGGCAATTAACAACAACATGTTGGAACTCATGTTGGAGCTAGGCTTAATTTTCTGCTCTTGGTGAATTTGACTTTTAGATCAAATAGATTATATAATGTTACTAAATATTAGTTTATCAGTCCCTGCTTTCTAATTCTGGTTATGGCACCATGAAAAGTAAACAAGACATGTTTCTTAACATTCTGTAGGACAGGACATGACCTTTCATCTTTACTATTTCCCAGTTTTAATGAGGATATAATGCCTTAAAAATGTAAGATGCAACATACTTAGGGGATAAATCCACACACTATTTGAAAGTACCAAATAGCTATTAGTGAAGAGAACATACTGCTGGCTAATAAAGATAAATGGATGAAAGTTAAAAATAAATACAATCAACAAATAAGATTTAACAATGTGTAAGTTTGTTTAAAGAAACTCTAGAGAAACTAATAGTGAAATTATTTAAAAAAAAGTATATCACTTGACTACTTTAATTTAGAAGATAAAATGATTAGAAAATGAGATAAAGAGGAAACTTTGGAGTACAAGCTAAGAATAAATAAAAGATAGAAATATCATCATTTGGAAAATTTAAAAAACAAATTAAACATTAGTTAAACAATGTAATACAATAGCAAAATAGAATAAGAATAAATTCAGCTTAGTAACATTTTAAAAAGTTAAAAGTAATAGGTAATATTTTTAAGGAAAATGCTTGAAAGATGAACAGTATACTAGATTAAATTTTAAAAAGCATAAGTTCAGCTAAAATTGCCTCCTAAAGTCAGAGAAAAATAATTTGAAACAGTGGCATCAATTCAGAGTGTAAGAGTTAGCATTCCATGGAGAAGTGAATAGAGTCCTTGAACCTGAGGTGGTGGATGTATCCTCCTGACCTCGTTTTAGAGTTCCAATTTCCTCTTGACTAGAGCTTGTTGCAAAGAAGCTCATGTTGTAAAAGATATACTTGTGGGTTGAGAAGTATAAAGCTTTTTTAATAATGTAATTCAGATTTTTGTTTTGCAAATAAACAATCTTGCTTCTTAATGTGAAACTGTTTTAGACAATAGATTTAGTTTGACTCTCAACTGGGTCACTTATAAACTGTGACCTGGAACAAATCACTTGACTTTTTGGTCTTGATTTCCTTTGTAGAGTTGTAATAATCATTCTGCCTCTTTTACAAGATTGTTGTCAGAATCAAATGAGATCGTGTTTTAGAAAAATGCTCTAAAAACCACAAACACTGTGGCTTCCTCATAGAGTTTTGCAAGTATTGTATGAACTAAAAATGCAAACTGTTCATCCTATAGCGATAAGCACTTAGTAGGTGGATAATACATACAACTGTCATTATATTAGAGATGAAAAATTGAAAGGTAAAGATTTTATATAGAAGAGTTTGAAAACAAATTATATTTCCAAGGAAACAAATTTTGAAATTGAGGACTAGACTGATTATTTTCTTTCTGAAGTTCTATGTGGATATAATTAGATGTAGTATCAAGAGTTCAGGAGCTCTAGTGGCTCAGTGGTTAAGAGCTTGGCTGTTAACCAAAAAGGTGGAACCCATCAGCCACTCCTTGGAAATCCTATGGGGCAGTTCTACTCTGCCCTGTAGGGTCACTATGAGTCAGAATCGAACTCGAAGGCAACAGGTTTGGTTTGGGTGATATCAGTAGTTCACATACCAATGTGTAAAGCCAATGCTTACCTTCATGTTCCTATTCCAATTCTTCCTCCAATGATGCTTAGTGAGTTAGGGAAAGGTAATAAGAAACTCTAAATGTTATTCACTAAAATGTGTGACATTGAAATGACTTGCATTATATATTTTTTATTAATGTTAGTTTTTCTGACATCCATTTGGAACCATGCAAGAGTCACATCAGACCACCTTTATGCATATTAAAGACAGAATGGAAGATGTTAGATGTGATTTCAATTTTTCAGGTAAATACTTCTTTTTATAAACTTTGGAATCAGAACATAAAATGAAAGTGAATATTAAATAAATAAGGAAGTCTTCCAAGAATTATTTATCAGAAATAAAATGAAATATGAAACTTGGGCAAGCCATGAGCTTTAAAACTATCTTCTTTAGCTAGTTACTCAACAGAAGCAGCACACTCTTTCACTTGAATTCAGCTATGAATGATATCCCTTTTCTATTGAAATAATATTTCCCTTAAAATTTCTTTTATTACTTTAGTTAATAGGACCATCCAGAGCAATATCATTTCATCATTCTTCTTAGCAATGAAAGTCATCCTGTCCTTACTGAAAATTATACCACTGAGCTAATAGCTTTTCTTATCATTATATTTTTCTCATTATTTTCTCACTAATTTTACTGGTGCTTATGACAAAGCATATATTTTGTTCAATATAAAATATATTCCTGGAAACGCCATGTACATAGACTTCAATGTGAATGATCCCCCTGGAGTTGTGCAATGAGGTGATTCTGCTGCCCTCTCTTAGTATGAGGCAGTGGTTAAATGCCACACAGGGAGCTAAAGTACCTGAATTCAAATCCTAGATTGTCCTTGGTAGTTGTGTGCTTCACTTTCTTCCACTATGAAATACCCGGAGCCTATCATTCTAGTCATGGCGACCTCATCTGTTACAGAGTAGAACTGCTCCATAGTGTTTTCTTGGCTGTCATCTTTATGGAAGCAGACTGTTAGGTCTTCCTTCCATAGCACTGCTGGGTGGGTTCGAACCACCAATCTTTAGGTTAGTAGTCAAGAGCAAACTTTTTGTCCATTCAGTGACCTATGTTGGAATTAACTTGAAGACAATGGATTTGAATTTTTTTTTGTTTGTTTGTTTATCACTCTGTTACTACTACTGTGGTATCCTATTTTCTGTAACCCTTATGCTTAGCATACAGTATGTGCTCAATTATTATTTATAAAATTCATTAAGAACAAAAATAAGTTCCTGCCTATTTCATGAAGTAATCTGCAAAGAAAGCTACCTAAATTATACAGAAAAATGAGCAATATTAGGGTCATGATTTTGAGGGTCTGTCCCATCAGTTGGCCTAATACTGTTTTTAGAGTCTCTGTTCTACCTCCTAGTTCAGTGAGTAGTGCCCGTGGTCTTTAAAGCTCGGGAGTGGCCATTCAAGACATAGCAATTGTTCTCTGTTTGTCTGGTACAGCAGAGAAAGAATGAGATCCAGGAAACAGGGAAGGCAATGGACTGCAGGTCTGATTACTTCCGTTGCCATGAGACTAGAAGAACAAGATGGAGCCCAGCTACCATGACTGAATGTTTGGATCAAGGGCCCAATAGACGGATCCTGATAAAAAGGGAAAAAGAATGTGGAACAGAATTTCAAATTCTTCTAGAAACCAGACTTACTGTACCCACCGTGACTGGAAAACCAAAAAAAAAAAAAAAACCCGTTGCCATGGAGTCGATTCCGACTTATAGTGACCCTATAGGAGAGATTAGAACTGCCCCATCGAGTTTCCAAGGAATGCCTTGTGGATTTGAACTGCCAACATTTCAGTTAGCAGCCGTAGCACTTAACCACTATGCCACCAGGGTTTCCACTGTGATTGGAGGAACCCCCAAACCTATTGCTCTGAGATGATTTGTAAGTCCTGAACCAAAACTATCCCATTAAATCATCTCTAAACAACAGTTTAGCCCAGCTAGTGAAGAATATTTGCCTTAAGCAATGTGATCTTTTAAAGGATTATCTTTATAAGATCAAATTGACAACGGTAACTCTAAAACACAGAGAAGAAGTTTAAGGGACAAAAAGTCTAACTAAATGGTGGTGAAACAATATGGATAGAGATAATAAGAATGCTGACACAATGTAAAATATGAAACCAATGTCATTGAACTATACACGTAGAAAATGTTGAATGGCTGTATGTTTTGGTGTGTATATTTTCACCAAAAATAAAATAAACACTAGTTTGCCATCTTGCTATTTAGACACTGACATGTTGTAAGACTCTAATGTGATAATAAATGTTAAAGAATGTCAATATTTTTAAAGTGCTTTGAAAAAGGAAAGAAATTTTTTTTTAATCTGCTAGTCCTGGTGTCTCAGTGGTTAAGAACTCAGCTGCTAACCAAAAGGTCGGCAGTTTGAATCCACCAGCCACTCCTTGAAAACACTATAAGGCAGTTTTACTCTGTACTATAGGGTTTCTATGAGTTGGAATTGACTCAAAGGCAAGGTTTTTTTTAATACTATTATTTAGACTATGTTTTCTTTGCTTCAAATTTCTCATTTTTATCATTTGTTTTTGGGCAAATTTACTGGACAAATAAAATTAAGGAGGAGGTGAAAGGTAAAATTTAAGAATTCCACAAAAGAAACTAATAAAATTTAAAGTGTTTCAATTAATGGTTAAAGGATAAATAAGTGATATAAACCACCATGTAGTCCATTTCAGTCAACCAACTGAGCAAACTGTTAGAACATTTTCTAACACCTTCAGCTAAAACACTGAATCCAGAATTTCTGCTTAGTGAACCCATGACAATAAATTTGACTTGATATTTAAACAGTTGTTGTTTTCTAATTCCAAATGTATGAAGGGTTATAATTTCCTCCTCCTCATTTACAAACAGAGGCCTCAACATGGTGTTTCTTTTTCAGACCTCCACAACTTTATAAACAGAAAAGTTCTTATCCTTCATTTATATAGATGGATATGTATGAAATAAGGAACAACCTAAATGGTATAGTAGTGATTTGGGAATATTTCTCTGTAAAGATCCTGCCACATTAAGCCCACTAAAAAGAGGTGACCACTATTTGACTTCTATCGTCACAAATTGATTCTGTCCATTATTGAACATGTAAATGGAATCAGATAGTATTACTCTCTTGCATCTGGCTTATTTCACTCAACATACTATCTGTGAGGTTCATTCATGTTTTTATTTGTATTTGTTGGTGTGAAATATTCCATTATGTGAACATAGCATAATTTATTTATCTATTCTCTTATTGTTGGACATTTGGGCATTTTTAAACAACACAGCTATAAACATTCACATATGTCTCCTGTGTGACTTGCTTTTAAATCCTCTAGCATAGACATTGTGATATTTTATACATGTTACTAAAGCCAGGCTAGCCATATTTTAGGTCATAGATAGATAGATAGGTAGACAGACAGGTAGATAGATGATAGATAGATAGATGATAGATAGATAGATAGATAGATAGATAGATAGATAGATAGATAGATAGATAGATAGATAGATAGATAGATAGATGATAGACAGACAGATAGATAGGTAAACTGCCATCGAGTTGACTCTGAGTAATGTAGACCTTTTTTTATGCACAATAGATGAAACTTTGCCCAGTCCTGGGTCATCCTCACACTCTTCGGCATGTTTGAGTCCATCTTTGCAACTATTGTGCCAATCCGTCTCATGAAGGGTCTCCCACACACTTGCTGGTCCTCTACTTCACCAAACATTATGTCCTCCTCTAGCAATTGATCGCTCCTGATGATGTGCGCAAAGCAAGTGAGTTGTACAATGTTCTGTTGTGATCCATAAGGTTTTCATTGACTAACTTTCATATGTAAATCTTACACTATATTAGTCTGGAAGATCTGCTGAAACTGTCCACCACAGGTGACCCTGCTTGTGTTTGAAATACCAGTGGCATAGGTTCCAGCATCATAGCAACATGCAAGACACCACACTATGAAAAACTGACAGTAGGTAGTGGAGCTGTACCTTAAAAAAAGGTGTTGTCAATTGCTGTATTTAGGGATTCACATCTCAGGGATTGCTACCTGATCTGTAACTGGAAAAGCCCTATTTCAGAAGCAACAACTTTGGGAATATATGTACATCATTATTTCATTTATCATTATTTCTTACCGAACATTCTACAATTAAATTTTAGATACGGGAATCCACTTGTAAAATTAGAGGCTTGTTACTTAGCATAATGAATGTTGAAAACAGACTCTCATTTTGAGATTAGTGATAATAAAGATAAGCAGATTAGCTAAAATATTTTAGGCATACTCTCCACCATTAATTGAACAGGTTGAATGCATCTAATAAGCTCTGTAGCCTGTGTACCTGGGAGTTATATTTGAGATTTGATTCTTAAACAATCTTCTGTCATTTATTGGCATGAAGGATTTTGCTGGCTGATGATAATTATAAGCCATCTTTAAGGGTAATTAATCCTGTATTTAAAATATTATTGGACCTACCTCAAGTAAACTGTTCATGCATGATCAAGTTGTTGTTATTGGTAGACTGGGACCCCATGCACAAGAGAATAGAAAGCAACACTGCCCAGTCCTGAGCGATCCGCATGATGGATTGCTTATTTTCAGAAGTAGATCTCAGGGCTTTCCATGTCCATCTTACTCTGGAAGCTCCACTGAAACCTGTTCAGCATCATAACAACACGCAAACTTCCATTGACAGATGGGTGGAAGCTGTGCATGAGGTGCGTTGGCTGGGACTCGAACCCAGGTTTCTTTCACGGAAGGCAAGAATTCTACCACTGAACTATCACTACCCTCAAGATCCGGTTCAAAAAAAAAAAAAAAACCGATCAGGTTAGGGCTGGAAAAAAAAAAAGAGAGATAGGAAGCATCAGGCTTACAGAACAGCTTTACATAACAACAGCTATGTAAACTGTTATCTTCCTTCTTCTAAAAAATATTTGTTGGATAGATGTCACTATGTGTGGTAAAATTTTATCTGAGACTAGCTTTCATCATAATTTGCTAGTGTGGTTCTAGGAAAGTAGCTGATGTTACCTTGCTCTAATTATCCATGACAACCCTTAGTCAAAAAACACTCTTTAGAACTGTGCATGACCAGTTTGGCTTAAGTAGTGTGGGAAATGAATTACTGGCCCTAATTCTTCACTTTTCCCTGCATCCCAGCCCTTTGTTATGTAATTCTGCAGTTTTACTTGCAGAAGGCTAAATGTGTTTCCCTACTTTGACATTGAGTTAAAAAAAAAAAAAAAAAAACAGTGGAGTCCATTCCGGCTCATAGAGACCCTATAGGACAGAGTATAACTGCCCCGTAGAGTTTCCAAGGAGCGCCCGGCGGACTTCAACTGCCGACCCTTTGGTTAGCATCCGTAGCACTTAACCAGGGCGCCACCAGGGTTTCCAAATGAGTTTTGTCGTTGTTATTTTAGGGGGTAAGGATTATTGAGGGGTAATATCCTTGCATTAAATAAAATCACCCTTTTAAAGTATAGAGTTTTACGTATTTTTAAGAATGTATAGTCAGTAATCACCATCATATTCAACATATAACCCAGTGCCGTCGAGTGGATTCCGACTTATAGCGACCCTATAGGACAGAGCAGAACTGCCCCATAGAGTTCCCAAGGAGCGCCTAGTGGATTTGAACTGCCTACCCTTTGGTTAGCAGCCATAGCACTTAACCACTACGCCACCAGGGTTTCCATTCAATATATGGAAACACTTATATCACTACAAAAATTTGTTTGTGCAGCTTTGCAAACTATCCCTTCCTCACCCCTAGCCTCTGGGCAACCAACTACTGATTTACTTTCTGTTACTGTAGTTTTGACTTTTCCCACCTGTCGCATAAAAGGAATCCTATAATATGTAGCTTTCTGAGTTTTAACTTCTTTCACTTACCATAACACATTTGAAATTTCTTCATGTGATTGTATTTATTAGTAGTTCATTCTTTTTTAATTTCTGAGTACCATTCCATTGTTTGGAGCTCTGGTGCTGCAGTGGGTAAGCATTTTGCTGCTAAGCAAAATGTCAGCAGTTCAAATCCACCAGCCATTCCCTGGAAACCCTCTGGGGCAGTTCTACTCTGTCTTATACGGTTGCTGTGAATGGGAATCAGTCGACAGCAATGGGTTTGATTTGTTTTTTTTATTCCATTGTAGGGTTTTAACACAGTTTGTTTATCCATTTAACAGTTGATACATTTGGATTGTTTGGGGTATTAAGAATAAAGCTACTAATGAATACTTACATACCCGCTCTTGTACAGACATACAAGTTTTATTTATTTTGAGTCAATACCTAAAAGAGGAGTGGGATTGCTGGGTCATTTGTTAAGTGTATATTTAACTTTAAAAGAAACTCCAAACTGACTACACCATTTTAAATTCCGTTAACAATGGATGAGAGTTCCAGTTGCTCTACATCCTTAGCAGCTCTTGGTAATGTCAGGTTTTGTTTTGTTGTGTTGTTTAGCCATTGTAATATGTGTGAAGTTGAAGATTATTGTGGACTTAATTTGCATTTCCCTTATGACTAATGATGTAGAGCTTCTTTTCATGTGCTTATTTGCCTTCCTGATTTAAATGTTTTAATCTTCTTTGGTGAAGTGTTTGTTAAAATCTTTTGCTCATTTTTTTAATTGGGTTGTTTGTTTATTATTGAGTTTTGTGAGTTCTCTATTTATTCTGAATACCAGTCCTCTATCAGATGCATGTTTTGCAAATACTTCATCCTAATCTGTGGTTTATCTTTTCATTTTCTCAACTAGTGTCTTGCAAAGCGCAGAAGTTTCTTTCTTCTAATTTTGATAAAATCCAGTTTATCAATTATTTTCTTTTATGTTTTGTGTTTTTTGCTTCCTATCTAAGAAAATTTGCCTATCTCAAGATCACAAATATGTGATCCTATGATTCCTTCTAGATGATTTATAGTTTTAGATCATACTCTTAAGTCCATGACCCATTTCAAGTTAATTTTTCATATAGTGTGGAGTAGAGTCAAGGTAAGTCTTTTTGCATAAGTTACTGAAAAAGTTATACCATAAATTACTGGCTGTAGCACTAAATTTACAGCATCCTGTATACACATATTACTTCCTTTCCTGCCTTCTAATACCCTTGCATGTATAAGTTCTATATAGGCAGGAAAACCACCTTGGCAAACAACCCCAATTATAACTGATTAGCAATTTCAGGCTCAGAATGCACGAGCATGTGGGACCCACCAGCTGGCTGTCCTCTTCAGACCACCTAGGGCAAAGAGATCTATAGTATTTTCTAAGAGTCTGTATTTTATCCCATTCCTAACCTTTTATTCAACTTGAAAGGCCTTATCAGTGCTGAGCGGCAAGTCCACACTTAACTGGAGGTGATCATAAGGTTCAGTTTTATATGCATGTTAAATGATACTTAGCAACAGCTCTCTTGTCAGCTGTTGCTTCAAGAGATGGCTTTTTTCATCATTTTTTTCCTGTTGCTTAGCAACACTGCTTATTTTGCTAGCAAGTTACCTGCAATGGATATTGACCTGAAAGAAACACATCCTTGAACAGCAGACGTAATAAAGGAGTTTTTGCTTTGGTTTCCTAATTTGGCTCCAGGGATAGCACATGGCCCTTGCTCTTAATGATATTAAGATAAAAATTAATCATCTTGTCCCTTTTTTAAAAAAAAATTTATTGTGCTTTAGGTGAAAATGTATAGCTCAAGTTAGTTTCTCATTCAAAAAATCCATACATATTTTGTTTTGTGACATTGGTAACTATCCCCAATGTGACAGCACACTCTCCCTTCCACCCCAGATTCCCAGTGCCCATTTGTCCAGTTTCTGTCCTTCCTGCTTTCTTGTTTTGTTTTGGGGCAGGAATTGCCCATCTGGTGTTGTATATTTGATTGAACTAAAAAAAAAAAAATTTTTTTTTTTTTTAAGATGTACATTCCTCACGTGTGTTATTGTTTGTTTTATAGGCTGTCTAATCTTTGAAAAGTGAGCTTTGGGAATGGCTTCATTTCTGAATTAGAAGGGTTTTCAGAGCCATAGTCTCAGGGATTCTTACAGTCTCTGTCAGACCTGTAGAAAGTCCAGCCTTTTTTGGGGGAGGGGGGAAGAATTTGAATTTTGTTCAACATTTTTCCACTCTATCTGGGACTGTCTGTTGTGATCCCTGTCAGAGCAGTCACTGGTGGTAGCTGGGGACCATCTAGTTCTTCTGGCCTCAGCCTACTGGAGATTCTGGTTCATGTGGTCCTTTAGTCCTATGGACTAGTATTTTCCTCATGTCTTTGGTTTTCTTCATTCTCCTTTGCTCTGGATGGGATGGGAACAACAGATGTATCTCAGATGGCCACTCCCAAGCTTTTAAGATCCCAGATAATACCACCAAAGTAGCATGTAGAACATTTTCTTTGTGAATTGTGTTAAGCCAATTGACCTAGATGTCCCCCGAGACTATGGTCCCCATTGTTCAACTTTTGATAACAAGTTTTGTATGTGTTGATAATAATTATTTGGCTCCAGCAGCTTTATGTCAGCATTAAATTTTCTTATGAGAAATCTCAGACTGTGTGGCTTTCCTCAAACAGGTTCTCAGAAAGGATTTTATTACATTATTTAAAGTATGTTGAAACCGTTTGGCTTTACTGGAGAGCTTCTTTTATTATAATCAAGTTATTACTAGAGAACGTTTTTAGTTAAAAAATTATGAGAATGTGTAATCCTGAAAAATTTAAACATACTAAGCCAAAAATACTAAATCTGTTGCTGTCAAGTTGATTCTAACTCATAGTGACCTATAGGACAGAGTAGAACTATAGAGAGAGAGAGACTATCAAGTTGCATAGGGAGCTTTCCTTCTGTATTTGTTTCTATTAAGAAAGAAATCCTTTAAGAAATCCAAGAGGCTGAGTCAAACTTATCCTCTCATCCCAGTGGCCAGTATTGAGTCCCAGTCTCTTGTCCTAGTGCAATGAAAGCTAGAAAGGTGATTGTCTAATATTTTCAGTTGCTGTAATGGAAGGTAAGTTCTACCAGTGAAGAAGTTCTGAGCATGGGGAGAATGGCTGTAGAGTGTACAGCCAACACTATGTAACGCAAAATTTTTCAAAATATTTCTGAGCAGTTTTTTATTTTCAGGGAGTTAGTGGTGCAATAGTTGAGAGTTACAGCGCACTATGTCTGCTAACCAAAAGGTCAGTGGTTCAAATTCACCAGCCGCTCCTCGGAGCGCTGTGGGGCAGTTCTCCTCTGTCCTAAGGGTTGCTATGAGTCAAAATCGACCCAATGGCAATGGGTTTTTTTTTGTTTTTTGTTCTTATAAAAGAGGAAACGATACATACAGATAAGGAGACCAAGGAAGGATACCAAGTGATGCTGCAACTGTAAGCCAAGGAACACTGGGAGCTACTTGAAGATAGGAGAGGAGCATGGAACAGATTTTTTTCCCTCAAAGCCTCAGAAGGAATCAACACAAACGATATTCTGATATTGGACTCCCAGGTTCCAGAACTATAAGACAAATATCTGGTGTTTAAGCCACCTTCCTTGTAGTATTTAGTGACAGCAGCCATATGAAACTAGTACACTAAGTCAAAAATTATACAGAATGATTAGGTGATTCTAATGTCCACAAGTTATTTTTAAGCATTTAATAACAAGGTGGAAGAATATACTATTAAAATTAATAAGGAAATTGGTCAAGAAAAATAAGTTTTAAAATTACTAAGCACCAAGTTGTATAATGGTTGAGGTAAAGAACTTTCTTATTTTTAAGTTTATGTCTGATTCTGTAGCTAATTAACTTGAAAATTTCAGTTTTTAAATTAAATGCATAATTAAGTTTAACTTTCTAAAGCTATATTATGAGGTCTTTTATAATCTATACCTCACCTCATGGGTTATTATACTCTCAAGCCACTCATCCTATGTAACAGGACAATTCTACACCTTTGGGATATATGACATTCTCTGAACAAATCACACCCTCCGATAGCCCTGTGTGTGTATGTTTTCCAGTGTGTTTGTTTTTTGAGGGGGGCATCTATTATCTCTGTCTGGATGTATCTTCTTTTCTCTTAATTGAACTAAATGATCCTATGTGTATTCTTCCCGGGCTACATTCAAGTATTTTTTCCGCTCTAAAATTTCCCATGGCACTTGCCTTAAAAATCTTAAAACATATGCAGTTTCACTGTAATCATAGTGTAGCATTGATACTGAGTATACCAAATAGCAGATCAGAGAGTTCAGAAAAAAGATCCTGGACAGTTAGTAATTTAAATTGATGGCATCAATACTGCTCCTATGGTATTTCAGCCCACTACTTGTCTGTCAGTTTGTTGTTCTATGATGGCTTGTGTGTTGCTGTGATGCTGGAAGCCCTGCCACCAGTATTTCAAATACCAGCAGGGTCACCTGTGGTGGACAGGTTTCAGCTGAACTTCCAGACTAAGACAAACTAGGAAGAATGACGTGGAGGTGTACTTCTGAAAAAATTGCCCAGTGAAAACCATATGAGTAGGCAGAACATTGTCTGATATGGTGCCAGAAAATGAGCCGCTCATGTTGGAAGGTACTCAAAATACAGCTGGGGAAGAGTTACCTCCTTAAAGTAGAGTTGACCTTAATGATTTAGAAGGAGAAAAGCTTTTGGGACCTACATTTGCTGTTGTGGCATGACTCAAAATGTGAAGAAATAGCTGCAAACACCCATCAATAATCAGAATATGGAATGTATAAAGTATGAGTCTAGGAAGATTGGAAGTCATCAAAAATGAAATGGAATGCATAAGCAGTGATATCCTAGGGAATTAGTGAGCTGAAACAGACTGATATTTGTCATTTTGAATTGGACAATCATATGATCTACTGTGCTGAAAATGACAAATTGAAGGGGAATGACATCACATTCATCGTAGAAAAGAAAATTTCAAGACTTATCCTGAAGTACAACACTATTGGTGACAGGATAATGAAGGTGAGTTAATACAACTATTACTCAAATGTACACACCAAACACTAATGCCAAAGATGAAGAAATTGAAGATTTTTACCAACTTCTACAGTCTGAAATTGATCAGTCATGTAATCAAGAGGAATTAAAAATTATTGGTGATTGGAATTCAAAAGGTGGAAACAAAGAAGTTGGAAAATACATCCTTGGTGATAGAAATGATGCTGGAGATCATGCAACAGAATTTTGCAAGACCAATTGTTACCAGTCTCCAATCTGACACAAAGGGTCCTTGTCGTTCTCCAAGTAAGAATACACATGAAAGACAAAATTTATCTTCAGTAAGCTTTATTTTGCTTGAGTCAAGCCACAGGAGTCAGTAGGGGACTAAGCCTCTCCAAAAGACTGACTTGAAAAGGGAAGCAAAGATGGGCTTATATGGGTTCAGTGGAGACTACAGAGTAATGAATATTTAGGGGGCTTCTTTCAAAAGGCAGGTACTTCTCTGAAAGGTGGTGCATGTTAATTAGGTTGCACGTGCACCTGGAATCCAAGATGGAACCCACTGATATTGAAGATGGAGTCCTCTCGGCAGCCCTTGGCATCACTTATTATGGGATATAGCACTAGTGCACTGATCTTTGGCACTACATTGCTACCTTTGAAGGGCTAAGGATGGTTAAACAGTGGTCACACTGTGTTCTTCTGTGCATGTGGGAGCCTGTAAAGGGGGAAGGGACTAGAAAAATACTAAGAAGGAGATAGTAATTCATGGGTTGTTTCAACCTTATCTCATGTTGACAGAGTGTGGTTCCTGTTTACCCAACTTCTAGATTGTAATCTTTTAACAGCTCTTTTGTTCTGCCAGCACAGTTAACCCTGAATCACAATGACTTATTCTTTGCAAATACCTTTTTCAGCAACATAAATGGTGACTATACACATGGACCTCACCAGATGGAATACACAGGAATAAAACTGACTACACATGTGGAAAGAGACAATGGAGATGCTCAGGATCCTCAGCCAGAACAAGGCCTGTGACTGACTGTAGAATTGACTATCAAATACTCATATGCAAGTTCAAGTTGAAACTGAAAAAAATTAAATCGAGTCCACTAGAGCCAAATTACAACCTTGAGTATATCCCACCTGAATTTAGAGACCCTCTCAGGAATAGATTTGATGCATTGAATATTAATGACTGAAGATTAGATGACTCGTGGGATGACACCCAGGACATCATACATGAAGAAAGCAAAAAGTCATTAAAAAGACAAGAAAGAAAGAAAAGACCGAAATGGACATCAGAAAAGACTTTGAAAGTTGTTCATGAACATAGAGCAACTAACGCAAATGGAAGAAGTGATGAAGTAAAAGAGCTGAACAGAAGATTTCAAAAGGCAGCTTGAGAAGACAAAGTAAAGTATTATAATGAAATGTGCAAAGAGCTGGAGTTAGAAAACCAAAAGGAAAGAACAGGCTTGACACTTTTCAAGCTGAAAGAATTAAAGAAAAAATTCAAACCTTGAGTTGTAATATTGAAGGGTTCTCTGGGGAAAGTATCGAAAGACAGGGGAATGAAGGCGGCAATGAGAAATCAAATGACATTGCCTTGGGCAAATCTGCTGCAAAAGACCTCTTTAAAGTGTTGAAATGCAAAGATGTCACTTCAAGGTTAAGGTGTGCCTGGCCCAAGCCATGGTATTTTCAATTGCCTCATATGCATGAGAAAGCTGGACAATGAATAAGGAAGATCAAAGAAGAATTGATGCCTTTAAACCACGGTGTTGACAAAGAATATAGAATATACCATGGACCACCAGAAGAACAAACAAATCTGTCTTGGAAGAAGCACAGCCAGATGCTCGTTAGAAGCTTATCAAGTATATCTTCAGGGAACTGCCAGAAATTCAGGCCGGTTTCAGAAGAGGACGAGGAACCAGGGATATCATTGCTGATGTCAGATGGATCCTGGCTGAAAGCAGAGAATACCAGAAGGATGTTTACCTGTGTTTTATCGACTGTGCAAAGGCATTCGACTGTGTGGATCATAACAAATTATGGATAACATTGCGAAGAATGGGAATTCCAGAACACTTAATTGTGCTCTTGAGGAACCTTTACGTAGATCAAGAGGCAGTCGTTCGGACAGAACAAGGGGATACTGATTGGCTTAAAGTCAGAAAAGGTGTGCGTCAGGATTGTATTCTTTCACCATATGTATTCAATCTGTATGCTGAGCAAATAATCCAAGAAGCTGGACTATATGAAGAAGAACAGGGCATCAGGATTGGAGGGAGACTCATTAACAACCCGGGTTATGCAGATGACACAACCTTGCTTGCTGAAAGTGAAGAGGACTTGAAGCACTTACTAATGAAGATCGAAGACCACAGCCTTCAGTATGGATTGAACCTCAACACAAAGAAAACAAAAATCCTCACAACTGGACCAATGAGCAACATCATGATAAACGGAGTAAAGGTTGAAGTTGTTAAGGATTTCATTTTACTTGTATCCACAATCAACAGTCATGGAAGCAGCAGTCAAGAAATCAAAAGATGCATTGCATTGAGTAAATCTGCTGCAAAGGACCTCTTTACAGTGTTGAAGAGCAAAGATGTCACCTTGACAACTAAGGTGCGCCTGACCCAAGCCATGGTATTTTCAATCACATCATATGCATGTGAAAGCTGGACAATGAATAAGGAAGACCGAAGAAGAATGGATGCCTTTGAATCGTGGTGCTGGCAAAGAATATTGAATATACCATGGACTGCCAAAAGAACAAACAAATCTGTCTGGGAGGAAGTACAACCAGAATGCTCCTTAGATGCAAGGATGGTGAGATTGCATCTTACATACTTTGGACATGTTGTCAGGAGGGATCAGACCCTGGAGAAGGACATCCTGCTTGGCAGAGTACAGGGTCAGCAGAAAAGAGGAAGACCCTCAATGAGGTGGATTGACACAGTGGCTGCAACAATGAGCTCAAGCATAACAATGATTGTAAGGATGGCTCAGGACCGGGCAGTGTTTCGTTCTGTTGTGCACAGGATCTCTATGAGTCGGAACTGACTTGACGGCACCTAACAACAACAATACAACATGCTTATCAAATATTCTTGACAGTTATGAAATGTCAAACACTGAACAAACACATGCCTCATAAAGCAAAGGATGTACTGGGCAATTTCTTTACACATTTTCCTTATTTTGGGGGGCTGCCGACTGCTCTCTGGCAGCTATCTGACAACCAAATATACAGTGCAGACATTTATCTCCAGTCAACAGCATTTAGTTTTGAATTTGAATATTTTTATACATGGTTATATTCTCTTATTTTGCTATGTGCTTATCTACTCCCTCATACCCTGATTGGCTTCTCCACCTTGGCCCTTGGAGTCAGAGTTTGGGATCTCTGGTCTCTACTATGTGAATTATATGAATAAATTACGTGGGAGTGTCAAAGTCTGGAATGGGCTGAAGTCTGTTTATTAGTCAGGGCTCTCCAGAGAAACAGAACCAGCTATATGTACGTATATAGACAGAAGTCCCTGGGTGGCACAAATAGTTAAGCACTTGGCTACTAATCAAAAGGTTGGTGGCTCCGACTTACCCAGAGATGCCTTGGAAGAAAGACCTAGACATCTGCTTCTGCAAAGTCACAGCCTTGAAACCCCTATGGAACGCAGTCCTACTCTGCAACACACAGGGTTGCCATGAGTTGGAATCAACTAGGTGGCAAACTTCTTTTTTTTTTAATTGTATATAGATGTGTGTGTGTGTGTGTGTGTGTGTGTGTGTGTACAGAGAGAGAGAGAGATTCATTTTAAGGGAATTCATTTTCATGCAATGATGGGGGCTGGTAAGTTCAAAATCTGTAGGTCAGGCAATAGGCTGGAAACTCTGGCAGTCTTGTGTCTAAAATTCCTAGGTCAGGTGACAGGCTGGAAGCTCCTGTCTATTTTAAAGCCTTGAGACAGAATCCTCCCTTGGAGAACTTCACTTTTTGTTCTTAAGGCCTTCAGCTGATTGGATGAGGCCCATCCACATTCTGGAGGGTAATCTGCTTTTTTTAAGGTCGACTGATTTAAATGTTAATCACATGTAAACATCTTCATAGCAACATCTGTAATTGTGTTTGACCAAACCCCTGGGCACCATAGCCTATCCACGTTGACATATAAAATTAACTTGTGAGGCTAGGGATAGCTGATATTTTAGCTTGCTCTAAGGCATGAGAGAGCTGTGTAAATTTCAGTAAAGCCTGACTTACTGCCTTTTGCTTTCAAAGCATGCTGATAAAAAGCTGGTTTCTGCCCAAGACCGAAAGATTCCTGGTGATGTCCTTGAGGTCAACAACTATGAAAAGGAGGGGAAAGAAGCAGGACTGGGTAGGGGAGAAGCTGAGCTGTGATGTAGGCTCAGCGAGAACCTTGGCTGAATCATGAGAAGTCCTTGAACTAGAAAGAACTTTCAGAGTTCTCTTGAGTTGGACTGAGATGACCTGGTCTTTACAGTCCCATGTCCATCAGTCATTGGATGTAATCTACCCTGGGAAGAGGTTTGCCTAACCTTGGGTGAGGTAGCTTTCTAAAGCCAAGGTGATCCCTACAGAGACTGGCAGCTGAAGGCTGTGTGTAGGCAGCTGGAGCAGCAAGTCGTTGCATGATATGGAATCTGGGTGTTGCACTATAGTATCTTCCAGTTGGGAACTTCTGATTTTGCTCTCTGAGATACTCTCCATGTCTCTATCTCAATTTCGCTATAACCTCATGTTGCAAGCCTGAGAAGAATTAAGTTTTGTTTAATGCCCTAAGCAGATGATCCTTACTCAGAATAAGAGAGAATGTATGTTTTATAGATAGTTTAAGGAGGGATATTTGGGTATATGGTATTTCTTGGAGGGTCTTCATGCCAGCAAACATGCAGTTCCATAAGGATATCTGTTTTGAATGTAGGTGGAGAGTTAGCTATTAATTATTTCCCTCATCTGAGATTTCCCCAGAGAAGACTGACCTGTTTAGTTCGTTGGTATGTTAAAGATTCTGTTATTTTCTTTTTTGAGAGGACCATCTTTTTATCAGGGTAGTCCAATGATCTATTGGAACAGGTAGCCTTCACATTCTGCTCATTATTTCCTATATATTCACAGTACAAAGAGCGAGCCAATTTTTATCTATCACTTTAATAACCACAGTGCATATGTAGTCAGAATAAAAGTTAACAAAATCATACTCTCCTTCCTTGTTGGGATTTAATTTGGGGGCAAGAAAGAGAAAGTTACTTAAGCTAAGTTAGATAAATGTACAGATTCTTACAATTGGGCACAGGTATATCTCAAAGTACACAACTATGAAGAAGCTTAGTAAGACATCAAGGGAGCTGGAATTCATCAAATAATTCCCTCCAGGGCTTTTTCTTCCTTGGGGGCTACTTGTTATCTCATCTCTGCTGATTGTCAGTTTCTAAGAGACAGAATGAGATGTATAACAGCATCATTTAAATAAATTAAAGATATGTGAACATAAAACAGCAATAGTCATTTTGTAAGAACACACAAAAAAATACACATATTTTAAAAATAGAATGGTTATCTATAGGTGGGGAGAGGAATAGGCATGAGGAATGGAGATGAAAGAAAATCAATCAATCAAGCAAGAGAGGTGACATCCCAACTAAAGATAAATATGTGCCATAGACTGAGAAATATAATGAAGTCAGTTTTCTGTACCTGATGTCCAAACTAACAAAAGTAGAAAACCAAAGAACAGGAGGCATGACTTGCATATTTTATTAAACTCTTGCCAGAACAGAACATTCACAGAGCATTATACATTCGGAGACTCGCCTGAAGTTCCCTACAGCAGTCCCTGAGTGGTACAAATGGTTGATGCGTTCAGCTGCTCACGGAAATGTTGGCAGTTGGAGTCTGCCCAGAGGCACCTGGGAAGAAAGGCTGGGGACCTACTTCCAAAAAATCAGCCACTGAAAACCCTACCGAACACAGTTCTGCTTTGACACACGTGGGGTCATCATGAGTCAGAACCCGCTTCACGGCAACTCTTTTTTTCTTTTCACTGGTATGTTCCCTTTATGTGTAAAAATAAACAATAACAACAACAAAAATTGTGCCTTTGGAGTTTCTGTGTGGTACAAATGGTTAAGCACCCTCCTACTAGCCAAAAGTTTGGCAGTTTGAACCCACCCAGAGGTGCCTCAGAAGACACACCTGGTGATCTGTTTCTGAAAGGTCACAGCCTTGAAAACCCTGTGAAGCACTGCTCTACTCTGCACTCATGGGGTCACCATGAGTTGGAATCAACTCATCAGGAACTAACAACAACACAGTGCCTATATGTGATGTGCGTTCCTCGTCCCTTTTCTTTCTCATATGGAGAGATTTTTTCTAGTCTTCTAGATAACTCTTGTTATTCCAGCTAATTCCCTAGCCTTTATCCTTTCTTTCCTTCATTTATCAGTTCTATGAAACCCTGCAGCAATTAAAGCTGGCTAATTACCGTGTTTGGAATATGAACCACTGATAAAGCTGCAAGATGACAAGAGCTAAAAGGAAGCCTACTTCCCTGTGGAAAGACTTTTAAAAGAGTAATAATTTTAGTGGCTTTGTAGAGAAAGCACCATATCATTTCAGCATTCATACAGCAAAAAAAAAAAAAAAACAGTTGCCATCGAGTGGATTCCAACCCATAGTGACCCTATAGGACAGAGTAGAACTGCCCCATAGGGTTTCCAAGGAACACCTGTGAATTTGAACTGTCTTTGGTTAGCCATGTTTCAGCAGGGTTTTAGGGGCCTGGTTGGGCAGAGATAAAGTGCTCGGCTGCTAACCAAATAAATAAATAAAGTGCTCTGCTGCTAACCAAAAAAAAAAAAAAAATTTGGTTAGCAGCCGAGCACTTTATCTCTGCCCCACCAGGCCCCTAAAACCCTGCTGAAACATGGCCTTCATAGTCTAACAGATATTGCCATGATGGTAGAACAAAGCAGAAATGAAACGTGGAAAACTACACTAACTGCTAAGAATAGTCTCTAAAAGGACAGCTTAAAAGGCGTTGCAAGTAGAAATGTGATTCCAATAGGCCCTATAGAAATCGGGCATAAACCAGGGGATAAGAAATATCATATGAAATTCTAGGAAATCAGTGATGTGGCATAGTGGTTAAGAGCGTACAGCTGCTAACCAAAAGGTTCGCAGTTCAAATCCACCAGATGCTCCCTGGACACTCTGTGGGGAGTTCTACTCTGTCCTACAGGGTCGGTATGAGTCAGAATCGACTCTAAGGAAGTGGGTTTGTTTTTTTTTTTGTTTTGGAGACAGGTAGTAGTAGATTTTTCTTCTTATGCCTAATTCAGCAAATCACTAAAGATAGATGGAACAACAACCATTCTTTTGGTTTGCAAAGAGTCATGTAGAAAATCAGACCTCCAGTCACATGGATTAGCTCTTAGGTAAGCGCCATCCCAGTTTCTGGCTGTTATAAATAAACTCATTATGAACATTTGCAAACAAGTCTTTCTGCAGACATATGTTTTTGTTTCTCTTAGGTAAATACCTAGGCTTGGAATATGTAAGTTGTACAGTAAATGTTTAATTTCTTAACATTTGGGTTGCTTTTATTGTTGTGTTATTATTGATTTCTAATCTAATTCTCTTGCAACTAGAGAATACACTCCTTTGTATGATTTCAGTCATTTTAAATTTATTGATATTTGTTTTATGTCCCAGCACATGTTGTATCTTGGTGAACGTACGATGTGTACTTGAAAAGATAATATATTCTTTTATAGGGTGTTGTGTTCTCCAGTGGTCAATCAGATCAAGGTGGTTGATGGCGTTTTTCCCATCTTCTGTTTTTACTGTTTTTTGTCTAGTTTTTCTATCAATTGCTGAGAGATGGGCGCTAAAATTTCTTACTGTGGTTTCAGAACTGTCCATTTTCCCCTTCAACCCTATTAATTTCTGTTTCATATATTTTGAGGATGTGTTATTATGTGTATACACATTGATAGGAAACTCTGGTAGCAGAGTGGTTAAGTGCTACGACCACTAAATAAGAGGTTGGCAGTTTGAATCCACCAGGCGCTCCTTGGAAACTCTGTCGGGCAGTTCTACTCTGTCCTATAGGGTGGCTATGAGTCGGAATTGACGGCAGTGGGTTTTTTGGGACACACTGATAATTCTTACACCTTCCTGATGAACTGTTCCTTTTCTCATTATACAATATCCCTATTATCTCTATTAACGCTCTTTCCCTTGAAGTTTATTATATATTACGTTAAAATAGCCACTCTTGTCTTTTTGTTTAGAAATATGCATACCAAACCCAAAACCAAACCCTTTGCCGTCGAGTCTATTCAAACTCATAGCAACCCTAAAGGACAGAGTAGAACTGCCCCATAGGATTTCTAAGGAGCGCCTGGTGGATTCCAACTGCTGACTTTTTGGTTAGCAGCCCTAGCACTTAACCACTATGCCACCAGGCTTTACAGAAATATGTATAGGGAATTGCTATATATATTTATTTACATTTTTTTGAAATTTCAGAGAATTGCTTTATGGCTTATTTTAAGATGGTTTTGTGCTTGATAAGAATGTGTACTTTTTAATTGTTAGATATGGAATTCTATATAATTTGATAGGTCAATCTCATGTTATTCAAAGGTTTTATATATTTACTGAATTTTTATTAGACTTATTTGCAATTCAGATAAATATGTTAAAATTTTCCACTATGATAGAAAAATATGCCTCTGTGTATTATTATCAAGTTTTGCTTTATATATTTTCAGACTTTTATTTACTTTGAGACTTTTTTATATATTTTGAGGAATATATATTTTTAAATCATTATACATGTGTACAGTCCCTATCCACCATTCCAAAATAATAAAAGCTCTGAAAATGGAAAGTTTTTTCAAAGATTTGGCATCAAAACTCTTTTGGAAGCAAAGAGTGACGTGAGTGGATGTGAGTTATCAAGTGTGTCTCATCTCTCTTGTCATCACAAATGCCCCTTGCTGTTGGTGAATACTTGGCTGCTTAAAAAAAAAAAATGTGATTTTGATTGCACTGTAAGGATGTTAAAACTATTTAAAACTGCCTTATGGCTAAGAGTGAACAAAAGAAAGGGAAACAGCTTTATGTATAGCGTAGAAATTGAAATTGCTACAGGATATCCATGTAGTGTGTTTGAAATGTTTTACCAAAGAGTATGGTGTGAAAACTATACCCCCATATATGACTTGAAGCAATGATATTGTGCAAACAAGAAAGCACAGATAATCAGGGAAATATTTTCTGACTGGTTGAGTAATCACTCAAGCTCTAGTTTAGCACTGCAGGCAAGCTGAATGTTGTAAAAGTTCATTGTTCCTGGACAGCTTCTGTACACATACCCCTCTGAACTTTCTTTGGAAAGTAATATATATCCAGAATGTGTTTTTTCCCCTAATGTGATGTTAATTGTACATCTTTATCAACAAGGAATTATACATTCTATAAAGACCAAGAATAAATACTTCTTAAAAACAAAACTACTATATGCTTTTAGCAGTTTATGGAGACTTAGGGAGCTTAGATTTCCTAAAACAATTCAGTTATTAAGGTGCCATTTATTCATTTGCTGAAGCTCGGAACTATATTAATAAACCAATAATAACTAATGCTAGGTAGGATTATCGATGCTTTACAATGAACTTTTTGATGAAAATTCTGAAGAATTTCATGTCACTAAGATAATATCAAATGTTATTATTTGTGCAAAAGTTTAAAAATTATAAAGTCAAAGAAGGCTGATATTGAAAAAAAGTCAAACATTGACAATTCACCTGATATACATTGTTTTAATAATGCAGAGGAGATTTCTTACATGATATTAAACAGAGATCAACATAAAGGTACTAGTGATAACGGTGATAGTGTTGTACAACCAGGTGAAAAAACTTGTAAAGAAAATGTGGTGAAAACATGTGATCATTCAGTTGCTGGAGCTGAACAACATGCATTAATGAGCAAGAGATTGTGGCTGCTTATTCACTAAAGAAACAGTACTTAGACATAAGCTTATGGGAGGCAGATAAGATTGGATGAGTTATTTTTTAAAAGCTACATTTCTTGGTGCTGTTTTATCACCTAACAACCCTGTTGTTGTCCCATCAGCAGATGTCCAACCCCAAACTGACAATGATGGTGGTAGCACCACTGATGTATCCAGCCTCCTCTCCAAGAGTCTCAAGCAACGGGTTATGAAGAATATTTCTTGCTTATATTTATATAGTCATATAATTTAGTCTGAAGCTATATATTTGAAGAATTTAAATAAACCATAATTCTCTTCTAGTCATTACCTCATTGAATGTGAATATTCATATGTTTAATTATGGGTTAATTTCCCAGGTACCACAGGGAGTGTTACGTAATATGTGGTATGTGCATAAATTACCTTTTTTAATATGAAAAATTCAGTCTCACTGGCTGCTGGCTTCTATGTTTAGTGAGCTGAAAACCATTGGAGGATTTTGTTATCAAAAAGTGATAGGTCATATTTAGACAAGATCACTCTGACCGCTGGTTCAAACTATACTGAAGCAAAACCAGGGAAAGGGCAGGAGGACCAGCTGGAGGGTCTGAACCAGGGGTCTGGCAGAAGGGGTATTTAGAAATGGTAAAGTATGAATATATTTAGTAGGGAAACCTTGTAGGATTTGCCGATGAACTAAACGTGGGGAATGGGAGAAAGAGAAGAGTTATGAGGGCATC
The DNA here is from genome assembly GCF_030014295.1 of Loxodonta africana. NCBI lineage: Eukaryota > Metazoa > Chordata > Mammalia > Proboscidea > Elephantidae > Loxodonta > Loxodonta africana. Next base: position 104,994,645 of record NC_087345.1, read on the forward strand.
CACTTTTCTAGCAACCCAAAAATGAAGCCAGAATTTTCATATACTTTTTGCATATATTCTTTAAGTTATGGTGGAATTCTTTGAGTTCTGAGATATATATACTGTACATCTAAGTCAGTGTGGAGAAGGCAGAACAGTAACAGCATGGGAGGTTCAAGACAGACTGAGAATTTAGAGGAAGATAAAACACAACAAGAGGAGCTAAGAAAAAGTTAAGGCCTTGAGATTCATTGAAATCCTATAGAGGACATGTCATTGCTCACAGGATGTGAGTTGGGGATCATGATTTTTATTTTTGATATCAAAGAACAAGGTGGCTTCAGTTGACTTTTGGGTTACACTTGTAGCCTACACAGTGAACACATTCCAGTCACAGCTAACATATGTCTGAATGCTTTTTGCCAAAATATGGATAAACATTTTTATTTTGATTATGCAGAAAGGACAAACAAGTTAGTAGTACTATAAATGACCCATTCAGTTGAATCCAGAAATTACATTTAATTTTTTTACCCAGACTGTCATCTCAAATGCTCTTCATTCCTCTTTATCCTCTTTTTAATTCGGGAATTATATGTTACATTATGATCCTGCTACACCCTCAAGTTTATTAAACAAAATCCAAAAAATAAAAAAAGCAGTAATCATTGGCAACACAAATGTAATGTTCTTGGCGATCAAGAAAAGCTTACTGAGATCCTACAGTGTTCTTTGCACTGAATAGAAAACAGCACAATGTAAAATTAGTCTGAGAATTTTAAAAGGAACACAAATTCATAAAATTTTAATAGGCATTTCAATCAGTTAATTTAAAATCAGGGCATGAATTAAGGATGAGAACAACTGAATCCATTCTTACCCCAAATTTGTTTGTTTTTATTAAACTGTCGGCATAAGCAGCTCTATCTTTAGTCTCCTCTCCGTGAGCATTCTCTGTCAGCCAGAGTTTTAATTTCTAAGCAGACAACGAGTTTTCTCTGTGATGATTACTTGAGATTCCCTTATTGGAGGCCTAAAGCGTTTGGCTAGGAAAGTCATTCATTCTCACACAGAGGACTGAATTGGCTCCTTTGGAAACACCAGAGTGTCTCAGTTCACAAACTACCAGACCTGACTCCAAAAATTCATTTGCTCTTTCTCGCCTCTTCAAAGCTAAGCAACCTGCTGTCCTGAACCTGTTGGATAGATTCACTTGACAATGATATCACCTGTTAAATTGATTTTTAAAAAAATCTTAGCTTAAACTATCCACTAATCTGTAATTGCACTGAAATACAAATTCCTTCCAATTTTTAATAAAACCAATTGTCTCCTGTATTACTGGCATATTTCTTTACTATCATCTGCTCTCTCTGCTTCCCCTAATGCTTCCCACATTTATCTGCATTTATTCACTGACCCTATTCCATGTGCAATCCCAAATCCTCTGTTGTCCCTATCAAATTCTTAACTTAGAAAGGAGACAGAGTTTGTGCTAAGGGTTAAATGAAGCATGAACAGTCCTTCGCAGCATTCTTATAGTCCTGAGTTTTACATATTTGTGTGATTGTTTGACTATGGTCTAATTCTTTCTCTCATCTCTATGCTCTGTAAGTACAGAGACAAGGATTGGGCTCAGCATTGAATCTCCAATGCCCAGCACAATGTCTGGCTCATGGTAGGCATGTGGTAACTATTTATCAAGTAAATTAATGAATAACGATCTTTGGGAGAAGGGAAAAGATCAAACAATTCTTTCCATGCTGTACTGACTTCCTCCCTTTACACCAGAGTGGTTTTGTGAGCTAGCATTTACCTTTATCTTGGGGAGTGGTAATCTATTCTGACAGCTAGTATGGAACCCAAGAAAGTGTACAATTAAGCCCTGGATACATAGGTCTAGCTCTGCCTTAGGCCTCCAGGAAAAATGTAAAAGGGAGTTAACAGGGGCTCCATTGTCAGAACTTTATCATCTGAGAGGAGCAGATAGAAATCTTGGCTAGACATTCTATTTAGGAATAAAGTATGGGCACTATGCTAGTCCAGTATCCCTGGGTGCACTTGAAAACCTGATCATGGTAATCAGCGATCAGATGAAAGCAAAAATTCATCATAGACAATGAATTAATATCTCAAAAACACCATAATCTTATGAAATTGAGCATTACATCCTTTCAAATGTCTTTCTCAGCCGACAACTTACCTTATGGTTAGCAATTTTATTTGATTCTTTTTGTAATTCTAAACTCAAAGCATTATTTCTAAGTAAGGATGTTTCAATTAGTACTTTGTTATAGGTTTAATCACAGAGTTTTATTTATAATTGGTAAAAGAAAAATAAATTATTGTAAGCACCAAAAAGAAATTTATCTGAAACTTACCTTGCCTTCTTGAGAGGTACTAAATAGCTCAACATAAATGTTTCATTTAAAAAAAAAAATTTTAGCCCTGTAAATGATAAAGTTGTTAAATCAAAAATTTATTAAATAATTACCCATTCCTTTGTTTTTGTTTGGTTCTGGGTCTTGAGACGTCTTAGGTATGTGTCTCAGGTATACCCAAACCCACTGCCATCGAGTTGATTATAACTCATAACAACACTATGGGGACAGAGTAGAACTGTCCCATAAGGTCTCCAAGGTTTTAAATTTAAACAGAAGGAGACTGCCACGTCTTTCTCCCTCAGAGGGGCTGGTAGGCTTGAACCTCTGACCTTTTGGTTAGCAGGCAACCACTTTAACCACTGTGCCACCAGGTTTCCTCTCAGGTATGTGGTGCTGAATAAAAACTTCAGGGACTGACTTTTGAAATATAAATTTAATCTTATTAGAGTTATATGTCCATGAATTGAAAAGTCTAACGTTTCTTTTGTCTATTTCTGCCCCCCCTTTTTTTAATACAATGCTAGTATTTATTTACATCCGTATTTCTAAATCATATATGTATGATTTTTTTTAATAGCATTTTTTGCTTTGTCTCTTTTAGATCTCATCTTGTTGTGTGCCGAAGGGTCAATTCCGACTCATAGTGACCACATGCGATAGAGTAGAACAGCCCCCTGGGGTTTCCTGGACTGTAATTTTTACCAGAGCACATTGCCAGGTTTTTCCTCCTGCAGAGCAGCTGGTGAGTTTGAACCGCCGACCTTTTGGTTAGCAGCTGAGCACCTAACCATTGCACCACCAGGGCTTCTAGATGTCATCTAGTAACTTGTTGCCCTGGAATTGGGCATTTATGTCTCTTACACATTTCCAAAATAGCATCCATTTTAGCCTCCCCTTTTCTTCCAATATTGTTATAACTTTCGTTAGATTAATATTCAATTTTTATATTATTATGACTACATAAATATCATTCACAAGTGAGCCATGTAGTATATATTAATTACATTTCCTTCCTTGCATAATGTTTTTATTGAGTTAATAATTGTCAATTTTTCACATTCCCTTAGGTTTCCATGTATCTCTCATTAATTCTGACTCAAATTCTCCACCCTTTTTGTAAATCTCAGTATAATTTATTATAATGATACTTTTTTTTTTTCCTGGTTTCTTTGTTGAGCCTGCTGTTCAATCTGGACTCACTGAACTGCCTCCACCATCAGTCTGAGAATTTCTTCCCTTCACTCCTGCACTAAAGTCTCTGATTTTCAGATGTCACACCTTTTTTTCCTCTCTCTGTCAGAGCACATCCTTTGGAAAATTCCTGAAAAGCATAGTTGGAAGGTAATTTCTTGAGTTTTTGCATATGTCAAATGTAGTTTGAGTGTGGAACTCTAAGTTGGAATTCCGTTTTTAAAGAACTTGTTCTATGACCCTTCTAGGTTCCAATGTCTCCATTAAGAATTCTGATGTCATTGTCATCCCTAATGCTTCTTACACAAGAGCTTTTTTTCCTCTGGAAGTTTTCTAGAGATTTTCAAAGTCCCAATAGCTCTAAATTTGACAGTGACAGAGCTTTTTATCAGTCTTTGATTAATAATAAGTGCCCAGTTAAAGGACATTTTCAACATGGAAGTCTTTCAGCTCTGGGGAATTTTCTTGAATTACCCACTGCCGTCAAGTTGATTCCAGCTCATAGAAACACAATAGGACAGAGCAGAACTGCCCCATAGTGTTTCCAAGGAGTGGCTGGTGGATTTGAACTGGCTATCTTTTGGTTAGCAGTCAAACTCTTAACCACTATGCCACAAAGGCCCCGGTTTTTCTTGAAATTATATCCTGATAATTTCACTACCTTCCTCCAGAAACATCCATTGTCTCGTTTCTGGAATGCCTATAAGGTGGTTTGACTTCCTAGAAACCAGTCCTCTCATTTTCTTATTTTTTCCTCCCATTTTCTTTCAGTTTGACTTTTTGTTCTTTTTTCTGTATTTCCTTAACTTTATCTTTCAGGGCTTTTTACTTATTTATTTTTTAATTAAAATGTTTTTTGCATTTCTTCTTTTTTTTTAATGTACTTTAAGTGAAAGTTTACAGCTGAAGTTAGAATCTCATACAAAAATTTATACACACATTGTTATGTGACCCTAGTTGCTATCCCTATAATGTGACAGCACACTCCTCCTTTCCACCCCGGATTCCCCACATCCATTGAACCAGCCCCTATCCCTTTCTGCCTTTTCATCTTGCCTCCAGATAGGAGGTGGCCAATTGGTCTCATGTATATGATTGAACTAAGAAGCACACTCTTCATGAGTATCATTTTATGTCTTATAGTCCAATCTGAAGTGTTGGCTTCAGGAATGGTTTTAGTTCTGGTTAACAGACAGTCTGGGAGCCATGTGTTCTGGGGTTTCTCCAGTCTCAGTCAGACCAGTAAGTCTGGTCTTTTTACTAGAATTTAAGTTCTGCACCCCACCTTTCTCCTGCTCCTTGAGGGACTCTCTGTTGTGTTCCCTGTCAGGGCGGTCACTGGTGGTAGCCAGGCACCATCTAGTTCTTCTAGACTCAGGCTGATGGAGTCTCTGGTTTATGTGGCCCCTTCTGTCTCTTGGGCTCATATTTTACTTGTGTTTTTGGTGTTCTTCATTTTCCTTTGCTCCAGGTGGGTTGGGATCAATTGATGCATTTTGAATGGCCGCTTGCTAACTTTTAAGACCCCAGACGCCACTCACCAAAGTGGAATGCAGAACATTTTCTTAGTAAACTTTGTTATGCCAATTGACCTAAATATCACCTGAAACTGTGGTCCCTGGCCCTGCTACTCTGTCCCCTGAAGTGTTCAGTTGTGTTCAGGAAACTTCTTAGCTCTTGATTTAGTCCAGTGGTACTGACTTCCCCTGTATTGTGTGTTGTCCTTCCCTTCACCTAAGCTAATTCTTGTCTACTATCTAGTAATCTACTTAGTGAATTCCCCTCTCCCTCACTTCCCCTTGCTCCTGTAACCACCAAACGATGTTTTCTTCTGTGTTTAAACCTTTTCGTAAATTCTTACAATAGTGGTTTCCTGCAATATTTGTCCTTTTGTGACTGACTAATTTCTCTCAAGTATGGGAATTCCAGAACATTTAATTGTAATCATGAGGAAACTGTACATAGATTAAGAGGCAATTGTTCGAACAGAACAAAGGGATACTGAGCAATTTAAAGTCAGGAAAGTTGTGCATCAGGGTTGTATCCTTTCACCACACCTATTCAATCTGTATGCTGAACAAATAATACGAGAAGCTGGACTATATGAAGAAGAATGGGGCATTAGGATTGGAGGAAAACTCATTAACAACCTGCATTATGCAGATGGCACAACGTTGCTTGCTGAAAGTGAAGAGGTCTTGAAGTACTTTCTGATGAAGATGAAAGACCACAGCCTTCAGTATGGATTGCACCTCAACATAAAACAAAAATCCTCACAACTGGACCAATAAGCAACATCATGATAAATGGAGAAAAGATTGACGTTGTCAAGGATTTCATTTTAGTTGGATCCACAATTAACACCCATGGAAGCAGCAGTCAAGAAATCAAAAGACACATTGCATTGGGTAAATCTGCTGCAAAGGACCTCTTTAAAGTGTCAAGAAGCAAAGATGTCACAAGCCATGCTATTTTCAATCGCATTATATGCATGTGATGCATGTGAAAGCTGGACAACGACTAAGGAAGACCGAAGAAGAATTGACGCCTTTGAGTTGCAGTGTTGGCGAAGAATATTGAATATACCATGGACTGCCGAAAGAACAAACAAATCTGTCTTAGAAGTACAACCAGAATGCTCCTTACAAGCAAGGATGGTGAGACTGCATCTTACAAACTTTGGACATGTTGTCAGGAGGGATGAGTCCCTGGAGAAGGACATCATGCTTGGTAAAGTACAGGGTTAGAAGAAAAGAGGAAGACCCTCAACAAGATGGATTGACACAGTGGCTGCAACAATGGGCTCAAGCATAACGATTGCAAGGATGGCACAGGACCAGGCAGTGTTTCATTCTGTGGTACATAGGGTTGCTATGAGTCAGAACCGACTCAATGGCACCTAACAACAACAATGACAATTTCACTCAGCACAATGCCATCCAGATTCATCCATGTAATGAGATGTTTCTCGGATTCATCACTGTTCTTTATTGTTGTGTAGTATTCCATTGTGTGACTATATCATAATTTGTTTATCCATTTGTACATTGATGGGCACAGAGGTTGCTTCCGTCTTCTTGCTATTGTGAACAGTGCTGCAATGAACATGGGTGTGCATATATCTATTTGTGTGATGGCTCTTATTTCTCTAGGATATACTCCAAGGAGTGGAATTGCTGGATTGCACGATACTTCTATTTCTAGCTTTTTAAGGAAGCGCCAAATTGATTTCCAAAGTAGTTGTACCATTTTACAGTTCCACCAGCAGTGTATAGGTGTCCAAGTCTCTTCACAACCTCTCCAACATTTATTATTTTGTGTTTTTTGGATTAATGCTGGCTTTGTTGGGGTAAGGTGGTATATCATGGTAGTTTTGATTTGCATTTCTCTAATGGCTAATGACTGTGAGCATTTTCTCATGTATCTGTTAGCCACCTGAATGTCTTCTTTGGTGAAGTGCCTGTTCATATCCTTTGCCCATTTTCTAATTGAGTTATTTGTCTTTTTGTTGTTGAATTTTTACAGTATCTTGTAGATTTTAGAGATTAGACCCTGATTGGATATGTCATAGCCAAAATTTTTTTTTCCAGTCCATAGGTTGTCTTTTTACTCTTTTGGTGAAGTCTTTTGATGAGCATAAGTGTTTGATTTTTAGAAGTTCCCAGTATCTAGTTTTTCTCTTGGTGTTTGTGCATTGTTAGTTAAGTTTTGTATTCTGTTTATGCCAGAATGTATTAGGGCTTCTAGCATTGTCCCTATTTTTTTCTTCCATTGTCTTTATTGTTTTAGATTTATATTTAGGTCTTTGATCCATTTTGAATTAGTTTTGTGCATGGTGTGAAGTATGGGTCTTGTCTGATTATTTTGCAGATGGATATCTAGTTATGCCAGCACCATTTCTTAAAGAGACCGTTTTTTCCCCATTTAACGGACTCTGGGCCTTTGTCAAATATCAGCTGCTCATAGGTGGACACATTCAAGTCTGGATTCTCAATTCTGTTCCATTGGTCTATGTATCTGTTGGTGTACCAGTACCAGGCTGTTTTGACTACGGTGGTGGTATAATAGGTTCTAAAATCAGGTTGTGTGAGGTCTCCCACTTTGTTCTTCTTCTTCAGTAATGCTTTACTCATCCTGAGCCTCTTACCTTTCCATATGAAGTTGGTGATTTGTTTCTCCATCTCATTAAAAAATGTCATTGGGATTTGAATAGGAATTGCATTGCATCTGTAGATTGCTTTGGGTAGGATAGACATTTTCACAATGTTAAGTCTTCCTATCCATGTGCAGGGTATGTTTTTCCACTTATGTAAGTCCCTTTTGGTTTCTTGCAGTAATGTCTTGTAGTTTTCTTTGTATAGATCTTTTACATCTCTGGTCAGATTTATTCTTAAGTATTTTATCTTCTTTGGGGCTATTGTAAATGGTATCAATTTGGTGATTTCTCCATTTCTTCTTTATATTAGTTTCCAAGAACTATCTTCTTATTTTATCAAACCTTTAGTCATTTTACAGTTTTTTTTTTTAATGGATGCAGTGTTTTATCTTTATATTGATAATAATTATAGCTTTCTTTTGAAATTTTCTCCTAAATTCCCTTGACTCCAAATGAACTTTTCTTTTCTTTTTTTTTTTGTTTGTTTGCTTTGGTTTTTTGCTCTCAAGCAAGAAGCTTTCCTCAAAAGTTTGTGAATTCTGGGCTATCTGCTCACAAGTTCACAAATATGAACCACTATAATGCTGATTAGATGTTGTGTGTCTGTTTGTATGTATGTGTGTGTGTGCATGTGTATGCTTGAGTGGTGAGTGCCTTTACTGAAATGCGATCTGCTTAGACTGTTTCTTTGGAGAATCCCTAGCTGTCTGTACCTACAAGTCTTTGTTCTTGGTCTAGTGAGTTTTCCCAGAGTAGACTCCTTCAATCTCCTGCCTGGGGGTTAGCTGACTTTTTGCCAGAACTGGAACTGAAAGTAGAAATTGCACTGGGAAATTACCAGTCAGATCATAGACATTCACTTGATTTCCTTGTTTATTCTACCTTGCCTCTGCCTTAGGCTGTGGCTGGTGCCCACCAAATGCAATATCTCAGGTTCAATATCTCCAAAGAGCAAAACTCCCATCTTTGGCCCATGTGAGGAATGAAGAGTCAGCTAGTGGGTTTTGAATAAGGGAAAAAATATAAGCACTGGGTAGCTTCTTATCCAGACTTTAAATCAGTTCCTTGCTTTCAACCCCTCCTCACTTCTACTTTTAGATATACCTTATATTTCCAATTCCTGAGGATTTGGGAAGTTCTGCAGTGTGAATTGTATTATATATGGACTCTTCCCTACCAATAAATTAAGATCCAGTTTTCGCTAGCCTGCTAAATTAGTTAGTCTATCTGGTTTCTAATTTTTAAAACTTTTAAGACATCATCTCCTCTTCCATTCTCTTTATCCCTCTGGTTCATACCTTTAAAAAATACATCTTTACTCTTTGGGGAAGAAGTGATATTAATGTATATGTTCAATGTGTCACAAATTTACTATGTTTAACAAGATCCTCTGTAGTCTTACAAAATAATAGAATTTAGCTTACTTATCTTTCTGCTTGCCTCTCTTTCTCTGTTTTGCTTTTAGATGACTGAGGATTATTATTACAGACAGAAATTCTGCTGTGTTCCATCCATACATTCAAATTAATATGATTTTGTTTTTCCCCTAGCTCTCAGGATGTCAGCTGTCATCTGCTATTATTTGCCATGGCTGTTATACCAGTCTCTAATAGCTTCCTGTTCCTGGCTTTTTTTCACTGCAAATACCAGAACACAAAATCAATAAATCAACAGGTTCATGATTTTTTACAGAACAAGAATTTTAAAGGTAGTTTAGCTCCAAAATTCATAAACTTAACACCTCAAAAATGTCATCAAGGCCAAGGTTATTTCTGCTGTCCTATTCTCAATGTGCTGGCTAGCACCCCTTCTGGCTACAAGATGGCTTTAAAAGCAGCTCCAAATATCATTTTCTCATGCAACACTTCTACTGTCATAAAAAGAAAGATCTCATCTTTGTTTTTAGGTTTAAGAATTAAGATTCCTCCCTAGGAAGCATTCAGCAGATTTGGCATAGGCTCATTGGCTTGACCTTGTCTCATTGTTCTTATAAGCCAATCATTGGCACAAGAATGGAAGAGCCATGACTGACTAAGACTAATGACAATTCAACCAGTGGAATATGGCTTGGGCTAGTCATCTCTTGAGCACACGGCGTTATGGTGATTCAATAGTAGTCAGGATAGGTTAGGCTATGATGGAGTAGTAACAAAGAAATCCCAAATCTAAGTGGCTTAACACAAAATATGTTTCTGATAAAAACATTGCATGCCAGTCAGTGAATGAGATTCTCTACCCAGTGCTCATGTACCCAGTTCCCTCTACCTTATGATGCCACATCTAAAAGTAAGGCTTCCAACCTTGCTGCAAAAGGGATAAGAGAGGTGAGGATGCACAGTGGCTCCACATACATGTCATTTTCCGGAGCTAATCACATGGTGCCAACCTAACTGAGAGGAAGGCTTAGAAATGGAGGATGCTCAGTAAATGCAGTTTCAGGCAAAAATACCTGAACAAATATGAGCCTTCATTAGAATGGAAGAAAAATTAAAATCTATTGTATAGCCAATCAACAATGTCTGTTAACCTCCCTTCTAATAATCTGTCACTAATTAGCTGTGGCTTGAGAACAAATTAATCAAGCTGGTATAACCGAGATAAAAGTAAAAAAAAAAAAAAAAAAATCCTGACAAACAGAATTTGCCCAAAAGTAAAGGTAAAAAGCCTGTGCTTTAAAGAATTGTCTTTCAGTGGGTAATTTTCTCCTTGAAGCCCAGCTAAGTACTGGATAATTAAAACAAACCAAGTCAAACAAACCACAGTTGTATCAAGTCAATTCTGAGGCATGGCCACTTCATGTATTTCAGGGTGGAACTACACATTTGTGGAATACTACCAAGTACAACCTTGGTGCACTACAGAAACTAATAAAAAAAAATTGGTGAATGAATGATAAATTAGTTGATTCTACCAGAAAAAGTTACATTGATCATCAGTCTGACAATACTCACAACCTAAAAAGTTCTATTCAGTATTGTTTAGTGAATCTTAATTACCCAGTGGGAGTCCCTGGGTGGCAGCAACTTTTGAGTGCTGGGCTACTAATTGAAAGGTTGGCAGTTCAAATCTACCCAGAGGTGCCTCGGAAGAAAGGCCTAGTGATCTGTTTCAATCACATGTTTGCTGGTTAGTGCCGGCTTTGGCTGGATCTTCAACTGTGCTTTTGGTTAGCAAAACTAACCATAGATTCTCTACACGGCCTTGTCAGGTAGGCTAGTTCTGGCTTTTCTTAGAGCACGGTGGCTGGCTTCCAAAAGCAAAGAGTCTCAAGAGGCAGGAAGTAGAACCTGCTAGTTTCTTAATCTGGGCTTAGAAACTGGCACAGTGTCACTTTTGCTGCAAGCACTCACTGAGCCTAGATTCAAAGTGAGGGAACTAGACCCAAACAATGATGGAAGGAGTGACAAAGAATTTGGAGGTCGTGTTACAAAGCTACCAAAAAAAAAAAAAAAAAAAAACCCAGCATATATAAATAATAGATAATTACAGCTCATGGTGTATTTAGTGATAGAAAAAAATTGGTTAGTTGCCATTAGAAGACCTCTATTAAGAGGTGATTAGGTTGAAATCTAAAGAATAAAAGTGGTCATAGAAGCCAATGTAATATTGAGAGTTGGTGTAATATTTCAGCAGGAAGCTGCAATGTATACTAAGGTCCTTGGTAAGAAAAGTTTCTAAGAGTGTTGACCTGAAAGGAGGCCAGTGTGGCTGAAGTTTGGTGGGTAAAGGAAAAGTGAAACAAGGTCAGATAGATCGTGCAGATGAAGGACATGGTAAAAAATTTTAACTTTTTGAAATTAGACAAGTGTTTTAAGCCAGGAAATAACTGAGTGTATATCAGAAGTAACAAGATTAAGTAAAAAAGATTGAGAGAACTTTTAGTCAGTTAATAAACCAAAAAAACCAAACCCAGTGCCGTCGAGTCGATTCCAACTCATAGCGACCCTATAGGACAGAGTAGAACTGCCTCATAGAGCTTCCAAGGAGCGCCTGGTGGATTTGAACTGCTGACCCTTTGGTTAGCAGCCATAGCACTTAATAACTATGCCACCAGGGTTTCCAGTCAGTTAATAGAGGGTATCAAAGTATGGTAATAGGAAAGATTAGTGGTGGAGCAAAAGGAAAGGGAAAATATAGTAAAGAATCAAAAATTAATCTTGTTCCATCATCTTATGTATAAGATGCCCACTTTTGTTCTGTCATCTTAGGTGGAAGCTGTTCACTTTCACAGTTATTAGTTTCTGGAAAATTCCTAAGAATTCTAAGATACATGATTTTCAATGGAATGAAGATCCACTAGTCAGGAAAAAGTAATGCATATCTTTTTATTTCTGAAAATGAATCCAAGGATCAAAATTTTGGAATTTTACTTCTGTGTCTGTTATTAGGAGTCCTGGTGGCGAAGTAGTTAGGATCTCACCTGCTAACCAAAAGGTCAGCAGTTCTAATCCACCAGCTGCTCCTTGGAAACCCTATGGGGCAGTTCTACTCTGTTTTATAGGGTCGCTATGAGTGGGAATTGACTGGACAGCAATGGGTTTGGGGTTTTTTTTTTGGCCTGTTGTTAACAATATCTGATAAGGTTTTTTTCAGCCTTCTTATCATGCAGAGGCTAGTTAGGTGTTTTAGAAGTGCTGCTTTATAAATGCAGTGTTTTAGAAAGGCTGTTGGTAACAATACTGAAGGTATCATACCATTCCCTTGCAGTAATTAGTCATAAACCCATTGCTGTTGAACTGAATTCTGACTCAATAGCGACGCTAAAGGACAGAGTAGAACTGTCTTACAGGGTTTCCAAGGTTGTAAATCTTTAAGAAAGAAGACTGGCGCATCTTTATCCTGCAGAGCTGCTGGTGGGTTTGAATAGCCAACCTTTTGGTTAGCAGGCAAGCACTTTAATTACTGCATCACCAGACCTCCTTTTAGTCAATAACATATGGTCATAACTCTTCAGAAAGACAAAGCCTGTAACTATACAGAGAAAAAAAAAAAATCAGAGCATATTCACAGCACATTTGGCTATATTTAAAGGGGCCTTGAGGCTTTGTTCCTATCTATACTTTATCTTTACCAAGATAATGTTGTTGGCTGGTAAGACATACATTAGAAACATCCTCAATAATACCCTTCAAATTACACCATCATTGTTGGTTCAATATCATAGTCAATATACCTCTGCCATTGTGGATGATGAGGAGCCCTGATGAGCAGTGGTTAAAGTGATTGGCAGCTAACCAAAATTTCAGTGATTCCAACTCATCAGCTGCTACATGGGAGAAAGGCATGGCAGTTGGCTTCTGTAAAGATTTGCAGCCTTGGAAATCCTATGAGGCAGTTCTACTCTGTCCTATAGGATCGCTATGAGTCAGAACTGACTCAATGGCACTGGGTGTTGTGGGTGATTTGTTCTTAGGTGCCATCGAGTTGGTTCTGACTCATAGCGACCCTATGTACAACAGAATGATGAAACACTCCCAGTCCTGCTCCAACCTCACAATTGTTGCTATGTTAGAGCCCATTGTTGCAGCCATTGCGTCAATCCATCTCATCAAGGATCTTTCTCTTTATCTTACCCTCTACTTTACCAAGCATGATGTGCCTCTCCAGGGACTGATCCCTCCTCCCGTGTCCAGAATACAAGAGATGAACCCTAGCTATCTTTGCTTCCAAGGAGCACTCTGGCTGTACTTCTTCCAAGACAATCTTCTTTGTTCTTCTGGCAGTTCATGGTATAATCAATATTCTTCACCGATACCGTAATTCAAAGGCATCAGTTCTTCTTTAGTCTTCTTTATTCATTGTTCAGGTTTCACATGCATATGAGGTGATTGAAAATACGATGGCTTGGTTCAGGCACATCTTATCTTCAGAGTCACATCTTTGCTTTTCAACACTTTAAAGAGATCTTTTGCAGCAGATTTGCCCAACACAACACGTCATTTGATTTCTTGGCTGTTGCCTCCATGGGCATTGATTATGAATCCAAGTAAAATGAAATCCTTGACAACTTCAATCATTTCTCCATTTATCATGATGTTGCTTATTGGTCCAGTTGTGAGGATTTTTGTTTTCTTTATGTTGAGGTGTAATCCATACTGGGGGCTGGGGTCTTTGATCTTCATCAGTAAGTGCTTCAAGTTCTCTTTGCTTTCAGCAAGGAACGTTGTGTTATCTGCATATCTCAGGTAGTTAACGAGCCTTTCACCAATTCCGATGCCTGTTCTTCTTTATATAGTCCAGCTTACTGGATTATTTGCTCAGCATACAGATTGAATAAATATGATTTTAAACCACACAGTCGTTCTGTTAGAATGACTGCTGTTCGTCTAGGTAGAAGTTCCTCATGAGTGCAATTAATTGTTCTGGAATTCCTGTTCTTCGAAATGTTACCCATAATTTGTTATGATTCACACAGTCTAAAGCCTTTGCATAGTCAATAAAACACAGGTAAATATCTTTCTGGTATTCTCTGCTTTTAGTCAAGATCCACCTGACATCCATGCTCTCTTCTCAGTCTGGCTTGAATTTCTGGTAGTTCCCTGTCAGTGTACTGCTACAATCATTTTTGAGTGATCTTCAGCAAAATTTTACTTGCGTGTGATATTAATGGTATGGTTCAATAATTTCTGCATTCTTTTGGACTACCTTTCTTTGCAATGAGCACAAATATGGACCTCTTCCCATTGGTTAGCCAGGTAGCTGTCTTCCAAATTTCTTGGTATAGACAAGTGAGCACCTCCAGTGCTGCAACATCTCTGTTGGTACTTTGTCAATTTCTGGAGCCTTGTTTTTTGCCAGTTCCTTCAGTGCAGCTTGTACTTCTTCCTTCAATACCATTGTTTCTTGATCATATGCTATCTCCTGAAATAGTTGAATGTTGACCAAGTCTTTTTGGTTCAGTTACTGTGTATTCCTTCCGTTTTCTTTTGATGCTTCCTGCTTTGTTCAGTATTTTGCCCATTGAATCCTTCAGTACTGCAACTCAAGGCTTAAAGTTTTTCTTCAGTTCTTTTAGCTTGAGAAATGCTGAGCGTGTTCTTCCCTTTTGGTTTTCTAACTCCAGGTCTTAGCACATTTCATTATAATAAAGCCTCCCTTTGAAATTTTCTGTTCAGCTCCTTTACTTCATCATTTCTCCCATTTACTTTAGATTTTCTATTTTCAAGAGCAAGTTTCAAAGTGTCTTCTGACATCGCTTTGAGGTTTCTTTCCCGTTTTTTAATGACGTTTTGCTTTCTTCATGTATGATGTCCTTGATGTCATCCCACAACTCATCTAGCCTTAAGGCATTAGCGACCAATGTGTCAAATCTATTGTTGAGATGCTCTCCAAATTCAGATGGGATATACTCAAAGTCGTGTATTGGTTCTCATGGACTTATTTTAATTTTCTTCAGCTTCAACTTGAACTTGCATATGAGCAATTGATGGTCTGTTCCGAAGTTGGCCCCTTGCCTTGTTCTGACTGATAATATTGAGCTTTCCCATTGTCTCTTTCTACAGATGTTGTCAATTTGATTCCTGTATTTTCCATTTGGTGAGGTCCACGTCTATAGTTGCTGTTCATGTTGTGAAAAATGGTATTTGCAATGAATAATTGTTGGTCTGGCAAAATTCTATCATTTGATACTCAGCATCATTTCTAACACCAAGGCCATATTTTCCAAGTATTGTTCCTTCTTCTTTGTTTCCAACTTTCACATTCCAATCACCAGTAATCATCTGTGCATTTTAATTGTGTGTTTGATCAATTTTAAGCTGCAGAAGTTGGTAACAATCTTCATTTTCCTCATCTTTGGAATTAGTGGTTGGTGGATAAATTTGAATTATAGTCATATTAGGCTGGTCTTCTCTGTAGGCATATGAATACCCTATCACTGACAGTATTGTATTTCAGGTTAGTTCTTGAAATTTTTTTTTGATTATGAATGCGATGCCATTCCTCTTCAATTTGTCATTCCTGGCATAGTTGATAATATATGGTGAGTGATATCATGAAGTCTTTTTTGGCCAAACTCCAATTTTTTTTTATGGTTAATCGCTTAGATGATAGAAAGGCATCTAAACATTCCTTAATTTTTCATCCATTTTATAGGAGTTCCTGTTGAGCTCAGGAAATCTCTGTTTCCAAAGGAATTAGAAGTTGTGGACTAACCCAAAAGCATATACTTGCAGTCAGTTGAACTATTTGTTGCCCCCTCCTTTTTTTTTTTTTTTTAAATAAGTTAGCAGGACTGGGTGATAGTATTTAATTTACCAATCTGAATGATTTAATTTCTGAGAGAACTTATATTTCAAAGGTAAAATCAAGTCTGTGATATCATAACCTGTTTGAAAATTTTTTCTTTTAAAAGAATGAACCATCGATTAAAATAATAAAATCAAAGTTATTCAAAAGAGTTTCTAGAAAGTCTATGCATGGTATGGCTAATTCCATAAAAAAAAATAAGCATTTACAGGCTTCTCTGTCTTCAATTAAGGGAAGGAGGGTGGTTGAGTACAGAGTGTTGCAGTGATGGAGGCGGAGCTGTGAAGCCCAAGCAACAATATTTCATAGGAGTTTAGATGACAAGCTGAGAAGTGCTAAGCATGTTTTTTGTCAGTAGAAGTATTCGTATAGCATGGAGAATAATCAAGTTTAGTGAAGAACTTAAAACTAAATCATTTGAAGTCTTCACACATTGTGTTATTCTGTTGTAGCTTTAAGACAAGGTGACTATGCTTTGGCTACTAGGTCTAATGAAAGACTGAAATAAACAGAAGGTCTCTGTGGATTCCCAAATATCAAGTCAATACCCTTAGTGCTTGTCCAGAGCTTTCTTGGACGAGAAGAAAAATGGGGCTATGAATCCAGATTCCTGTAAACATCTTTTTGTTCTAGTTTTTGTGCTTATGCACACTTGTTTTAACTTAGAAAGTATACAATCATGTTGTTATTGTGAGCCATCAAGTCAATTTTGACTCATAGAAACCTCATGTGACAGAGTAGAACTGCTCCATAGGGCTTTCTTGGCTCTAATCTTTATAGGAGCAATTTGCCAGGTCTTTCTCCCACAGAGCAGTTGGGTGGGTTTGAACCATTGACTTTTTAGTTAGCTGTTGAGTGCTTAACCATTGCATCACCAGAACTCCTTATACAAAAAACCGACTCATAGCGACCCATTAGGACAAAGTAGAACTGCCCCTATAGAGTTTCCAAGGAGCACCTGGTGGATTCCAACCATCGACCTTTTGGTTAGCAGATGTAGCTCTTAACCACTAGGCCACCAGGGTTTCTGGACTCCTTATAGAATCATAGAAAGATTATTTACATTTTTATGTTTTATTTATGTACAATTAACCTAGGAGGATGAACTCTCTTTTTTATTTATTGGTACTCTTTCAATTTTAAGTTTTGTCTTTGGCCTTAAAGTATCAGTCAAAACACTTTTTTTTTCCCAAAGTTGCTTAAGTCAGATCCTTTTCCTCACCCTTTTCAATGACATTAAGCCATACAGGTGAAACACGGTTAGATTCTTCTGTCACAGTCTGCTTTCCATCTGAAGTACCCCTCATATCCTGTTTTTTTTTTTTTTGTAGTTTACACACAGAAAAATTTACTCATCTGGTAGACAGTTTTATGGATTTTGATGAATACATAGTCATTTAACCACACTACAATCAAGATATAGATAAATTCCATTACCCCAAATATACCCTGTGCTGCCCCTTTGAAGCCCCCTCCTCCCTCCATCTACAATTCCTGGCAACCACTGTTATGTTTTCCAGCCCTATGGTATTGCATTTTTCAAAATGTCACATAAATTGAATCAGTCAATACGTAACCTTTTGAGTCTGACTTCTTTTACTGAGCAAAACACATATAAGATTCATCTATTTTGTTGCACAAATCAATAGTCTGTTTCTTTTTATTGTGCAGTGGCTTTAGGGGAAGACTCTCCTTGTCTCAGCTTCTCTAGCCAGCAATCTTTATAGCTCTTGGGTCTGCCTTGGTGGTCTTCTGGTACTGTCAGTATTCCCTCTGTGTCTGTCTTCTATGCCTAAATCGGCTTTATCATATCTCACATGTGATTAGTTTAAGACACACCCTACACTTATATGACCTCATTAACATAACAAAGAAGATCCTGTTCTCAGATGGGATTATACCCACAGGTACAGGGTTAGGATTTATGATACATTTTGGGGAGACACAATTCAATCCATAACATTCCTAGTTTGTTGTGACTTCTTTTTTTTTAAAATCATGAAGTGGTGTTGGGCTTTTAAAAAATACTTTTGCTGTATCTATTGAGATGATCATATATATGGTTTTACTTCTTTGTATAGTAAAATATATAAAATGATTTTTAATGTTGTACCTGCCTTTAATTTACTTGTATAGATCTCACTTGATTGTTTTATATTTTCTTTTAACATGTTGCTGAATTTGATTTGCTAATACTTTGTTCAGGATTTTTTGTGTATAATATTATAAGGGATATTGGTTGTACTTTTCTTATGTTTTGTATGGTTTTCAGATGAGGGTATTGCCGACATCATAACATGAGGCAGAATGTGTTTCCTTCTTTTCTATTTTCTGGGAAAGATTGTGTAGAATTTGTATTATTTCTTCCTTAAATTTTGGTAGAATTTTTCAGTGGGAAGTTATTAACTACCAGTAGACGCTGAACTATTTAGCTTGTTGATTTTTAACTTGGGTGAGTATTTGCAGTATGTGTCTTAAAGGAATTGGTCTAGTTCATCTAAATTGTAGAATATTTTAGCATGGGGTTGTTTGTAGTATCCTTTATTATCATTTTAATACCTGTAGGGTCTACTTTGCATCATTTCAATTCTTTTACATTTGCTAGTTTTGTTTTATTCCTCAGAACATGGTCTATCTTTGGAAATGTCCATATGTACTTGAAAAGAAAGTGCACTCTTCTGTTGTTGGGTGGGATGCTCTATATATTTCAATTAGATCAAGTTGGTTGATAGTGTTGTTCAAGGTTTCTTACTCATTTTCTGTCTACTATTTCTATGAATTACAGAAAGAAGAATTTAAAAGTTTTCTGGAATAATTGTATTTACTTCTATTTCTCCTTTAATTTCTATCAATGTTTGTTTCGTGCATGTTAAAGCTCCATTCTTAGGTGCATCCACATTTAGGTTGTTCTGCCATCTTGAAAATTTTATCTCTGCCTCATTATATAATTTCTCTTTATCCCTTATAATATTCCTTGTGTTGACAGCTACTGTTACGGATCAAATTGTGTCCCCCCAAAATGTGTGTTGGAATCCTAACCCCTAAACCTGTGGATGTAATCCTGCTTGAGAATAGGGTTTTCTTTGTTGTGTTAATAAGATCATATCAGTGTCTTAAAACTACTCACTTCTGACTTATAAAAAGAACAGGGTAGATACAGAAGCAAGCATATACTAGGGTAAACAGATGAAACCAAAAATGCCCAGGCTACCGACAAGGAAGGAATCAACATGGCAGAGACCCTGATTTGGACTTTTAGCCTCCAGAACTGTGAGAAAACAAATTCCTTTTCTTTAATGCCATCCACTGGTGATATTTGTGCTATAGCAGCACTAGGAAACTAAGACAGCTACTTTAGCTGGTATTGATATAGCTACTTAAGCTCTCTTTCGATAAAGGTTTGCATGACCTATCTTTTTAAATCATTTTACTTTAACCTAGGTATGTCTTTATAGTGGGTTTCTTACCAACAGCATATACTTGGACCTTGCTTTTTCATCCAGTCTGACAATCATAGCCTCTTAACTAGTGTGTTTATACCATTTCCCTTAAATGTTATTGGTATGTTTGGATTGAAATCTACCATTCTGATAACTATCTTTATTTGCTCCGTTTGTTCTTGATTTTTTCCTCTATTTCTGACTTCTTTTGTCTTAATTGGGCATATTTATGATTCCATTTTATTTTTAACATTGACCTTTTATTTTCATCTCTTTTTTAAAACTTTTCCTCGTGTTTGCCCTAGAGCTTGCAAAATACATCTTTAATTAATCCGAGTTTACTTTCAAATAATATGATGCTGCGATTCCTCACTCCCATCATTTGTGCTACCATTTTCATACAATTTACTTTTAAATTAGTAAACACACATTTGTTATTTTCGTCACCAATGTTTAGCTGCTTAGATGCATGCAAGAGAAGGAAGGTGAATGAGTTACCTCTGGGGTAGAATGTGGCTGAGGTGGAGAGAAGCAAGGGAGGGGGTGTTGTTTTAAAGAGACTGGTTGTAATGATGGAACATGGAGTCTAAGCTGATCAAAGGGGAAATGCAGTCAGGATGGTGATTGATGGATAATGGAATCAGTGAACTGAACATCACAACGTGATGAAATACCAGCTGGAATGCAAAGGCATGAGAAAGTAATTTGGAGGTGTCGGAGATTATAGTCAGAGAGTGACATACTTTAATTCAAGATTTCAATTTAGTACAATTTCTTTTGTTGTCAAGCTCAGTGGTCATAGAGCAGAGACGGAGGCCGGCTAGAAGCAAAGGTCATTGGCATTAAAGATGCACAGAAACTGAAAGCCCAAGGATCAGATGTCTAACCTAGTGTACCATTTTGACTTTCTGGATCTTTTTATTATTATTATTAATTATTTTATATTATTTGAAATTGAATTATTGAAAACTCAAAAGCGTTCTATTACAAAATTTATTTTCAGTTATATTATCAAATATCTTTTTTGGCTGGTGCTGTAGGGGAAAAGATATCACAAAGTTTACTAAAGCAAAAAGAAAGTTTTATTCAGCGTATATTCAAAAAGACAAAAGTGGGAAGCAGAAAAGTATGTTGCTAGAGCCATGTCTGCCTGAGCCCAAGGAAATATTACAGAGTAAGCAAGAATGGGAAAACGGACAAGCATGCTAGCACAGCCGTGTCCTCCCAAGGAAGGTTACAGAGTTATCAGTATACATTAACGTTAGAAATGATGGGCAAAACCACTGAAAGCTTCAGCTTTTCACAGATTGGCTGGAAACTGTGATCTTACATTTTGCATTGCCTTTCTTAATGATCATTGGTATAGTTTTTAGTAACGGACAGTCAGGAGGGTCTTCATTGATCCAACAAATTTCTACTCACTAAATATTAATAGAAAAAGATAAGAGCAGAAAGGCTTTTGTGTTCTGTTTGATTGGCTTTCTGCAAAAAGTTCCCTAAAAGATATTTTTCTCCCCAAAAAGGTAATTTCCAAGATTGTCTCATCTATTGTCTTTATACCTCAGGGCCCAGATGATGTGTCCTTGTGAGTCTTTGTGAGTCCAACTCCAGTTGGGTCACATTCTCCATGCTCAAGGACAGGGAATAATGACTCCAATATTATTTTCTAAATCACTGGAAAACTTTGAAATAGAAAACTAACGAGATATTTATAATTGGGTTATAGTATTAACATTATGAATCCAATTATATGAATTAAAAAGAACAATGAACATAGTCAAAATTGTCTAAAGGTGGATAATTGGAGCAGGTGTCAGCTACCTTTTAGTTAAGCTGAATCTCACACAGGCAAGTGTAAAAAATATTACAACAAATCCTTTTTGAGGAGCAGCAAAGTAGGCACTTTTCTTCTTTTTTTTTTCTTTTGCTACTTTTCACTATGTGTTATTTTTTTTTGGACTCAAGAGCATCTATATGCTAGTTTGAATCAAATATACAGCATATAGTTTCTGAATTTGTGGGAGTAGGACAAAAGAAAATATTTCTAGCCAATCCTGTGGGCTTTAAAAGACAAGAATCACTGGGGAATCTCTGCTCCTTTCGTATTTAAAGGTACCTGCTGGGAACAGGTGTTTGCTGGGAACAGGTGTTTGAGGAGGTTTTTAGGAAGTTTTATTTGTAAATAAAAACTCTTACAAGCAAAGCTCAGGCTCCCATGAATACATTCTATTGATTAGTGTAATTAACATCTCAGTCAGCACTGCACTGGCATAGACTTGTGCTAAGAAAGGTCATGGCCTTGGGAGGATTCACAGGTAGGTAAACACCAGTTTACAGTAAGCAAGGTACGCATGGGGCATGGGTTTAATTGTGCTTACTTCCTAATCTGTTGTGCACAATTTCATGCCATCTGAAACCTTGCTCATTGGGTAATTCATCCCTAGCATGGCCATGTTTTCATTTTGAAATAAGCCCACAGTTCTTTGGGCATGTGCATGTGTGTGTCCCATGCACTTTCTCTTTCTCGTGTTACACGCTTTTCCATCTTTGAACCCCAAGACATTAGGACAAAACTCTACTGGCTGGCTCATTTCAAGGCAAAGAACAAAAGCTTTCATTTCAGGTCAGTCCCCACTGTGGATGCCTTTAAAGTTCATCTGAATTAACATTCGGCGATATTTTTGTCAGCCGTGACTGCAAGCAACATCATTAGCACAGAATAGTAATGCAAATAACTCTGTATAGCTCCATTAAATGCCACATTGTTCTATAATGGAAGTGACATTTCATTATTTCTCAAACATCAAATGCATCATGGCACTCATTGTAAGTTATACTTTAGGCACATTAATATTTGTGGCAGATGTGATAATCCCACAAAGAGTAAAGAGAATAACGATGACTGATAGGGGCATAAGAGTTACCAGACATGCCTATAAGGCTCAATAAAAATGAGCCATGAATAGAGTTTATAATTATCAGTGACCTTATCTGCCCTACCAATGAAGACAGCGAGCCCATCATTTTGGCATCCAGAAACACATTTATCCTGTCTCCCTTAATTGCCTAGGAGACTCTGCAAGTGAGGCCCTGCCATCTTTTGTGGGATGATCTGGGCTCCCTTAGAGCTCCTGGGTGGTGCAAGCAGTTAACATGCTCAGCTGCTAACCAAAAGTTTTGAGGTTTGAGTCCACCCAGAGGTACCTTGAAAGAAAGGCTTAGTAATTTAGAAAAATCCATCACTGAAAACCCTACGTAGCATAGTTTGACTCTGACATACATGGGGTCACCATGAGTTGGAATCGATATGACAACAACTGGTACCACAGACAAGTGTTTCCAAATTACACTATATTATTTGCCCAAAATATTTTATGTTTCTCTAAGGCAAAGTATGATGCTATATAGACATGATTCAATAACAGCTTATCAGAAGTTTTGGTGAACAATTCTTAATACATCACGTATGGTTCTTTCAAATGATTATATATAAGATCTTTACAAAAAGCCTCTCCAGTATTTGAGCAGAATTTCTCTACTCTTCTACAGGTAATTATAAACTGCAATTTAAAAATGGATACAATTTTCTCAAAGACACCACAGCAACTAGAGAAGTAGAAAGAACCATCATAATCAGTCTAGACTTGGGGCCATCTCTTGTTCTATAACTGGAGTTCTTTGATTCCTGAAGTGAATGGATGAAACCCTGAAAGTTGTTTATTTTAGTTGTAGTTTTGCATACTTTCTTCTTATGAGTCATCCATGCAGTTGTTTGTTTCAATGGCTTATCACCTGGTGGGGTATTTTAGCTATTTATACCAATAGAACCATTACTCTGCCTCCCAGTAGGTGATAATAACACAATTTATCATTCAAGTCCAGATGTACTTATGTAAGTAGTATCTCTGAAAATGTTTACCATTTGTCTCAATTTGTGAGTGAAGAAATGATTTTTCAGCCTTTATTTTAATGCCGTTACATCTATATTCTGACTTTTATGGTGGTTATCTACCATTAGCAATTTTAGGAAGCTGGGCTGAGTTCCACTAGGCATTTGGCTGATCTTTTAAATCAAGAAGAAAATGCTTAATAAATCACTAGGCAACTTTCTATGCCTAGAATTATTCTAATTTTTTTCACAGTCAGACAATCTCCTCTCCCTAGATATTTAAAGACCTTACTTCACTCATTGCAAAGGCATTTTAAATCTTTCACACACTTGTATGAGATTAATTTCTATCCCTTCAGTGAAAGTGTTCACCTTTTCCCCTTGTTAATTAAAACTCCCCCTCCTGCAGGTCAGGGGTTCTCTAAGTGTTTTTTAAGTCCATGATTTCACCTAATTTGCTAGCATATCATGACTTAATTAACTATTTTATTCATTTGATAAATATTTACAATGAAAATCCCAGACAAAAAATTCAAGGGTACAAAAATATAACATGCTTTAAGTTTCTTACCTGAACAAAATATCTACCACAAGGTTTCATTCCACTCAATGGCTGGAATCATCAACTTAGTCAATTGTTGAAGAAATCAATAATTTTAATTTTTTTTTTAATTCTCAGCCATTTAAGAGGAGGCAAACATTCCTTACTAATATTTACTTACTGGTAAATTTGACACATCAAAAATATATGTAAGATATATGCAAGCTGTTGTGTGCAGTTGAGTCCATTCTGACACATAGCAACCCTATAGGACAGAGCAGAACTGCCCCATATGATTTCTTAGGCTGTAATCTTTACGCAAGCAGATCACCAGGTGTTTTCTCCCACAGAGCCACTGGTGGGTTTGAACCTCAACCTTTCAGTTAGCAGCCAAGCACTTAATCATTGCACCGCCAGGGCTCCATGTATATGTTTTAAAACTAGTAATTAAATGAACCTTTACACAATTTAATACCTAGAGTGTTGCATCTTCCTGGGTACTCCTTCCTTGTCCCTTGTCACCACCTCCAAAGTAACCAAAATCTTGATTTTTTAAAATATTTTCCTTTGAAAACACAGCTATTGTTTTAATCACATATTTGCATCCATAAAGTATGTATTGCTTTGCTGCGCTTGTTACTGAGCTCTGCACAATTGGTGTCATTTTTTATAGTCTTCTATAAATTACTATTTTTTTTTTTACTTGCCTGAGTAAAATATACAATTCATCCACAGAGACTCCACCAGCCTGAGACCAGAAGAACTGGACGGTGCCCAGCTACCACCAATGACTGCCCTGACGGAACGCAACAGAGTCCAGAACGGGCCAGGAGAAAAGTGTGGAGCAGAACTCAAATTCATGTAAAAAGATCAGACTTAATGATCTGACAGAGACGGGAAGAACCCCTGAAACTATGACCCCCGGAAGCACTGTTAACTCAGAACTGAAACCATTCCCAAAGCCCACTCTTCAGACAAAGATTAGACAGGACTATAAAACAAAAAATAATACACGTGAGGAATGTGCTTCTTAGTTAGACCAAATGGATGGCTCCTGTTCAGAGGCAGGATGAAAAGGCAGGAGGGGACAAGAACTAGTTGAATGGACATAGGGAACCCAGGGTG
The DNA here is from genome assembly GCF_030014295.1 of Loxodonta africana. NCBI lineage: Eukaryota > Metazoa > Chordata > Mammalia > Proboscidea > Elephantidae > Loxodonta > Loxodonta africana. Next base: position 105,019,597 of record NC_087345.1, read on the forward strand.
GAAAGGGGGCGTGTGCTTTCATATTGTAGGGATTGCAACTAATGTCACAAAACAATATGTGTATAAATTTTTGTATGAGACACTAACTTCAGCTGTAAACTTTCACCTAAAGCAAAATAAAAAAGAAAGATTACAGCCCAGAAAACCCTACAGAGCGTTTCTACTCTGTAACATATAGGCTAACCATGAGTCAGAATTGGCTCAATGGCAACTAACAAAAACAAGAGGTTTTTTTTTTGTTTGTTTTTTCAAACTACATTATATCTCCCCTTCCCTCTCCAGGTCCTGATATGCCTCCTTCCTTTTCCCTCCACTTCCAGTGTGTTAAAAATCATACTGTGCAATGTACAAAGTTTCTGAGTGGGGCATTTTGCACTGAAAAAATGCTGAGAATCGATCAATTAAACCACAGCTATTTATCCAAAATACATTGAATACAATAGAGCTTGATAAAACACGATAGGCGGGTTTTGTCCTAAAACAATGCATTTTTTAGACTGGAAAATATATCTAATTTAAAACTGGTTTCCTTTGAAATTATAATAAAACATATTTAGGAAGGTTTGTATCTTAAATACTGTACAAATGTAAAAACTAATTTTCTTCACACTTTAAAATAGGCTCAGCTTTCAAATGGTTCTGCATATAAACTTGTTGACATGCATAATTTCAAATCAGGTCAGTTATAGCTTTGATTTTTTTAAGTAAATTCAAAGCTGTCTTATTTTCACGGTATTAAAGAGATAGATCAAATGCTCCTTTAATGCCTACTTTCATTCAATCCACACCCAATTATGGTGGACTGCTGTCAAAACGCCAAAAACACAGATTGAACTTCTTATAATGCTTCTGATATGATAAAGAGAATCTGGGGTAACTTCATAAAAAAAAAAAACAACTTCATAGCACAGTATAAATGCTGAATTCATATCTTTCAAATCAAACTATATAAACCACCTCTAGTTTCTTAAAGAGTTATTTAAAAAATTCTAAGTAAGAATAGCGTGATTTGCCCATCATAGAGCAGGAAACGCCCTTGATATACAGACACCAAAACCAACACACACACAGCCAGGAATGGGGATTGTGGGGCCCGACTGTGTGAGACATTTTTTAGAGGAAAGGTGAGCTCTTTAAAGGTCATCTGAAGCTGAACTATAATCATTTCTGTAAAAGTCTCGATAGCATTTGTCCCCAAGGTACAGGCCTACTTTCTGTGATCAGTTTAAAGCAATTTTGATATATAGAATTTTACCACATTTCTACCTTTTATAAAACCCTAAAGATATATGATTTATAAACAGAAAAGAAAAACAACATGTAGTATAAAATTCTTGGCCAGTTACTGACTGCTCTGATCAAATTCCTTTAAACTATAAGAAAACTGTCACTTGCATTAAAAAAAAATCCGGTCATCTTCTGAGTCCTTTTTCAGCAGCAGCTCTGTTACATCTTGCCTACACACGTAGCCTTTATGGCCAATTCCAGTGTAGAGAGATGTATAAACAGGGCTCCATCCGATCTTCCACATGACATCTGTGGCAGCAGACACATTTACAGGACCTCTGTCCTGGAAAGCGCTCCCTCAGGTGAAGCATCTTTGGATTTCTGTAAGAAAGTCACTGATGCAGGAATTAAGCGGGGTCTCTCCATGAAGCTGCCAGTGCTCAGATGCTGACAAGGAAATGTTCTTATCTCTGGAATTTCCCACCCTTCCCCTATGAAGCCCTGTGCCTCTAGGCTGTCAGGGAACTCACCCCTGGACAGGAGAGTGACAGATCCCCTTTAATGATGAGCATCCACAGGCACAACGGGCAGACTCTTGCTATTCACAGCACTGCACAGCTGTGTCAACTTGATCCTGCCTGGTGTCATAAATGGGGGGTACGGGCCCAGTTTTGGCAAAAGAGAAGACAGTTGAGGACAGATGAACAGATTTAGGTTGTCTTAATTCATTTCGCCAAGATTTAAGATCCATCCTTTGTTTTACTGAAGATAATTGTAAAGTGGATGTCTTTTCCGTAGGCTCATATGGGAAACTAAAACAACAACAAACTGTGGTTTCATAACACAAAAGACATATTTTCATATATGAATGGCTTGATGGATCTTTGGCATTAATGTTTTCACAAATATGTATTCCCTCTTTGTAAAAAAAGAAATATATATATATATATACACATAATTCATCCACTCTCCAAAAAAGAAAAGTCTGGTCAAAATAACTTCACCAGTGAATTGTCCCAAATTTAAAGGAGGTATAACATCCTTTATAAATTTAAAGGAGGTATAAATGAATTACTACCTGCAGTAATATGGATGAAACTCAATAATATAAGATTGAGTGAAAGAAGTCAGACATGAAATGAGGCAACATGAAGCTGTAATTTCAGGAAACTAAAGAAATCAAGGATTATATATTTAGCCAGATGTATTTCAAATATTAAGGCTATAGAAAAACAATCTTACTCATGCATGAACTCAGGGAATACTTTACTTATGAAGCCTTATCGAGATCCTTACTAAAGGATGAGCTTCATCCAGCAGACAACTAGGGAAGCTTCAGCAAAATAATTGATGGTAAGCATTTAATATATTTGATTGTAAGAACTAAAACTTGGTAAGAGTGGAAGAATAATATATAAATGTTACATGTTCTGAAGGAGCAGCTTTTAAGCACTCAGCTGCCAAACAAAAGGTTGGCGGTTTGATTCCATCCAGTGGCTCTGCGGGACAAAGACCTGGCAATCTGCTCCCGTAAAGATTACAGCCTGGAAAACCCTCTGGGGCAATTCTACTCTGTCACATGTGGTCACTATGAGTCCTAATCAACTCACTGACACCTAACGACAACGATGTTCTTAAAAATAATGAAACTAAAATAACTTTATCACATATATATATTTCTGTAACCACCACCACAGTTGAGATACAGAACAATTTCATCATAAGAATCCTTTGTGTTCCTTTTTTAGGGCCACAGCCACCACCAGTCTCCCTCCCTCCACGTTGGTGACCTCTAATGCTATATTTTTATAATAAACTTTGGTCTCTATACGTTTGCCTTTTCTTGTCTTTTTATGTAAGTGAGGTCATTCAATTTCGTCCTTTTGCGATTGACTTATTTCATTCAGCGGAATGTCTTCAAGCTCCATCCATATTGTAACATGTATCAAGACTTCATTTCTCCTACTGGCTGAGTAGTATTCCATTGTATGTATGTACCACATTTTGTTTATCCATTCATCTGTTGATAGGCATTTAGGTTGTTTCCATCTTTTGGCTATTGTGAATAGCACTGCAGTGAACATTGGTGCACAAGTCTCTGAGTCTCTGCTTTCAAGTCTTTTAGGTGTATACCTAGGAGTGGAATTGTTGGATCCTATGGTAGTTTTTTTTTATGGTAGTTTTTTTTTATGGTAGTTTTTTATGGTAGTTTTATTTTTAGTTTTTTTGAGGAACTGTCACACTGTTTTCCACAACAGCTTTACCATTTTGCATTCCCACTAGCAATGGATAAGAGTTCTAATTTCCCCACATCCTCACCAACTTTTGTTATTTTCTGTTTTTCTTGTCTTAGTCATCCTAGTGGGAGTAAAACGGTAACTCATTGTGCTTTTGATTTGTATCTCTCTGATGGCTAATGACATTTAGCAACATTTTGTGTGTTTGGTGGCCTTTTGAATGTCCTCTTTGGTGAAATGTCTATTCAAGTCCTTTGCCCATTTTATGATTGGGTTAACTGTATTTTTGTTGTTAAGTAGTTGAAGTTTTATATATAAGTTTAGTTTTTGGATTCTTATCAGATATATGTTTACCGAAGATATTCTCCCTGGCGGTAGCTTGTCTTTTCTCTTTTTTGGCAAAGACTTTTGATGAACAAAAGTTTTTACTTTTTATGAGGTCCCATTTATTTATTTTGTCTTTTTTCATTGTGTTTTTGTTATTATATTAGATAATCTGTTGTTAAAAGCTATGCCCAACAGTGTTGCCCTTACACTTTCTTTTAAGAATTTTACGGTTGTAGTTTGCATATTCAGGTCCTTAACCCATTTTGAGTTTGTTTTTGCGTTATGCTGTGAGGCATATATCCTGCTTCATTTTTCTGCATGTGGAAATCCAATTTTCCCAACACCATTTATTGAAGAGGCTCTTGTTTACCTATGAAGTGGACTTAACACTCTTGTAAAAATTCAGTTGACCATAGATGTGTGGGTTTATTTCTGAACTCTCAATTCTATTCTATTGATCTATATGTTTGCTATGCCAGTTCCAGACTGTTTTGATTACTGTAGCTGTATAATATGTTTTAAAATCAGGAAGGTGAGCCCTCCTATTTTGTTCTTCTCTTTCAACATTGCTTTAGCTACTCTGGACTTCTTGCAATTCCACATAAAGTTGAGGATTGTTTTTTCCATTTCTGTAAGGAACACTGTTGGAATTTTGATTGAGATTGCATTGAATCTATAGATAGCTTTGGGTAGTATTGACATCTTAACAATAATAATTCTGCCAACCCAAGAACATGGAATATCTTTCCATTTATTAAGTCTTCTTTATTCTCTTTCAGTGGCATTTTATGATTTTCATTGTTTAAGTCCTTCGTGTTCCACTTAGATTTATTCCTAGGTACTTTATTCTCTTAGATGCTACTGTAAATGGAATTGTTTCCCTAATTTCTGTTTTAGATTTCTCATTTCCAGTGTATAGAAACCCAACTGATTTTTGTTTGTTGACCTTTTACCCTGCAACTGTGCTAAATTCCTCTATTAGCTCTATAAGTTTTCTTGTGGACTTTGAGATTTTCTTTTCTTTTGGGGGGAGGGGTGGGGGTTTTCTATATATATAATATCATATAATCTGCAAATAGAACTAGTTTTATTACTTCTATTCCAATCTGTATACTTTCTTTCTTTTTCGGTCTTGTTTCTCTAGCTAGGACTTCTAATACAATATTGAATAGAAGTGGGTAGAGTGGGCACACTTGTCTTGTTCTTGATTTCAAGGGGAAAGCTCTCAGTTTTTCTCCATTAAGTATAATGTTGGCTGTTGGCTTTTCATATATCCCCTGAATAATTTAAGGAATTTCTCTTCTATTCTGATCTTCTTCAGGGTTTTCATCAAGAAGGGGTGTTGGATTTTACCAAATGCTTTTTCCGTATCCATAGAAATGATCACATGGTTCTTTTCTTTTGTTCTGTTGATGTGGTGTATTATGTTGATTGAATTTCTAGTGTTGAACCACCCCTGCATTCCTGGAATAAATTCTACTTGGTAATAGTGTATGACTCTTTTAATATGCTCTTTGATTCTGTTCACTAGCATTTTGTGAGGATTTTTGCATCTATATTCATAAGGATATTAGCCTGTCATTTTCTTTCCTTGTGGTGTCTTTGCTTTTGGTATCAGGGTTATGTTTGCTTCACACAATGAATTAGGGAGTAGTCCTTCCTTTTCTATATTTTGGAAGAGTTTAAACAGTATCGATGTCAATTCTTCTCTAAATGTTTTATAGAATTCCCCAGTAAAGCTATCTGGTCCAGGACTTTTGTTGTTGTTGTTGTGAAGAGGTTTTTGGTCATCATTTTGATCTTTTCACTTGTTATGGGTCTGTCGAGACTTTCTGTTTCCTCTTGAGTCAGTTTAGGAAGGTTGTGTGCTTCTAAGAGTTTGTCTGTTTCATCTAAGTTGTACAGTTTGTAAAGTTGTTCATAATATTCTGCCATAATTCTTTTCATTTCTATTATTTGCATCTTTTTTCTTCTTTTCTTTGTCAGTTTAGCTAAAGGTTTGTCAATTTTATTAACTTTTCAAAGAACCACCTTTTGGTTCTATTGATTCTCTTTATTATTTTATTCTGTTTGATTTTATTTATTTATGCTGTGATCTTTGTTATTTTAGGCTTAGTTTGCTCTTCTCTTTTTCATTTCTGGAGCTGTCAAGATACACTGTTGATTTGAGATCCTTCTCTTCTCTTGTAGGCATGTATTGCTATCAGTTTCCCTCTGAGTACTGCCTTCGTTACATCACACAATTTTTGGTACATTGTGATTTCATTTTCATTTGACTCCAGAAAATTTGTGATTTCTCTTTTGATTTCCTCCCCGACCCATTTGTAGTTTAATAGTGTGTCATTTAATTTGCAATATGTTTGTGTATTTTCCAGCTTTTTTTTTTTTTTTTCGTTAATGATTTCTAGCTTCACTTCATTGTGGTCACAGAAAATACTTTGTATGATTTCAATCTTCTTAAATTTATCAAGACTTTCTTTGTGACCTAACATGTAATCTATCCTGGAGGATGATCCACGTGCACTGTAGTAGAATGTATACTGTGCTGTTGTTGGGTGGAGTGTTTAATCAAATATTTTTTAAAAGCAACAATCAGAAAAAATGTATCATACTAAACATCTTTATCAGTAAACATTTTTAGAGAGTTAGCTCAGTTAATACTAAAACCTATATAGAAATATAAGCATGCAAGAATTGCTAGGAAACCCTGAAAATGAAAAAGTATGAAAAGTGATACAGCCCTACCAGATATTGAAACAGACTATAAAGTTTCTATAATTAAAAATATTTGGTATTGATGTATGAATAGACAATCAAGTTGAAAACAAGTGACAGCCTAGATCAGACAAACAGTATATGTTAAAACCAGTACTTCAGATCACTAGGGTAAAATTCAACTTAAAAAAAAAATGGTGCTGGAACAAGATGACCATTTGTAAATCGAAAAATTAGATCCATACATCACACCACACAAGAATAAACTCCAGGTTGATTAGTGATATAAACAGAAAAAGATGAAGGCTTATAAGAACTAGGGAAAAAATAAAAGAACATAAGCATAAGAGAAGGATGTCTAAGTAGTGCTCAAAATCTATATTTAAAAATAGAATAGTTTGTTAATTTTTCTAGACTTAAAAGAAAAAAATTGTTTCATATGACCAAAACACCACCACAAAGTCAAAAACTAATATCAAACTGGGAGTAAATAATTGCAACATATAAAATAAATAAAGGGCCATTAGAATTAATATGAAATCACTCTTAAAAAATTAGGGGAAAAAAGGGATCAGAAACTTGATAGAAAAACAAGCAAAAACATAAACAAATCACACACACAAAAATATAAAATGACACAAAAATAATGCTAACCATGTGAAAAGATATACAAGTTCACTCTGGTGTAAGCAGTATTCTGTTATTTAACATGGCAGTTCACTTAATGATAATTCACTGAAGCACATATTCATATTTTGTGTACTTTTCTGTAGTTAATATTTCAATTGAAAAGTTAGCAAAATATTTGTTCTTGTTGTAGACCCTCTGTTTTTATTAAACAGAATACGATACAATAATATTTTATTGTGTGAAAATAAATTATGTGTCCTTAATGATCAAAATTTGGGTTTTTACCAGTTTGGAATTAATTAGAACAATTATGTAAGTGTTCTGTGAGTGTTTCTATAGGGCTGTATACTTGAGAGTGCTCTAAGTTGTAGGATGTGCACATCGTCAACTTTACATAATAATGCCATTGTTTTCCAAAGTGTTTCTTACAACTTATACTCCATTTATAAACCAAATTTATAAATTGGTTTTATATCAATTTCCCCTGATTCACAGTCTCTGCAACACATAATTCTCAATTTCTAACACTGCATCGAGGGAGGAGCACTTGATGATTTCCCTTGTTTCTGTGCACCATCAGTACAATAAAAAAAATTTTTAGGCAGGGCATATGTATTTTTTAAACCAGAAGGGCTACCATATTTTTATTCAAATAATGTGCGCATTCCGTGTTTGTTTGCCAGCTACTCCCTCCCCTCATGAAGGATTTTCATGTTACTGTAAAAAAAAAAAAAAAAAAAAACCATAGTGCACTTGTGAAACTACCTCTTGGCAGGGAGGGAGCAGTTGGCTAGCAAACGTAGAAGGTACATGTTGTTTGTGTAAAAATACAGTCACCAGAGAATGTGGTCTATATGTTGCTGTTATTGGGTGCTGTTGACTCGATTCTGACTCATACACATTGCCGTCCAGTCAATTCTGACTCATAGCGACCCTAGAGGACAGAGTAGAACTGCCCCATAGGGTTTCCAAGGACTGCCTGGTGGATTCGAACTGCTGACCTTTTGGTTAGCAGCCGTAGCACTTAACCGCTACACTACCAGGGTTTCCTTCTGACTCATAACGACCCCTTATAACAGAGTAGTAATGCCTCATAGGGCTTTCTTGACCGTAATCTTTATGGGAGCAGATCACCAGGTCTTTCTTCTGAGAAGCCAATAAGTAAGTCTGAACCACCAGCTTTTGTTTGGCAGCTGAGCACTTAACTGTTGCACCACCAGGGCTCTTTAAGGTCTATATAGAAGCAAAAACAGAACCAAACACAACCCAGTATTTATATATTTTTAAATCTATCAGTTTAGGATTAGCCCTTTTTTTCTTCTTCACCCCCTAGGTCTTATCCAAGTTCTAAGAGACTCTTCTGAGCATAGGTGTGGGTAGGGAGAAGGGTATTTGTTTCACAGTGGCTCTTTGTTTTTATGTTGTTACCATTGAGGTTTACAGTAGCATCTGGTCCTTGGACAAGGTTCTCTTTCTTTGTTAACACCCACAGAGGTGTCTGTGTTCCCACCTGGTCTCTGACTGTGTAATCCATATTGCAACAGCTACCTTCTGTCATCTTTTGAAATCTTTTCCGGGTCCACAAATCTTTTCACCTAACTTTCACAAAATTTTCAAGGGCATGGAAAAATTTTGCTGCTCTCCCAAATGACTTTAAGAGTGTGAGAGACTTGGTAAGGCTGCCCATGGCTTCCTAGGAAGACATCCCCATGGGGGTGGGAACTTTTGCAAGGCTTCCAACTCCTGGGTCTCAGACGAAAAGCTCAAGAAAAGTGCCCAATATTCTCAGATATGGCAAATCGACAGACACATGTTGCTGTGACTCCAGAAGCTATGCCACTGGTATTCAAATACCAGCAAGGTCACCCATGGCAGACGGGTTTCGGCTGAGTTTCCAGACTAAGACAGACTAGGAAGAAAGATTTGGCAGTCTCCTGAAAAAAATTAGCCAGTGAAAATCTTATGAATAGCAGGAGAACGCTGTCTAATACAGTGTCTGAAGATGAGCCTTTCAGATTGGAAGGCACTCAAAGACGACTTGGGAAGAGCTCCCTCCTCAAAGTAGAGTTGACCTTAACGATGTGGATGGAGTCAAGCTTTTGGGACCTTCCTTTATGGATGTGGCAAGACTCAAAATGAGAAGAAACAGCTATAAACATCCATTAATAACCAGAACTTGAAATGTACAAAATAGGAATCTAGGAAAATTGGAAATCATCAAAAATGAAATGGAACCCATAAACATTGATATCCTAGGCATTGTGAGCTGAAATGGGCTGATATTGTCCATTTTGAATCAGACAATCATATGGTTTGCAATGCTGGGAATGACAACTTAAAAAGAAATGGCATTGAATTTATTGTCAAAAAGACTATTTCAAGATCTATCCTTAAATATGACCCTGTCAGTGATAGAATAATATTCATATGCCTATGAAGAAGACCACTTATTATGAATATTATTCAAATTTATGCACCAGCCACTAAGGCCAAAGAAGAAATTGAGAATTTTTACCAACTTCTTCAGTCTGAAATAGATCGAACATGCAATCAGGACTCACTGATAATTATTGGCGATTGGAATGTGAAAGTTGGAAACAAGAAGAATCAGTAGTTGGAAAATATGCCCTTGGTGATAGAAATGATGCAGGAGATTGCATGATGGAATTTTTCAAGACCAACGACTTCTTCATTGCAAATACCTTTCTTCAACAACATAAATGTCATCTATACACATGGACCTCACCAGATGGAGTACATAGGAATGAGATCAATTACATCTGTGAAAAAAGACGATGGAAAAGCTCAATATCATCAGTCAGCACAAGGCCAGAGGCCAACCGCAGAACAGACCATCAATTGCTCCTATGCAAGTTCAAGTTGAAGCTGAAGAAAATTAGAACAAGTCCATGAAAGCCAAAGTATGACCTTGGGTATATGTCACCTGAATTTAGAGACAATGTCAAGAAGAGATTTGATGCATTGAACACCAATGACTGAAGACCAGATGAGTTGTGGAATGACATTAAGGACATCATACATGAAGAAAGCAACAGGTTATTAAAAAGACAGGAAAAAGAAAAGATCAAAATGGATGTCAGAAGACACTCTGAAAGTTAGCCTTGAACATCAAGCAGCTAAAGTGAAAGGAAGAAATGATGAAGTAAAATAGCTTAACAGAAGATTCCGAAGAGTGGCTGGATTATAATGACGTGTGCAAAGACCTGGAGTTAGAAAACCAAAAGGGAAGAACAAGCTTGACATTTCTCAAGCTGAAAAAACTGAAGAAAAAATTCAACCCTCGAATTGCAGTAGTGAAGGATTCTATGAGCTGCAAAAGAAGATGGAAGGAATACACAGTCACTATACCAAAAATAATTGGTCAATGTTCAGCCATTTCAGGAGGTGGCATATGATCAAGAACCAATTATACTGAAGAAAGAAGTCCACACTGCTCTGAAAACATTGATGAACAACAAGGCTCCAGGAATGGACAAAATACCAGTTGAGATGCTTCAACAAATGGATGCAGCGCCAGAAGTGCTCACTCATCTATGCCAAGAAATTTGGAAGACTTCTACTTGGCCAAATGACTGGAAGAGATACATATGGATGCCTTTTTCCAAGGAACATGATCCAACCAAATGCAGAAATTATCGAACAATATCATTAATATCATATGCAAGTAAAATTTGCTGAAGATCATTCAAAAGTGGTTGCAGCAGCACATCTGTCAGGGAATTGCCAGAAATTCAAGCTGGGTTCGGAAGAGGATGTGAAATGAGGGATATCATTGCTGATGTGAGATGGATCCTGGCTGACAGCAGAGAATACCAGAAAGATGATTACCTGTGTTTTATGGACTACGTAAAGGCATTCGACTGTGTGGATCATAACAAATTATGGGTAACATTGAGAAGAATGGGAAATCCAGAACACTTAACTGTGCTCATGAAGAACCTGTGCATAGATCAAGAGGCAATCATTTCAATAGAACAAGGAGATGTTGCATGGTTTAAAGTCAGAAAAGGCGTGCATCAGGGTTGTATCATTTCGCCATAATAAGCAACATCATGATAAACGGAGAACAGATTGAAGTTGTCAAGGATTTCAATTTACTTGGATCCACAATCAACGGCCATGGAAACAGCAGTCAAGAAGTCAAATGACGCATTTGCGTTGGGCAAATCTGCTGCAAAAGACCTCTTTAAAGTGTTAAAAAGCAAAGATGTCACTTTAAAGACTAAAGTGAGACTGACTCAAGTCACGCTGTTTTCAATTGTCTCATATGTATGTGGAAACTGAACAATGAATAAGGAAGAACGAAGAATTGATGCCTTTGAATTATGGTGTTGGTGAAGAATATTAAATATACTATGGACTGCCAAAAGAATGAACAAATATCTGTCTTGGAAGAAGTATAGCCAGAATGCTCTTTAGAAGTAAGGATGGAAAGGCTTCATCTCACATACTTTGAACATGTTACCAGGAGGGACCAATCCCTTGAAAAGGACATAATGCTTGGTAAATTAGATGGTCATCAAAAAAGAGAAAGACTCTCAATGAGATGGATTGTCACAGTGGCTGCAACAAAGGGCTCAAGCATAGCAACAATCATGAGGATGGCACACGATGGGGCAGTGTTTCATTCTGTTGTACATAGGGTTCCTGTGAGTTGGAACCAACTCAACGACACCTAACAACAACAACACTCTCAGATGTTCATACTTTTCTGGGGATGCTATCACCACCCCTCTGTTGAGACTGAGGCACAGAGGTTCTTACATCCTACCAACATTTCACTCCCTTGCCTCATCTCCAGCTCTTTCCTTCTCACCTCAAAAAGATGTCATATAATTGGGGATGGGACAATGCATAGTCTTCAAAATCTTTTCTGCCTTACCCTAATGCTTAAAAGTCAAGAAACATTGGAGATCTTGATTTTCTGGTTCTGTTGTAAAAAATTCTCTTAAGAGTTGGGTACTTCCAGTCTAGAAAGTCATTTTGGGTGGTATTTCTGGGATTGGCACAGTGAAGGGCAGTTTATGGAAATAAAGAGGGAGTGCTATATATAAACTAAAAAGAAGTAAAACACATTGATTATTACTTTATCCAATGTGGAGAAGCCCTAGATGCGTAGAGCTCAGGCTACTAACCAAAACATCTGCAGTTTAAATCTACCAGCTGCTCCTTGGAAACCCTATGGGGCAGTTTCACTGTGTTCTATAGGGTTGCTATGAGTTGGAATCAATTCGATGGGAACAGGTTTTATATAATGCTGCCCTGGCATTCAAGCAAAGTGCAGATGTATACGGAACATGTAGCTGTGAAAGGGGGACTATCATACTCAATACCTGGTCTACTTTTCTTAAAAACCTATTACATACCTTAGAAACCATTCTTAAAAACTGGGTCCTTGCAACATTACTCTTGTTTTCTTGTAAGAGTTTTATGGTTTTAGTTCTTCCATTTAGGTCCTTGACCCAGTTTTAGTTAATTTTTTAATATGGTGGGAGGCATGGGTCCAGCTACATTTTTTTTTTGCATATGGAAATCCATTTGTTGGAGGCATGGGTCCAGCTCCATTTTTTTTTTTTTTTTGCATGTGGAAATCCATTTGTCCCAGTAGCATTTATTAAAGAAACTATTCTTTCCTCATTGAATAAACTTGGCACCCTTGTCAAAAATCAATTGAACATAGATGTACAAGTGTATTTCTGGACTTTCAATTCTATTCCATTGGTCTATATGTCTATTATTATACCAGTACCAGACTGTTTTGATTACAGTACCTTTATAGTGTGTTTTGAGAACAGGAAATGTGAGTCTTTTCACTCTGTTCTTCTTTTTCAGGATTGCTTCAGCTATTTGGGACCCTGCAGTTCCATATAAATTTGAAGACTGGCTTTTCCACTTCTGCAAAGAAGACTGTTGGAACTTTGATGTGTATTGAGACAGATGGATGGATAAACAAAATATGGTACATACAGGCAATGGAATATCACTGAAACATAAAGAGAAATGAAGTCCTGCCATGACATGAATGAACCTTGAAAATTTTATGCTGAGTGAAATAAGTCAATCACAAAATGACAAATACATGATATGATTTATTTGAAATATCTAGATTAAGCAAATATATAGATACCAACATTTATTAGTGGTGACCAGGGATGGAAGGGAGGGAAAGAAGGAGTAGTCACTGCTTAGGGGACACTAGGCTTCTGTTACAGGTGATGGAAAAATTTGGAGATGGATAGTGGTGATGGTTGACAACATGATGAACATAATAATTTCACTGAATTGTAAATGTTAAGAAAAAAAGTTGAAATAGTGAATGCTTTGTTGTATATATGCTTACCACAATAGGAAAAAAAAAATCCTGTGACAAAATACTCTGCCCTTTCCCTTTGGGCAGTTGCTTTCTGGCTACACTCTAGTCCCTGTAAAGATCAGGTCCACAGAGCCAACAGTTACAGCAGCAGACGTAGCACTGATTGTTCTTTAACCCCTTGCTTGCTCACATTGCAAGAATCAATTATGCAGAAAATAAGAGAATATAAGAACAGAGCAAAGTCAATGCTAAGAAGGGAGCCGAAGCATGGATTAATTTTTTTTTCTCCTTCTTTAATATGCTGGAGAATTTCCATGACATAATCTCTAACTTCTAAGCAACAGCCATCTGTCTTTGGATACTTGAATACCATGAGACTCATTCTTCTGCTCGCAGGCTTCTTCCCAAACAGAAGCACCTTTGACAGTGGTGCCCAACTCAAGCCCCTTTTGTGAAGTCATTAAGCACTTCCCTAGAAAAGTTTATAGACCCTAAACCAAAACCAGTTGCTATCCAACTGATGGCAACCCCATGTGTGTCAAGGTATAATTGTGCTCTGTAGTGTTTTCAGTGACTGATTTTTTGGAAGTAGATCACCAGGCCTTTCTTCCAGGGTACCTCTGGGTGGACTCAAACCTCCAACGTTTCAGTTAGCAGCCAAGTATGTCAATTATTTGCACTACTCAGGGACCCCAGGTCCTAAGCAGACCCTGTGTTCACCCTACTATGGTTTTAGATTTGCTGGGGAAGTTTCATTGCCAAAATGAAAGTATCAATCTCATTAGAATCAACTGCATAATTCTACAACTAGGGATTCTTTCCTTTTGGGGAAGAAATTCAGTAAACTGAATTGATCATTCACAGAATTCACAGAGTAGCGAAATAGAATTAGCGTGCTGTATGCAAAGATCAATAAGATACTGCCCTTGACAAGTTAACCATCAATATTTCATTCCGTTAAGACAGTTTGGTGAGATTTCTATTAGAATAAAATGTGCAAATATGTTGCCCAAGTATTCATTGACACTTGAGTTTTCTTTTTTTCAGCACTAAACAAGATCCTGAGAAAATAGATAATCAACATACTGTGGATTCATTGAGCATTACTTACTTTTTTACCTGTCTCAGGAAGGAGATGTATGCATAATGATAGTCACTTATGGATGATACATTTTGGTGCGTAATGAGTGAAAGGAAAGAGTCTGGATTTGTTTCCAGAGTCTCCACTGCCTCCACTACCGTTGAGTCAACTCTGACTCACAGCGACCCTCTAGGACAAAGTAGAACTGCCTCATAGGATTTCCAAGGCTGTAATATTTATGGAAGCAGACTGCCACATCTTTCTCCCACAGAGTTGAGGCTATGTATTTCATGTAAAAAGCAGCCTAAGACACCACCCTAAAGTTTGGCTGCAGTTTTAGGAAACTTAAGAAAGATGGGAAGTTATCCAGAGGTTTTTGCCTTACCTTTTGATATTGTTATAGAAAAGCTATGCTTTGTACTAGTCTTCCTTATGTCATTGGGATTGCAAAAATGAGCTAAATTCGTGCATTCCAAATTTTCCAGATAAGGCAAGCGCCTATGTTGTTTCAAGGATGTCATAACTAGACATGATATTTACTGGAATTAGAAGCTCCACTGAGCAATAAAAAGACATAAAGAATCTGACTGATTTTTTGTTTGTTTTATTCCGATTTGAAGATAATATGATTTCAAAATCACTCCCTTTGGAAAAGTAATGCATACAATACCATGCAGTTAGAATGATAATGGAAGTAAGTCTTCAAACCTTCCCTACTCTTGTTGAAGAAAATGCCTTCCTAAACGACCATGATCTGAAAATACATTAAGGCAAACGTCACTCATTGACCTTTCAGAGTTAAGGAGAGATTCAATTAGGTCATGAACTGAAACCCGTGTAGAGTCAAGAGAAGTCAGGAAATAGTTTCATAATTACATACGATAGAAGAGAATGAAGAGAATTAATTGAGGTTAAAGAACAAGATAAGATGCTCTTTTATGGAGTCTTTCCAATTGCCTCACTGTGAATTTTTTATTTCCTTCATTGACTCCAAAATGATCATTTTTAGAATTCTGAATAAATTTCTGATAAAGGTGTAGCTCAGAGTGATCGAGAAGTAGCTTCTGATAATTGAAATACACTTTGCAAAATAGTGTGACATAGATAACACACAAAAAATGTATGTAGTATATTTTATAGTTTGCACAATAATAACAATACTAAGAAAAATAAAATTAGTATTCATGTATAACCAAAAGGTTGGTGGTTCAAACCCACCCAGAGGTGCCTTGAAGAAAGACCTGCCAATCTTCCTCTGAAAGATCAGAGCCATTGAAAACTCTACGGAGCACAATTCTACTTTGATGCATGTAAGGTCATTATGAGTTGGAATCGACTCGACGGCAACTGGTTTACCCACACCACTTTAAATATTAAAATATAAATATTTCCTTTAATTATATTGTCACTGCCCAATCAGAAGCCCTTTATCGATGCCAGATGAAGCAATATTTTACTGGCTCACCTAGCTTTCCTTCTTTCTATTATCACACTTCAACTACTTTGCTTCCATAGAATCTACTGTTAACCTTGTAAGTGATCTCATTCTCTTTTCCATGTTGCAACAGCCTCATTTTTGAGTCTGATAGGATCTAATTATTATTGCTAATTAATAACAGTGAATTTTATTTGGGGCTAAGAAGACAAATCCATATTTTTTTTCATAATACTAATTTAAATTTCATTCGTTGCAAAATGGGTAATTCCCCTAACACCAAAGCACCTGGAAAAAAAATTAAATACCCAGAATTGATCTAATTCATATTTCCATATCAGGGAAACTTGTCTGAAGAGCTATGGCTTACACTGTATCCTGAAGGACAAAGCTGTGACGAATTCTGAAACGTAACATCCATGCTTCTTCATTCCAATTTTTCTTCTTTCTGTCTGAAAAATCCCCAAACTGTTTTACATATATACACCAAAGAATGCATAAACTTTTAAACCATCCATCAGCTACAGTCTTTGGCAGATAGGAAAGGGATAGTGATGAGCCATAAACTTTCACTTTGAATTAAAAAGCAAATAATTGGAGATAGCAGGAAAATCAGCTTTTCCCTGCCCCTTCTCTGAATTATGCAAAAACAAGCATATACCAAAGTAATACAAAAGTGTTTTTTCTCACCTCTGACCACTTTGGGGATCTGTATTTCTATTTTTTGCATGAAATAAAACACACCTACACCTTAGTTTTGGGAAACTTCCTCAAGCCAGGTTTTGACTCCTTAATGACAGCAGATGGGTATATGACCCAGGTTTGTATATTTAAAGATTTCTCTTTTTTTAGTCCACAGTGACTGATCCAGGAATAAACTTGGGAAGCATATCAAGTCAAACAGAAGTCTTTCCTGAGAGTTTCTGTTTAGGGATGGGAGAGAGGCTTTTTTTCCTCTGGGACTTCTAAACTTGGCTGTTACATGTCTTCTGCTATCTGTAGCTCCATCCTACTTCCTCCAGACTACATGGAGGAAACCCATATGTTGTGGTAAAGAATGAAGGAAACACCTAGAAGGAAATAAATTTGAGAAATTTGGGGATGGAGAAAGGCATAGAAGCCAGAAGGGAAGGAGAGAGAAAGACCTAATGATATTATTTGAGCTCCTGGGGTTCCTGAGGTCACTTTGTAGCTTAAATTTCCTATTATTTGTTGCAAGAGATGCCATCTTTCTTTCCTTTGAGTTGCATTCATCTTGGTTCCCATAGTTTGTCTTTGAAAGGGACCTGCCTAATGCACTAAAGTTGTCACAAGGAGATTGAAAGTAATCTATATATATAAAGAGTGCCCAACCTTTTCCTCAATAGAAAAGAAAATGCACAGAAACAAGGGGGAGAGGTCAATGTTTTTTATCTTGTGAATTTTATTTTCAGTCTGAGTTGAGCAAGGAGACCTGGTGGCACAATGGTTAAGAAAGGTCGGTGCTTCGAACCCACCAGGCACTCTGCCAGTCATTCTACAGGAGAAAAAACTTAGCGATCTGCTCCTTTAAAGATTATAGCCTAGGAAACCCTATAGGGCAGTTCTACTCTGTCATATACGGTGACTATGAGTCGAACTGACTCAATGGCACTCAACAATAACAACAACAACAACAGCTGCAGCATAACTCATATAGCTGGTTTTGGAGCTTGTTCACATGGCTCCCCAAAGCATTAGGGAGTTGGTCCTTTTCTGCTTCTGCTACATTGAATTCAGGCTTTACACAAAGCAGGCTGTATTATCCTAAAGAGTTTGAAAGTGTTATTTATGCAAGAATGTGCTTCATTTTGAAGCCATATTATTCACCTAATGATTAATCTCTGGACTTGACTGTGTAAACTCGACTACAGCTACTAATTTCCAAACATGTTAAAGTACTGCTCAGTGACAATGCCCTCAGTCTACAGTCCCAAGGCCCTTAAAATACAGAGACAATCCAAAGAATACAGTTCCCTCAGAAAAAATGATATAGGGACTGTAATCTCTGGATTGTCTCTGTACTTTAAGGCACCTGGGACTGTAGATTGAGGGCTTTGTCACTGAGCAGTACTTTAACCTGTGTGGAAATTAATGGCTGCAGTCAAACCTACACAGTCAGCCTGAAGATTAATCATTAGGTAAATAATATGGCTGCAAGATGTCAACAGCAAGGAAGAATCTTTACGGAACCAGACTGCTTTATCTTTCTTCCACCGAGCGGCTGGTGGGTTCAAACCACTGACCTTTCTGTTAGCAGCAGAGCTCTTAACCACTGAACCTCCAGGGCTCCTTTTTCAGATAATCTGTTCATTATGATTCAGCACCTACTTCCTGCCTTGCCCTATGCAGAAGATAAAGGTCCATTTTCTCAACAAATTCACAAACTCTGGTACAGAAACAGCCGATAACCTTTCTCTGATGAAGAATAAATTAATCTTGGAACTAAAGTTTTCCTGACCTGCTTTGAAGA
Source organism: Loxodonta africana (assembly GCF_030014295.1). Classification (NCBI taxonomy): domain Eukaryota; kingdom Metazoa; phylum Chordata; class Mammalia; order Proboscidea; family Elephantidae; genus Loxodonta; species Loxodonta africana. The sequence goes on from NC_087345.1 coordinate 105,038,074, forward strand.
GAGGAAGTCTTGGGAAGTGTGACCTAAACTTTAATAAAAATCTGCTCTTGCATTTCTCCACTATAGTCATAATCTTTCTGTGCTATTATTTAGGTGAAGATTATTTTCAAATATCATATTTACTCAAATAAGACAGAGAAGAACCTATGTACTTATCTGTGATTGGGGATGCATTAGGCCATCAGCTTCTCATCCAAGCAAGAAATAATTTTGAAGAACTTAAAAACATTTGAAGTTACAAAGTAGGCACATGACAAAAACTGCTAGGGTTTACCTCAGTCTGTCTTAGGCTTCTTTGAATGGCTAGAATTGAATCACCAAGAATAAGTCAAAGTTACAAAATTTCATGACAATGCAACTATCTTGATTTTACTAAATCAAATAATATGCAGATTTATCTGAGAGAAAATACATCTTTCTGTTGCATCCAACACTAGGGAAAAGAAATAGCAAATTATTTAATCAGATTACTAGTGGGCAAGACCACTTTGTCTTCTTTGGTTATGTATGAGACTCTGGTTCTTGCTCCTACTTCCTTTTTTCAGATGGCCAGAACATTTTATTGTGTGGGAGAAAGCCAAGATGGAGCTTTCTTACTGTTTCTTTTTATGGAGGCATGGTGAGCTGCTTGGGGCCCGTTCCTCCAGAGAAGATAGAAAATATTCTCTTGTCTTTGTTTCCATGGATCATGGTAAGATGCCAAGAGAAGAAATTTGAGCTTAGAAAGGAGAAAAAGAAGTTGTTTAAGTCTATAATTGGGCAACATACTCTAGCCTAGGTATGTTGTTTGGGTCCTCAAGGAAACAGAGTTAGAAGTGCAAATAATTTATTGGGGGTATTGCTAGTCATAGATAAAGAGGAGAGGAACAGGAATGGCAGGGGAAATATTTGGAGTTTGATACCAATCTGATACCCGTGGAAGGAGAAGAGGAATGAACAAGGATCAGATTGGAAAAACCTGACTGTGGAGTAGATTTGGGAAAGTCTCAGCCAACCCAAGAGGAGATCTGACTCAAATATTGCCCATAGACAAGTCCCACGATTGGACAAAAATGGCCATGACTTAGTGCTGTCACTGTGCTTGGTTATTTGCTGGTGGCTTCCCAGGAAAAGAGTGGCCTTGACTCAAATGCTGCAGCAGGTCCTGAGGCACTACAGCTAGTGGGAATCTCAAAGCCCAAGCAGGATGAATACAGTATCTGCAAAGGATGGCTGCCCAGCGTGAGGTGTCAGAGATCAGAGTTTTGAGAAAGATGCCCACAAATGGGGGTGGCCTGAATGAGGTGTTAGAAAATTGGCAGGTTGAAAAGGGAGTCAATATGAAAGTTTATACCTAGTGGGGTGTTATGGGTGTCACTGTGACAGCAGTGGCTTGGTGTTAGGTGTCAGAGCCCAAGTAGAGACAAGAAGGTGTTCATGGATGGGGGTGGCTCAGCATGGGGTGTCAGAATTCAAGCAAGGTGAGAATGGTAATCCATGCAGAGAGGCAGTCTGGGGTGGAATATTGAAGTCTGTGTGGGCTTATAAGGGCATATCTTCTGAGATGAAGCTTTCTTGGGGCTTCTCAGAATGAGCAGGGTGAGTAGGACATCTTCACAACCTGGGACAGGGTGGTGGAGCCTGAGCAGGGTGAAGAGGCAATTCATGCATGAGGGTAGCTGAGTGCAAGGTATCAGAGCCCAGGCATGGTGGGGAAGGAATCTGCACAGACAGTTCCCTCAGAGGTGTTGAAACTTAAATGGAATGAGGAGGGCATTGCATAGACAAATGGTGATAATGAAGGTGGGAGAGAGTGTAAACGAAAGGAAACTGATAAAATAATTATTACAAAGAATATATATTAGCAAGATTTCTGACATCAGAAAAGGGAATTCAGATATGAATAAGGAGGAAAACAATGAAACCTGCAGTCTGTGGTAGTGAATTGTATCACTGTAAACTCATAGTTTTCAAAAAATTTTGATGTCCATATAAATCAATATAGATGCAAATGTATGTATATGTACATACATTCATACACACATGCATACATACAATTCCTAACTCTACCCATTGAAAGGGCTTGGAGCAGCAACACCCCAATACCATCCAGATCTTTTTTTTTTTTTTTTTTACATTCTTCACAGAAAAGAAGCAGTACTGCCTAAAGAAATGACCAATTCTGGGACAGAGGCAAGAAAAGTATAAATGAGCCAGAAATAATTTGTTGTGCCACACAGTAAGGAAGTGCTAAAAGAATTATGGGCTATATCAAAAGGACAGAGAAGCTAGCTTGAGTGGGCCTCCTCTAGCCAAACTGAGGATAATTTTAGAATCAAAATACATAAGGATTGTGTTCTGGATTAAATTGTGTCCCTTAAAAATGTCAACTTGGCTAGGCCATGATTTCCAGTATTTTGTGATTGTCCACCATTTTGTCATCTGACATGATTTTCCTATGTGTTGTAAATCTTACCTCTATGATGATAATGAGGCAGGATCAGAGGCTGTTATGTTAATGAGGTAGGACTCAATCTACAGGATTAGGTAGTATCTTGAATCAATCTCTTTTGATATATAAAAGAGAGAAGTGAGCGGAGAAATGGGGACCTCCTACCACCAAAAAAGCAGACAGGAGCAGAGCATGTCCTTTCGACCTGGGGTCCCTGTGCTGAAAAGCTCCTAGACCAGGGGAAGATTGATGACAAAGCCTTTCCCCTAGAACCAACAGAGAGAGAGAGGCTTCCCCAGATGCTAGCACCCTGAATTCGGACTTCTAGCCCCCTAGCCTGTGAGAGAATAAATTTCTGTTGATTAAAGCCATCCACTTTTAGTATTTCTGTTATAGCAGGACTAGATAACTAAGACAGACAGTAATGGATTATAAAATATTGAATAAAATAAGAAACCATGAAGAAATAAATAAATTGAAAGACTGATGAGTAATCATAATTTACTTAGTTTCAAAGTACTTCCCTCACAAAATTCTTACTAATTTCTGAGGAATGAGCAAATTTATGGTAGAGAAGTCTGGTAGACACCTCCTTATTCAAGTGACCAGTATGAACATCATCATTAATGGGATAGGATTAAAATCATATGCACCTGACAGAATGCAATGAACTGGAATTTATGCTTACAAAAGATAGAGTGGGTATAATTAGAAACATTTAAATGGGTTTTGATGATTATGTTGTGATAATATATCAAATTCATTTCCTGATTCTGATGGTTCTATTGTAATATAGGAGAATGTTCTTGTTTGTAGGAAATACATACTATAGAATTCAAAGATATTAAGGGCATTATACTGGCAATTCACTTTTAAATTGTTCAGGAAAAAAAATAATGTTTTTTTTTACTGTACTTGTGACTTCTCTGTAAGAATGTGAATATTTCAAAATAAAAGAGTAGGGAAATATATTTTAAAATTAAATGAAAATAGAATTAAAATGTAGTGAATTCCCATGTGGCTAGCATTCACTAGTCGGGTCTGTGAGTTTGTTGTACTGTGGGGGCTTGTGTGTTGCTGTGATGCTGGAAGCTATGCCACTGATATTCAAATACAGGCAGGGTCATCCATGGTGGACAGGTATCAGCTGAGCTTCTAGACTAAGACAGACATACAGCTACAAGGAAAACCGGTTAATAGGATTATTATTCAAATTTATGTACCAACCACTGAGGCCAAAGATGAAGAAATTGAAGATTTTTACCAACTTCTTCAGTCTGAAATTGATTGAACGTGCAATCAGGATACTTTGATAATTACTGGTAATTGGAATGCAAAAGTTGGAAACAAAGAAGAATCAGCAGTTGGAAAATAAGGCCTTGGTGACAGAAACGATGCTGGAGATTGCATGATAGAATTTTGCAAGACCAAAACAACATAAATGGCAAATATACACATGGAACATGCCATATGGAAAACACAGGCATCAAATTGACTACATCTGTGGAAAGAGATGATGGAAAAGTTCAATATCATCAGTCAGAACAAGGCCACAGGCCGGCTGCGGAACAGACCATCAATTGCTCCTGTGCAAGTTCAAGTTGAAGCTGAAGAAAATTAGAACAAGTCCAAGAGAGCCAAAGTACAAACTTCAGTATATCTTACCTGAATTTAGAGACCATCCGAAGAATAGATTTGACACTTTGACCACTAATGTCCAAAGACCAGTTGAGTTGTGGAATGACATCAAGGACATCAAACATGAAGAAAGCAAGGGGTCATTAAAAAGACAGGACAGAAAGAAAAGCCTAAAATTGATGCCAGAAGATACTTTAGAACTTGCTCTTGAATGTCGAGTAGCTAAAGCAAATGGAAGAAATGATGAAGTCAAAAAGCTAAACAGAAGATTTCAAAGGAAATCAAAATAATGTACTATAATGACATGTACAAAGATCTGGACCTAGAAAACCAAGACGGAAGAATACACTCGACATTTCTCAAGCTAAAAGAACTGAAGAAAAAAATCAAGCCTAGAGTTGCAATATTGAAGGATTCTATGGGCAAAATGGGATGCAGTGGTTAAGGATTTGGCTGCTAACAAAAAGGTTGGCAGTTCAAATCCACCAGCCCCTCCTTGGAAATCCTATGGGGCAGTTCTACTCTGCCCTATAGGGTCGCTATGGGACGGAATGGACTCCATGGCAATGGGTTTGGTTTTGACTTTTTATGGGCAAAATATTAAACGATGCAGGAAGCGTCAAAAGAAGATGGAAGCAATACACAAAGTCACTCTAACAAAAAGAATTGTTCGACGTTCAACCATTTCAAGACGTAGCATGTGATCAGGAACTGATGGTCCTGAAGAAAGAACTCTAAGCTGCACTGAAGGCACTGCCGAAAAACAAGTCTTCAGGAATTGACAGAATACCAATTGAGATGTTTCAACAAAAGGATGCAGCACTGGAAGTGCTCACTCATCTATGCCAAGAAATTTGGAAGACAGCTACCTGGCTGTCTGATTGGAAGAGATCCATATTTATGCCTATGCCAAAGAAAGGTGATCCAACAGAATGTGGAAATTATCAAAAAATATTAATATCACATGCAAGTAAAATTTTGCTGAAGAACAATCAAAAGTGGGTATAGCAGCACATGGACAGGAAACTGTCAGAAATTCAAGCTGGATTCAGAAGAGGACGTGGAATGAGGGATATTATTGCTGATGTCAGATGGATCCTGGCTGAAAGCAGAGAATACCAGAAAGGTGTTTACCTATGTTTTATAGACTATGCAGAGGTATTTGACTGCGTGGATCATAACTATTATGGATAACATTGAGAAGAATGGGAATTCCAGGACACTTAATTGTGCTCATGAGGAACCTGTACATAGATCGAGGCAGTCATTCAAACAGAATGAGGAGATACTACATGGTTTAAAGTCAGGAAAGGTGTGTGTCAGGGTTGGATCGTTTCACCATACTTACTCAATCTGTATGCTGAGCAAATAATCTGAGAAGATGGACTATATGAAGAAGAATGGGCCTCAGGACTGGAAGAAGACTTATTAACAACTTGCAATATGCAGTTGACACAATCTTTCTTACTGAAAGTGAAGAAGACTTGCAGCACTTACTGATGAAAATCAAAGACTACAGCCTTCAATATGTATTACACCTCGACATAAACAAAAATCCTCACAATTGGACCAATAAGCAACATCATGATAAATGGAGAAAAGGTTGAGGTTGTCAAGGATTTCATTTTACTTGGATCCATAATCAACACCCATGGAAGCAGCAGTCAAGAAATCAAAGGGTGCATTGCATTGGGCAAATCTGCTGCAAAAGGCCTCTTTAAAATGTTAAAAAGCAAATTTGTCACCTTGAAGACTAAGGTGTGCCTGACCCAAGCCATAGTATTTTCAATCATTTCATATGCATGTGAAAGCTGGACAATGAATAAAGAAGACTGAAGAAAAATTGACACCTTCGAATTATAGTGTTGATGAAGAATATTGAATATATCATGGACTGCCAAAAGAATGAACATATCTGTCTTGAAAGAAGTACAGCCAGAATGCTCTCTAGAAGCAAAGATGGCTAGTTTGTATCACATACTTTGGACATGTTTTCAGGATAGATAAGTCCCTGGAGAAGGGCATCATGCTTGGTAAAGTGGAGGATCATCGATAAAGAGGAAGACCCTCAACGAAATGGGTTGACACAGTGGCTGCAACAATGTGCTCAAGCATAACAGCAGTTGTGAGGGTGGCACAGGACTGGGCAGTATTTTGTTGTGTTGTACATAGGGTAGCTATGAGTCGGAACTGACTGGATTATACCTAAGGACAACAAGCACCCACTGATTGTGAAAATTACATAAACTATTTGAATGTAGATATATTTTAAATTAATGGAATTTTGTTTTCATTCTCAGAACATTTTATTTTAGTACATATTATAAAATAAATTCAATTATACCATTCACCAGATTCGCCAACTGTATATTTTGATACATTGGCTGTATTATTATCTATATCTGTATCTACATCTATAACTTTATCTAGTGTGTGTATTTATTTTCTGTAGCATTCGATAGTATATGGAGTGTTTATGCTGTTTCCCCCTAAATAATTCAATGTGTAAAAGTGACTTTCTCTGACAGTACACTACAGTTTCAAAATGCAGAAATTTAAATTGATACAATACTATTTAATCAACACTCCATAGTCAAATTTCATCAATTGTTTATGGCTGCTTTTCTGAATACAGGATCTAATCAAATTCATGCATTGCATCTAGCTGTCATGTTTTTTTTAGTCTCCTCTAGTTTGAAACACTTCTTCAGCCTTTATTTGTGTATCTCAACCTTGGTGTTTTTGAAGAGTACAGGCCAGTTGTTTTGTAGACAGTCCCTCAGTTTGAATTTGCCTGACGCTCCACATGATTAGATTCAGATCATGTACTTTTGGGAGGAAATATCAAAGAAATGACATCATATCATTTTCAGTGCGTCACATTAAATGGCACAGGTTTCTTTCAGTTAATATTCATGATGTTAACTTTGATCACTTGGTTAAGGTGTTATACACTAGGTTTATCCACACTAAACACTTTTTTGTTTTTAATTAATAAATATCTTGTGGGGAAATACTTTGAGACTATGTAAATATCCTGTCCCTCATCAAAATTTCACTTATTTTTAGCACTCATTAATGATTTTCTAACTCCATCATTTCTTCTATATTTAGAAGTTTTAAAATATTTTATTGTGATTTTGGAGAAAATTCACATAGCAAATTAGGTTCTCATTTAACAATTTCTATAGATATCATTCAGCAGCACTGGTTACACTTTTCACAATGTGTCAACATTCTCCTTGTTTCCATTCTGGTTGTTCTGTTTCCATGAACCTAGCTTCCTTTTCTCCCCTCTTTGGTCTTGGGTAAATGCTGACCTGTTAGGTCTCATTTAGATGATTGTTGAGAGAAGCACAGAGCTCATGGGTGATATTATTTATTTTATGAGCCACTCTGTTTTTTGGCTGATAGGTAGCCTCTGGGAAAAGTTTGTTCCAAGCTTAAAGGGTACCCCAGAGCGATAGTCTTGGGTGTTCCTCTAGTCTCTATCCAGTAAGTCTAGCCATTTTTAGGAATTTGAGTTTTAACTTTTTTTCCCCATTCTGTCCGGAATCATCTATTGTGTCCCTGGGTTGGGAGAGTTGGTAGTGGTACCCAGGTACCATCTAGTTTTTCTGTTCTCAGAGTAGGTTAGGCCATGATTCATGTAGACTATTAGTCCTGTAGACTCGTTTCTCATTTGAGTCTTTGGTTTCCTTCTTTCTATTTTGCTCTGGATGCAGAGACCAATAGTTGTATCTCAGATGGCTGCTTGCAAGCTTTTAAGACCCCAGATGCTACTCACCATTCTAGGATATAGAACATTATGAGTTATGTTATGCCAATTGACTGAGTTGCTCTGTAAGACTATGGTCTTAATCCCTCAATCCCAGCAACCCAATCTGTGAGGTGTTTGGTTATATCTAGGAAGTGTCCAAGCCATGGTATTTTGAATCGCATCATATGCATGTGAAAGTTGGACAATGAATAAGGAAGACCGAAGAAGAATTGATGCCTTTGAATTGTGGTATTGGCAAAGAATATTGAAAATACCATGGACTGCCAAAAGAACAAATAAATCTGTCTTAGAAGAAGTACAACCAGAATGCTCCTTAGAAGCAAGGATGCCGAGACTGCATCTTACATACTTTGGGCATGGTGTCAGGAGGGATCAGTCCCTGGAGAGGAACATCATGCTTGGCACAGTACAGGGTCAGCGGAAAAGAGGAAGACTCTCAGCAAGGTGGATTGACACAGTGGCAGCAACAATGAGCTCAAGCATAACAACCATTGTTAAGTATGGCTCAGGACCAGGCAGTGTTTCGTTCTGTTGTGCATAGGGTTGCTGTGAGTCGGAACCAACTTGACGGCATCTAACAACAACAGCAACAGGAAGTATCCGTGACTGTACCCCATGTGCTTTATTTTATATATGAATATATATGCAGCATGCACAAATATGTATACATATATGCCTACAGAAACACCTATACATTGTTGTCGTTAGGTGCCCTCGAGTTGGTTCCGACTCACAGTGATCCTATGCACAACAGAACGAAACACTGCCGGGTCCTATACATACACACCTGTATATTCATATGTGCTTATCTATACATATATAAGCAGACGTATCTATCTATGTAACCACACACATATTTTTTGGTTATTACTGTTGCAAAATTGTATATGTTTCTATATTTATAATTATCGTTGTATTTTAAGAAAAGATTTCCTTTCTCCCCCATTTATTTATTATGATCCACATGACCCATGGAAACTTATTTCATTCAATGTATTATAATCAATTACTATCATTATATGATTGGTATTACTGTAGGATCCTCTTCCAAAAAGCTTCTCTTTTTTTTTTTTCCAGATATCATTGCTTAAGCACTTTCTTACTTTCTGCTACAAGAAGACATCCCAAGTTATTCTTGTACTTTCCCCACCACAATCCTGGAATTTATCTACAGAGACTTATCTCCTTTCATTACAAACATTTAGAAAACAGCATTTCATCATCCTAGAAATTTGCCTCTTGCTCCACTCTTGCAAGAATCAACACATTTCATGACTATTTTTTTAACCATAGATGAGTACTTTCTGTTCTAGTATTTAACTTAAATGCAATTATAGAGTGTGAATTATTTTGAGTCTGGCTGCTTTTGTTCAGCATTTTTTCCTTTCCTCCTTTCTTTATGATTAATCAAATTTTTTTAGTATCCCATTATAATCCTTCTATTGGCATTTTTGCCATAACTCTTTGTAAATCATGGCTACCTCCCTCTTAAAAGAAGGTTTATTTATTTTCTTTAATACACTACTCTTTATTTTTAGAGTTGTTGTTCTATAACTTGTACTATACATCCTTAACTCATCACAATCTATTCAGATTTGCTATTGCATTACTTGACATCAACTCTATAGTTCCATTTACCTCTTCCTTTTCTTTGTGCTATTGTTTTCGTATATATTACATCTACATATATTATAATCCCCAGAATAGAGTGTTATAATACTCTCCTTAGATAATCAATAGATCTTTTAAATAAATCAGGAGGAGAAAATCAAACCCATATGATCTTCTAGATTTACTTATTTACCATTTCTGCTTATATTAGTTTTCCATTGCTGCTATAAAAAATTACCACAAACTTAGTGACTAAAAACAATACACATTCATCATCTTACAGTTCTAGAGGTCAGAAGTCTGAAATGGGTCTTATGGGGCTCAAATCTAAAAGTAAGGTACTGGCAGCAACCAAAAACACCAAACCCACTGCTGTTAAGTCCATTCTGACTCATAGCAACCCTAAAGGACAGAGTAAAGCTGCCCCACAAGATTTCCAAAGAGCAGCTGGTAGATTGGAGTTGCTGACTTTTTGGTAAGCAGCCTGAGCTCTTAACCACTGTGGTGCCAGCCCAGCTGTGTTTATTTGTTTCTGAGGACTCAAGGGGAAAATCTCTTTCCTGCCTTTTCCAGTTTCAAGAGGCCGCTTGAATTTCTTTGGCTCATGACTGGATCACTCTGACCTTGTCTTTCATCATCACCTTGCTTTCTCTGACTCTATCCTCCTACCTCCCACTTATAAGGGCTGTTTTATTACATTGGGCCTACCCAGATAATCTTGTATAGTAAGGCACTGGGCCTTCAAAGGGAGGTCTGGTCTTTGTCCCAAGTTCCTGGAAGGTAACTTTTAAACCCTTAGAATTTCCCTACTGGTAGGAGTGTTATTCGTGGTGAACCCCTTGGACCACACGTGATAGTTTATGCTAATGAGATGTCTCAGAGCGGTCAGCCACATCCTGTAATTTTAGAATGGAGGTTGGTCAAACCAGAAAGTGTTTAGGTCATACACTTAGGTCATCAGGAACTCATAGCCAAATTCCAAATTATATTTATTAATTACATAAGTTGTTTTATGATCTTAGTTTTCTAATTTTTATAGAAAGAGTTCATTTTGTGTACAAATTTCATGTGGAAAGATGTATGATACCATTTTTTTAATTCACTTTAGTTGAGAACTCATTGCTGCCTGGCAACCTATTAGCTTCTACTCATCCATTCAGCAACTTTTCCCTTCTCCACCCTGGCATTCCATCTCTAATACCATCTGCCCTCTAAAGTTTTAACAGATGGCCTTGCCTTATTCCATTCTTTACAAATAAAAGCCATAAGCAAAATCTCCCTCAAGGTGGCATCCAATTTACCTCTGACTTTCTCTAAATTTTTGCCCAAACTTAAAAAAGAATGTGTGTGTGTGTGTGTGTGTGTGTGTGTGTGTGTACATATATATATATATAATCTTTAAGGTTGGGCAAAAAAAAGAAAAACTATAGTTTTAAAAATCCCTAGGTTTTTTTGTTTTTTTTTAATTGCAGTATAATGTACATACACAAAAGAATAGAAACCATACTAGGAAAGCTCAGTGTTTCACAAATGAATACCTCTGTACTACCAGCACAAAGATCAGGAAGCAGAACCTTACCAGTGTTTCAGAAACCCCTTGTGCTCCATTTCAGTTACTGCTCCACGGCCAAAGGTAATCACCGTCCTGACTTCTCACCATGTAGGTATCTTTTGCCTGCTTTTTAACTTTATACAAATAGAATCATACAGCATGTGCCCTTGTTTTTGTCTTCATTCACTCTATATGCCCAGAGTTATTTTGTTTCCAAATTTTTCTGCTTCCATTGGAGCCTTAATGCACCTGCATTCTCTTTTTTTTCTGTCACATATTCTCAGTCTCCTCTGACTCCCTTTCTGCTTCCCCTGAAAGCTTCTGCTTTTTCTCATTTTCTTCCTTGTTGAATTTCATGAAAAAAGAGTCTTTCTCATTGCAGTGGACTACTAACTGAAAGGTTGGTGGTTCAAATCCATTCAGAGGGGCCTCAGAAGACAGGTCTGGTGACCTGCTACAAAGAGGTCACAGCCGTGAAAACCTTATGGAGCAATTCTACTCAGCACAAATGGGATTGTCATGAGTCGAAATCGACTCAACAGCAACTAACAATAACAAAAGCAATTTGCTATTTAACCATCTGCAAACTGCCTTTTATCACCGGTTCCCAGTTCTTCTGAAAATCTTCTTGCTAAGTTTACTAGTGGCATTCCGTTTGTTAAATTAAAAGGCTAGTTGATTTATCTATGGCATTTGACACTATAGGACATTCTTTACTTTCTGAAAATTCTACCTGAATGAGAACCATTTTGTCTTCATTTTCCTTCTCACTCTGCCATTCTTCCAGTTCTCTTTGTATACCTATATTTTGTAAGTTGGTGTTCCAAAGTATTTCCTTTTTAGTTTTTTCACTTTTTGTTTTATTGCCTCATACAGTGCAGCCTCATTCATGCTATTGCCTTTGTGCTGTAGGCATCCCATTTTCTGTGTAACAGATACATACGACCTGGTCCCAGCACAACTAAAATATGCAGAGGTTTGTAGCTTCTTATAAGCTCAAACCAACTGACTAAGAGGAAACAAACAACATTAAGAACATCTTCTTTCCTCTGCTTTTACTCTAAAATGACATTCTGGCATACGGGGAGGTATGATGCCTACTCAAACTTGTGCCTGGCAGGATGGAGGCCTCTGGCCTATTGCTGATTCTTAAGTGTGTACTAGCTAGCATCTTCTATTTTCCAAGGCAATGTACTTCATCTGCCTGGTTGAGGCTTGCCCTGCTGGCATACGATGTGACCATTGGCAGTTGGCATTCTGTCAGCTCAGCCAATGGTCCTGGGGTGCCAAAGCCAGAGGGGTGTTAGGAAATTTATAGATAGCACTGTGGATAGAGGGAGTGCCTTGTTCCCATTTCCTGTTTGGACCCAGGGTAAGGAGAAACCCACTGTACAGGGGGCATCACACCAACCTAAGGCTGCTCAGACTATTTAAGAGGGCAGAGCAGTACGGTCAGAAGGACGGAGTCAAGTTGATACTTCCAAACCTTCTCTTATGTGAAAAGAAAATTAAGATTATGATTAACAGGCTGCCAAGGAGTTCAAAGTGGTGATATAATATGCCATGAGGCAAATTTCACATAAAGGACCATTTGGCCAGAGGGCACAATTGAAGGCATTGCAGATACGCAGGGATCAGCCAGCACTGAGGTCTGTAGGGATGGGAGTCAGCAAAAGGAACATGGCCAGTGCACACCAGGACCACTGGTTGAACCAACAGAATGCTCCATGATGCATACATATCTGTTGTTGTTGTGTGTCATTGAGTTGGTTCCAACTGATTCATACCTAGAGCAGAAAACATATAGCTTTTCCTTTATTTCCTTTACTTTATGCCCTCTTTCTACCTGACTCCAATGTACTAGGTAAGATTTAAGGATGAATTGGGGTATCTTCTCTATAATCTGGGGACAATGTTGTTATCTTAGACTTCTTAACTTCATTTGCTAATCTTCAGAAGTAGATCTCCAGACCTTTCTTCTGGGTCTATCTTAGTTTGGAAGATCTGCTGAAACCTGTCCACCATGGGTAACCCTGCTGGTATTTGACTGTGCATATAGTGATTTTTTTTTTTTGTCATGGTCCGTTTTTTTTCTTTACGATGAATGTTTTATATCATTTTAGACATTATAGACATAAGCCTGTGCATATAGTGTTTTTTTGTCATAGTCCACTTTTTTTATGTTGAATGTTTTGGAGTATTTAACATCATTTTCCACACATATAAAAAGAAGATAATTTGTGCCTTAAAAAATAATTATGAAGATTAAATGAGTTAATGACTTACAACACTATCTGGCACACATGAAATATTAAAAACAAGTTATTATTATCCTCTTATTTAAGGAAGCATAAAATTCCCTTAGAAGAAGTAAACTTTTTTTCTTCTTGCTAAAGTCAAGAAAGAATTTATTATGTGGGACTTTGTTTTGTTTCCTTGAGAAGCAACAGAGTACAACAGTTACATGGATGAGATTGAGAGTTACACAGTATTGGATTTGGGTTCTAACATTTACCAACTATATGACCTTGGGAATATTAATATCAGCCTGTTTTTTATCTGTAAAATTTGTATAGTAGTTGCTCCTACCTCAGGAAATTTTGGAAGGTATCTGCCATAGAATATGGCATATAATAGGTACTTAAAAATGCTAATTATTATTAACTTTAATTCCGTAAGGGTGATTTTCTGGATGAATGGGGGAGTAACTTTATATCAGAATAGATTAAACAATAAAGCTAAAATATGACTTTACCAAGTGAGGTTTGATGGACTTTAGATAGCAGATAATTGTATTTTTGAGAGTCTGAAAACATTTTTTATTTCTGATAATTTTTTAAATACCAACTTTTCTATTAAAAGCAAAGACCTTGATGGAGCTAAATGAATATTGATCTGTGTATTCTGAATTTTTCTATATGTGCTTGCTTTTCTGACAAGAACAAAAATTATTCAGCTACCAGAAACTAGTTACATTTTTCAAATTTACCAGTTAGTAAAACGCTGTACAACTAAAACCTATAGACCTATGAGCATAATTGCTATGGAAATCAGAGAAGACAAAACATAACCTTAAAGATGAAGACATTTTATATTTTTGAAACAGAAAAGAAAAACTTCTCCAAGTCCGTCTGAGAGATTAACTGACTTTTCTAAAGCTAAACATACTTGAGTTTGGGATTGAACTGGGAGTTGAAGCTGGCTCTGAAGATGGCCAGTACAATGTGGTTCCATTATCAGTGGTAGGACCGTCACCTTCCATACAGGAGACCCGGCTTTGGTTCCCAGCAATGTAGCTCATGCGTAGCCACCACCCGCCTGTCATTGGAGACTTGCAGGTTGCTGTGATGCCGAACAGGTTTCAGCGGAGTTTCCAGACTAAGGCAGGCTAGGAAGAAAGGCCTGATGATCTACTTTTGAAAATCAGTCAATGAAAACCCTATAGATCATAATGGTGAGATCCACAACTGAACAGGGGAATGGCTCCGGACCGGGCAATGTTTTGTTCTGTTGTGCATGGGGTCACCATGAGTTGGGGTCTGACTTAACAGCAGCTAACAACAACAATCCTTCTGCTAAGTTGTCAAAGGAATTAACACTTTTCTATCAATGTTACAAAACTATATAGTCTGGCTTTTTCTGGCACTGATCTATTTGGCTTTTATTTACATAAAACAATACATTTTTGTTTTCTCAGAGGTAATTCACAAACTGGTATTCACAGTGAATTTACAATGACTTTTGGGGAAGATTTTCATTTTATTTATTTTTCTGGAGATAATAAAAACTACTTTTCACTGTCCTTATCTGTTATGTACTTTTTTGTTTGATTAATAATAATTTTCTCACAAAATTTCATGCAATTTAATGTACATAAATGTTAGATTTTGACATTTCTTAATTTTTGAAGTACAAACTTTTTTTCAGTTAAATCCCATCTTTTATTTTACATATGTTTGATGATACCGCATTAGTCTCTATATCACAAATAGTAGCACTTTGAAATAATTTCAGGACAACTTATTCCCTCTTTCTTGATCTTCCTGGAAGTATTCATTACTATCTTGGTAAAAAACGTAGGAGGCAGTTAAACCTTTGCTGTCTGAAGGCATTAGAAGTGAAACACAGTTATTAAGGTATAACGAGTGGGCTTATTTATTTTTGGAAATAATATTGACAGGAATGCTAGTTCCTTGGAAGACAGAGAAAGGTAAAAATAGTGGGACCAATTTCCTGTGTGCTGTCAAAAATCTGTGGAAATCACTGGCAGTATAATGATTTGACAACATCCAAAAATAAACCTTTCAATTTCAGAGATAGTATGACACATACACCCTCAACGAGATGTATTGACACACTAGCTGCAACAATGGGCTCAAACATAGTGATGATTATGAGGACAGTGCACGACCAGGCAGGGTTTCATTCTGTTGTACGTGGGATCACTATGAGTCGGATGTGACCCGACAGTACCTAACAACAACAACAAGATATAAGATCTGTGTTAATGATCTTCGATGGTCAAACATTGCTTAGGATATAGAGTAGATGATCTTGAACTAATGGCATGTTAGCATATGGAATCAAGACACTTTGATTTTTCAGTTGGTTGGAGTTCTAAGGAGGCAGTCATGGTGACTAAGCTTTGTATATTACATTGGCCACAAGGACTGACCAGTTTGATTATCTTTTATTGTTTCTGTGCTAATATACTTTCAACAGACTTCAGTATAATCAGGATGATTTACGTGTATGGAAGTTAAGTTTAATCTCAGATTGAGGGAATGTTTTTAGTATTTGGACATGTAGTATTTTCCACAGGTAGTGATTTACACATTTAAATGTAATCATCTAAAACTATAGTTTGTTTTTTTTTCAACAGAAGGCATATTAGAAATTATTATTTATTAGTAAAATCAGTAGTGTTCAAGATAGGTAGTTGGGTAAAAAGATTGAACAGGGTCCACCTCTCTTATCTGAGCAAAGTATGTAAGCACTGAGTAGACATAGCAGCCTAATTTTTAAGAAAAGCATGCAAAATAGGGAGTCCCCTTGGTCCCATGTCCCTCCCATTCATTGAGAGCTTTTTCATCTGAACCCATTAAGATATGGCTCTTCCTAAATCTATCTGGCGCTATCTTAAACAGTTAGAAATAGAACTACCATACAACCCAGAAATCCCACTCCTCGGAATATACCCTAGAGATACAAGAGCCTTCACACAAACAGATATATGCACACCCATGTTTATTGTAGCTCTGTTTACAATAGCAAAAAGCTGGAAGCAACCAAGGTGCCCATCAACAGATGAATGGGTAAATAAATTGTGGTATATTTACACAATGGAATACTACACATCGATAAAGAACAGTGACAAATCTGTGAAACATTTCATAACATGGAGGAACCTGGAAGGCATTATGCTGAGTGAAATTAGTCAGAGGCAAAAGGACAAATATTGTATAAGACCACTATTATAAGATCTTGAGAAATAGTAAAAACTGAGAAGAACACATACTTTTGTGGTTACGAAGGGGGGAGAGAGGGAGGGAGGGAGAGGGTTTTTTATTGATTAATCAGTAGATAAGAACTGCTTTAGGTGAAGGGAAAGACAACACTCAATACATGGAAGGTCAGCTCAATTGGACTGGATCAAAAGCAAAGAAGTTTCTGGGATAAAATGAATGCTTCAAAGGGCAGCAGAGCAAGGGCGGGGGTCTGGGGAACATGGTTTGAGGAGACTTCTAAGTCAATTGGCAAAATAATTCTATTATGAAAACATTCTACATCCCACTTTGAAATGTGGCGTCTGGGTTCTTAAATGCTGACAAGCGGCCATCTAAGATGCATCAATTGGTCTCAACCCACCTGGAGCAAAGGAGAATGAAGAACACCAAGGTCACACGACAACTAAGAGCCCAAGAGACAGAAAGGGCCGCATGAACCAGAGACCTACATCATCCTGAGACCAGAAGAACTAGTTGGTGCCCGGCCACAATCGATGACTGCCCTGACAGGGAGCACAACAGAGAACTCCTGAGGGAGCAGGAGATCAGTGGGATGCAGACCCCAAATTCTCATAAAAAGACCATACTTAATGGTCTGAATGAAACTAGAGGAATCCCGGCGGCCATGGTCCCCAGACCTTCTGTCGGCACAGGACAGGAACCATCCTGAAGACAACTCATCAGACGTGAAAGGGACTGGTCAGCGGGTGGGAGAGAGATGCTGATGAAGAGTGAGCTAATGATATCAGGTGGACACTTGCATTGTGTTGGCAACTCTTGTCTGGAGGGGGGATGGGAGGATAGAGAGAGAGGGAAGCTGGCAAAATTGTCATGAAAGGAGAGACTGAAAGGGTTGACTCAATAGGGGGAGAGCAAGTGGGAATACGGAGTAAGATGTATGTAAACTTCTATGTGACAGACTGATTGGATTTGTAAATGTTCACTTGAAGCTTAATAAAAGTTAATAAAAAAAAAAAAGATATGGCTCTTCCTGATGCCACAATATATTAAGGTAGCTTAGAGTAAACTTTTCATTCAAATTTCTGGTTGGAGTGCCTGAGGATAGAGTGGGACGTCACCCATGCTACAAGAGTGGCTTGTATGATCACTTTAGTGCCTGTGTGTTGGACAGAATTTGTTCTAAGATCAGCTTCCATTGTTACACACTACTTGATAGTGCAAGGTTTTGAAAAAGGAAGCATAGCTCCCACCTAATTTGTATGGTTGAGGATACCTGTACTTACAAGTACCTGACATTTGTTGAATTTGACAAGGTGGTTTACTTATGTGTTTATATCAATCCAAATAACTAAAGATTTGGGTCTTATTCTCAAATTAGTGAGATATATACAATTGATTAACTGGTTGAGGGGCCATTTTGAGAAATATAGCCTCCCTTTGTCTAAATTTATTTATCCATGGTGATAAAAAATGTTCTAACTCTTAATTTCAAAGTTGTGAAAATAACTAAATTAATGAGTCCCTGGGTGGTGGTCTCACACACTTACTCAAAAAAACCATTGCTGTTGAAGAGACTCTGACTCATAGCAACCCTACAGGACAGAGTAGAACTGCCCCATAGAGCACCCTAGGCTATAATCTTTACGAAAGCAGACTGCCAAATCTTTCTCCCACCTCAAACACTTAGATATAAGATATTCTGTAAGTTTTAACTTGCTTGATGAGCAATCAGTTTTAACCACCCAAACACTATGTTTTCTTTATTTTCTCAGTGAAGAGTTCAGCTATAGGCCAAAATCCTATGTGTGAATGTTCAGGCCCGATCACAGGCAATTACAAGGCTTTGCCTGGCAGGTCTTACGGGGGAAGCTGTCCTCCCCATGGCCGTATTTGTGCACTGCCAGTGCATTTTTGTCTCTGGAGGGAGGTGCAGTCAAGGATTTAGCCCTTCTTCCTCCCACCGGCACAGCCATGCTCTTAAACTGATCTGTATTCCTAACCTAGGTACCTCCATTCAGAGGCAATTTTTCCCAGGTAGTGCAGAGGAGGGGATTTTCATGTATCTAATAGTAAAATAAGTCAGATTGTAGGAAGTATATTAATTCTACTACAATAATTTTATCTGTGAAAGAGGGATAAGTATGGATATTTCCCCTAAAGGAAAAGGATAATGTTACTATCAATCATCCTGGAAGGATATTATTCTGGGAGAAGAAATGAGGTCTACTTTGGACTGAGAGGGGAGAAAACCAGCTTTTTCTCTGGGGCTGGGTCATCGATTAAGCCAGAACTCAGAGGCATGGAGCTGCTTACAGGCACCCTTTCTTATGGTAGTTTACCCTGTCTTTGCCTACATGGATAAAACACGTTGGGAAATAGGCAGAGAGTGAGGTTGGGATTATGGTATCTTGTTTCAATCTACAGGCTCTCAGTACAACAGAGTTATAATTTTCTTTCTGCGTTGCACTTCTATCAGCCCTAGGCTAAGGTCACTGCACAGTTCCCATCATGCCCTGTAGATCCAGCCGAGGGAGAGTAAGGAAGTCAGCATTGACTTCCCAAGGCATGAGGACCATAGGCAGCTAAGGCAAAAGAACAGTGGTAAGACAAAACATGTTCTTCCGGGACCTTATCAGACAGTGCCCCAGGAAAGAAAAAAGTTTAGAACACTTTTCAAACGCAAACCAGCTGCTGTCAAGTCGATTCGACTCATGGCAACCCCACATGTGACAGAGTATAACTACTACATAGGGGTTTTTTGGCTGTAATCTTTACAGAAGCAGATCACCTGCAGAGCTGCTGTAGGGGTTGAACCACCAATCTGTAGGCTAGTAATCAAGTGTAAACCGTTTGCACCACCCACGTACAGTAAGTGGGAGATTATTCTTAACAAACTGAGTACACAGAAGATATATAATCTAATTTTATAGACAAAGGAGATGTTGATTGAGACATATTTAAATTATTTGGTCACTCTCTATGTTTTGATGAATTATTGTCTCCCCTAGGCCACAAGATTAATTTTAATTCTTCAGTATGGCATAGAAGTCTTTTCTTAACTTGGTTACCTAACATTCCAGCTCAATTTTTCAGTCGCCGTTCTTTCTTTCCTCACTTACCCAAATTCGGTTACTTAATGACCCAACTTAGTTCCCAAATTCTTCATGAGTACCTCAGACTCACAAGGCATATTCTCCTTATCCTTATTCAGAAAAGAAATCTTCTGTAAGGTTTTCTCTTTTTTTTCTTTTACTGTTTCACATAGTGTCTATAACATACTAATGCTATAACATACTAATGCATATATTTGTTTACACATTTGTCTCCCCCTGGCAGACTGTAAGATTCTAGATGGAAGGATGAAATCCTATTTATTTCTGTACCCATAAAGCAATGCCTAGATTAAAAAATAATAATAAACCATCAAAGTTGAGTCAATTCTGACTTACAGAGACTCTGTAGGACAAAGTAGAACTTCCCCATAGGGTTTCCAAGGAGTGGCTGTGGATTAGAACTGCCAACCTTTTGACTAGCAGCCACAGTTCTTAACCACTGTGCCACCAGAGCTCCTAGACAATAATACACAAAAAATAAATGATATTAGGAAAACAGTATGAAGAAATGAATAAATGGAATTAACAAACTGGTTCACTGGCTTTTGTTTATGTTGGTATCTTTCTAAATGAAGATAGGTGGTAAAATAGTGCCATAATTGTTTTCAAAACAAGAAGCAAAAAATTATTTCTATCTGCAGATGATATGATACTATACATAGAGAACCTCAAAGATTCCACAAGAAAACTGCTGGAGCTAATAGAAAGATTCAGCAGAATAGTCGGATACAAGACTGACATACAAATATCAGTCAGATTCCTATACACCAACAAAGAGAACATCAAAAAGGAAACTAGGAAAACAGTACCATTATAATAACCCCTAAAAATATAAAGTACTTAGGAATAAATCTAACCAGATACATAAAAGACCTATACAAAGAAAATTACAAAATACTACTGCAAGAAACCAAAAGATACCTACATAAATGAAAAAAACATGCCATACTCCCAGAAAGGAAGACTCAACATTATGAAAATGTCAATTCTGCCCAAGGCGATATACAGATACAATGTAATCCCATATCCAAATACCAATAGCATTCTTTAGTGAGATGGAAAAACTAATTAACAACTTTATATGGAAAGGAAAGAGACCCTGGATAAGTAAAGCATTACCGAAGAAAAAGAACAAACTAGGAGGCGTCACACTACCTGATCTCAGATCTCTATATAGCCAGGGTAGTCAAAACAGCCTGGTACTGGTACAATGACAGACACACAGACCAATGAAACAGGACCAAGAACCCAGACATAAATCCATCCACCTTTGACAATAGCCAAAGTCCATTAAATGGGGAAAAGATAGTCTTTTTAACAAATTTTGCTGGCAAAACTGGATGTCCATTTGTTTAAAAAAAAAAAAATGAAACAGATCCCATACCTCACACCATACACAAAATCTAGCTCAAAATGGATCAAAGCCCTAAATATAAAACCAAAAATGATAAAGATCATGGAAGAAAAAATAGGGACAATGTTAGGGGCCCACATACATGGCATAAATAGAAAACAAACCATAACTAACAGTGCACAAACATCATAAGATAAACTAGATAACTGGGAGCTCCTAACAATCAAACACTTAAGCTCAACAAAAAGAGTAGAAAGAGAACCTACGGTTTGGAAAGAAATTTTGGCTACTGCATATCCAACAAGTGTCTAATCTCTAAAATCTATAGATACACTTCGACAACAAAAAGACATAAAGTCCAATTAAAAATGGGCAAAGGGAGGGCCAAGATGGCTGACTAGGTAGAAGCTACCTCAGATCCCTCTTGCAACAAAGACTCAGAAAAACAAGTAAATCGATCACATACATGACAATCTACGAACCCTGACCATGAAACACAGGTCTAAACAGTTGTCCTGAGTGACAGGTAAGCAAAAAGCTGCACCCTGAAGCAGCAACCGCTTCTGGAAACAGCGACCGCTTCTGGAAACAGCGACCCACGCCACAGCCTTGAGCCCTCACGGTACCCGGGTGCCAAGTGGCGGGGCTGATTGCAGCTTGCTGAAGTGGGGCAGGCACGGGACACAGCCCTAAGCCCTAGCCCCCTGGGGTAAACTCCATAGAGACTCAGCCAGCGCAAGCAGACTGCACACTAATGAGAGAATGAGCAACTACGGGGAAGCAGCGACTGTTTTTGGAGCCTAGAGCCAGGGTCCCAGTCAGAAAACCTTGGCGCCAGGTTTTGGACTGAGCGTAGGGGAGCTGAGCACAGCATCCTGAGATGGCGCAAACACGGGATGCAGCCCTAGCCCCCAGAAGTGACCTTGGGGGAAGCCCAGCCAGTGCACGCAGGCAGCACAGCGACACAGCTGACAGGAGGAGAAGTCAACGGGAGGCAGCAACTGGTTTTGGAGCCTGGAGTGTGGTGTCCCAGCCAGGGAACCTTGGTTCTGGGCATTGGACTGCGAGTGGAGGAACCGACCACAGCTTCTGAGGCTGCACAAACACAGGATGTGGGCCTGACACTCGGGGGCAATCTCGACCCAGCCAACGCACACAGGCTACACGCCTCTCCGGAATCTCAGATAAAACAGTCATCCCAAGCAAGATAAGTAACTTTGTCTATATTCCTGGGTGCTACTCTCTCTTATCTATCTGATCCCTCCCCTCCCCTTTCCAGGCTGCTTCATTAATATTGGAATTTCCTGAGCCAGAGAGTGAAGTGCTCTGCGGTTTTTCGGGTTTTGTTTTTTTTTTTTTTTTTTTTTTTGTCTTTTCCTAGCCCATTCTCCTGCCCTGTGAGAAGCAGCTACAAAAAACTCAGGGACCAAAAGTCCTTCCCTGACTTCCTGAAATTGGACTAAAAATACAGAACCACCTTCAGCCAAGCATATGAGATCCACAGTCTTGGGCTTTCGTCCCTACAGGCAACAAGGTGGCCATTATAATGCAAAGGCAAATCTGATAGTGATCTGACTGCAATTGTTTTAGCAGATTACTGAAAAGACAAGTTTCCCGGGTCTGATATCTCTACCTATTAAACAGAGCCCTCACTGACCCACAACAGGGAATGGTGGGCTGAAGCTCCACCCAAACCACCTAGCCTTCTGCAATAGGGGTCTGAGGATAGTGCCACCTACCAATCTGTAGAGGTACATGCATTGGGTGCCTAAGGTACAGCTGCAGAGTCCACCCACCAAAGTGCTTTAGGAATAGAGACATACCTACCTCACTGGCACTTGGGGGAAGCCTGTCAGCATCCTGCCACCCCCCCCCCTGGAGTGTGACCCCTGCTGCTACTAGAATCTGGTGCACACAACTATCACCACTACTCCTCTAAGTGAATAGATGACAGTCTACACCACACACTTGGTTACTGAAAATCAGATTCTACTCAAGAATAGTGAATAGACTCTTAGGCTTACATATCTGGTAACAGCCCAAACCAGCTGGTAAGAGGACATAAGTGATTCAAAGGCTATAACAATCAAGACAGCGCAACTAGTAGCCCATCTACATATATTGAAAGAAAACAAAACCAGATAAGACTCAGTGAGCAAATATAAAACAAATCATTACAATATTATAGATGGCTCGGAGACAGCAGTCGATATCAAACCACATAAAGAAGCAGACCGTGATTGCTTCTACAACTCCCCAAATTAACAAATCAAAATATTTCCCAAATGAAGACACAATCCTGGAATTGCGAAATGCAGAATATAAAAAACTAATTTACAGAAGGCTTCAAGACATCAGGGATGACCTAAAAAATGAAATAAGGCAATCTACAGAAAAAGCCAAGGAACACACTGATGAAGCAGTTGAAGAAATCAAAAAGATTATTCAAGAACATAGTGGAAAATTTAATAAGCTGCAAGAATCCATAGACAGACAGCATTCAGAAATCCAAAAGATTAACAGTAAAATTACAGAATTAGACAACTCATAGGAAGTCAGAGGAGCAGAATCGAGGAACTGAAATGCAGAGTGGGGGAGGTGGAGGATAAAGCAATTGACACTAATATAGTTGAAGAAAAATCAGATGAAAGAATTAAAAAAAAAAAAATGAAGAAACCCTAAGAATCATGTGGGACTCTATCAAGAAGAATAACTTGTGTGTGACTGGAGTCCCAGAACAGGGAGGGATAACAGAAAATACAGAGAAAATAGTTGAAGATCTGTTGGCAGAAAACTTCCCTGACATCATGAAAGACGAAAAGATGTCTATCCAAGATGCTCATCGAACCCCATATAAGATTGATCCAAAAAGAAAATCACCAAGACATATTATCATCAAACTTGTGAAAACCAAAGATAAAGAGAAAATTTTAAAATTTTAAAAGAAAGGTCTCCTACAAGGGAAAATCAATAAGAATAAGTTCAGACTACTCAGCAGAAACCATGCAGTCAAGAAGGCAATGGGATGATATATATAGAACACTGAAGGAGAAAAAATGCCAGCCAAGGATCATATATCCAGCAAAACTCTCTCTCAAATATGAAAAAAAAAAATATTAAGGTGAAATTAAAACATTTACAGATAAATACTAGCTTAGAGAATTTGCAAAAACCAAACAAAAGCTACAAAAATACTAAAGGAAATTGATCAGAAAATCAATAATATCAGATACTAACACAACAAAAAGTCACAGAACAGAACATCCTGATATCAACTCAAATAGGGAAATCACAAAAACAAATTAAGATTAATTTTAAGAAGAAAATGCTCAAAACAGGGAACCATTGAAATCATTGTGTAAAAGATCACAATAATCAAAAAGAGGGACTAAATACACGAGGCATAGAACTGCCATATGGAGAGGAAAACAAGGCGATATAGGACAATAAAAGTTAGGTTTTTACTTAGAAAAATAGGGGTAAATATTAAGGTAACCACAAAGAGGTATAACAATTCCATAACTCAAAATAAAAACCAAGAAAAACATAAATTCAACTACTCTGAAAATGAGGAACATACAATTTACAAAGAAAAACATCTCAGCACAAAAAAGTAAGTGGAAAAATGAAATTGTCAAAAACACACAAAAAAAGGCATCAAAATGACAGCACTAAACACATACTTATCTATAATTATGCTGAATCTAAATGGACTAAATGCACCAATAAAGAGACAGAGAGTCTCAGACTGGATAAAGAAACACGATCTGTCTATATGCTGCCTACAAGAGACACACCTTAGACTTAGAGACACAAACAATCTAAAACTTAAAGGATGGAAAAAAATATATTAAGCAAACAACAATCAAAAAAGAGCAGGAGTTGCAATATTAATTTCTGACAAAATAGACTTCAAAGTTAAATCCACCACAAAGGATAAAGAAGGACACTACATAATGATAAAAGGGACAATTGACCAGGAAGATATAACCACATTAAATATTTATGCACCCAATGACAGGGCTGCAAGATACATAAAACAAACTTTAACAGAACTGAAAAGTGAAATAGACACCTCCACAATTATAGTAGGAGACCTCAACACACCACTTTCAGAGAAGGACAGGACTTCCAGTAGGAAGCTCAATAGAGACAAGGAAGACCTAATTACAATAATCAACCAACTTGACCTCATAGACTTATACAGAACTCTCCACCCAACTGCTGCAAAGTATACTTTTTTTTCTAGTGCACATGGAACATTCTCTAGAATAGACCACATATTAGGTCATAAAACAAACCTTTGCAGAATCCAAAACATCGAAATATTACAAAGCATCTTCTCAGACCACAAGGCCATGAAAGTGGAATACAATAACAGAAAACCAGGGAAAAGAAATCCAATACTTAGAAACTGAACAATACCCTCCTGAAAAAAGACTGGGTTATAGAAGATATTAAGGAGGGAATAAAGAAATTTATAGAATGCAACGAGAATGAAAACATTTCCTATCAAAACCTCTGGGACACAGCAAAAGCAGTGCTCGGAGGTGAATTTATATCGATAAATGCACACATACATAAAGAAGAAAGAGCCAAAATCAGAGAACTGCGCCTACAACTTGAACAAATAGAAAGTGAGCAACAAAAGAATCCATCAGGCACCAGAAGAAAACAAATAATAAAAATTAGAGCTGAACTAAATGAATTAGAGAACAGAAAAGCAATTGAAAGAATTAACAAAGCCAAAAGTTGGTTCTTTGAAAAAATTAACAAAATTGATAAACCATTGGCCAGACTGACTAAAGAAATACAGGAAAGGAAACAAATAACCTGAATAAGAAACGAGATGGGCCATATCACAACAGACCCAACTGAAATTAAAAGAATCATATCAGATTATTACAAAAAATTGTACTCTAACAAATTTGCAAACCGAGAAGAAATGGATGAATTCCTAGAAAAACACTACCTACCTAAACTAACACAATCAGAAGTAGAACAACTAAATAGACCCATAACAAAAAAAGAGATTGAAAAGGTAATCAAAAAACTTGCAACAAAAAAATGCCCTGGCCTGGACGGCTTCACCACAGAGTTCTACTAAACTTTCAGAGAAGAGTTAACACCACTACTACTAAAGGTATTTCAAAGCATAGAAAAGGATGGAATACTACCTAGTTCATTCTATGAAGCCACCATATCCCTGATACCAAAATCAGGTAAGGACACCACAAAAAAAGAAAATTACAGACCTATATCCCTCATGAACATAGAAGCAAAAATCCTCAACAAAATTCTAGCCAATAGAATTCAACAACATATCAAAAAAATAATCCACCACGATCAAGTGGGATTTATACCAGGTATGCAAGGTTGGTTTAATATTAGAAAAACCATTAATGTAATCCACCTTATAAATAAAACAAAAGACAAAAACCACATGATCTTATCAATTGATGCAGAAAAGGCATATGAAAAAGTCCAACACCCATTCATGATAAAAACTCTCAGCAAAATACGAATTGAAGGAAAATTCCTCAACATAATAAAGGGCATCTACACAAAGCCAACAGCCAACATCATTCTAAATAGAGACAGCCTGAAAGCATTTCCCCTGAGAACAGGAACCAGACAAGGATGCCCTTTATCACCGCTCTTATTCAACATTGTGCTAGAGGTCCTAGCCAGAGCAATTAGGCTAGATAAAGAAATAAAGGGCATCCGGATTGGCAAGGAAGAAGTAAAATTATCTCTATTTGCAGATGACATGATCTTATACACAGAAAACCCTAAGGGATCCTCCAGAAAACTACTGAAACTAATAGAAGAGTTCAGCAGAGTCTCAGTTTACAAGATAAACATACAAAAATCACTTGGATTCCTCTACATCAACAAAAAGAACATTGAAGAGGAAATCACCAAATCAATACCATTCACAGTAGCCCCCAAGAAGATAAAATACTTAGGAATAAATCTTACCAAGGAGGTAAAAGACCTATACAAAGAAAACTACAAAGTACTAGTGCAAGAAACTAGAAGGGACCTACATAAGTGGAAAAACATACCTTGCTCATGGATAGGAAGACTTAACATAGTAAAAATGTCTATTCTACCAAAAGCCATCTATACATACAATGCACTTCCGATCCAAATCCCAATGACATTTTTTAATGTGATGGAGAAACAAATCACCAACTTCATATGGAAGGGAAAGAGGTCCCGGATAAGTAAATCATTACTGAAAAAGAAGAAGAAAGTGGGAGGCCTCACTCTACCTGATTTTAGAACATATTATACAGCCACAGTAGTCAAAACAGCCTGGTACTGGTACAACAACAGGCACATAGACCAATGGAATAGAATTGAGAACCCAGATATAAACCCATCCACGTATGAGCAGCTGATATTTGACAAAGGCCCAGTGTCAGTTAATTGGGGGAAAGATAGTCTTTTTAACAAATGGTGCTGGCATAACTGGATATCCATTTGCAAAAAAATGAAACAGGACCCATACCTCAAACCATGCACAAAAACTAACTCCAAGTGGATCAAAGATCTAAACATAAAGACTAAATAAAGATCATGGAAGAAAAAATAGGGACAATGTTAGGAGCCCTAGTACAAGGCATAAACAATACAAAACATTACTAAAAATGATGAAGAAAAACCAGATAACTGAGAGCTCCTAAAAATCAAACACCTATGCTCATCTAAAGACTTCACCAAAAGAGTAAAAAGACCACCTACAGATTGGGAAAAAATTTTCAGCTATGACATCTCCAACAAGCGCCTGATTTCTGAATCTATATGATTCTGTTAAAACTCAACTACAAAAAAGACAAACAACCCAATCAAAAAGTGGGCAAAGGATATGAACATGCACTTCACTAAAGAAGATATTCGGGCAGCTAACAGACACATGAGAAAATGCTCTCGATCATTAGCCATTAGAGAAATGCAAATTAAGACTACCATGAGATTCCATCTCACTCCAACAAGGCTGGCATTAATCCAAAAAACACAAAATAATAAATGTTGGAGAGGCTGCACAGAGATTGGAACTCTTAAACACTGCTGGTGGGAATGTAAAATGGTACAACCACTTTGGAAATCTATCTGGCGTTTTCTTAAAAAGTTAGAAATAGAACTACCATACAACCCAGAAATCCCACTCCTCGGAATATACCCTAGAGATACAAGAGCCTTCACACAAACAGATATATGCACACCCATGTTTATTGCAGCTCTGTTTACAATAGCAAAAAGCTGGAAGCAACCAAGGTGTCCATCAATGGATGAATGGTTAAATAAATTATGGTATATTCACACAATGGAATACTACGCATTGATAAAGAACAGTGACGAATCTGTGAAACATTTCATAACTTGGAGGAACCTGGAAGGCATTATGCTGAGTGAAATTAGTCAGAGGCAGAAGGACAAATATTGTATAAGACCACTATTATATATATATATATATATATATATATATAAGATCTTGAGAAATAGTATAAACTGAGAAGAACACATTCTTTTGTGGTTACCAGATGGGGGAGGGAGGGAGGGTGGGAGAGGGTTATTTACTGATTAGTTAGTAGATAAGAACTACTTTAGGGGAAGGGAAGGACATACTCAATACATAGAAGGTCAGCTCAACTGGACTGGACCAAAAGCAAAGAAGTTTCCGGGATAAACTGAATGCTTCAAAGGTCAGCAGAGCAAGGGTGGGGGTTTGGGGACTATGGCTTAAGGGGACTTCTAAGTCAATTGGCAAAATAAATTCTATTATGAAAACTTTCTGCATCCCACTTTGAAATGTGGTGTCTGGGGTCTTCAATGCTAACAAGCGGCCATCTAAGATGCATCAATTGGTCTCAACCCACCTCGAGCAAAGGAGAATGAAGAACACCAAGGTCACACGACAACTAAGAGCCCAAGAGACAGAAAGGGCCACATGAACCAGAGACCTACATTATCCTGAGACCAGAAGAACTAGTTGGTGCCCGGCCACAATCGATGACTGCCCTGACAGGGAGCACAACAGAGAACTCCTGAGGGAGCAGGAGATCAGTGGGATGCAGACCCCAAATTCTCATAAAAATACCATACTTAATGGTCTGACTGTGACTAGAGGAATCCCGGAGGCAATGCTCCCCAGACCTTCTGCTGGCCCAGGACAGGAACCATTCCCGATGACAACTCATCAGATATGGAAAGGACTGGACAATGGGTTGGAGAGAGGTGCTGATGAAGAGTGAGCTACTTGTATCAGGTGGACACTGGAAACTGTGTTGGCATCTCCTGTCTGGAGGGGAGATGGGAGGGTAGAGAGGGTTAGAAACTGGCAAAACAGTCATGAAAGGAGAGACTGGAGGGAGGGAGCAGGCTGACTCATTAGGGGGAGAGTAAATGAGAGTATGTAGTAAGGTGTATATAACTTATGTGTGACAGACTGACTTGATTTGTAAACTTTCACTTAAAGCACAATAAAAATTATTTTTAAAAAAATGGGCAAAA
Organism: Loxodonta africana; assembly: GCF_030014295.1. NCBI lineage: Eukaryota > Metazoa > Chordata > Mammalia > Proboscidea > Elephantidae > Loxodonta > Loxodonta africana. The sequence goes on from NC_087345.1 coordinate 105,067,542, forward strand.
GATATGAACAGACACTTCATCAAAGAAGACATTCAGGTGGCTAACAGACACATGAGGAAATGCATGTGATCATTAGCCAATAAAGAAATGCAAATAAAAACTACAAGGAAATACTATCTCACCCCGACACTACTGGCACTTATCCAAAACACAGAAAATAACGAACTTTGGAGAGGTTATAGGGAGATTGGAACTGTTATGCACTGCAGATGAAAATGTAAAATGGTACAACCACTGTGGAAAAAGATATGGTGCTTCCTTAAAAAGCTAGAGATAGAAATATCATACGATCCAGCAATCCCATTCCTAGAAATATATCCTAGAGAAATAAGAGCCACCACACAAATAGACATATGCACACTCACATTCATTGCAGCACTATTCACAATACCAAAAAGATGGAAACAAGCTAAATGCCCATCAACAGATGAATGGATCAACAAATTATGGTACATACACATAATGGAATATTATGCAACAATAAAGAACAATGATGAATCTGCAAAATATCTCACAACCTGGATGAATCTGGAGAGCGCTATGCTGAGTGAAATAAGTCAATCAAAAAAGGACAAATATTGTGTGAGATCACTATTATAAAAACCCAAGAAAAAGTTTACATGCAGAAAAAAAAAATCTTTGATGGTTACTAGTGAGGGAAGACGTAGGGAGCTGAATTCACTAACTATAGAGTACACAAGTGTTAATTCTGGTGAAGGAAAAGACAACACAGAATTAGGGGAAGTCAGCAAAACTTGACCAAGGCAAAGTCATAGAAGTTTCAACGATACATTCAAATACCTTGAGGAACAGAGTTACTGGGGCTGACGGCTGGAGACCATGGTCTCGGGGACATCTAGGTCCATTCGCATAACACAGTTGATAAAATATTCTACATCCTACTTTGGTGAGTAGAATCTGAGGTCTTAAAAGCCTGCAAAGGGTTTTAGATAGGTTTCAGATAGATCTATTGGTCCCATCTTGTTTGGAGCAAAAGAGAATGAAGAAAACTAAAGACACAAAGAAAATATTATTCTGCAGGACTAATGGACCACATGAACCAAGCCTGCACAAACCTAACCCTAGAAAAATTAGATGGTGCCTGGCTACTACCACCTACGGCTCTGACAGAGATCACAATAGAGGGTTCTGGCCAGAGTGGGAAAAAATGATAGAACAGAATTAAAATTCACACACAAAAAAAAACAGACTTACTGGTCTGACGGAGACTGGAGGAACTCCCAAGATTATGGACCCCAAACACCCTAACTCAGAACTGAAGCCACTCCTGAAGTCCACCTTTCAGCCAAAGATTAGACAGGCGTATAGAACAAACATGAGGAACGTGCTTTTTAGTTCAATCAGGTATAGGAGACCAAAAAAGGCAACACCTGCCGAAAAGCAAAGACTAGAAGGCAGGAAGGGACAGGAAAACCAGGCGAATGGACACGGGGAAACCAGTGTGTAAAGGGAAAGGTGAAGAGTGCTGATACATTGCAGGGATTGCAACTGATGTCATGAAATAATTTGTGTATAAATTTTTGAATGAGGAAAAAAAAAAGAAGTAAAATAATAGTACCATGGATAAATAGTACCTCGCTGAATATGTATATATATGTGTGTGTGTGTGTGCGTGTGTGTAATATATATACTTGTTTCTCACCACCTACTCATTTTATAGCAATATAGTTATCACCATTGAAATTTATTTAAAAAATGATCTTTGCAATCTGTTTGTTTTTTCAACTTTTGCATTTTCTAACACTGCAGGCAATATTTTAAAAGTAGTGGAAAAATGGAGACACACAAACACACATCCTTTGGGATGTATTTACAGCAAATCCTGAGCTGCCCTAAACTCTATAATCTTTAGCAATCAACTAGTTGACATACCTGCATCTGAGAAAACCAACAGAATTGACGGGAAAAAGCTATTTTATATAATTAAGAAAAATAGCAGCAAAAGAAGGCCTGTGTACCAAGTGTATGAGAAGAAAAACACAAATGACTCGATGCTTTAAATGTAGTTGAATGAACTGATCATACAGTGCAACAGTACTGGAAATTATTTTGTGTAAAACCATAAACTACTTTGAAGAGATGGCAAGTTTTACTACTGTTGTTGTTTGTTGTTAGGTGCTGTCAAGTTGGTTCCGACTCATAACAACTCTATGTACAACAGAACAAAACACTGCCCAGTCCTGTGCCATGCTGACAATCATTGTTATACTTGAGCCCATTGTTGCCACCATCACTGAGGGTCTTCTTTTTCTCTGACCCTCTACTTTACCAAGCTTGATGTCCTTCTCCAGGGACTGGTGCCTCCTGATAACATGTCCAAAGTATATGAGACATAGTCTTTCCATCCTTGTTTCTAAGGCGTATTCTGGTTGCACTTCTTCCAAGGCAAATTTGTTCATTCTTTTGGCAGTCTGCGGTATATTCAATATTCTTCACCAACATCACAATTCAAAGGCATTGATTCTTCTTTGGTCTTCCTTATTTACCGTCCAGCTTTCACATGCATAGAGGCAACTGAAAATACCACAGCTTGAGTCAGGCGCACCTTAGTCTTCAAGGTGGCATCTTTGCTTTTCAACACTTTAAAGAGGTCCTTTGCAGAAGATTTGCCCAATGCAATATTTTATTTGATTTCTTGACTGCTGCTTTCATGGGTGTTGATTGCGGATCCAAGTAAAATGAAATCCTTAACAACTTCAATCTTTTCTCCATTGATCATGATGTTCCTTATTAGTCCATGGAAATTGCCAAAGAGTTTCATGCAGTCAACAGTTTTATCACCCACAGAGTATAACATCAAAAATGTTACCTGTCATTTTATATTGAACACCATATACACTTGCATAAATTATAATATCCAGCAAACACAAATTGGGAGATAATTTTTCTTATAATATAAAGGATCCTAGTTACTTATCATTATAACCCATTGCTGTCAAGTCGATTCCAACTTGTAGTGACCCCATAGGACAGGGTAGAAAGGCCCCATAGGATTTCCAAGGATTGGCTGGTGGATTCGAACTGCTGACCTTTTGGCTAGCAGCTGAGCTCTTAACCAGTGTGCCACCAGGGCTCCAGGTCATTATAGGGATATTATATTTCCTCCTGAAATTAATAATTTGGCTTTCTGTTCATAATTCAGTCTAATGTAATTTCAGTGACTGACTTTGGTTTAAAAACTTGTCAATGTGATTTATAAAAGTGTAATTTATCTACAATCAAATCCTCAACTTTGGTTTCTCAAAGAATCATTTAAGAAGTTCTTTCAGGAAAAAGACAGTACACCTAAGTGTTTTACATTAGTGCCATATGACTTTGCCCCCACCTGTAATAATTAGAAGCTTCTTTTTTAATTGGGGCATAATTTTCATACCCCAAAATTCCATATTGGAAGTATACTCCTCATTGATTTTTAAGAAAATTTATTGAGTTGTACAACCACCAGCAAAATCCAGTCTTCAAATATGTCCATCACCCCAAAAATCTCTTGGGTACTGCTGTCCTTAGTCCTCGTCCCTGCCTGAAGACAAAGACGACCACTAATCTGCTCTCTGTCTGTATAAGTTTGCCTTTTTTTTTTTTTTTTAAACATTTTATGTAACTTGATTCACCCAGCATGTAGCCTTTGAACCTGGCTTTTTTTACTTAGGGTAATGCTGTAGCATGCATCAGTAGTTTGTTCCTTTTTATTGCTGAATATTATTCCATTGTATGAATAAAACACATTTTGTTTATCCATTCACTGATTGATAAACATTTAGATTTGGGCTACGATGAATAATACTGCTATGAATATTCCTTGACTCATATTTACATGGATTTATATGTTTTTGTTTCCCTTGAACAGATTCCTAGGAGTGAAGTTGCTGTGCTGTTGCATAGATTTATGTTTAACTTTTTAAGAAACTGTCAAGCTGTTTTCCAAAGTGACTATCATTTTACATTCCTGACGTTCCTTTCTGGGATTTAGTATTACTGCAACTATACACAGAACTTCAAAGGCAGTTGCTGCTCAAAGCCCATATGTAGTAAGAACTTGCAATAAGTTTGACTGTAAGTGTGCCTATTAATATGTGCTTATGTATCTGTCTCTGCCTGTTTTTTTGTGCATACAGTTAAAATTTTTATTATAATATCAACATATCTTGGATTGACACTGTGTAATAATGAATGGCAAAATGTAAATTGGTTCAAACTTTCTTTAAAATCTTGAATTCCATTCATTACTCTGGAGGTCTACTGATATACAGAGAAATTTAAAACAGCCAGTGATATATTAATAAAGAAAATTACGCCAATAATGAAAGTCTACATCAAAATGATTAATTTGTTCTTAGGGAAGGCTAAATGCTCAAGAAGATGCAATGAAGAATAATGGAAAAAATGCTTGCCATCTTTTAAAATATATGTTGTGATATTATTCTTAAAAAAATGTTTACAACAAAAATGAGAAACCAGTAAATTTCCACTAAATATATTTAGTTAATTTTGAAAAAAAAAAGTGGAAACTATAAAAGCTGTGGAATATTTTAACCTATAGTTAAAATTTGGGGCAAGTCTTGTCATATAAATTTTTTATAAGTCAGGATGCTTTGTCTTAATAAATATGCTTCTCCCTACAGCCAGGGGAATAAGTTAGATTCATCCATTAAACATTTACTAAGCAATTTTTCAAGTTTATGATTCCAAAATAAATTTACCTTATGTAAACATTTTACAAATGTTACATTCCAAATATTCTAAGAGACTTACTGGGGATAGAAAAAATACCTTTTGTTTGTTTGTTTTTGGGGGCAGGAGCAGTGGTCAGTAACTGAAATTTATGCCATGGAGTGGCACGAGCATTTTATAAAGTCTAACAAATTTCCCTGACTGTGGTAGATCTGCAGTTTTGGAGTTAAGATACGTTGTGCTGGAACTCCTCAGCAGTACTGCCAATGATATAGCACAGTACATTACCTTAGCACACTAAGTTAAGGAAGGCTTTAGAGAAGAGATGATCCCTGATTTTTGTCTTAAAGAATGGATACTAATTTTCTGTAAAAAAGCAAAGCCATACACACACACACACACACACACACACAGTTAAAGAGGAAAAGCCCGCCAGACAGAAGGATTCAAATATATGAAGACTTGGATATGCAGAAGAGCAAGACCAACTGGAAGAGCTAAAATTAGTCTAGTGTAGCTGGAAAATAGACTGTGAAGAAAAGGTCCTTCTAGTGGTACTATGAAATTAGAGACAGTGACATGGTAGGAGACTTATGCAATAGTCCAGGCAAGAGATTGTGGGCATTGACAAAAGCGTTAGAGAAGAGAAGGTTGATTTGAAAGATATTGAAAAGGAAAAATAATCAGGAATTTATATGCATTATTATATACTAATGGGGAGTACCTAAATATTCCTAAGATCAAAACTAAATGTACAGTAGTAATACATGTTTTATGATAAAGAAAAGAGAAAGGGCAATGAATTTGGGAAAAAACAATGAGTTTAGTGTTATACTGGTTGCATTTCAGATGTCCTTATGTAGGAAATCTAAGAGGAGACAACCATTATCTGTTAGACACAGCAGTCTCAAGTTCAAGGGAAATTATGAATAGAACATGATAATATGGAGAAATAACCTTCCCAGAGGGATGTAAAGTGTTTTTTTATCTTCTACTCTTGCTAGATAGCTAAAAAGAAATATGCATTTGTGGGAAGATTCTAGGAATTCAGGAGTGAAAAGAAGAGTCATATAAAAACTTGAGGAAATTTGAATTATGTAACAAAGATTAAGGCTTATTAAACTATACTCATAATATTTCTGAACCAAATAGAACCAGGTCACAAAGGTCAAATCTATCCAAAAAGATGCCTTTGGAGTGAAAGCAATAATTTCTTAATAGTAAGAATTGGTTGCTGTGCCAGGCTACCACCAATGATTGCCCTGACAGGGAACACAACAGAGAATCCCTGATGGAGCAGGAGAACAGTAGAATGCAGACCTCAAATTGTCCTATAAAGACCAGACTTAATGGTGTGACTGAGATGGGAGAGATTCCAGAGGTCGTGGGCCCCGGACCCTCTGTTAGCCCAAGACTGCAATCATTTCCAAACCTAACTCTCCAGACAGGGATTGGGCTGGACTATAAGACAGAAAATGATACTGGTGAGGAGTGAGCTTCTTGGCTCAAGTAGGCACATGCAACTGAACAGCTCCTATTTGGAGGTGAGATGAGAAGGCAGTGGGGGAGACAGGAGCTGGTTGAATGGACATGGGGAACACAGGGTAGAGAGGAGGAGTGTGCTGTCACATTAGGCAGAGAGCAGCAAGGGTTACATAGCAAGGTGTGTGTAAGTTTTTGTATAAGAGACTGACAAATTGTGAACTTTCACTTAAAACACAATAACTAAATAAGAATTGGTTGCTGTGAAAGAGGTATCCTTATAAAATACAGACTATTCAGTCTATTAGTATAATTTAGGAATAGTTTCCATCAAAATGACACTGTTATATACTAAAAAAAAAAAGAAAAAAAATATAGCAAAAATGAACTTGTTTTCCTTAGCATTATGAAGTGCCTCCAGGATTCCTTACAATGCTAATTAAATAACTCTTGTTAGATGCCAGCAATTTGGTCCGAACTCAAAGTGACCCTTTGTACAACACAAAGAAACACTGCCCAGTCCTGCACCATCTGCACAATTATTGCTATGTTTGAGCCCATTATCGCAGACACTGTGTCAAGCCATCTCACTGAGGGTCTTCCTCTTTTCTGCTGACCTTCTACTTTACCAAGAATTATGTCCCTCTCCAGGGACTGATTCCTCCTGATGACATGTCCAAAGTACATGAAACGAAATTTTGCCACCCTTGCTTCTTAAGAGAATTCTGGCTGTCCTTCTTCCAAGACAGATTTGTTCATTCTTCTTTGCCAACACGGTAATTCAAAGGCATCAATTCTTTTTCAGTCTTCCTTACCCGTTGTGCACCTTTTAATGCATATGAGACAATTAAAAATACCACGGTATGAGTCAGGTGCACCTTAGTCCTCAAAGTGACGTCTTTGCTTTTGAACACTTTAAAGAGGTCTTTTGTAGCAGATTTGCCCAAAGCAATATATTATTTGATTTCTTGACTGCTGCTTCCATGAACTTTGACTGTGGATCCAAGTAAAATGAAACCCTTGACAACTTCAATCTTTTCTCCATTTATCATGATGTTGCTTATTGGTCCAATTGTAAAGATTTTTGTTTTCTTTATGTTGAAGTGTAGCCCATACTGAAGGCTGTAGTGTTTGATCTTCATCAGTAAGTGCTTCAAGTTCTCTTAACTTTCAGCAAGCAAGGTTGTGTCATCTGCATATGGCAGAGTCTTCGTCCGTTTCTGATGCCACATTCTTCTTCATATAGTACAGTTTCTTGGATTATACGTTCAGCATACAGATTGAATAAATATGGTGAAAGGATACAACCCTGATGCACACCTTTCCTGACTTTAAACTACGCAGTATCCCTTTGTTCTGTTTGAATGACTGCCTCTTGGTCTGTGTATACAGGTTCTGCATGAGCATAATTAAGTGTTCTGGCATTCCCATTCTTTAAAATGTTATCAATAATTTATGATTCACACAGTCAAGTGCCTTTGCATAGTCAGTAAAACACAGGTAAACATCTTTCTGGTATTTTCTACTTTCAGCCAAGATTCATCTGGCATCAGCAGTAATAGCCTTCATTTCACATCCTCTTCTGAATCTGACTTGAATTTCGGTCAGTTTCTCCTTGATGTACTGCTGCAACCACTTTTGAAAGATCTTCAGAAAAACTTTACTTGCATGTGATATTAATGATATTGTCCAATAATTTCTGCATTCTGTTGGATCACTGTTCTCTGGAATGGGCACACATTTGGATATCTTCCGGTTGATTGGCCAGGTTGCTGTCAGCCAAATTTCTTGAGATAGAGGAGTGAGCACCTCCATCGCTGTGTCTGTTTGTTGAAACATCTCATCAATTTGTACTTCATCAATTCCTGGAGCATTATTTTTCACCATCCCTTTTAGTTCAGTACCCTCGGTTCCTGATCATATGCTACCTCCTGAAATGGTTGAACATTGACCAATTCTTTTTTGGTACGGTGACTCTGTGTATTCCTTCCATCTTCTTTTGATGCTTCCTCTGTCTTTCAATATTTTCCCTGTAGAATACTTCAATATTGCAACTTAAGGCTTTATTTTTTTCTTCAGTTCTTTCAGCTTGAGAAATGCCAAGCTTGTTCTTCCCATTTGGTTTTCTAACTCCAGGTCCTTGCACATTTCATTACACTTCACTTTGTTTTCTTGAGCTGCCATTTGAAATCTTCTGTTGAGTTCTTGTACTTCATCATTTTTCCCATTCGCCTTAGCTACTCTAATTTCAAGAGCAAGTTTTAGAGTCTCTTCTGACATACATTTTGGTCTTTTCTTTCTTTCCTGTCTTTTTAATGACCTTTGGCTTTCTTCATGTATGATGTCCTTGATGTCATTCCACAACTCATCTGGTCTTTTATTAGTATTCAATGCATCAAACCTATTCTTGAGATCATTTTTAAATTTATGTGGGATATAGTCAAGGTTGTACTTTGGCTTTCATGGTCTTACTCTAATTTTCTTCAGCTTCAGCTTGAACTTGCATATGAGCAATTGATGGTCTGTTCCACAGTTGGCCCCTGGCCTTGTTCTAACTGATAATATTAAGCTTCTCCATTGTCTTTTTTCAAGATGCAGTCAAATTGATTCCTGTATATTCCATTTGGTGAGGCCCACGTGTATAGTCATCATTTATGTTGTTGAAAATAACTCTAGGTTAATTAAATCATTGCTTCAGAATCATTTTCAATAGTTACATAAGCTTAAACGATCACCTAAACAATTTATACCTTTTGTGTGTATGCTTTGGGCCTAGCACTGGTAAGTACTCTTGGGTGAAGAAGGAGCCTGAAGATACAGTTCCTGCTTTTACATATCTGACCATTAATTTGAGACAAAAGGCTGATATATAGCATCAATAATTAATAAGATAATAGTAGCAAATTATCAGGTTTTATATTAAAGCCTTGTGTAGTTCAACCAATAAGCACCAAAGGAGATAGATAACCAAAGAGCACAGCACAAGAATTCTGCTATGTGGAAGGTGGTATTCTGAGCACTGGTGATACAGCAGTGAATAAGGCCCACATGGTTCTTGCCCACAATAGCCTTGTATTTTAGTAGGAGTAAAGCATCACAGGGTTGCTATGAGTTGGAATCTACTCAGTGGTACACCATAACAACAACAAAAACAAGACATCAAACATCTATTTGCACACTTATATATTTATTTATTATTGAGATAAATTCTATGGAGTACATGATATCAGGAAACTAAATCCTGTAGAGATTCAACCAAGTCTGTCTATTAAGCTATTAATAGGTTTGATATGTGCATGATGGAAAAGGAATGGTCATGAATGATACATTTCTATCTTGAATAAGTGACCAAAAATTTGTTCTATTTCTAAAATAAAAAAAAAAAAAAAAGTTGTTGTCGAGTCAATTCTGACTCATAGTGACCATATAGGACAGAATGGAATTGCCTTATGGGGTTTCCGAGCTCTTAAGCACTGTGTAACCAGGGCTAGGAATGTCAGTGCTAAAGATCTCCAGCCAAAGACCACCAGAAAAACATCTATAGTTGAGCAAGTTGGGTTTGTTACTCATTGCAGTGAAGGAAAATGCACATGATGGGAAATGGGGATTTCTCAGGAAAAGGATGTTAGGAAAGGATCAGGATAGGACTTGGCTTTGGCTGGGTCCTATTGAGGATGGCCCAAGAAAGTGGGGGTTCACTTCAGATTGGGTATTTTCAGAAAGTGGGAACAATTCTGTGATTGCATATTTCAATAAATCTTAAATATAAAGAGAGCACAGTAGAATGAGGCTAAAGTTGTGATTGGTAAAGAAGTTAACAGTCACTTACGTTAGCTGGGAAATGCGAATGTTGACATTTTATGGGTCACACAGTCACTTTGTCTGTGGTTAGAAAAAAATTATCATCTGGTTTGTTTTGTCACACTTTATTATGGTCTTGGAGTAACCTTTTTCATTGTTAGTGTACTATGAGATTGTTTATGTCCAAGAGGAGAATAGCATGGCTTAGGTATAAGTGCCAGGCCAGTGTTATTTTTTTTTTTTTTCTCAAGAAGAAGATAGTATTTTCATTAGAAGTTGGTGACTTCAGTTAGTAATATTGTAGGTATATCTACACAGGGAGTAAAGCAGACAAGTCTGAGGTTTAGACTAAGAAAGATCTGGGGTGTAGGTATAAATTTAAGAACTAGTGCACATATGTGGTAGTTGAAGCCAAGAGATGCCCGAAGAAGAAGGTTTAGATTGTGGTTTATCTAACACTTAAAGCACTTCAACTTTTAATGACTGATTAAAATAGGTAAGTCAAGAAAAAGAACTGAGAAATTACAGCAAGAAAAGTTGGAATGAAATGAAAACAGAATATCATTATGGAGATCTAGTGAAAATAGCAACTCAAGAAGAAAAGAGTGACCAACACTGCTAAATCCTTCTGAAATGTCATAAGATAAAGACTAAAATATTATTCATTGAATTAGAGACATTGATGTCATGCCTGACCTTAGCAAGAGATGAGACTTTAAAATAATGGCAGTTTTAAGGAGACTGGAGTGGGCCAAGGAAGGAGTTGGGGGAGGAGTGCAGTTCTTAGAGAGAAGGGAATATAGAAAGGTGAAAAGGTTAGTCTATAGAAAGGAGAAGTCTGAGAATTTTGAAATGCCGTAGGAAGGATCCAGGTACAAGAGAACTAAAAGAAAATATCTTCTGTAAAATTATTTAGAAAAAGGGAAATCTGGGGAACACTTGCTTTATTGTAACAGGATGAGGACAAGAGCGGATAGGTGTTGATATTGGTGCTGTCAGTTGGCCCAGGACGTTGAAAATATTCCATTTTGTTGCCTCTAGATTCCCTTTAAAACAGGAAGAGAAGAAAAAGCTGGAGAGGTGTTCGGAAGTTTCGTGAAATTAAGAAAATAAGCGACAATTTTACTTTCTTTATGTTGTAATTTCAAACAGAGGGGAGAAAGTTCCATCTCGAGGATTATATGCCACCTCTTTGTTACATTCGCTTAATCTGAAAATTATTAAAATTTAGGCTATGAATGGCTCCCTGCCCCTTGGCAGATTAAAAAAAAAGTCATCAATTTAAAATCATCGGTTCAAACCACATAATGTTATACAGATTGCTCTTAACGCATACAAAATAAATCCAAGATCAAGTATAGTTTTGTTCTAATCTGGTACAATTTCTCTTTCAAATCAGTAAGGGGAGGAAAAAAAATGCCTAACGGTGGTAATACTTTTACTCAGATTCAATTTCAATCCATCTAAATATATTTTAGTGTAAGAAATACTGCAAAGAATACAATTTACTCTTTGTTTTTCAAATAACTAATTAATATTCCTGTATTTTGATATTGCATAATCCATCCTGCTCCCTGTTTAATTAATACTTTTTTATCTTATATTATAAGGTTGGCTTTGCTTCTTAATGCTATTCTCTTTCATTCAACTACCTGCCTATTTCTGTATCAACATATTGTAAACAATCGCAGTGTTTATTTCATTTACAGTCCATAAACGTATCAGCGTTTGTTAATAAACAGAACACTTCCTTATGTTACTTCCTTAATTATAAGCAGCAACTCTCATTAACACATTTTATACTTAGCTTTTGTTTTTTAATTCATTTAACAGCTTTATACATACAATTTTAAATGGCTTTCATATATAGCTTTGGTTCTGCAAATCAGCAAAAAAAGTAAAGTAACTATTTACCTCTATCCCTCTAAAGCATTAAAGTAAAATCGTACCTTTAGTTGCGTTTTCTATTTTCTTTTGAGGTGAAATATTAGAAAAGGATATAGGACTGGAATTTCTTATCACCTTGCCTAAATAGAATTTTATTTGTTTTGTCCTTAAGGAAAATATTTTAGGCTTGTTGTTGTCAGTTGCCTTCTACTCAGTTCTGATTCATAACAACCATATGTACAACAGAACAAAACACTGCCTGGTCCTACACCATCATCACAATTGTTGCTATACTTGAGTCCATTGTTGCAGCCACTGTGTCAGTCCACTTTGTTGAGGGTCTTCCTCTTTTTTGCTGACCCCTCTACCTTACCAACCATGATGTCCTTCTCCAGGTACTGGTCCCTCCTGATAACATGTCTAAAGTATGTGAGGCAAGTCCCACTATCCTCGCTACCAAGGAACACTCTGGGTGTACTTCTTCCAAGACAGATTTGTTCATTTTTTTGATAGTCCATAGTATATTCAATATTCTTGACCAACACCATAATTCAAAGGCATCAATTCTTTTTTGGTCTTCCTTATTCATTGTCCAGCTTTCCCGTGCATATGAGGAGATTGAAAATACCATGGCTTGGGTTAAGCACACCTTAGTCCTCAAAGTGACATCTTTGCTTTTGAACATTTTAAAGAGGTCTTTTGCAGCAGATTTGCCCACTGCAATACATCGTTTGATTTCTTGACTGCTGTTTCCATGGACATTGATTGTGGATCCAAGTAAAATAAAATCCTTGACAGCTTCAATCTTTTCTCCGTTTATCATGATGTTGCTTATTGGACCAGTTGTAAGGATTTTTTTTTTTTTTATGTTGAAGTGCAATCCATACTGAAGGCTGTAGTTTTTTATTTTCATCAGCAAATCCTTTAAGTCCTCTCTACTTTCAGCAAGCAAGGTTGGGTCATCTGCATATCACAGGTTGTTAATGAGTCTTCCTCCAATCCTGATGCTACATTCTTCTTCATATAGTCCAGATTTTTGGATTATTTCCTCAGCATACAGATACAATCCTGATACACACCTTTCCTGATTTTAAACCATGCAAATCTTGTTCTGTTCAAACAACTACTTCTTGGCCTATATATAAGTTTCTTACGAGCACAATAAAGTGTTCTGGAGTTCTCATTCTTCTCAGTGTTATTCATAATTTATTATGATCCACACAGTTGAATGCCTTTGCGTAGTCAATAAAACACAGGTAAACATCTTTCTGATATTCTCTGATTTCAGCCAAGATCCAGCTGACATCAGCAATGATATTCCTTATTCCACATCCTCTTCTGAAGCTTGACTTTCTGAAAGTTCTCTGTCTATGTACTACTGCAACTGTTTTTGAATGATCTTCAGAAAATTTTACTTGCATATGATATTAATGATATTGTTCCATAATTTCTGTATTCTGTTTTAGGCTTAGACCAAAGAAATCCTCTACTTCTCTGCACAGTATTAATGGGGCAAGAGAATTTGCTTATGTGGTTATAGTCAACTGTTCAAGGGATGTCAGGAAATCCAGCTATTGTGTGTGTGTGTGTGTGTGTGTGTGTGTGTGTGTGAAAATTCAGTAAATGTTCTTCATACTCCCCAGGCATAAATGACATTATAAAATCATAGCTTGAGGCAGAGCTTTTTCTGTTGTTTTAATTATTTCTTATTTTGTGAAAATATGTTTTTCACTATATGTAACATCAGTTTTGAAAGTTAACTTATAGTGAGTAATTACTAATAAATTTTCCACATAGGAATACATTTTTAAATATAATTTAAAACACAATTGCCTGAGGCAGCTCACAGCTTCGTTTTCCTCTAGGCAGGATAAGTTACTGAGTAGATACGCTCATCCCAGCATGAAAGGCTTCCAGCTGTCTTTTCTCCTCACTTCCAACTTTCTGCATCCCTATCTCCCTCCCTGTTCCTGTGCCTACCAGCTCATGTTTGCATTTGTCTGCAAGATCTTTTGTTAACTCCATCCTAGACTTGAAGGATTCTTTTTCTATTTCTTCAAGGTAAATATTTACTAAAATATTTGAATAAATGTCTCCTATTTTTTGTTTGTTACTTTTGCTTAAGTTAGTCAAAGGCAATTTATGTTGCTTACCACAAAAACAACCTTAACTATTACTGAAATCAATTTGGAATACTTTAATTTTCACAATATGGAGGAACAAAACCTCATTAGCTGCTCGATGAATAAAGAATTGAAAATATTATGCTGAAAATGATGAGATACTCAGAATAATTAGATTCAAAGCCAGAAATACTGCTGAGGACACCTGCTAAATTAACTAAACAAATCAGAGTGTAAACAAACCGCCCTAGGACAACTTCCTTGTAAATATCTGCCTTTTGAGATTTATTTTCTGATTCTATTGGTTAGAAACTTCAAGTTCATTCCACTGTGATATGCTCCCATGATTTTCTCTGCCTCCTTTCTACCTTTTTGGTGGCAGTTATCATAATTACAACTAGTTTTTCAATATCAATCTTTTCATGAGAAACACGTTAAAGGCAGATACCCTCTTAATCTCTCAGTATTCCTGTTGCCTAACAGGATGACTGCGAACGTAGTAGACATTCAAGATAACTTTGTTAAATGAAAGAATAGACAAATGGGTGAGTTATTTAGAGACGATAGCATCAATTCTCTCATGACAAGGAACACTAGTCACTTTCTATTACATAATAATCGTGGCCAACCTAATAAAGAGAAGGGCCATTTAATAATTTCCACATATATGCATCAAAAGTAGATGTAAGACTTTTGAGGGACTAGGCTAGTAATAAAATATATATTCTTCAAGAAGCTTGTATTTTGTTCACGTCTTCAGCCTGGACCACCTCAGAGAGTCCATGGGTGGGCTTTAGGGAGCCATAAATCTCTTGTATGTCAGTGCATATTCACAGCTTTCACCAAATTCTCACTACGGAACATAATCCAAAAAAAAAAAAAAAAAATTGGACAAATTAAAGAAGAAGGAAAAAATATTCACAGAAGAGCTAAATGTTAAAAGAAAGGCTTTATATGTTATATAACCAACGAATCAAGGTGACTTCTGTGTTGCTGAAGTCAAGAGATAGGAGAGATTAACAGGGGTAGCCTGTCTTGAGTGAGGGCAGTGGTGGTTCAGTGGTAGAATTCTTGTCTTCCATGAAGGAAATCCAGGGCAATTACCAGTCAGTGCACGTCAAGCGCAGCCACCATCCTTCTGTCAGTGGAGGCTTGCATGTTGCTATGATGCTAAACAGGTTTCAGTGGAGCTTCCAGACTAAGACAGACTAGAAAGAAAGGTCTGTTGATCTACTTCAGAAAACTAGCCAAAGAAAGCCCTATGTATCACAATGGTCTGATCCGAAACCAATCAAAGGCTGGTGCAGGACTGGTCAGTATTTCCTTCCATTGGGAATGGAGTCGCCATGAGTCAGGCACCAACTCAGTGGTGGCTAACAATAACAAGTTACCTGTCTGAAAGATAACTTGATGGAGAAAGTCGAACTTGATAAATGGGTTAGATTTAGACGTTTAGAGTGAAGGAAAGTGGGAACAATTCCAGAGAATGAGGCAGCACAGGATGGAGAGAATATGGGTGTGAAATAGGTAGCTTTTAAGAAACTTTGTTTCTGAATATAGGGAAGGCCAGGTTATAAAAAGCTCTTCACTGCTTCTATTAGTTGGTTAAGGAATATTTGCTAAATGGAAACTGGGAAAATGTGCAACATACTGGTTAGACACTGGGGATATAGACAGCCCTTGACTTAAAACTCTGGTGGCATAGTGGTTAAGTGCTACAGCTGCTAACCAAAGGGTCAGCAGTTCAAATCTGCCAGGCGCTTCTTGGAAACTCATGGGGCAGTTCTACTCTGTCCTATAGGGTCACTATGAGTCGGAATCGACTCGACGACACTGGGTTTGGTTTGACTTCAAGGTATTTTTAGTGTGAATGGGAAATGGCTAAGTTGCAATACATTTTACTGAATATTAGAAATTTCTTTATAAGCCCATAGAAGGGATATCTTACACTAACTAGTCAAAAAAAACACGCTTCCTGACATGGAATTAATCAGAAATAAGTCTCTGACAAATACAGTTTACACAAAAGATGAAGAGTGGGGAGCGTAAGGAAAGTGACAGAAAGAACAAGCTGTGTGAAGGCATCTCAGGCAGAGTATGGAGCTACCTGCAGTGGAGTCATTTGGAACACAAAAGAGAGATAAGAGATGATGGAGAGGAAAGTCTTGAGAGCAATACTAAGACATTCCAATTTTATTGGAAAGTCCATGTTACTGTTAGAGATAAGTGATCTCATCAGTGGACTCCTAGGTCACCTCTCTCTTTTTATCTTAACTTAATTCATTGGTTATGTCCGTCTAAATACAAAAATCAGACAAACCTGCTTTTATGTCAAAACCGAGTAGATCTTTAACTGAAATAACAGAATAAGCTCTTTGCTAATAGCCTAGTTGGCATCTGTACTCAACTCTAGAAAGAGACAGACTGTGTGAAACAGAGACAGACTCTATGGAACATATCATTAGTCTTAAGCATTAGGAAAAATTAAGTGATCCTCATGAAAGGCTACCCTGAAATGGCTGGCAGAAAAGTCAGAACTGGAAGCAGATCTCTGGGTCTAACTGGATATATGGTCCTTACTGAGTGCTTTACCTCTGTTTTATTGCCTAGGAAAGGCATTCTATTGTGTGGATCTTAAGAAATTATGGATAACATTGTGAAGAATGGGAATTCCAGAAAAGTTAATTAATTGTGCTCATGAGGAACCTGTACATAGACAAACAGGCAGTCATTTGAACAGAACAAGGGGATACTATGTGGTTTAAAGTCAGGAAAGGTATGCATTAGGGTTGTGTCCTTTCACCATACTTATTCAAACTGTGTGCTGAGCAAATAACCCGAGAAGCTGGGCTATATGAAGAAGCACATGGTATCAGGAATGGAGGAAGACTCATTAACAACCTGTGATATGCAGATGACAAAACCTTGCTTGCTGAAAGTTAAGAGGACTTAAAACACTTATGGATGAAGATCAAACACTATAGTCTTCAGTGTGGATTGCACCTCAAGCTAAAGAAATTGAAATCCTCACAACTGGACCAATAAGCAAAATCATGATAAATGGAGAAAAGATTGATGTTGTCAAGGGTTTCATTTTACTTGGATCCACAATCAACGCCAATGGGAGCAGCAGTCAGAAAATCAAATGACATGTTGCATTGGGTAAATCTGCTGCAAAAGACCTCTTTAAAGTGTTCAAAAGCAAAGATGTCACTTTAAAGACTAAGGTGTGCCTGACGCAAGCCATTTTCATTTGCCACACATGTGTGCAAAAGTTGGACAATGAATAAGGAAGGCCAAAGAAGAATTGATGCCTTTGAATTATGGTGCTGGTGAAGAATATTGAATATATCATTGACTGCCAGAAGAATGAACAAATTTGTCTTGGAAGAAGTACAGCCATACCCTTCTAGGCAGGCTGTGCCCTGAGGTCTGGGAATTACTTGTCTGGTTGCCAGTGAGAACCCTGGGCGCATTTCTTTTTCTTTTTTTTTTTTAGTTTTCATTTATTTATTTTTTTCTCTTTTCCTTTTTTTTTCACTTCTTGATTTCTTTTCTCTCTGTTCAAATGGCAGGCTCCTTCAGCATTTTTTTTTTCTGGCTCCTGTTTCTCTCTCTTCTTTTTCTTCTCTCCCATACCCAATTTAATTACACACATCAAAATCTCACCCCTCCCTCTTGTCTATCTGAACCCTGCACTGAACATCGCACCCACAAGCAGCATAGGCAGAGACTACGGGAACCTGCCCTGCACTGACTGCTGGTCTGCCTTGTGGCCCCCAGTACATGCCACAAACAACCCATCCCAGCCCCTCCCCTTCAGCTGGATCTACCCTGTTGTATCATAGCTGAGCAACTGGCCCTACCCATTGGACAAGGAGGTGAAAAGTATCATGCCCACATACAAGCAAACAACAAAGAATGCACAGCCCGCCTGCTCAGACATAACCAAATAAAACAAAAAAGCAGGGTGAACCAAACAAATCTACAATCAAGAAATGAAGAAAATAACTGAATGTCCCAAAGACAGCAGACAATATCAAAACATATTTAAAAACAGGACAGGATGGTTCCAGTAGGCATCCAAAATAAAACACCAGATGAATTTCTAGTAGAAGAAAAGGTACTGGAACTACCTGATAGGGAATTCAAATCTCTAATATTCAGAGCTACTCAAGAGTTAAGCAAAAAAAGCAAACAAAAATAAGGAAAAAATAGACAAAATCATGGAAAAGGCAGACAAATTCATGGAAAATATAGACAAAACAATGGAATAATTCAGGGAAATAAAATAGGAAAAAAATGTCAAAATAAATTCACAACTGGAAATCATACAAAAACAACAGTTAGAAATCCAAAAGATAAACAACAAAATTGGACAGTGTCATAGAAGTTTTGAGGAGCAGAGTCGGAACAATGGAAGACAGGATTAGCGAAATTGAAGACAAATACTTGTACACCACTTTGAGGAAAAATCAGAAAAAAGAACAAAGAAAAATGAAGAAAACTTGAAAAGGATGTGGGATACAATCAAAAGCAAAAATTTGTAAGTGTTGTGAGTTCCAGAACAGGGGAAGAAAATGGAAAGCTCAGAGAGGATCATTGAAGAATTATGGAAAGAAAACTTCCTTAATATCATAAAAGATGAAAAGCTGACCATCTAAGAAGCTCATCAAACCTCATATAGAATAGACCCAAAAAGAAAATCACCAAGACATATCAGAATCACACTCGCTAAAACCAAAGACAAAGAAAGAATCCTGAAAGCAGCTCAAGAAAAAAGAAAAGTCACATACAGAGGGGAAACAGTAAGACTAAGCTCTGATTACTTGGCGGAAACCATGCTGGCAAGAAGGCAATGGGATGACATATATAAAACTTTGAAAGAAAAAAATTGTCAACCAAGAATAATATATTCTGTAAAGCTTTCATTCAAATATGGTGGTGAAATTAGGTCATTTTCAGATAAACAGAAATTAAGGCAGAAAGAATTATTAAAGGGAGTCCTTCAGCTTGAGAACAAACAACATCAGACCACAGCCTAACTCTAGGATGCAAGATCACACCAGCCAGATACCAATCTAGAAAATGAACTCTCAAGGACTATTCAAAACTAAAAGATTTACAACAGGGAACCAGTGAGGTTAACTTGTAAATGACAACAACATCAGAACAATAAAACAGTGAATAAATGGTGTAGGTATAGAACTTTCTAACGGAGAGGAAGGCAAGACAATACCAAGTAATAAAAGATTGGTTCAAAACTAGGAAGATAAGGGTAAATTTCAAGGTAGAAACAACCAAAGTTAACAAACCCACTCATCAAAATAAAGAAAAACATAAAATCTCAGTAAAAAAAAATCTACAAAAACAAAAGAAATGGAAAAAAAAATCCACACACACAAAAAAAGGAATTCAGCGCAGGAGAGTAAGAGGAACAGAGAAAACATCAGCATCATAAAAACAAAAACAAAAAAAAGCTCTACAAAATGACAAAAAACTCACACCTATCCATAAGTACACTCAACATAAATGCCTAAATGTACTACAAAGAGACAGAGGGTGGCAGAATGGATTAAAAAAAAAAAAAAAAACAGGATCCATCAACATGCTGTCTATAGGAGACACACCTCAGAAACAAAAACATAAATTTATTAAAAATCAAAGATTGGAAAAAAATATATCAAGCAAACAACTACCAGAAAAAAGCAGCACTGGCAGTACTAATCTCAGATAAAACAAACTTTAAAACAAAATCCACCATAAAAGACATAGAAGGGCATTATATAATGGTTAAAGGGATGATCCATCATGAAGATATAATCATAATAAATATCTACGCACCCAAAGACATGGCTCCAAAATACATAAAAGAAACTCTAACAGCACTGAAAAGAGAAAGTGACAGTTCCACAGTAATATTAGGAGACTTCAACTCACCGCTCTTGGTAAAAGACAGAACACCTACAAAGAAACTATAAAAAGATACAGGAGATCTAAAGGCCATAATCAGCTGATTTGAACACATAGGCATATACAGAACACTCCACCCAACAGCTGCAAAGTACATATTCTTTTCCAATGCACAAGGAATATTCTTCAGAACAGCTACAAAGTACATATTCTTTTCCAATGCACAAGGACTATTCTTCATCTTAGGCCACAAAGCAACCATCGAAAAATCCAAAACTCTGAGATAATACAAAGTATCTTCTCTGTTCACAATGCCATCAAAGTAGAAATTAAAAACAGGAAGAGCAAGGGAAAAAAATCAATTACATGGAAACTGAATAACACCCTGCTTAAAAACCATTGGGTAATAAAAGGAATCAAAAATGGAATAAAAAAATTCCTAGAATCAACCAAGAATGAAAACATATCACACCAAAACCTTTGGAACACAGCAATGGCAGCCCTCAGAAGTCAATTTATAGCAATAGATGCAAACATCAAAAAAGAAGAAAGGGACAAAATCAAAACATTAGCTACACAACTTGAACAGATAGAGAATAGCAAAAGAAGCTCACAGCCACCAGAAGAAAGGAAATAATAAAGATCAGAGCAGAAATAAATGAAATAGAGAATAGAAAAATACAAAGAATCAACAAAACCAAAAGTTGGTTCTTTGGAAAGATTGACAAACCACTGGCCAAGTTGACAAAAGAAAAGCAGGAAAGGATGTAAATAACCCAAATAAGGAATGAAATGGAGGGCATTACAAGAGACCCAACTGAAATAAAAGGATCCTAGCAGAATATCATGAAAAACTATACTCCAACAAATTTGAAAACCTAGAGGAAATAGACAAACTTCTAGAAACTCACTACCTACACAAACGAACACAAAATGGTGTTGAAAATCTGAACAGACTCATAACAAGAGAAGAGATTGAAAAGGTAATTTAAAGAACTCCCAACAAAAAAAAAGCTCTGCCCCAGATGGCTTCACTGGAGAATTCTACAAAACATTCAGAGACCAGCTTACACCAATACTACTCAAACTATTTCAGAACATAGAAAAGGAAGCAATATTTCCAAATTCATTCGATGAAGCCAGCATGATCCTGATACCAAAGCCAGGCAAAGACATCACAAAAAAAAAAAAAAAAAAAAAGAAAATTACAGACCAATAGGTCTCATGAATATAGATGCAAAAATTCTCAACAAAAGTCTAGTCAATAGAACTCAGTATCATATCAAAAACATAATACATCATGACCAAGTAGGATTCATACCAGGTATGCAAGGATGGTTCAACATTAGAAAATCATTCAACGTAATCCACCACATAAAGAAAATAAAAAATTCACGGGATCATCTCAATCAACGCAGAATAGGCATTTGACAAAGTCCAACACTCATTCTTGAAAAAAATTCTCAATAAGATAGGTATAAAAGGTAAATTTCTCAATGTAATAAAGGGTATCTATACAAAACCAACGGTCAACATCATTCTTAATGGTAAGAGGCTGGAAACATCCCCCTTGAGAACAGGAACAAGACAAGGATGCCCTTTATCACCACCCCTACTTAACACTGTGCTGGAAGTCTAAGCTACAGCAACAAGGCAAGAAAAAGAAATAAAGGGCATTCAAATTGGTAATGAAGAAGTAACACTGTCCTTATTTGCAGATGATATGACACTATGCATAAAAAACCCAAAATACTCCATGAGACAACTACCAGAAAGATTCAGCAGTATAACAGGTTATAACATAAACGTGCAAAAACAAGGTGGATTCCCATACAATGATAAAGAGAATGATGAAAGGGAAATCAGAAAAACAATAACATTTATAATAGCCCATAAAAAAAAAAAACTTAGGAATAAATCTAACCAGGGATGTAAAAGACGTATACAAAGAAAACTACAAAACAGTACTGCAAGAGAGCTACATAAATGGAAAATTATACCTTGCTCATGGATAGGTAGACTCAACATTGTGAAAATGACAATTCTACCCAAAATAATCTACAAATACAATGCAATCCCTATCCAAATACCAACATCCTTTAAAGAGATGGGAAAACTAATCATTAACCTTTTATTAAAAGGGAAGAGGACCTGGATAAGCAAAGCACTATTGAAGAAGAATAAAGTAAGAAGACTCGCACTACCTGATCTTAGAACTTGCTATACAGCTACAGTAGTCAAAACAGCATGGTACTGGTACAATGACAGATACATTGAACAATGGAACAGAATTGAGAACCCAGATTTAAATCTCTCCACCTACAGTCAACTGATAATCAACAAGGACCCAAAATACATCAGATGGGAAGAAGTGGGCCTTTTTAACAAATGGTGCTGGCAAACCTGGATGTCCATCTGCCAAAAAAAAAAAAAAATGATACAGGACCCATACCTCACACCATACACAAAAACTAATTCAAAATGGATCAAACACTTAGATACAAAACCAAAAACTATGAAGATCATAGAAGAAAAAAATAGCATCAATACTAGAGGCCCTAACACACGGCATTAACATGATACAAGTCATAACTAACAACATACAAACTCCAGAAGGTAAGCTAGATAACCGGGATCTTCTAAAAATTAAATAGTTATGCATATCAAAATACTTCAGCAAAAGAATAAAAAGAGAACCTACAGACTGAGAAAAAAAAAATTGGCTATGACAAATCCAACAAAGGTCTAATCTATAAAATCTACAGGAAAATCCAATGCTCTACGACAAAAAGACAAACAACCCAATTTAAAAATGCGCAAAGGAAATGAACAGACGCTTCTCCAAAGAAGACATTCAAGTGGCTAACAGACATATGAGAAAACTCTTGCAATCACTAGCCATTAGAGAAATGCAAATCAAAACCATAATGAGATACCATCTCACCTGGCCTTAGTGGCATGAATCAAAAAAACAGAAAATAGCAAATTTTGGAGAGGCTGCAGGGAGACTGAGACTCTTATCCACTGTTGGTGAGAATGCAAAGTGACACAACAATCCTGGAAAACGATATGGTGCTTCCTTGGAAAGCTAGAAATATAAATACTCTCTGATCCAGCAATTCCATGCCTAGGAATATATCCTAGAGAAATAAGAGCCATCATACAAATAGACATATGCACACTCATGTTCACTGCAGCATTGTTCACAATTGCAAAAGGGTGGAAACAACTTAGACGTCTATCAGCAGATGAATGGATAAACAAACCATGGTACATACATACCACGGAGTACTAAGCAATGATAAAGAACAATGATGAATCTGTGAAGCATTTCACAACATGGATGAATCTGGAGGGCATTATGGTGAGTGAAATAAGTCAATCACAAAAAGACAAGTATTGTATGAGACCATTACTATAAAAAGTCATGAAAAGGCTTACACACAAAAAGAAACAATCTTTGATGGTTAAAAGGGGAGGGGGGAGTGAGCATGGAAAAACACTAAATAGACAATAGATAAGGGGTAACTTTGGTGAAGGGTAACACAGTACACAACACTGGGGGAAGCCAGTACAACTTGTACAAAGCAAGGTCATGGAAGCTCAACAGACAGATCCGATCTCCTTGAGGGACCGAATTGCTAGACTGAGGGCTGTGGGGACTATGATCTCAAGGAACATTTTGCTCAAAAGGCATAATATATTTTATAAACAAAATGTTCTACATTCTACTTTGTTGAGTATTGTCTGAGGCCCTAAAAGCTTGTGAGTGCGGTAAGATACTCCACTGGTCTCACCCCTTTAAGAGCAAGGGAGAGTGAAGAAAACTAAAGACTCAGGAAAGATTAGTCCAAAGGACTAAGGGACCACAACTACCATTCTGTACCAGACTGAGTCCAGCACTACTAGACGGTGCCCAGCTACCACCACTGACTGCTCTGACAGGGATCGTAATAGAGGGTCCTGGACAGAGCTGGAGAAAAGTGTAGAACAGAATTCTAACTCACAAAAAGAAAACCAGACTTACTGGCCTGAGAGAGACTTGAGAAGCCCTGAGAGTATGACCTCAGGACACACTTTTAGCTCAGTAATGAAGTCACTCCTGAGGTTCACACTTCATCCAAAGATTAGACAGGCCCATGAAACAAAACAAGACTAAATGGGCACACCAGCCCAGGGGCAAGGACTAGGAGGTAGGAGGGGACAGGAAAGCTGGTAATAGGGAACCAAAGGTAGAGAAGGGAGAGTGCTGACACATCATGGGGTTGTTAATCAGTGTCATAAAACAATATGTATACTAATTTTTTCATTATTAACTTTTATTGAGCTTCAAGTGAACGTTTACAAATCAAGTCAGACTGTCACATTTAAGTTTATATACACCTTAACTCCGTACTCCCACTTGCTCTCCCCCTAATGAGTCAGCCCTTCCAGTCTCTCCTTTCGTGACAATTTTGCCAGCTTCCAACTCTCTCTATCCTCCCATCCCCCCTCCAGACAGGAGATGCCAACACAGTCTCAAGTGTCCACCTGATATAATTAGATCACTCTTCATCAGCATCTCTCTCCTACCCACTGTCCAGTCCCTTTCATGTCTGATGAGTTGTCTTCGGGAATGGTTCCTGTCCTGTGCCAACAGAAGGTTTGGGGACCATGACCGCCGGGATTCCTCTAGTTTCATTCAGACCATTAAGTATGGTCTTTTTATGAGAATTTGGGGTCTGCATCCCACTGATCTCCTGCTCCCTCAGGGGTTCTCTATTGTGCTCCCTGTCAGGGCAGTCATCGATTGTGGCCGGGCACCAACTAGTTCTTCTGGTCTCAGGATGATGTAGGTCTCTGGTTCATGTGGCCCTTTCTGTCTCTTGGGCTCTTAGTTATCGTGTGACCTTGGTGTTCTTCATTCTCCTTTGCTCCAGGTGGGTTGAGACCAATTGATGCATCTTAGTTGGCCGCTTGTTAGCATTTAAGACGCCAGATGCCACATTTCAAAGTGGGATGCAGAATGTTTTCATAATAGAATTATTTTGCCAATTGACTTAGAAGTCCCCTTAAACCATGGTCCCCAAATCCCTGCCATTGCTCCACTGACCTTTGAAGCATTCAGTTTATCCTGGAAACTTCTTTGCTTTTGGTCCAGTCCAGTCCAGTTGAGCTGACCTTCCATGTATTGAGTATTGTCCTTCCCTTCACCTAAAGCAGTTCTTATCTACTAATTAATCAGTAAAAAACCCTCTCCCACCCTCCCTCCCTCCCCTCCTTGTAACCACAAAAGCATGTGTTCTTCTCAGTTTATGTTATTTCTCAAGATCTTATAATAGTGGTCTTATACAATATTTGTCCTTTTGCCTCTGACTAATTTCACTCAGCATAATGCCTTCCAGATTCCTCCATGTTATGAAACGTTTCACAGATTCATCACTGTTCTTTATAGATGTGTAGTATTCCATTGTGTGAATATACCACAATTTATTTAACCATTCATCTGTTGATGGGCACCTTGGTTGCTTCCAGCTTTTTGCTATTGTAAACAGAGCTGCAATAAACATGGGTGTGCATATATCTGTTCCTGTGAAGGCTCTTATTTCTCTAGGGTATATTCCGAGGAGTGGGATTTCTGGGTTGTATGGTAGTTCTAGTTCTAACTGTTTAAGATAATGCCAGATAGATTTCCAAGGTGGTTGTCCCATTGTACATTCCCACCAGCAGTGTATAAGAGTTCCAATCTCTCCGCAGCCTCTCCAACATTTATTATTTTGTGTTTTTTGGATTAATGCCAGCCTTGCTGGAGTGAGATGGAATCTCATCGTAGTTTTAATTTGCATTTCTCTAATGGCTAATGATCGAGAGCATTTTCTCATGTATCTGTTAGCTGCCTGAATATCTTCTTTAGTGAAGTGTGTGTTCATATCCTTTGCCCACATCTTGATTGGGTTGTTTGTCTTTTTGTGGTTGAGTTTTGACAGAATCATATAGATTTCAGAGATCAGGCGCTGGTCGGAGATGTCATAGCTGAGAATTCTTTCCCAGTCTGTTAGGTGGTCTTTTTATTCTTTTGGTGAAGTCTTTAGATGAGCATAGGTGTTTGATTTTTAGGAGCTCCCAGTTATCTGGTTTCTCTTTGTCATTTTTGGTAATGTTTTGTATTCTGTTTATGCCTTGTATTAGGGCTGTTAACGTTGTCCCTATTTTTTGTTCGATGATCTTTATCGTTTTAGTCTTTATGTTTAGGTCTTTGATCCACTTGGAGTTAGTTTTTGTGCATGGTGTGAGGTATGGGTCCTGTTTCATTTTTTTGCAAATGGATATCCAGTTATGCCAGCACCATTTGTTAAAAAGACTATCTTTTCCCCAATTAACTGTATGTGTACTAACTTTTTAATGAGAAGTTAGTTTGTTCTGTAAACCTTCACCTAAAGTACAATTAAAAAAAAAAAAAAAGAAAATGTTGAAAATAAACAGTGATGATTTGCCTTAAAAAAAGGAAGTAGAGCCAGAATGCTCCTTAGAATCAAGGATGGCGAAACTTCGTCTCACATAGTTTGGATATGTCATCAGGAGGGGCCAGTCCCTGGAGAAGGACATTATGGTTGGTAAATTAGAGGGTCAGTGGAGAAGAGGAAGATCCTTAATGCAATGGATTTGAGATAGTGGCTGCAGCCATGGGTTTGAGCATGACAAGAGTTGTGAGGATGGCACAGGACCGGGCAGTGTTTCATTCTGTTGTATGTAGTATTGCTATGAGCCAGAACCAACTTGATGGTGCCTAACAGCAACAACAACTGAGTGCTTATTACCTCTGGGTGCCGGTTTGGCCATAGATAAAATAAAGGTTTTTAATAAGAGCAGTGAGTCCTAGAATTTTGAATTTCATAATTTTTTTACTTTTCCAAAAAGGTGGGGGGAGCAATTGGAAAGATTTACTTTGCACAACAAGGAAAAATGAACATCAAACAAATCAGCAGCAACAAATGTTATCTACTATCACCCAAAGGAGCCTTGGTGGGGCAATGGTTAAGGGCACAGCTCCTAGTCAAAAGATCAGAGATTTGGAACCCACCCAGTGGCTCCATGGGAGAAACGACTTGGTGATAGCCTATAGGGCACTTTTCCTTTGTCCTATAGCGTTGCTAAGTGGAAAGTACACAATGGCACACAACAAAAAATATCACTATCACCAAGGTCTTCTAAAAGGAAGAATAATACCCAAAATGTGAATGAAATTAGCTTTATTAAAATACTAGCTCCGCCATCTTTATTTTTCTGTTTTTGGTGCACAACTGAAACTGGAACTTGCACAGGCACCAGCCTGCTGACAGGTTTGGAAATTCCTGTCTTACACAAATGTCAACCCAGTGTTCCATCCACGCTGCTCGTAGCATCACCTGGAGAGCTTTAGAAACTAAAACTAAAAGGATGAGGCCCGGCCCTAACTCAGACCGATTAAATTGACTTTTAGGAGCCCAAACATGGCATGTGCATTTTTTTTTCCCTTTCTATCCATATGAACATAATATTCAGTCAAAGTTGAGAAATACTTTACTTAACACTTTTACTCTTCCTTCAAGGTATACAATTCTGTAATATTTAACTTGTTCCCATCTCCAAACCTCACACATCAAGTATTTTCCAGGGCTTTGAAACAGTTTGGTCTGGTTTGAACCCCTGTTGAAAACTTGCATTTCTAACAAGTTCCCAGAAGACGTTAATGTTGCTGGTTAGGGACCAACTCTGAGAACCACCAGTAGAGCAGTGGTTCTAAAAATTTATTATATGTAAGAATCATCTGGAAATCGTGTTAAAACATATATTCTGATTCAGTGTATCTGGGATGAAAATGCTAATTTTCAGCAAGCCTTCGCACTAGAACAAACCGATTCAAAGTCCTGGTATTTTCTACCTTGCATGTGAAACTTTAGCAGAATCACTTCCACAGGTTTACCTGATTCTGTATATGGGTTTGGAAGTTAAAAGTTTTGCTTTCTAATTAACACTTGGTAGAAGTATTTCTTATAACTTAAGACTTACATACTAAACCACAGTTGTTAAATTTCTGTGAGATTCTATATTCTTTGTTTCCACTTGATTAATAGCCTTGCCATGAGCTCTCTTTGCAAAGTTGTAATTTATTTCTTGTAAATGATTTTGGCTAGTAAATACCTCATTCCCACATTGAAAAGTAATTACTATCATGAAGAGTCTGTTTGAAATTGGATGAGCAAGTTCAGGTCAAAATTTAAATATTAACATTCTTTGTCTAATTCGTATTACTTAAATTAAGGCCATAGGTGAGAAAAACCATTTCATCTTGTTGAATAAGCTAGACAGCAATACATATTTCAGAGTCAGGTTTCTTGTTTCTGAGTAAGACAGATGCTTTGTTTTCTGCAGGAAGGAGTTTGAGGATTTATAAGACAATTTTAATTAATGGGTTCGCTCAACCATAAAATAAGTACATTTGTCTTGTTGTGCAGTAAAATACCACGAGTTTAAGGATTATAATATGCTAATGCCTACTTCTCTTTAAAGAGAATAATGTTCTTATAGGAAAATTGTACTTTTTTTTAAATGGGTGTTAACCAAAATCAACCAAACCCACTGCTGTTGATTCCAACTCCTAGTGACCCTGTAGGACACAGTAGAACTGTCCCATAGGATTCCCAAGGCTGTAATCTCTATGGAAACAGATGCCACATCTTTTTCCCACGAAATGGCTGGTAGGTTCAAACTACTGACTTTCAGTTAGCAGCCAAGTAATTTAACTGCTGTACCACCAAGACTCCTTTAAATGGGTATAGTCAGTAACAAAATGCTGGCAAGGCAAATATACAAGATGGATTAGAAATGCCTACAATTTACAGGGAGTTTGAGTGTGTTTACATGAAAATTAAATCTAAATAAACATATGTCTTTTGTTTTCTTGAAGTTAAAGTCATCTATTGCTCTGCTTTCAAACTTATTAAATCAGAGGGATGGTCAGATGCTTCCTGTTGCCCCTCTTAGAATGAACACTTGAAAAAAACAAGTAAATAGGATATATATGACAATCTAGGGTTGCTATGAGTCGGAATCAACTCGATGGCACTGGGGTTACTGGGCAGGGCTCCTAATCATCAAAGACAAACAAAAAGAATCAAACTCAGTGGCAGGTGGAAGAACAGACAATTCAAAAACAGCAGATGTGGGGAATTATGGATCCCAGGATCACTGACACCCAGCTAGCTGAATCTGCACAGCACTTACAGGCTGAGGCAAATAGCAACACCCCAAGCCACTCCACCTGGTGCAGCCAAGCAGCGGCAAATGACTGCACACACCTCCAGAACCAAACAGGAACAACACCAGACCTGGAAAAGATAAATGCAAGCTCCCAACCTATTGTGTGCCACTCTCCCACCAGAGCTCCACAGCTGACGAGCAATCCCTTCCGTCTACCAACCCTCCTCCCCACTCTGACACCAGTCCTGCAGCATTCAAAACACCACACCCCTTAAGCCAGGATCTCATGGTTGGGTCCAGAGGCTGCAGCTCCTTCGCCCAGCCACTGGTGTAGGGGGTCCACAAACTTGCAGCATCCATCACCCTCGCCCTTCGCTCACACTCCAGTGCCTTGTAGGCTGATCCAATACTGCAAGCCCTCATTAAGACAACACTTGGGCAGGGCATTCACTTGAAGCCCATTTTCACCTTCAGCAGCAAAAAGGGAGTTGTATATTTGTGACATTTGACACTGCCTTGACCTCTAAGGCCTCACCAACTTGCACCAGGGGCCTGAGGGCTGGCGGCACCACCCAGTCCATATAGCTGCCCAAAGCAGTCCCTGAGAATTGGTGGTGCCTCCAAATCGCTTCAGCCAATGGTGCTGGGTGCCCAAGAACTGCTGCGCTATCCACTTCCCCCACTACTCATTCTAATGGACAAGGGCACGCTCTCCACCCAGGCACCTGGGGACAGCCCACAGGCCCCTGTCTGGCCCTATATACAACTCCCCCACTGCAACCAGAGACCCGTGCCTACTTCAAACACCCTCACACAGCCCTGTCAAACTTGGACTGTAGGTGAGACCCTCTGCACCACACACTCACTGACAGAAGGCTTGGGCACCTGAGCCTCAAATAACTACACCCCCACAAGAACAATGAACAGACTTCTGGGCTCACACATGTAGTAGCTTCATGGACCACCTGGAGACAGGAGGTGAGATCTTCAACAACATCTATGAAAAGAATAACACACATGACCAGACTACTTGGACATATCAAAACAAAAATCCAGGGCACAGTAAACAAAAATACAATAATAAATAAGTATAATTTATTGATGCCTCGGAAACAACGGTCGATATCAAATCACATAAAGAAGCGGACAAGATGGCTCCAGCAAGCAACCAAAATAAAGAACCAGAAAACCTTCCAGAGGAAGATAAGGCAATGGAACTACCTGATAAGAATTCAAAAGGCTAATATACAGAGTTCTTCAAGAGATCTGGCAAAACACAGAGCAAGCCAAGGAGCACACAGACAAAGCAATAGAAGAACTCAGGAAAACAATACAAGAACAAAATAACAGAATGTACAGGCTGCTAGAAATGATACAGGAATGGCAACTAGAAACCCAAAAGATTAACAATAAAATTTCAGAATTAAACAACTCAATAGAAGGTCATAGGAGCAGAATTGAGACAACAGAAGTCAGAATTAGTGAGCTTAAAGATAAATCCCTTGACATTGATTTGTTTGAAGAAAAATCAGAAAAAAAGAATGAAGAAAAAATTAAGAAGGCCTAAGAATTATGTGGGATACTATCAAGAGGAAAAACCTATTAATGATCGGAGTACCAGAACAGGGGAATAATAGAAAACACAGAAAGAATCGTTGAAGATTTGCTTGCAGAAAAGTTCCATAATATCATGAAAGCCAAAAAGATGTCTATCCAAGAAGCTCGATGAACTCCATACAGGATAGCCTACAAAAGAAAACCATCAAGACATATCATATTCAAACTTGCCAAAACCAAAGACAAAGAATTCTGAGAGTGGCTAGGGATAAATGAAAAGTTACCTACAAAGGATAGCCAATAAGACTAAGCTCAGATTACTCAGCAGAAGCCATGCAGGCAAGAAGGCAATGGGATGACACATATAAAGACTTGAAGGAAAAAATTGTCAGACAAGAATTATATATTCCACAAAATTGTCTCTCGAATATGGCAGGGAGATTAGGTCATTTCCAGCTGAACAGAAATTAAGGGAATTTGTAGAAACCAGAACAATTTTATAAGATATACTGAAGGGAGTTCTCCACTTAGAAAACCAACATCAGACAAAAATCCAAGACAAGGACACGAGACAGATCAACAAGCTACCAATTCAGATAGGGAATTCACACACAAAAAAATAAAAGCTAAAAGACAAAATAGTGAACCAGCAAAATCAATATATAAACAATGACGTCAAATAAAAAAGAGGGAATAAATGGTGTAGTCATAGAACTTCCATATGCAGAGGAAGTAAAGGCAATGTCAAGAAATAAAAAACAGGTTTAAACTTAGAAAAATAAAGGCAAATTTCAAGATAACCACAAAGGAAGCTAACAAACCTACCCATCAAAATATAAAAGAAGAAAAACATAAAGACTTAGCAAAAACTGAATCCACAATAATGAAAGAGATGAAAAATAAACACGTAAACAAAAAGAACTAAGCGCAGAAAATTAAACAGAACAAAGAAACCATCGACAACACACACGCAAAAAAAAAAAAAATACAGCAGTAAAACTCATAGCTATCAGTAATTACACTGAATGAAAATGGCTTAAAATGCACCAGTAAGGAGACAGACAGTGGCAGAATATACCAAAAAAAAAAAAAAACCCAAATGATCCATCTATATTCTATCTATAAGCGACACACCTCAGACACAAAGACATAAACACTAAAATTTAAAGGATGGACAAAAAATATATATCAAGCAAGCAATAGTCAAAAAAGAGCAGGAATGGAAATATTATTCTCCGATAAAATGGACTTTACAGCAAATGCCACGATAAACGATAAGGAAGGACACTATAAAATGCATAGAGTCAATACACCAGGAGGACACAACCATAATAAATATATAGGCACCTAATACCAGGGCTCCAAAATACATTAAAAAAAAAAAGAACCTCTAACAGCATTGAAAAGAGAAATAGACAGTTCTACAATAACAGTAAGAGACTTCGACACGCTACTTTCAGTGAAAAACAAAACATCTAGAAAGAAACTCAATAAAGATACAGAAGATCTAAATGGCACAATCAACCAACTTGACCTCGCAGACATATACAGAACACTCCACCGAACAGTAGCAAAGTATACATTCTTTTCCAATGCACGTGGAACATTCTCCAGAATAGACCACATTTTAGGCCACAAAGCAAACCTTAACAAAATCCAAAACATTGGAATAATACAAAGCATCTTCTCTGATCATTATGTCATAAAAGTAGAAATCAATGAGAGGGGAAAAAAAAATCAATTACATGGAAACTGAACAATGCCTTGAGTAAAAAATACTGAGTAGTAATAGAAGAAATCAAAGAGGGAATGAAAAATTCCTAGAAACAAATAAGAATGACAGCACACCTTATCAAAACCTTTGGGACACAGCAAAAACAGTGCTTACAGGTCAATTTATAGCAATAAATGCACACATCTAAAAGAAGGAAGAGCAAAAATCAAAACATCAAACCTACAACTCAAACAACTAGAGACAGAGCAGCAAAAGAAGCCATCGGGGACCAGAAGAAAGAAAATTATAAAGATTAGAGCAGAAATAATGAAATAGAGAACAGAAAATCAATAGAATCAATGAGACAAAAAGTTGGTTCTTTGAAAACATCAATAAAATCAAGAAACCATTGCCCAAATTGACAAAAGAAAAACAAGAGAGGAAGCAAATAACCCAAATATGAAATGAGATGGGTGATATCACAACAGGTTCAATTAAAATAAAAAGGAAAAATTGTACTTCAATAAATTTGAAAACCTAGAGGAAATAGACAAAATTCTAGAAACACATTACCTACCAAAACTCACACAAACTGAAGTAGAAAAATAAACAAATAACAAAAAAAGAAAATAGAGAGAATAGATAAAAAACAAAACAAAGCAAAACAAATAACTCCCAATAAAGAAAAAAAAAAGTCCTAGCCCAGATGGCTTCACTGGAGAATTCTACCAAAATTTTTGAGAGAAGACCTATGCCAAGACTACCCAAACTATTTCAGTGCATAGAAAAGGAAGGAATACTCATTCTATGAAGCCAGCATAACCCTGATACCAAAGCCAGGCAGAGGCACCACAAAAAAAGAAAACTACAGATCAATATCCCTCATGAACACAGACACAAAAATTCTCAACAAAATTCTACCCAATAGAATTCAATAGCATATTAAAAAAATAATATACCATGACCAAGTGATACTCATACCAGGTATGCAGGGATGATTCAACATTAGAAAATCAATCAATGTAATTCATCACATAAATAAAACAGAAGAAAAGAACCATATGAATATCAATCAATAAAGAAAAGGCATTTGACAAAGTCCAATATCTATTCCGGGTATAAACTTTCAGCAAAACAGGAATAGAAGGGAAATACCTTGACATAATAAAAGGCATTTATACAAAGCCAACAGCCAACATTCTAAATGGAGAGAGACTGAAATCATTCATTCCCTTTGAGAATGGGAACCAGACAAGGATGCTCTTTATCACCACTCTTATTCAACACTGTGTTTGGAAGTCCTGGCTACAGCAATAAGGCAAGAAAAAGGTAAGGAAGAGGTACAACTATCCCTATTTGCAGATGATATGATCTTTGTCATTGTTAGGTGCCTTTGAGTCGATTCTGACTCACAGTGACAGTATGTGCCACAGAACAAAACAATGCCTAGTCCTGCACCATCCTCACAATCTTTGCTATGTTTGAGCACATTGTGGCTGCCACTGTGTCAATCCATCTCATTGTGGGTCTTCCTCTTTTTTGCTGACCCTCTGTTTTACCTAGCATGAAGTCCTTCTCCAGGGACTAGTCCCTCTTGATAACATGTCCAAAGTATGTGAGATGAAGTCTCACCATCTTTGCTTCTAAGGAGCTTTCTGGCTCTTTTTCTTCCAAGACAGATTTGCTCATTCTTCTGATAGTTCATGGTATATTCAATATTCTTTGCCAACACTGTAATTCAAAGGCATCAATTCTTCTTTGGTCCACCTTATTCATTGTCCAACTTTCACATGCCTATGAGGCAATTGAAAACACCATGGCTCAGGTCAGGAGCACCTTAATACTCAAACTTTTTAACACTTTAAAGAGATCTTTTGCAGCATATTTGCCCAATGCAATGTGTTGTTCCATTTCTTGATTGCTGCTTCCATGGGCATTGATAGTGAATCCAAGAAAAATGAAATTCTTGACAACATCAATCTTTTCTCCATTTATCATGATGTTATTTATTGGTCCAGTTGAGAGGATATTTGTTTTCTTTATACTGAGGTACAATCCATACTAAAGGCTGCGGTCTTTGATCTTCATCAACAAGTGCTTCAAATCATCTTCACTTTCAGCAAGCAAAGTTGTGTCACCTGCATATTACAGGTTGTTAATGCATCTTTCTTGAATCCTTATGCCCTGTTCTTCTTCATATAGATACATGTACACCCATGTTCATTGCAGCACTATTCACAATAGCAAATAGAAACAACCTAAATGCCCATCAACGGATAAATGGATAAGCAAATTATGGTACATACACACAATAGAATACTATGTAACAATAAAGACGAATGATAAATCTGTGAAACATCTCACAACCTGAATAAATCTGTAGGGCACTATGCTGAGTGAAATAAGTCAGTCACAAAAGGACAAATATTGTATGAGACCACTATCATAAGAATTCAAGAAAAGATTTTCACAGAAAATAGCATTCTTTGATGGTTATGAGGGTAGGGAAAGAGGGAGAAGGGAAATCACTAACTAGGTAGTAGAAAAGTTTCAACTTTGGTGAAGGGAAAGACAGCACACAATATAGAGGAACTCAGCACAACTTGACCAAAGCACAAGCATAGAGGTTTCCTAGACACATTCAAACACTATAAGGGACTGAGTAGCCGGGGCTGGAGGCTGGGAGCCAGGGACCACAGTCTCAGGGGACATCTAGTTCAATTGGCATAACATAGTTCATAAAAAAATGTTCCACGCCCCACTTTGGTGATAGTGTCTAGAGTCTTAAAAGTTTGCAAGGGGCCATGGAAGACACACCTATTGGTCTCATCCCATCTACGGCAATAGATAATGAAGACAATCAAAGACACGAGGAAAACATTAGCCCAAAGGACTAAAGGATCAAAAGAGCCCAAGACTCCACTAGCCTGAGACCAGAAGAACTAGATGGTGCATAGCTACCACCAATGAGCATTTTGACAGGGATCACAACAGAGAGTCTGAGACAGAGCAGGAGAAAAATGTAGAACAAAATTCAAATTCACAAAAATGTCCAGACTTACTGGTCCGACAGAGACTGGAGGAATCCCTAAAACTATGGCCCCCAGACACTCTGCTAACCCATAACTGAAACTACTCCCAAAGCCCACTTTTTAGACAAAGATTAGACAGGCCTAAAAAAACAAAACAAAACAAAACAAAAACCTGAGGAATGTGCTTCTTAGTTCAATCAAATACGGGAGACCAAACAGGCAACTCCTGTGCAAAAGCAAGATGAGAAGGCAGGAAGGGACAGCAACTGGACAAACAGGGACAGAGAAAAAAGGGTGGAAAGGCGGAGCATGCAGTCACATTGTGGGGATTGCAACCAAAGTCACAAAACAATGCGCGTATAAATTTTTGAATGAGAAATTAACTTGAGCTGTAAACTTTCACCTAAAGCACAATAAAAAAGTTATTAAATCACTTATTAATAAATATTATCAGTGTTTGTTTCAATTGTATTTGCATAGCAATATAAAATAAAAGAAAAAAAACATAAAAGTAGTATCTTTTAAAATAACTTACGCCCCTTTGTAAGACACTCAAAATTCAACAAGATAAAAGGAAAATTTACTTTGTTTCAACTTGGGAGTCTCACAAGTGAAAACAATCTAGAGATATGGACCTTTTTTAAAATCATATTACAAACAGGCAAGCAAATATCTCTTGGTTATTGTATATAGTCACAATATTTTCTGGTTATTGTATCAAGTCACAATTAATCAGACTAAATCATTTGATCAGATGGAAAGGGAAAATTCATTACTCATTTTCAATTGGTGATATTCAAACTTTTTTGCCTGTGACTCACAGACATATATTTAACTTCATGACTCAGTACACATACACACACACACATATGTACAGACTTTATATGTGTGCATGTATCTATATTTGTATATTCATACACACAAAAATTTAAAACCTTATGATATCTATTCTAATTTTATAAATGATTTTGGATTCACTAAATTAATTTTATTACCTAACAGTATGTCACTATCTTCAGTTGGAAAAACACTCCTTTAAGCTTGATCCTACATAATAAGCCTTTTTGGAAAATGGTCTGGACAATATTAGTTCAGGTTTTCAGGGAAACGCCCAGACAGAATTAATAGAGAACGTAGGCTATTAAAAGCTGCTTCAGTTTTTTTTTTTAATTAATTTTTATTAAGCTTCAAGTGAACATTTACCATTCCAATCAGTCTGTCACATGTAAGTTTACATACATCTTACTCCCTTCTCCCACTTGCTCTCCCCCTATTGAGTCAGCCCTTTTAGTCTCTCGTTTCGTGCCAATTTTGCCGTCTTTCCTCTTTCTCTATCTTCCCATCCCCCCTCCAGTCAAGAGTTGCCAACACACTCTCCAGTGTCCACCTGATTTAATTAGCTCACTCTTCATCAGCATCTCTCTCCCCTCCGCAGACCAGTCCTTTTCATGCCTGATGAGTTGTCTTCGGGGATGGTTCCTGTCCTGTGCCATCAGAAGGTCTGGGGAGCATTGTCTCCGGGATTCCTTTAGTCGCAGTCATACCATTAAGTATGGTCTTTTTATGAGAATTTGGGGTCTGTATCCCATTGGTCTCCTGCTCCCTCGGGAGTTGTATGTTGTGCTCCCTGACAGGGCAGACATTGGTTGTGGCCGGGCACCAACTAGTTCTTCTGGTCTCAGGATAATGTAGGTCTCTGGTTCATGTGGCCCTTTCTGTCTCTTGGGTTCTTGGTTATCGTGTGACCTTGGTGTTCTTCCTTTGCCTTTGCTCCAGGTGGGTTTTGACCAATTGATGTATCTTAGATGGCCGCTTGTTGGCATTTAGGACCCCAGACGCCACATTTCAAAGTGGGATGCAGAATGTTTTCATAGTAGAATTGTTTTGCCCATTGACTTAGAAGTCCCCTCAAACCAAGCTCCCCAGACCCCAGCCCCTGCTTCGCTGACCTTTGAAGCTTTCATTTTATCCCGGAAACCTCTTTGCTTTTAGTCCAGTCCAATCAGAATGACCTTCCTTGTATTGAGTGTTGTCTTTCCCTTCACCCAAAGCAGTTCTTATCTACTGATTGATCAATAAAAAACCCTCTCCCTCCTTCCCTCCCTCCCCCCTTTGTAACCACAAAAGTATGTGTTCTTCTCCGTTTTTTCTATTTCTCAAGATCTTATAATAGAGGTCTTATACTATTTGTCCTTTTGCCTCTGACTCATTTCGCTCAGCATAATGCCTTCCAGATTCCTCCATGTTATGAAATGTTTCAGAGATTCGTCACTGTTCTTTATCGATGCGTAGTATTCCATTGTGTGAATATACCACAATTTGTTTACCCATTCATCCGTTGACGGACACCTTGGTTGCTTCCAGCGTTTTGCTATTGTAAACAGAGCTGCAATAAACATGGGTGTGCATATATCTGCTTGTGTGAAGGCTCTTGCATCTTTAGGGTATATTCCGAGGAGTGGGATTTCTGGGTTGTATGGTAGTTCTATTTCTAACTGTTTAAGATAACGCCAGATGGATTTCCAAAGTGGTTGTACCATTTTACAATCCCTCCAGCAGTGTATGAGAGTTCCAATCTCACCGCAGCCTTTCCAACATTTATTATTTTGTGTTTTTTGGATTAATGCCAGTCTAGTTGGTGTGAGATGGAATTTCATTGTAGTTTTAATTTGCATTTCTCTAATGGCTAATGATCGGGAGCATTTTCTCATGTGTCTGTTGGCTGCCTGAATATCTTCTTTAGTGAAATGTGTGTTCATAACCTTTGCCCACTTCTTGATTGGGTTGTTTGTCTTTTTGTGGTTGAGTTTTGACAGAATCATGTAGATTTTAGAGATCAGGTGCTGGTCTGAGATGTCATAGCTGAATATTCTTTCCCAGTCTGTTAGGTGGTCTTTTTACTCTTTTGGT
Source organism: Loxodonta africana (assembly GCF_030014295.1). Classification (NCBI taxonomy): domain Eukaryota; kingdom Metazoa; phylum Chordata; class Mammalia; order Proboscidea; family Elephantidae; genus Loxodonta; species Loxodonta africana. The sequence continues at coordinate 105,105,872 of NC_087345.1, forward strand.
GAAGTCTTTAGATGAGCATAGGTGTTTGATTTTTAGGAGCTCCCAGTTATCTTGTTTCTCTTTGTCATTTTTGGTAATGTTTTGTATTCTGTTTATGCCCTGTATTAGGGCTCCTAGGGTTGTCCCTATTTTTTCTTCCATGATCTTTATTGTTTTAGTCTTTATCTTTAGGTCTTTGATCCACTTGGAGTTAGTTTTTGTGCATGGTGTGAGGTATGGGTCCTGTTTCATTCTTTTGCAAATGGATATCCAGTTATGCCAGCACCATTTGTTAAAAAGACTATCATTTCCCCAATTGACTGACACTGGTCCTTTGTCAAATATCAGCTGCTCATACATGGATGGATTTATATCTGGGTTCTCAATTCTGTTCCATTGGTCTATGTGCCTGTTGTTGTACCAGTACCAGGCTGTTTTGACTACTGTAGCTCTATAACAGGTTCTGAAATCAGGTAGAGTGAGGCCTCCCACTTTCTTCTTCTTTTTCAGTAATGCTTTACTTATCCGGGGGTTCTTTCTCTTCCATATGAAATTAGTGATTTGTTTCTCTATCCCCTTAAAATATGACATTGATATTTGGATTGGAAGTGCGTTATACGTATAGATGGCTTTTGGTAGAATAGACATTTTTACTATGTTAAGTTTTCCTATCCATGAGCAGGGTATGTTTTTCCACTTAAGTATGTCCTTTTGAATTTCTTGTAGCAGAGTTTTATAGTTTTCTTTGTACAGGTCTTTTACATCCTTGGTAAGATTTATTCCTAAGTATTTTATCTTCTTGGGGGCTACTGTGAATGGTATTGATTTGGTTATTTCCTCTTCGGTGTTCTTTTTGTTGATGTAGAGGAATCCAAGTGATTTTTGTATGTTTATTTTATAACCAGAGACTCTTCCAAACTCTTCTATTAGTTTCAGTAGTTTTCTGGAGGATTCCTTAGGGTTTTCCATGTACACGATCATGTCATCCGCAAATAGTGATAGCTTTACTTCCTCCTTGCCAATCTGGATACCCTTTATTTCTTTATCTAGCCTAATTGCCCTGGCTAGGACTTCAAGTACGATGTTGAATAAAAGTGGTGATAAAGGGCATCCTTGTCTGGTTTGCGTTCTCAAGGGAAATGCTTTCAGGTTCTCTCCATTTAGAGTGATATTGGCTGTTGGCTTTGCATAGATGCCCTTTATTATGTTGAGGAATTTTCCTTCAATTCCTATTTTGGTAAGAGTTTTTATCATGAATGGGTGTTGAACTTTGTCAAATGCCTTTTCTGCATCTATTGATAAGATCTCGTGGTTTTTGTCTTTTGTTTTATTTATGTGATGGATTACATTAATGGTTTTTCTGATATTAAACCAGCCTTGCATACCTGGTATAAATCCCACTTGATTAGGGTGAATTATTTTTTTGATGTGTTGTTGGATTCTATTGGCTAGAATTTTGTTGAGGATTTTTGCATCTATGTTCATGAGGGATATAGGTCTATAATTTTCTTTTTTTGTAATGTCTTTACCTGGTTTTGGTATCAGGGAGATGGTAGCTTCATAGAATGAGTTGGGTAGTATTCCGTCATTTTCTATGCTTTGAAATACCTTCAGTAGTAGTGGTGTTAAGTCTTCTCTGAAGGTTTGGTAGAACTCTGCAGTGAAGCCGTCTGGGCCAGGACTTTTTTTTGTTGGAAGTTTTTTGATTACCGTTTCAACATCTTTTTTTGTTACGGGTCTATTTAGTTGTTCTACTTCTGAATGTGTTAGTTTAGGTAGGTAGTATTTTTCCAAGAATTTATCCATTTCTTCTAGGTTTTCAAATTTGTTAGAGTACAATTTTTCGTAGTAATCTGAAATGATTCTTTTAATTTCATTTGGCTCTGTTGTGATGTGGTCCTTCTCATTTCTTATTTGGGTTATTTGTTTCCTTTCCTGTTTTTCTTTAGTCAGTCTAGCCAATGGTTTATCAATTTTGTTAATTTTTTCAAAGAACCAGCTTTTGGCTTTGTTAATTCTTTCAATTGTTTTTCTGTTCTCTAATTCATTTAGTTCAGCTCTAATTTTTATTATTTGTTTTCTTCTGGTGCCTGATGGATTCTTTTGTTGCTCAGTTTCTATTTGTTCAAGTTGTCGGGACAGTTCTCTGATTTTGGCTCTTTCTTCTTTTTGTATGTGTGCATTTATCGATATAAATTGGCCTCTGAGCACTGCTTTTGCTGTGTCCCAGAGGTTTTGATAGGAAGTATTTTCATTCTCGTTGCTTTCTAAGAATTTCCTTGTTCCCTCCTTGATGTCTTCTATAACCCAGTCTTTTTTCAGGAGGGTATTGTTCAGTTTCCAAGTATTTGATTTCTTTTCCCTAGTTTTTCTGTTATTGATTTCTAGTTTCATTGCCTTGTGGTCTGAGAAGATGCTTTGTAATATTTCGATGTTTTGGATTCTGGAAAGATTTGTTTTATGACCTAATATGTGGTCTATTCTAGAGAATGTTCCATGTGCACTAGAAAAAAAAGTATATTTTGCAGCAGTTGGGTGGAGAGTTCTGTATAAGTCAATGAGGTCAAGTTGGTTGATTGTTGTAATTAGGTCTTTCGTGTCTCTATTGAGCTTCTTACTGGATGTCCTGTCCTTCTCCGAAAGCGGTGTGTTGAAGTCTCCTACTATAAATGTGGAGGTGTCTATCTCACTTTTCAATTCTGTTAAAATTTGATTTATGTATCTTGCAGCCCTGTCATTGGGTGCATAAATATTTAATATGGTTATGTCTTCCTGATCAATTGTCCCTTTTATCATTATATAGTGTCCTTCTTTATCCTTTGTGGCGGATTTAAGTCTAAAGTCTATTTTGTCAGAAATTAATATTGCTACTCCTCTTCTTTTTTGCTTATTATTTGCTTGATATATTTTTTTCCATCCTTTGAGATTTAGTTTGTTTGTGTCTTTAAGTCTAAGGTGTGTCTCTTGTAGGCAGCATATAGATGGATCGTGTTTCTTTATGCAGTCCGTGACTCTCTGTCTCTATTGGTGCATTTAGTCCATTTACATTCAGCGTAATTATAGATAAATAAGTTTTTAGTGCTGTCATTTTGATGCCTTTTCATGTGAGTTGTTGGCCATTTCATTTTTCCACATACTTTTTTGTGCTGAGACATTTTTCTTAGTAGATTGTGAGATCCTCATTTTCATAATGATTAACTTTATGTTAGTTGAGTCATTACGTTTTTCTTGGCTTTTTTCTTGAGTTATGGAATTGATATTCCTTTTTGTGGTTACCTTATTATTTACCCCTATTTTTCTAAGTAAAAACCTAACTTGTATCATTCTATATCGCCTTGTATCACTCTCCATCTGGCAGTTCAATGCCTCCAATATTTAGTCCCTCTTTTTGATTATTGTGATCATTTATCTATTGGTTTCCATGATTCCCTGTTATGTGTATTATTTTGTTTATTTATTTATTTTTTAGAATTAATCTTAATTTGTTTGTTTTTGTGCTTTCCCTATTTGAGTTGCGTTGATATCAGGATGTTCTGTTTTGTGACCTTGTATTGTGCTGGTACCTAATATTATTGGTCATCAGGCCGAACAATCTCTTTAGCATTTCTTGCAGTCTTGGTTTAGTTTTTGCAAATTCTCTAAACTTGTGTTTATCTGTAAATATCTTAATTTCTCCTTCGTATTTCAGAGAGAGTTTTGCTGGATATATGATCCTTGGTTGGCAGTTTTTCTCCTTCAGTGCTCTGTATACATCGTCCTATTCCCTTCTTGCCTGCGTGGTTTCTGCTGAGTAGTCTGAACTTATTCTTATTGATTCTCCCTTGAAGAAAAACCTTTCTTTTCTCCCTGGCTGCTTTTAAAATTTTTTGTTTGTCTTTGTTTTTGGCAAGTTTGATGATAATATGTCTTGGTGTTTTTCTTTTTGGATCAATCTTAAATGGGGTTCGATGAGCATCTTGGATAGATATCCTTTCATCTCTCATGATGTCAGGGAAGTTTTGTGTCAGGAGTTCTTCAACTATTTTCTCTGTGTTTTCTGTCCCCCCTCCCTGTTCTGGGACTCCAATCACTTGCAAGTTATCCTTCTTGATAGAGTCCCACATGATTCTTAGGGTTTCTTCATTTTTTTTAATTCTTTTATCTGATTTTTTTTCAGCTATGTTGGTGTTGATTCCCTGGTCCTCCAGATGTCCCAGTTTGCATTCTAATTGCTCGAGTCTGCTCCTCTGACTTCCTGTTGCATTGTCTAATTCTGTAATTTTATTGTTAATCTTTTGGATTTCTACATGCTGTCTCTCTATGGATTCTTGCAATTTATTAATTTTTCCACTATGTTCTTGAATAATCTTTTTGAGTTCTTCAACAGTTTTATCTGTGTGTTCCTTGGCTTTTTCTGTAGTTAGCCTAATTTCATTTGTGATGTCTTGAAGCATTCTGTAAATTAGTTTTTTATATTCTGTATCTGATAATTCCAGGATTGTATCTTCATTTGGAAAAGATTTTGATTCTTTTGTTTGGGGGGTTGGAGAAGCTGTCATGGTCTGTTTCTTTATGTGGTTTGATACGGACTGCTGTCTCCGAGCCATCACTGGGAAACTAGTTTTTCCAGGTAATCAGCTAAAAAAAATGCAGTCAGATCCCTATCTGAATTCTCCCTCTGGCTCAGGGTATTCGGATGTTAATGGAGCCACCTGGGGAGGGTGGGGGAGGGATCAGAGAGCTAGGAGTGTAGCACCTCAGAATATAGAGCTGATTCCCGTGCTCACGCTCCGCCCGCGTCCGCCAAAATCCCGGCGGGAAGTCTCCCCGGCTGGGACGCTGCTCTTCCCGCTCCGAGACCAGTCACTGCCTCCCGGGGACTTCTCCCTCCGGTGCGCCGCACCGCTCGCGCGAACTGGGTGGGTGTGACCCACACGAATGGCTGGGCCCGTCCCCGGGGTCGCTTTAAGGAAATATAGCTGATCCCCACGCTCGTGCCACGCCTGCTTCCCGCCAAACTCCCAGCGGGACGGCTCCCCGGCTGGGATGCTGTTCTCCCCACTCCAAGATCTGTCACTGCCTCCCGGGTGCTTCTCCCACCGGCTGCGCCACTACGCCGCCTGCGCCAACCGGCTAGGCTCTTTCCCGGGATGAGTTCGGGGTGTAGGGCTGGGCCCCTTGTCTGTGCCGTCTACCCCCCTGGGCTCTGCTCCAGATCGGGCTCCGAAGGTCACCTGCCTGGTACGCTGGCTCCTGGTTCTGAAAACGATCGCTGTCTGCCCGTATTTGTTCATTCTCCGTCTCTAAGTCTGTGTTTGTTGTTCAGCGTTCGTAGATTGTTATGTATGTGATCAATTCACTTGTTTTTCCGAGTCTTTGTTGCAAGAGGGATCCGCAGTAGCGTCCACCTAGTCCGCCATCTTGGCCCCGCCTCCAAAAGCTGCTTCAGTTTTGATCACAAACCAGCTTTAAGGTTTTTGGAAACCAAGTTTTCTTATTGTATTAAAGAAAGCATATCAATCCCTTAAGAAAGAATTCGTTTCTAGTATCAAATTTGGCTATTGTAAAAATAATATTAATAAAATAATCAAAAGTGTATTTTAGATCAATTTTGCTAAGTCTTAGTACATGGTTTCTTGTGTCTGTCTCTAATGACAGCTTTAAATCATAGCCAAGAAGATAACACCAAATCTTTGTACTGTCCAGGCATTTCTACTCATTGTTGATATTGTTGAGTGCCATTGAGTCGGTTCCCACTCATAGCAGCCCTTTAGTGAATCCAAAATCATTTATAAAATTAGAATAGAAGATATCTGATCACAGACTTATATGGTATTTTCAATCACATCATACGCATGTGAAATCTGGACAATGAATAAGGAAGACCGAAGAACTGACGCCTTTGAATTGTGGTGTTGGCGAAGAATATTGAATATACCTTGGACTGCCAAAAGAACAAACAAATCTGTCTTAGAAGAAGTGCAACCAGAATGCTCCTTAGAAGCAAGGATGGCGAGACTGCATCTTACATACTTTGGACATGTTGTCAGTAGGGATCAGTCCCTGGAGAAGGACATCATGGTTGGCAGAGTACAGGGTCAGCGGAAAAGAGGAAGGCCCTCAGTGAGGTGGACTGACACAGTGGCTGCAGAATGAGCTCAAGCATAACAATAATTGTAAGGATGGCTCAGGACCGGGCAGCATTTCGTTCTGTTGTGCATAGGGTTGCTATGAATCAGAACCGACTGGACGGCACCTAACCACAACAGATGATACTCTAGAATGAATAATTCAGACTTGATGATGAGGCAGGAGAAAGAAGATAGATCTGAGAAAATGTATCTCATCTTGTATGTACGTGTCTTACGGCGAAGTGCATATATATATATATATATATATATATATATATATATATATATATATATATATATATCCCATTGCCGTGGAGTTGATTCTGACTCATAGTGACCCTATAGGACAGAGTAGAGCCGCCCCGTAGGGTTTCCAAGAAGCACCTGGTGGATTTGTAATGCCATCCTTTTGGTTAGCAGCTGTAGTTCTTAACTACTACTCCATCAGTGTTTCCATAAATGTGTATATATATATGTACATCAATGAAATGGCTTATGAAGCTGTAGAGGCTGGAAAGTCCCAAGTCCTTGGGTCAGGCTGGAAGCTTCTCCTGACTCACGTAGCTGAAGGGCTGATGAAACCAAGATGTGCAGGTAAGCTGCTAGCTTAAGTCCCGAGAACTGGAGGTCAGATGAACAGGAGTCAGCTGCAGGGTCCAGTGCAAGCAAAAGCCAATGAGCTTAGCCAGAAAGTCCACCTATATTGGGTGCAGGCCATATATGCACAGAAACTCCCCTTCAACCAATTGGCTGCCCATAACAGATCCCATCCTACAGGAGATTGCATTATATCAAATCACATTATGGAGGTGATTACATCTTTATGTAGCTGCCAAATTACATGACTGCCAAACCGCTGAGAATCATGGTCTTAACCATCACAGTCCACACCTTGTCAACTTGGCAGAAGTACACATCTCTAAAGACAATTATAAAGTCATATTTGTGCCTAACATGATACAACTAACACGTGTACAACTAAAAATGCACTAGCCCTGTTTACATCTTATATTTTATAAGTGAAGAAAACAAAAATATTTGATGCACACATACAGAGAAGAAATACTCCTAACAATTACAGTCCTCATTTCTGCAACTGATCACGTGGTCATAGCTGGTATTTAGAACTACCTTCTTCTACCACACATTCCGTATTCCCTTTATCCTCAGCAACACCTCAGCTGGTTGTAGTTCTTTTCCTGGTGGGGTGACCCAAACCTTCATTACTAAAGGATTTGAGCCATTAGTAGTCATGTCGGAATTGGGTTGTTGCAGTTTCCACTGGCTTTAATCATGGGGGATGGTAGCACTACTAGATGTCCTAAGAGACCAAAACCCATTGCCTTCAGGTAGATTCCAAATGATAGTGACCCTATAGGACACGGTAGAACTGCCTATAGGGTTTCCAAGGAGCAGCTGGTGGATTCGAACAGCTGAGCTTTTGTTAGCAACTGAACATTAACCACTACGCCACCAGAGTTCTGATATCCTAAGGGATCTCCTGTATTCCAGGCATACTCTTCTTTACCTCCATTATGTAATGTCAGTCAGATTTCCTCTTGGTAATCAGGACTAATCACACCAGTCAATAGAGTAACTCCTTTATTTGCCTGTTAATTCAGAGGCATGAGGATCCTGTTGATTCAGAGGCATGAGTGACCAAGTGGTATTCTTAACCTCCAGTTCAACGGAATCAGTGATGTCTCCTGGTGGGAGAATTCCTCCCTGTGGAACTAAAACTGCTAGACCTGCAGAGCATAGAGTGATAGGGACAAGCAGCAAAAATCTTGCAAGTGGGTCACTAGGGGTAATAGTGAGTGGTGCCACTCCCACTTCCACCCCTTAATTCCTGAATCCATGAATCCCGACTATGGGAGAAATAGCACCATATATTGGACACTGGTTTAGAGCATATACAGCTTCCTGGATAACATTGCCCTAACTCTGGGGCACCTTGCTTGTACCATAATTCTGTCTTTAGATGGCTATTCCATTGTTCTACCAAGTCAGCCACTTCAGGATGATGGGTAACATGGTAAGACCAGTGAATTCCGTAAGCATGGGCCTTTTGCCGTGCTTCATTTGCTGTGAAATGAGTCCTTTGATTCAGGGCAAAGCTGTGTGGCATACCATGATAGTGGATAAGGCAGTCTGTAAGTCTACAGGTCACAGTTTTGGCAGAAGCATTGAGTGAAGGAAAGACAAACTCGTATCCACCATGTCTAATTCCTACGAACAAAATATTGCCTTTTCCATGATGGAAGTGATCCAATGTAATCAACCTGCCAACAGGTTGCTGGCTGATCACCTTGAGGAATGGTGCCATATTGGGAACTCAGTGTTGGTCTCTGCTGCTGGCAGACTGGGCACTCAGCAGTGGCTGTAGCCAAGTCAGCCTTTGTAAGTGGAAGTCTATATTGCTGAGCCCATGCATAACCCTCATCCCTGCCACCATGGCCACTTTGTTCAGGAGCCCATTGGGCAATGACAGGAGTGGCTGCTGAAAGAGGATGACTGATTTCCAAAGGACACATCATCCTATCCACTTGATTGTTAAAATCCTTTTCTGCTGAGGCCACACTTTGGTGAGCATACACATGAGACAAAAATATCTTCACTTCTTTGGCCCATTCAGCGAGTTCTAGCCACATACCTCTTCCTCATACCTCTATGTTACAATTTTCCAATCATGTTCTTTCCAAGTCCCTGACCATCCAGCCAAACCTTTGGCCACAGCTCATGAATCAGCATAAAATCACACATCTGGCCATTTCTCCTTCCAGCAGACATGGAAAACCAGGTGCACTGTTCCAAGCTCTACCCACTGGGGGCTTTCCCTTCATCACTGTCATTCAGAGGTTCTAGAAAGGGGTTGTAGTGCCTGCATATTACACAGAACCATCTGTAAACCAGGCATGAGCTTTCTCTTCCTCAGACAATCATAAGGAAATCCCCATGAGGCCAAAGGTGCAGACTTGGAGAGGGCAGATAATGTGACAGGAGTGGAGACCATGAGCATTTAGGCCACTTCCTCATGCAACTTACTTGTGCCTTCAGGTCCTGCTTGGGCCCAATCTTGTATATACCATTTCCATTTTATGATAGAGTGCTGTTGTGCATGTCCAATTTTGTGACTTTTTGGGTCAGACAACAACATTCAGTTCATGATGGGCAGCTCAGGCTGCACAGTGACTTGGTGGCCCATGATTAAGATTTCAGTCTCTACTAAGGCCCAGCAACAAGCCAAAAGCTGTTTCTCACAAGGAGAGCAGTTATCTGAAGAAGCTGGTAGGGCTTTGCCACAAAATCCTGAGTCTGCACTGTGATTCACCAATAGGGGCCTGACAAAGACTCCAAATAGCATCTCTATCTGCCATTGACACTTCAAGCACCATTAGATCAGCCAAATCATACACCCCAAATGGCAGAGCGGCTTGCACGGCAGCCTGAATCTGTTGTAGAGCCTTCTCTTATTCTAGACCCCACTCAAAACTAGCAGCTTTTTGAGTCACCTGATGAATAGGCTGGAGTAGCACACCCAAATGAAGGATATGTTGCCTTCAGAATCCAAAGAAGTCCACCAGTCCTTGTGCCTGAATTTTAGTTGTGGGAGGGGCCAGATAACTTTCCTTCATTTGAGAAGGAATATCTCTACATGCCCCACACCACTACACCCCTAGAAATTTCACTGACATGGAAGGTGTCTGAATTTTTGTGGGACTAATTTCCCACCCTCTATCATGCAAATATTTTACCAATAAGTCCAGAGCCATTGACACTTCTTCCTTACTAGGTCCAATCAGCATACTGTCATCAATGTAACGGATCAGTGTGACATCTTGTGGGAGGAAAAAGGGATCAAGGTCCCTGTGGAGCAAATTAGGACATAGGGCTTGAGAGTTGATATACTTCTGAGGTAGTCATCTGAAGGTGTATTGCTGGCCTTGCCAGCTGAAGGCAAACTACTTCTGATGATGCTTCAAAACAAGTGTGGATAAAAAGGCATTAACCAAGTCAATAACTGCATACCAGGTACCAGGAGATGTGTTAATTTGTTCAAGCAATGAAACTGAGTCTGAAACAGCAGCTACAATTGGAGTCACTATCTGCTTAAGTTTTCGATAATCCACTGTCATTCTCCAAGATTCATCTGTTTTTTGCACAGGCCACATAGGTGAGGTGAATGAGGATGTGATGGGAATAATGACCCACACATCCTTCAGGTCATTGATGGTGGCAGAAATCTCTTGAATCCCTCCAGGAATGCTGTATTGCTTTTCGTTTACTATTTCCCTGGGTAGGGGTAGTTCTAATGGCTTTCACTTGGTTTTTCCTACCATAACAGCCCTTACTCCACTTGTCAGGGATCCAATGTGGGGGTTCTTCCAGTTGCTTAGCATATCTATTCCAATTATTTATTCTGGAACTGGGAATATCACTACAGGATGGGTTTGGGGACTCACTGGACCCACTGTGAGCCAAACCTGAGCCAATACTTCACTACAACCTGACTTCCATACACCCCCACTCTGACTGGTGGGCCACAGTGACATTTTGGGTCTCCTGGAATTAGTGTCAGCTCTGAATCGGTATCCTGTAATCCCTAAAACATATGATTATTTCCTTTTCCCCAGTAAACAGTCACTCTCATAAAAGGCTGTAGATCCCTTTGGGGAAAGCTGGGAGAAAGATTAACAACATAAATTTTTGGCAGGGTAGTGGAGTCCTCCCTTAAGGGTACCTGAGCTCCGCTTCATTCAAGGGGTTGTGGATGGTGAAACTGGCTCAACTTTGGGATTTGATCAAGGGACTATGACTCTCTGTTCTGGTGATTCGAGTTAGACTGCTGTTCCCTTGACATAGAATTCTTCTCTTTGTACAGATCAAATAAATAGTTAGTAGGTTTTCTATCTATTTCATTCCTAGGGACACCAGGACTAAGTAGCCAATGCCATAAGTCCACATGAGTCAGAATTATTCTGACTACTGCTTTGATTCCACTGTCCATTACGGTAACCACGTCAACTTTATCTTTGTTGATTGAGTGCTACCACTTGGTCCCTACTACCAAGGGGTCCAATCAGCCCCATCACAGTTTGGTGTCTTAATTCAGTTAGGGCAGTTCCTGCTGTCAAATCTGACTTACATAAAATAGCAATCACAGCAGTTTTCAAGGATGCTGGGGCTCCCTTCACAAATTTGTTCCCTTGCCACTGTGGTAAAAGCTGTGTCCTCTGGGCACTCTATGTTTGGGTCTGTAGGTTTAACCTGATAAATCCACTCTAACATGCCAATTTCCCTAAGCCTTTGAATACCTTCTTCTACAGTATACTAAGGCAAGTCTGTTACTCAACTTGATTTAGTGTAGGCCACTGCATAGTTCATGCTTCAGCAACCCAATCAAATAAACTATTAGATCCTTCCCTACCTCCTTGAACTGAAACATTGAATGAAGAATCTGTGCTTTGTGGACCCATATCAATAAACTCAGACTGATCCATCTTTATGTTCCTTGCATCATTATCCTACACGCTTAACAGCCATTCCACTTGTTTTGTACATATTAGAAAAGTCAAACAATTTTTGGCAGTATAGTGGAGTCCTTCCTCAAGGGAACAATTCTTTTGAAGTGTAGCATACCTCCCCCTGGGTCACACTTTGTACTTTGTACTTCATCTTTTGGTTATAGGTCTAGAAGCAAAAGTGGAGGGTGGGCATGTTCTGAAAACATTCAGCAATGTCTTGTAAGGCATCTACCCCAGGCAATGTCTCAGACAGCTCCCCAGGGACTGATTCCGATAAAGCGTCCTCAGACACAGGTTAATCTCATCAGATTGGGGTTTGGGACTAATGGTTTTTCTGGAGAGGGCAGTTTAGCAGACAAAGATGTAGTAATCTCTTCAGATGAGAATGAGAGGCCTGGTTCTGTTGGCAGGAGTGATTCAGTGAATTTCAGGGGCTCAGTGTCCCCAGCACCCTGATTATCTGCCCATATTTCCTCATCTCATGTTTCAGGATCCAATTTCTTCCCAATCAATGCCCTCAATTTAACTTCAGACACCATTCAATGTTGAGAATTCAATTGACATTGTAATTCAGTCAGTGTTATGATAAGAATCTGGGTTTGGTTTTTGGCAATATCAGCTCTGTTACTACAAGAAATAAGGCTTTCTTTCAAGCCACAAGTGTGAACTTTGAGGTTGTTTATGTGGCACTTGTGCTTTGACTCTGAAGCCCTGAGCTCATCTATTTCTTTCACCACTTTTCTAATGAAAGTCGGATCAAGTGACCAGCTTCTTTATACTTCTCATTGTGACAAAATCATAGAAAGGTATCAAACATGATCACTCAGAGCCTCACCTCTCACCAACAACTGATCTATTGGTGGTGACATTTTTGCACCACCTCATGCCATAGATTACCAGTACCCTCTTTACTACTGTTAGCAGAGTCATCAACATCTTTAAGACTAACCAGCCTTGAGAACCAATTTAGAAAATGCATCCTTATAATTTTGTTTTTCTATAACCACTCTTAGTACCAAATGTCTTAGGCTGGATTCTCTAAACAAGGAAAACCAGTTAAGCATATAAATATGTATAGATGGGGATTTATATCAAGGAAATGGCTCATGCAGTTGTAGAGTCTGGGAAGTCCCAAGTCCATGGATCAGGCTGGAGGCTTCTCCTGACTCATGTAGCTGAAGGGGATGGTGACCCCAATTGGTCAGTCAGACAGTAGGCCACTGGCTAACAGGTTTTGGAGGATGAGGAATCCCAGGTTTGACAGGTAAGCTGCTAGCTCAAGTCCCAAGAACTGGAGGTCAGATGAACAGGTGCCAGCTGCAGAATCCAGAGTGAGCAAAAGGCAATTTTGTTTTGCCAGAAAGTCCACCTATATTGGATGCAGGCCACACCCCCATGAAACACCCCTTCAACCGATTTGCTTATAACAGATCCCATCATGGAAGTGATTTCATCATATCAGATCTCATTATGGAGGTGATTACATCATTATTTAACTGCCAAACTACATCTTTTCTGCCAGTCCTCTGAGAATCATGGCACAGCCAAGTTGACACACAACCCCAATCATCACAGTATGAATGTTTTTTGTTTTTTTTTTTGTAGAATAGTGGGTGAAACTTTGGACTGAGAGACTGTTTAAACAAAAACTCAGGGATAACTAAGAATATCAAATTAACCATACTCTCTCCTATGTTACAATTTAAGTAGAAAAATAGCTCATAAACCTTCAAAAAGGAGAATAGGATCAGTATGGGAAAAGGGACATTTCTCATCCCATATATTCTCTGTTGTTGTTAGTTGCCATCAAGTCAGTTCTGACTCATGACAACCGCATGCGTTATAGAGTAGAACCGCTCCATAGGGTTTTCAAAGCTGTGACCTTCTTTGGAAGTAGATCGCCAGGCTTTCTTCTGAAGTGTCTCTGGGTGGATTCAAACCACCAACCTTTTGGCCAGTAGTTGGGCGCTTAACCATTTGTTCCACCCAGCTACCACATATTTTCTATTTTAGTAGAACTAAAATTAGAGTGGCTGACCAGACATACAAATGGTGACCCCAAAGAGCAGAGAGGAAGCTAAATGAGGGAAAGAAAGCAGAAAAAAAAAAAAAAGAATTCTGTGGAAAGAAAGGACTCAGTACAAACTTTATGCTCAGCTCTAGAGGCTACCGCCATCTCAAATTAGAGGGGATTGGAATATGATCTGTTGAGTTACAATATCAAAATTGAAAGGGTACATAGATTTTGACCTATGAGTCAGAACCAGCTCGATGGCAATGGGTTTGGTTTTTGGATTGCACTCCTAGGAATTTTTTCTAGTGATATACTTGGGTGAGAAAGAAAATACATTAAATAAATATGTTTATTGCTGCATTCTTAATGTGAACAACAGTCTGAATATTGAAATATTGAGTAAAATGAGTTAAAAAAATAAATTCACACAGGAAAGGTCAAGACTGTAGAATAAAGTGATTTTACAGGAGAAAAAAAGACTGAGTGGTTCAATCATTCTGTGAAAATAAAACTATGAAAGGCAAATTTTGGTTTGATTTCTTATTTTTCAAATATTAGAAACCTTCTGTGAATGATTATCAGATTCACACTACATTCCCCACAAAGTTATGTCCTTCTTACAAAACTGTTATAACAGAAATCTCCTTATAAATGATGGATTTATTTAAATGTTACTCCTCCACTAGGTGTGAGCCCTTGTAGACCTCTGTGAATGCTGCTAACAAAGTCCAGTCTCTGTCACATAATTACTGAAAAGAATTATGTAATTAATTACCTACTCAAAGAATTCAGTTTGTAAAAGTGTACACATGGTCTAAATTCACTCCCTTAACTCTCTTTTTCCTTTTAAAGAGTGAAAAGATTACAAGTCTTCTTGTACTTCCCTGCTGACAGTTGAATTGAGCATATTGAAAGCAGAAATTTCATTTTGTCCCTGACAGGTTTATAGAAAAATAACAAAACAATGTAAGAACAAGAACTGTCAGCTCAGTCCCTTTCAAACACTTTCAACTCATACAGTTCAAATAGCGGACTCATTTTCAAATAAAAAAGAAATGAAAGAATGCAAAAACCATAAATGAAACGTAATAAGTTTTTAATGTGCGATTGTATAAGAATTCATGATAGAGGTAAACACACACACAAAACCATTGAAACTATTTTAACATACAGATATTTTTTTCCCCATTCATAACCTACTGTTGAAATCTTTGAACTTATGACAGTTTCTCTATACAAATGTTGCTGAAAATCAATACAGGAATTATTCAATTTTTTCCAGAGATTGAGAGATCAGTCTTTCAACTCCCTTTCATGAAGATGTTTCAGGAAATAAAATTATTAAGATAAAATCTTTTCCAAATCTTATGTCTTTTGTTATTTTCCTTGCTTTGATATACTAGCCTTGGCCTCTAGGATAATGTTGAATCTAAGTCGTGATATGGAAGACATTCTTGATTTCTCTCTACTCTTTAAAGGAAATTTATAAAATTTTCACCTTTAAGCATAGGGTTTGCTATAGATTCTCTGTCTCTCTCTTTTTCTTTCTCTCACTGTGTGTATAAGATTACGTATGAAATGTAGGTAGAAAGTCTAAAATAATATACATACACATTCTTAGAACTGCCTAGAGAATATATACATACATGTCCATCAACACTAGAATATATATTGAGTTATGGTTATTCTTACAATGGAATTGTACATAGCAATGGAAATGAATGACAGTGACTTGCAGCAACAGAGATGAAACCTGTAAACAAATTTTGACAGGAAAAAACTATATACAAATGAATGTGTCCTGTATGATTTTGTTCATATAAAGTTCAACATCTAGTAAAACTAAACTATAGGCTTAGATATTAGGTTTCTAGAAAATGGAGCCACCACTTGCCTGTCACTTTGTTATACTGTGGTGGCTTGCATGTTGCTGTGATGCTGGAAGCTATGCCACTGGTATTTCAAACACCAGCAATGTCACCCATGGTGGACAGGTTCCAGACTAAGACAGATTAGGAAGAAGGACAAAATGATCTACTTCTAAAATAACTGGCCAATGAAAACCCTGTGGAAAGCAACAGAACATTGTCTGATATACTACTGGAAGATGAGCTCCTCAGGTTGGAAGGCATCAAAATGAGACTGGGGAAGAGCTGCCTTCTCAAAGTAGGGTTGACATAAATGATGTATGGAGTAAAGGTTTTGGGACCTTCATTTGCTGAAATGGCACAATTTGAAATGAGAAGAAACAGCTGTAAACATTCATTAATAACATAAACTGTATGAAGTGTGAAATTAGGAAAACTGGAAGTTGTCAAAAATTAAATGGAATGCTTGAAAGTAGGCATCCTGGGCATTAGAGAGTTGAAACAAACTGGTATTGGCCATTTTGAATCAGACAATCATATAGTCTATGATGCCAGGAATGACAAATTGAAGAGGAACAGTATCCCATTCATTTTCAAAAAGAACATCCTGAAGTACAACACTGTCAGTAATAGGATAATGTCCACACTCCTACAAGGAAGTCTAGTTAATATGACTATTATTCAAATTGACATACCAACCACTAATGTCAAAGATAAAGAAACTGAAGACTTTAACCAACTTCCACAGTCTGAAATCTATCACACATGTAATCAAGATGCATTGATAATTACCGGTGATTGGATTGTGAAGTTGGAAACAAAGACAAAGGATCAGTAGTTGGAAAATATGACCTTGGTGATAAAAACGACACCAGAGATTGCACGATAGAATTTTGCAAGACCAACGATCTAGTCATTGGAAATACCTTTTTTCATTTCAACAATATACACAGTAACTATCCATGTGACCCTCAATGAATGGAATACATAGGAATCAAATCGACTACATCTGTGAAAAGAGACTGTTATCGATTGAAATGTGTCCCCCACAAATATATGTCAATGTAGCTAGGCCATGATTCCCAGTATTGTGTGATTGTTCACCATTTTGTCATCTGATGTGATTATCCTGTGTGTTGTAAATCCTAACACTTATGATGTCAACGAGGGAGGATTAAAGGCAGTTATGTTAATGAGGCAGAACTCAACCTACAGGATTAGGTTGTATCTTGAGTCAAACTCTTTTGAAATATAAAAGAAAGAAGTGACCTGACAGGAGAGACATCTCATTATCACTAAACAAGAAGAGCAAGGAGTGGAACACATCCTTTGTGATATGGAGTTCCTGTGCTGAGAAACCCCTAGATCTAGGGGAAGATCAATGAGAAGAACCTTCCCCTAGAGCTGACAGAAAGAGAAAGTCTTCCCCCAGAGCTGGTGCAAGGAATTTAGACTTCTAGCCTCCTAAATCGTGAGAGAATAAATTTCTGTTTCTTAAGGTCATAAACTTGTGGTATTTCTGTTATAGCAGCACTGGATAACTAAGACAGAGATGGTAGAGAAGCTCTATATCATCAGTCACAACAAGGGCAGGGGCCAACTAGAGAACAGACCATCAGTTGCTCATATGCAAGTTCAAGTTGAAGCTGAAGAATATTAAAACTAGTCCACGAGAATCAAAGCACAACTTTGAGTATATTACACCTGAATTTAGAGACCATCTCAAGAATAGATTTGATGTATTGAACACTAATAACTGAAGACCAGATGAGTTGTTGGGTAACATCAAAGGCATCATACATGAAGAAAGAAAAAGACAGGAAAGAAAGAAAAGATAAAATAGGGGTTAGATGAGACTCTGAAACTTGCTCTTGAATGTAGACTAGGTAAAGCTTATGATGAAGTAAAAGAGTTAAAAAGATTTCAAAAGGCAGGTCAAGAAGACAAAGTATTATAACTAAATGTGCAAAAATCTGAAGTTAGAAAAACAAAAAGGGAAGAACACACTCAGCATTTTTCAAACTGAAAGAACCGAAGAAAAAATTCAAGCTTCAAGTTCCAATACAGAAAGATGCTATGGGCAAATTATTGAACGACTCAGGAAGTGCCAAAAGAAGATGGAAAGAATACACAGAGTCACTGTACCAAAAAGGAATGATCAATGCTCAAACATTTCAGGAGGTAGTGTATGATCAAGAACTGACGGTATTGAAGGAAGAAGCACAGGCTGCACTGAAAGCACTGATGAAAAACAAGGTACCAGGAAATGACAGAATACCTATTCAGATGTTTCAACAAATGGACACAGTGCTGGAGGTGATCAATCCTCTACATCAAGAAATTTGTAAGATAGCTACCTGGTCAAATGACTGCAAGAGATCCATATTTGTGCCTATTCCAAAGAAAGGTGACCCAACAGAATGTGGAAATTACTGAACAATATAATTAATATCACATGCAAGTAAAGTATTGCTGAAGGTAATTCAAAAATGGTTGCAGCAGTACATCAACAAGAAACTACCAGAAATTCAAGTAGGATTCAGAAGAGGACATGGAATGAGGGATATTATTGCTGTCGTCAGATGGATCCTGGCTGAAAGCAGAGAATACCAGGAAGATGTTGACCTGTGTTTTGTTGACTATGCAAATGCATTTGACGATGTGGATCATAACAAATTATGGATAACACTGGGAAGAATGGGATTTCCAGAACCCTTAATTATATTCATACAGAACTTGTACATAGGCCGAGAGGTAGTCCTTTGAACAGAATAAGGAGATACTGTGTGGTTTAAAATCAGGAAAAGCATGTGTCAGGTTTGTATCCTGTCACCATACTTATTCAACCTATATACTAAGCAAATGATTCAAGAAGCTGGACTATATGCAGAAGAATGTAGCATCAGGATTGAAGGAACACTCATTAACAACCTATCATATGCAGATGACACACCCTTTCTTGCCGAAAGTGAAGAGGACTTGAAACACTGATGAAGATTAAAAACTAAGCCTTCAGTATCATTTATGCCTCAATATAAAGAAAAGAAAAGTTTTCACAACTGGACCAATAAACATCATCACAAAGAGAGAAAATATTGGATTTGTCAAGGATTTCATTTTACTAGGATACACAATCAACGCCCATGGAAGCAGCACTTAAGAAATCAAACGATGTACTGAATTGGGCAAATCTGCCGCAAAAGACCTCTTTAAAGTGCTCTAAAGCAAAGATGTCACTTTGAGGTCTAAGGTGTGCTTGAACCAAGTCATGGCATTTTCAATTGCCTCATACACATGCGAAGATGGGCAATGAATAAGGAATACCAAAAAATAATTGATGCCTTTGAATTACGGTGTTGTTGAAGAATATTGGATATACCACAGACTGCCAGAAGAACGAACAAGTCTGTCTTGGAAAAAGCACAACCAGAGTGCTCCTGGGAAGTGAGGATGTTAAGACTTCTCACGTACTTTGGACATTTTATCAGGAGGAACCAGTCCCTGAAGAAGGACATCACGCTTGGTAAAGTAGAGGGTCAATGAAAAAGAGTGAGACCCTCAACGAGATGGATTGACACAGTGGCTGCAACAATGCGCTGAAACTTAGCAAAGATTATGAGGATGGTGCAGGACTGGGCAGTGCTTCCTTCTATTGTCCACTGGGCAGCACCAAACGACAACAACAACAACAACAGTAAATGGAGATATAATGGCAGGAGAAAGCTTGGGAGGTACTAGAAATAGTGTATTCCTTGACCTCAGATACGGTTTTAGAAATGTTCATTTTGTGATAATCTGTTGAGATACACATTTATGTTTTATATACTTTTCTACATTTAACTTCAACTAAAGACTAGAAAAATTAAGTTGTTTGTAAAAAGTTGTTTACGACTATAAAGGAGCAAGAGAGCTATACAAATTAAAGTTTAGAAAAGTAAGTGAGCTGATTTCCCCGATATGCAATATAAGAGTTATGACAGCTCTGGTGCACTGTAATGTAAGAGTGTTTTGCCTAGAAAAACCACATATGCATAAACAGTTCTTGTATGCTACATGTGTTATTATAGATCAGTGGCCAAATAATTATCTTTTCAATAAGTGACAGTTAAAAATTGGTTATCCACATAGAAAAAAGATTAAAAAAAATAGGACACTATATTAAGTCAATTTTAGGTGCTTTAACAACCTGAATATAAAATAGAAAACCAGGAAATGTTTAGAACTTCACATAGGAAACTATATTCATATTCATAAATTCAAGGAAAGAAAGTGCTCATTAAATAACACGAAAAACACACAGCATAAAGGAAAAGATAATTTCGAGTACATGAAAATTAAGCAAGTCCATTCTGCAAAAACACATCATAAAATGGAAAAATATAAGCCCTGGTCTGGGAGTCAGAATTTACAACAAATACAACTTTCAAAAAATTAATATTCACCATATAAAATTAAATACATGAATCAATAAGGGAAGCCAAAACCCCAACAAAACCAAAGAAAATGTTATAAAGAAGAAATGTGAAGTCCATAAACATATTAAAAAATAAACTTATTAGTAATAAGATATTTTCAAATTAAAACCAAACTGAAATATTATTTTAAGCCCACTATTTGGGCAAAATTAAGTCTTACAATATCCAGTGTTGGCAATGAAGTGGAGCAACAGAAAATTTATTGCGCTTCTGGTTTTACTGTAAGTCAACATAAATACTTCGTAAATCTTTTGGCAAAATGTAGTAATTAAACTCAGGTAAAAAACCCTGAGAATTTTTTGCACATATGTAAATTGTGACATATACCATATTGCTTATAACAGCATTGCCTAAATTTTCATTAGAAAAAAAGTGATAAGCTAATTATACATATTCATGATTAGACTACAACCCAGAAGTGAAAATTAATGAACTGAAACTAAGCCAAACAACATGCCTGCATCTGAGAAATGTTATATTGAATAAAAAAAAGAAAAAAATGTAAATGTCAGAAGTTAATAGTGTAATTCTATCATTAAAAAAATTACAAACAGACCTTCTGTCCAACATGGCACCAGAGACAGAAGCACCACGCTGTCCCACCACAGCAAAGACCTGAAAAACTAAATAAAACACAGACAAACGTCATTCCTGGGACCTGAAGTGCCAAATGAAGAGAGAGAGAACTCAGCCAAGCACCAAATGGAATAAGAAACCGACAGGATGAAAATATGTGCGGAGGGCCCCATCATCTAACACAGCACGGATCTGCCATCTTTGACCCCAGTTGGGGATTGGCAGAAAGGGAGCACAGCAAAGCAGCTTGGCAGAACTCCCAGCAGGAGACAGCGCACACCGTAACCAGTAATACACGCTTTCCCACCCTCCATTCTCACTCTGCTACTCTACCTCCGAGCTTCCTGGCTCCACCCACGTTGGAGATCAGCGAAAAGGGAATATGGGAAAGCAGCTTTTCCAAGTTCCCAGCAGGAGAAAGACCCGCGAAGCAAGCGATGTATACTTTCCTAGCCACCCCCACCCTTTGGCCTCCTCTACTTCCCATCAGCCACAGTCTCTTGGCTGGGAGGCAACTGCTTTGGCCTCTGGCTGCCTGGATTCATCCTGCCCACACTAGCGAGGCCGCTGAGCTGGTACTGATTCTTTCCGTCTCTTTTGGTTTTTTCCGTGACTCCTACCACCTCCCCCTCCCTTCTCTGGAACACCTGGCTCCGTGCGTCATCTTTGCTTCTTCTTGAAAGGCTGTGAAGCCACATTCAACTGGGAAACCACACCCCAGGCCCGTGATACCCCACCGGTGGGACCCCTGGGGCTTTTCTTCCCCTTGCTTTGCTTTGTTCTGTTTTGTTCCTTTGTTTTCTTTTTGCACCTTGGCAGCCCCCTCTAGCTAGGCTGAACTGCATGGCTTAGGAGCCACTCCCCCAATCTGTGCAGCCACGTTAAGTGGGAACCCTGGGGGCACTTCTTTTTTTTCTTTTCTCTCTTTTTCTCTTTCTGTCTGTCTTCATTTCTCAGTTCTTGTCTCTCTACACTTATCTTTTCTTGTCTCTTGAATACCTGGTGCTGTGTGACATCTATACCCCCTTTAGCCAGGCTATACTGTACAGCCTGGGAGCCACTTCCCTGGTCTTAGCAGCCCCATCAGTGGGATTCTGGGACTCCTGGGGGCTTTTCTTTTTTTCTATTCCAAATTTTTATCTAGTTTTTTTCTTTTTCCTTTTTTCTTTCTTTCTCTCTTTTTCCTTTTTGCTTTTCTCCATTTCTTGGTTTCTCATCTCTCCACTCCAACAGCACGCTCCCTTAGCACTTTTTTTTTCTCTTTGTTTGCTTGTTTGTTTTTGGCTCCTGTTTCTTTCTCTCCTCCCTCTCCTCTTTCCCTTACCCCTATTAACTCCACACATCACAACCTCCCCCTTCTTTCCTGCCTACTTGAGCCATGCATTGAAAATCACACCTCCAAACAGCACAGGCATAGCCTACTGGAACCTGCCCAGCACTGCTTCCTGGCCCACCCTGTTGGCCCTAGTACCTACCACAAACAACCCATCCCAGCCCCTCCCTTTCAGCTGGACCTGCCCTGCTGCACCATAGCTGAATGATTGGCCCTGCCCATTGGGCAAGGAGGTGAAAAGTATCATGACTACAGATGAGCAAACAACAAAGAACACACAGCCTGCCTGTGAAGACATAACCAAATAAAACAAAAAAGCAGAATGAAACAAAGCTATAATCAAGAAATGAAGAAAATAACTACTGGATGTCCCGAAGACAGCAGATAATATCAAAACATATTAAAAAAAAACAGGACATGATCGGTCCAGTAGTCATCCAAAATAAAACACCAGATGACTTTCCAGTAGAAGAAAAGGCACTAGAACTACTTGACAGGGAATTCAAATCTCTTAATATTCAGAGCAATCCAAGAGTTGAAGCAAAAAGCTGGCAAAAATGAGGAAAATACAGACAAACTTTTTGAAAACGCAGTCAAATTTATGGAAAATACAGACCAAAAATGGAGCAATTCAGGAAAGTAATACAGGAACAAAATGCCAAAATAAATTCATAACTAAAAATCATACAAAAACAACAATTAGAAATCCGAAAGATAAACAAGATTTCAGAAATAGTGTCATAGAAGGGCTGAGGAGCAGGTTTGAAATGACGGAAGACAGAATCAGCGAAATTGAAGACGAACACTTAGATACAACTCTGAGGAAAAATCAGAGAAAAGAATGAAGAAACACTGAGAATTATGTAGAATACAATCAAAAGGAAAAATCTGTGAGTGGTCCGAGCTCCAAAACAGGGAGATAAAACGGAAAACACAGAGAGGATCATCGCTGACAGAAAACTTCCCTAATAGCATAAATGATAAAAAGCTGACCATCCAAGAAACTCAACGAACCGTGTATAGGGTAGACCCCAAAAGAAAAACACCAAGGCATATCATAATCACACTCGCTAAAACCAAAGACAAAGAAAAAATCCTGCGAGCAGCTCAAGAAAAACAAAAAGTCACATATAGAGGAGAAACAATAAGACTAAGCTCTGATTATTTGGCAGAAACCATGCAGGCAAGAAGGCAGTGGAATGACATATATAAAACCTTGAAAGAAAAAAATTGCCAACCAAGAATAATATATCCTGCAAAACTTTTGTTCAAATATGATAGTGAAATTAGGACATTTCCAGGTAAACAGAAATTAAGGGAATACGTAAAAACCAAACCAAACTTACAAGAATTATTAAAAGGAGTCCTTCAGTCTGAGGACAACAACATCAGACCACAGCCTGAAACAAGGATGCAAGATTGTGCCAGCTAGATACCAACCTAGGAAATGAACTCTCAAGGACTATCCAAAACCAAAACAATTGCAACAGGGAACCAGATAGGTTAATCTGTAAATGACAACATCAGAACAATAGAAGAGGGAATAAATGGTACAGGTATAGAACTTCCTGATGGAGAGGAAGGCAAGGCGATACCAAGTAATAATAGACTGGTTCAAACCTAGGAAGATAAGGGTAAATTTCAAGGTAACCACAAAGAAAGTTAACAACCTACTCATCAAAAGAAAGAAGAAAAACAAAGTCTCAATAAAAACAAAATCTACGAAAACAAAAGAAATCCACAAACAAAAGGAACTCAGCACAGGAGAGTAAGAGGAACAAAGAAAACGTTAGCACCACAAAAAAGCGCACTACAAAATGACAACAATAAACTCAACGATAAAGAGCAATGATGAATCTGTGAAGCATCTCATAACATGGATGCATCTGGAGGACATCATGCTGACTGAAACAAGTTAATCACAAAAGGACAAATATTGCATAAGACCACTACTGTAAAAGCTCATGAAAAGTTTTACATGCAAAAAGAAACAATATTTGATGGTTATGAGAGAGGGAAGGGGCAGGGATGGAAAAACATGTAATAGACAAAAGATAAGTGGTAACTTTGGTAAAGGGTAAGACAGTACACAATACTGGTGATGCCAGCACAACCTGTACAAGACAAGGCCATGGTAGCTCCATACACACATCCAAACTCCCTGAGGGACTGAATTGCTGGGCAGAGGGCTGTGGGGACCATGGTCTCAGGGAACATCTAGTTCAATTGGCATAACATAATTTATAAAGAAAATGTTCTACTTTCTACTTTGGTGAGTAGCATCTGGGGTCTTAAAAGCCTGTGAGCAGCCATCTAGTATACTCCACTGGTCTCATCCCTTCAGGAGCAAGGAAGAATGAAGAAAACTAAAGACACAAGGGAAAGATTAGTCCAAAGGACTAATGGACATCTATCATGGTCTCCACCAGACTGAGTCCAGTACAACTAGATGGTCCCTGGCTACCACCACTGACCACTCTGACAGGAATCACAATAGAAGGTCCCAGACAGAGCTGGAGAAACCCTGAGAGTATGGCTCCCAAACACCGTTTCAGCTCAGTAATGAGGCCACTCCTGAGGTTCACCCTTCTGCCAAAGACTGAACAGGCCCATGGAACAAAACAAGACTAAAGGAGTGTACCAGCTCTGAAGTAGGGGCTGGAAGTCAGGAGGGAACAGGAAAGCTGGTAATAATGAACCCAGGTTTGAGAATGGAGAGTGTTGACATGTCATGGGGTTGTTAACCAATGTGATACAATAAAGTGTGTACTAACTGATGAGAAACTAGTTTGTTCTGTAAATCTTCATCTAAAGTTCAATTAAAAAAAAAAAAAACCTTTACAAAAAAAGACACAGTAAGTGAAAAAAAATTACAAACAAAAATAAGTAAATATTTCCATAAGAAGGGTATAAAGAAATGAATGAGAAAATTTGAATCATCAAATTACAGATATTAATTATCTCTGTGTGAGAATTGCAATCAAGAGTTGTGCACAGGAGTCTGCTTAGTGTTTTATATCTTAACCTGGATAATGGGTAAACAGTTCCTCATTGTATTAGTCTTCATAATTTTATATCGTCTTAAGTATTTTGTATTACATTTGCAGGTATTAAGAGGGGTAAAGGAGGGAAGAAAAATCATGTCAATAAAAGGACTATATGAGAAAGAATAAGTAGATTTGAAATAGAACAAAATAAAAATTCTAGAAATTAAAATATAATTATTGAAAGAATAGAATTAATGATAGATTCAACATGAGTATGAAAAGAAAATTAGTGTATTGATAGGTAAATATAAAGATCTTGTGTGAATGTAGTACAAAGAGATAGAAGTGGAAAATACAGAAATTTAAAATACATGGAAAATGAAATTAGGTCTTTCACAGAAGTTTCAGAAAAAATAATACACCTAATCCTCACTTATCTATTATCTCATTATCCAACATTTTGCATTTATGAAAACAGTAAAAAATCTACTATGCAACTATTTTGCACATTAATGACATATTTTTGACAGTGATGAACACTGAGGTGCAAGGCTAGAGTAATGCTGGCTGTAATGGTTATCTGTCAACTTGGCTGAGCCATGATTCTCAGTGGTTTGGCAGTTATGTAATGATGTAATTTGACAGTTATGTAATAATATAATTTGGCAGTTGTGTAATGATGTAGTCATCATCCATTTTGTGATCTGATGTAATCATCCTTCATCTTTCCATAACACTGATTTTTTTACAGTGACCTAGTCTTCAGAACCTGACCGCGTCAGTAAGTGAGGAGTGGATGCATCTAATAACTCAGAACTATAATTCAAAATGATGACAGTTGACATTATTTTCCATATTGTTAAAATTAATATTTACTTATATTGAAAAAATACTCCAGTTCCTGATATATACATTTATACACTTGAACAAATTTTGGAAGAAGTGCAATCATAATGCTCTTCAGAAGCAAGGATGGCGAGACTTCATCTCACTTACTTTGGACATATTATTAGGAGAGACCAGTTCCTAGAGAAGGACATCACGCTTGGTAAAGTAGACTGTCAACAAAAAGGAGGAAGACCCTCAACAAGTTGGATTGACACAGTGGCTACAACAATGGGCTCAAACATAGCAACCATTGTGAAGACGGTGCAGGACTGTTTTGTTCTGTTGTACATAAGATAGGATTGCTATGAGTTGGAAATGACTGGATGGCACTTAACAAAAAATACATACAGTTGTCCCTCTACCTTTGGGGGATTGGTTCCAGGTCACCTGGTGATATTGAAATCTGCGGATGCTCATATGCCTTATATAAAATGCGTAGTATTTGCGTATATCCTACACACATTCTCTGGTATGTTTTAAATCATCTCTAGATTACTTATAATATCTAATATAATGTAAATGCTATGCATAATTGAAGACTTGCTGTGGAAGGTAGCCTTGCTCTTCTATGAGTTTCTTGAGCTCTTCTGCACACAGTGATGCTGTCTCAGCACGAACCGATACTGATTCTCCCGTGATTTTGAGGTTCTTGAGACTGTAGTGCTTTACGTACCTAGCCAGCCATCCTTTACTAGCTTTAAAGTCCTTCCTCCCAGTGTCCTCAACCCCTCACACTTAGCCTTTGAAGGACTCCTTTCATCACTTCATTGCTTTTTAGGAGCCATTTTTTCACAGAAACAAAGGATGCACACAGCACAAGTGGAGGACAAATAAGATGCAAGGCAAACAATGCTGAAATAACAAGTGCTGGAGAGAGACTGGGGATCCGTGAGATGCCAGAAGGCTATAGCGTGGTATGCCTACGCATCACTTCATTCACATAGATTCAGCGTAGTGCTCGGCCCACAGCAAATTCAAGTTTTGCTTTTGGGTTTTTATTTGTTTGCTTGTTTCAAACATTTTCCATGCACAGTTAGTTGAATCCATGGATGCAGAATCTGTGGATATGGAGGGTTGACTGTACATACACACACACCCCTGTGTGTGTGTGTGTGATATATGTGTGTTTGTGTTATATATATATATATGTGTGTGTAAAGTATATGTGTATGTGACATATATGTGTGTATCTCTGGGTGTGATATATATATGCGTGTGTGATATATATATGTGTGTGTGTGTATAACTGCAGAACAACAAAGCCAAAGACAAACATATCTTAAAAGCTATCTAACGGTAAAGCAAACAAAAACATCCTATGAAGGAATAAATGACTTTACTTAAGGTACATTAAAGCATTGTACTTCCCCAAGAAATACTCCAAACCCAAAAGAACAAAAGCATGATGGGGAAAGAAATAAGGTTTAAGCAAATTGAAAATATCTTGTTAAATCTAAGAAAGCTGACTAATACAGGAAGTTTTCAAAACAAACGTTAGAGAAGTATTAAGCAACAACATGCAAAAATGGGAAGGTTTAAATTAGACTCCATGTAACTGCGAACTAAATTATTGTGACAGCTTCAAAGTGGATGGAAGCAGGAACAGACACAAAAGAGCAAAGGAAAAGTGATCTGATTGCTATGATAGTTTCAAGGGAGTATACATATGTCAAAACCCACCAGATTGTATTATTTAAATCTGTGTAGTTTATTGTATATGATTATACCTCAATAAAATTGTAACAAAATTGAAAACAAAATCCATAAAGTTATTGCGGAACTGCCTTCTACTGTAAAATTAGGAGTAAAGTGATGAATACAGATGTTGGGGTAAACCTGCTTGTGTGGGTATAGTAGGATTTTCTATCATAGACTATCTAGGGCCTTTAACCCATCAGTAGGTAGCCTGGTGGTGTAGTGGTTAGGAGCTACAGCTGCTAAACAAGAGGTCGGCAGTTGGAATCCACCAGGCACTCCTTGGAAACCATATGGGGCAGTTCTACTCAGTCCTACAGGATCGCTAGGAGTCAGAATCGACTCCACGGCAACGGGTTTTGTTTGTTTGTTTTTAACCCATCAGTAGTCTCTGGGTGCGACAAAGATTTATGTGCTTTGCTAGTAAAAAAAAAAAATGGCAGTTCAAATCCATCCAGATGTGCCTCTGAAGAAAGGCCTGCTGATCTACTTCTGAAGGATCACAGTCACTGGAAGTCCAGCTGAGTGCAGGCCTACTCTGGCACACATGAGGTCGCCATGAGTCAGAACAGACTTGATAGCTACCAGTTCGTTTTGTTTGTTCTGGGTTTTGTCCGTCACTGCAGGAGTGTTATCCAATTTTTTCTTGGTGGTATAGATTTATAGAAATAGTGCTAAAATCCACATCTTCAAGGACTTCTAGAATTTTTACATATGCTGTTTTTTGTTTAAACTTAGAGGAGCCAGAGTGAGTGCATATTTCTGGGAGTCTGTAGTCAGAAGAGAGATATTGGAAATTCTTTGTCTTACCAGATTTCTTAAGGGAAAAAAAAGTAACATATTTTATGCATTTTTTTCCTCAGCTTAAACAAGTGAGCTCTTTAATATTCTTGGTCAGAAGCTTTGAAATATAACTGTAATTGAATAACAAAATTATATACTATCAAGTTTTATGTAACTCACATGAAGATGATGTTATTATCAGCGATTATATGGGAGACAAGAAGAGGAAAAGGAAATGAAATGTATTGACTTTGGCCTGCTGGACTGTGCCTTGTACTTTTTATAAATAGTTGAAGACACATCAGATGGGTTTACAGTGTAGATATTTTGGAAGCACACAAATCTCAAGATTGTGTGTGAGTGTGTGAAGGCAGCAAATGTGTAAGGTTATGCTAATGTGAGTTCTGGTTTATCAGATAAAACACAGAGAAGTTCATCCAATTTAATCCCAAGAAATACATGCCAAATAGTTTCAACGTTTTGTTAAGAACCAGAGGCTATCTGAAAACCTTCAGAAAATCAGTTATTATTTATATTAACAGAATGTACATTTTCCAAAAAAGCATACTGCTTTTTATCAGAATCATTATACTTGGTTCTGCTTTTATGGCAATTTGTATTCATCTCTCACAAATACTTCCCAAGTGATTGAGTTAAAAAAAAAATAGTGAGAAAAGTTCAAAAGCCTTGGAATATTTACTTAATTTCATATGTACATAACAGCTATAAACACAGGACCTGAGAGTGGAACATGTGGGGAAGCAATTCCCCCATGTCCCCCAACAATATTCCCACATAATATTCCAATTTCGGTGTTGGGGCATATTTGTAGGCTTAAAAAAATTTATTAATATA
Organism: Loxodonta africana; assembly: GCF_030014295.1. Taxonomy (NCBI): domain Eukaryota; kingdom Metazoa; phylum Chordata; class Mammalia; order Proboscidea; family Elephantidae; genus Loxodonta; species Loxodonta africana. The sequence goes on from NC_087345.1 coordinate 105,134,960, forward strand.
TGAAATAAACTATGTTTGGTATCAAACATAAATGATACTTCTACATATTCTGTAAGTGTTTACAAAAATTACTTTGTCAAAATAGAAAAACAAAGAAATACAATGAGTATCTTCTCAAGGAAAGCCTAACCACCATATCACTTAAGTGCACCGCAAGACTTTCACAAGACACACAGGACAGTTCTCTAAAGAAATCCTAATCATTACTTATCTCAGTCAAAGTATTAATTATTTATCTCCAAATCCAAGGACCTCTTCCTCACCCACATTATCCTGCCAATCCACTTTCTATGGTTTCTTAAAAACAACTACTCTAAAATAATATTGAGTCAGCTGCTCTTATTAAAAAAAAAACTTCAGTAGCTCCCTGTCACCTACATAACCTACATAAAAATGATAATCAAAAGCAAATTGGATTAAACTTTCCTGAGTCAAGAAAAAGCCCAAGACTGCAAGTTCTTTGACTTAGGGCATACAAAGTACAAGAGAAATAACAAACAAAACCAGGTGTATATGATATAAAATTTTAAATTTCAAAATCAATAATCCTTCTTTCTCCATCTTGTCTCCCATTTATCTACAGCTACTCTGAAGCTCTGTGTACTCCTTCTACTTTCTCACGAATCTCACGTGAAGTGGGAAAGGAAAGGAAGAAGAGAATGACTGTAATAGTCACACTGTTTTCTCATCTCAGCAAGCTAACAGACCTATGTCTCCACAATTACAACATACCTGCTCTTCTCAGGTCACCGAAGACTTTTTTACTCCTAAGTCCAAAGCATACGTCCAAATCATATCTTACTTGATCTCTCAGCATCATGTCACATGCCAATCATGCCCTGTGCATGAAACAGCTGTTTCCCTTCCATGGGCTTCCAATATGTGATCTTTCAGTGATTTTCTTATCCAAGCTGTTCTGTTAGATTTTCCTCTGTGAACTTCTCCTTCCTGAGACATACTATAAGTGTTGGTGTTGTGTGTGTGTGTGTGCGTGCATGCTTGAGTGTGTTTGTAATTGTGTAAACGTGTCACTGTGGTTCATGGTTTAAACCATTTGTAAAATCCTGTATGCTAAACTGCCTGTCTAGAATAAAGTCCAATCTTTGTATCACGGCTTAGAATAATTCTTTTATACCACTTATCACAATACAAAAGCTATTTTCTGGTTTCCCACATGAGATTGTAAGTTCTATGAGTGCAAGAAATATGTCTTTTTGATCTCCATAAAATCCTTAGCTTAAACATGGGCACATATTTGACATGCAATAGCATCCTTGAATAAACAGGAAATTAATAAGATGCATAAAACAAGCTGAATGAATAACTTATTAAAAATAAAGACAAAAATTTAATATTAAACATGTAAATTAAAATTAATAGATTTTATTTTTTCTCTAGAAAAATAGCAATAATTAAAAAGAATAATACTCAGACTTGGTAAAAGTAGTATAAATAGGTGGAGCATAATCATTATGGAAGTACATGTGTAACTATATACCAAGAATCTTAAAATATGCATGCCCTTTGACATCACAATTCCATTTTTTGGAATTTTACATAAATGTTTATATATATACATGTACGTATGTATACGTATATATACATATACTTATACATATACATATATACACACACATGCACACACACACATATAAACCTGTTGCTGTCAAGTCAGTCCAAACTCACAGTGACCTTATGAGACAGAGTAGAACTGCCCCATAGGGTTTCTAAGGCTGTAATCTTTACAGAAGCAGACTGCCACATCTTTCAACCACGTACACACACACACACACACACATACATATGCAGAGATTAAGAGCTCGGCTGCTAACCAAAAGGTTGGCAGTCAAATCCACCAGCTGCTCTTTGAAAGAAAACCTCAGGGGGCAGTTCTCTGTCCTATAGGGTGGCTATGAGTTGGAATCGACTCTACGGCAACTGGTTTGGTTTTCTGCTTATACGTATATAGTATACATACATAAATAATACATATATGTGTGGTGCCTTGGTAGTTCAATGGTTAAGCCCTTGGCTGCTAACAAAAAGGTAGGCCGTTTGAACTCACCAGTGACTCTGCAGGAGAAAAGACCTGGGGAATCTTTTCCCATAAAGATTATCCATTGCAGTTTCCATAGGGTTTCCAAGGGGTGCCTGGTGAATTCAAACTGCCGATCTTTTTGGTTAGCAGCTGTAGGTCTTAATCACTATGTTGCCAGGATTTCACCCATAAAGATTAAAATTAAAATCCTGTGAGGCAGCTCTACTCTCCTACAGGGTCGCTATGAATCGGAATTGAGTTGATGCACACTACAATGACAATATATGTATGTAGCCCTAGCTACTCTTCTTATCAAAAAAAACTACATATATTAATTTATTTTACCAATTTCTATATAGCAAATCGGTCCAGTTATAAATAATGGTAATCTTTGAGTAAATATCTGCAATTAATTTTCTACAGTGAAAATCTAATAACCTTCTTTGAAAACGTAACTCTTGTGATGTCCTGTTCTTGAAGTGATTAAGTATCATTGAAAGAAGGCATACTAATCTCAAAGTACCACAAGAGAGAAAATTCTCAACACAATCTGTTATCTTTCATTTGATGCCTGTAAATAAAATTAATCAAAAGGACATTAGAAATTATTGTATATAAAATCCAGACCCAGTGCCATCGAGTCGATTTCGACTCGTATATAGAACATTATTATATATGGCTAGCATTTTATACATACCTAGATTCTCTTCTCCACAGTATTCAGGATAGTTTTTCATGTCTAACAGCAATTCTCACACGTTTTTTGTTTTTAAGAAAAAATATTTCGCTTGTTAAATAACACAAATAATACAGGAAAATAACTGATTAATTTCATATTAAGTTATCATAGGAATGCCCTTATATCTCAATAATGAGAAAAATTAGAGAGATTTTTGTTGGAAAATACTTCTAGATCCAAATATGTCTTTCATGCAATTGGCATTTGGCAAATGATAATGACAAGAATTCTTAACCATGGACACTCTGCAACTGTATAAAAAATGTTGTACATTCATGCATTTTCCAATGGAGAAGGTCCATAGCCTATAATAGATTCTCAGGCTCCCTGTAACCATATACATGGAAAGCAATAATTTTAAAACATGTAATTTTAAGATTAAAGTTGAAGCTGAAGAAAATTAGAACAAGTCCACAAGAGTCAAAGTATGACCGTGAGTATATCCCACCTGAATTTAGAGATCATCTGAAGAATAGATTTGACGTGTTGAACCCTAATGACTGAAGACCAGATGAGTTGTGGAATTACATCAAGGACATCATACATGAAGAAAGCAAGAGGTCATTAAAAAAACAGGAAAGAAAGGGAAGACTAAAATGGATGCCAGAAGAGACTCTAAAGCTTACTCTTGAACATTAAGTAGCTAAAGCAAAAAGAATGATGAAGTAAAAGAACTGAACAGAAGAATTCAAAGGGTGACTCAAGAAGACAAAGTGAAGTATTATAATGACATGTGGAAAGAGCTGGAGATAGAAAACGAAAAGGGCAGAACACGCTCGGCATTTCTCAAGCTGAAAGAACTGAATAAAAAATTCAAGCTTCGAGTTGCTGTACTGAAGGATTCTATGAGGAAAATATTAAATGACTCAGAAAGCATCAAAAAAGAAGATGGAAGGAATACACAGAGTCACTATACCAAAAAGAATTGGTCGACTTTCTACCATGTCAGGAGGTAGCATATGATCAGGAACCGATGGTACTGAAGGAGGAAGTCCAAGCTGCACTGAAGGCACAAGCACAAAACAAGGCTCCAGGAATTGATGGAATACCAAGTGAGATGTTTCAACAAATGGGTGCAGTGCTGTAAGTGTCCACTCATCTATGCCAAGAAATTTGCAAGAAAACTACCCAGCCAACCAACTGGAAGAGATCTACATTTATGAGTATTCCCAAGAAAGTGATCCAACCCAATGCAGAAATTATCAAACAATATCATTAATATCACATGCAGGCAAAATTTTGCTGAAGATCATTCAAAAGCCGCTGCAGCAGTGTATTGACAGAAATTCAGGCCGGGTTCAGAAGAGGACATGGAACCAGGGATATATCGTTGCTGATGTCAGATGGATCCTGGCTAAAAGCAGAGAATACCAGAAGGGTGTTTAGATGTGTTTTATTGACTATGCAAAGGCATTTGACTGTGTGGATCATAACAAACTATGGATAACATTGCGCAGAATGGGAATTCTAGAGCAGTTAATTGTGCTCATGAGGAACCTGTGCATAGATCAAGAGGCAGTTGTTCAGACAGAAAAAAAGGGTTACTGCGTAGTTTAAAGTCAGGAAAAGTGTGCATCAGGTTTGTATCCTTTCACTAAATTTATTCAGTCTATATGCTGAGCAAATAATCTGAGAAATTGGACCATATGAAGAAGAATGGGGCATCAGGATTGGATGAAGGTGCATTAACAACCTGCGTTATGCAGAAGGCACAAGCTTGCATGCTGAAAATGACAAGGACTTGAAGCACTTACTGATGAAGATCAAAGATCATACCCTTCAGTATGGATTACGCCTCAACATAAAGAAAATAAAAATCCTCACAACTGGACAAACGAGCGACATCATGATAAAGGGAGAAAAGATTGAAGTTGTCAAGGATTTCATTTTACTTGGATCCACAATCAAGCAGCAGTCAAGAAATCAAAGCAGCAGTCAAGAAATCAAATGACACATTGCATTAGGCAAATCTGCAGCAAAGGATCTATTTAAAGTGTTGGAAAGCAAAGATGTCACCTTGAAGACCAAGGAGCACCTGACCCAAGCCATGGTATTTTCAATCACATGATATGCATGTGAAAGCTGGACAATGAATAAGGAAGACCAAAGAAGAATTGACGCCTTTGAAATGCAGTGTTGATGAAGAATATTGAATATACCATGGACTGCCAAAAGAACAAACAAATCTGTCTTGGAAGAATGCTCCTTAGAAGCAAGCAGGGAGAGACTGCATCTTACATACTTTGGACATGTTGTCAGGAGGGATCAGTTCCTGGAAAAGGACATCATGCTTGATAAAGTACAGGGTCAATGGAAATGGAAGATCCTCATCAAGATGAATTGACACAGTGGCTGCAACAATGAGCTCAAGCATAACAACGATTGTGAGCATGGTGTAGGACCAGGCAGCGTTTTGTTCTGTGGTACATGGGGTCACTATAAGTTGGAACCATCTCAAGAGCAGCAAACAACAACTATTCTAAGATAAAATTATTATATACCATTTAAATATTTCCATTTCCATGTACTTCTTTTATACCACAGTAGTTTTAGCATCTTTTTTCAAAAACTGAATGTATCATCATTGCTAGACCCTACACACATTGGCCCAGTTATTTTGGAGAAGCTTGCAACTGATGAACAGTACCATCCATTTTCCCAGGCATGCTTCCATATCTCAGCTCACTAACCAAGCTACCCAATAGTCAGATGTTTCTGCACCTCAGGAAAAAACAGACATATGACCAATAATATATTTGAAATGTCATGATTTTGTGGCTATGTACACAATCAAATTGGAGTGGCGAAATGACATTTTGACCAAAAGTATTTAAAATGCTACTGTTTAGGTATAAATTGTCTGGTATGTATTTCTGTCAACGGCCTAAAAAGTTTCCTTTAATTACATTTCCAGGCAGTGTTTTTCATGGTGTTTTCTTTTGCCATTTCAAGTTGAAAGTTAAAATTTACCCTGGTATTTGCAGCCTACATCTGTTTTTTACATGCACATCTGTGAAAAGCAAGTCTCCTTTTTATTTAGGTGTCTCCCATTCTTTAGTTACTGTTGAACCTTGCATTCATTCAATTTACAGAGCTGGGAGGCCATATTTTAATATTGGATGATTCTTTAAGACGTAGGTATGTTCAGATGTATTAATTGTGTTCCATAAAGAAAGGTATACATGGACATTTATACCTTTTTTAAGAACCATTGTTATTCCATGATTTCATCAGGAGAATATTTGATTAGTAATCCATGTTTTATCTTTGCGGAGGGTAAAATACAATGTCTCTTATTTACTGAGTTTACAGGTTCAAGGACGTAACACCTTAATAATTTACCTTTCTGTCATTATGATGGTATAAAGCATTACTGCCAATAGTAAAATGAGTATTTATTACAGCTTTGGAATTTATCTCATGTTGAAATTAAATAATTTAATAGAGATAAAAATCTAGGAGGCAGGAAGTGTCTGTGACCCCGTGCCAGAGTAATAGCAAGTTATTAAAGTAGATCAGTATAAGAGACACAGGGAAAGCAATAACCAAAAACTATCTCTAAAAGGTGCCAATATGTATGTTGACAAATGACAAATCTACCATTATTTTTCACTTTTAACACCAATTTCTGCTTTACTCAATGTTAAAAAAAAAAAACACTTTTTATACAATTCGCATAGACAAGTCCTTTGGAAATGGGCAAACTTAAATACAAATGTGATGATGAAGAGCAGAAGAGCACTGGCTAGATTAAGCTATTTTCTGTCTACCCTTAAAACTTCATAGAAAAAATGCAAAGAACCACAGAAATTAAAACAACAGGCTTGTTAAAATGTACCTCTCACCACAAATGTACATCAAACAAAATACCAAATCCTGCAGGCACTACCTCTAAAATTGTTTCTAAGGAATATCTCCTAGTATAGTCCTCCTTGTCCCCATCCACCACAACTACCAATGTTCAGGTGCTGTTCAACTGCAATTGATTTTCTCAGTAGCTTCCTATCATCTCCTTGTCACCAGTCTCTTCCTTCTTCAATCTATTCCCTACAAATCTAGAAGATTTGTATTTTGAAATAAAAACTCAATTTGTTGTCTTCTTCCTTATTTAGATTTCTGATGACTCTCAATTACTTAAAGGATAAAATTTAAAATTCTTAATACGGTGCACAAGGCACTTCACAGTCTGCAATTCACCCACTGCAGTCTCCGTCTACACTTCTAATTACTCCTCTGAATCGTGGTGGAAAGGGGATTATATTTTACTCATCTCTACGCCTACAATCTGTGGAGCTCCTGAGGACTAACTGGTGTTCCATAATTACTCTGTAATTATTATGAATTACTTAATATCAAAGACTAAAAGTTTAAATTGATACAAATAAATATCAGGAAGCATGTGAAATTAAACACGATCTTTTCATGTTTAATTCTGAACCATTGTTTCTAAATCTGTATTTGGAAGCAACAGAGCATAAGAGACAGAACACTAGAGTGAGGATTAGTCTAGAAAAACAGCATTTTCAGTTTCTACCAGGTTGAGTGAAGCTTGGATGAAGTAGTTAACCTGCCTGTGCCTCACTTTTTTTTTTAGTATGAAAAAGAAATGCTATTCCTTGACCTCCACCACTTGTCTCTCAATTTGCTATACTATGGTGGCTTGTGTGTTGCTGTGATGCTGCAAGTTATGCCACCAGTATTTCAAATAACAGCAGGCCCACCCACGGTGGACAGGTTTGAGCAGACCTTCCAAACTACAACAGACTAGGAAGAAGAACCTGGAGATCTACTTCTAAAAATATTGGCCACTGAAAACCTTATGGATAGCAGTGGAACATTGTCTGATATAGCACTGAAAGATGAGCCCCTCAGATTGACAGGCACTCAAAGTGCAACTAGGGAAGAGCTGCCTTCCCAAACTAGAGTTGACCTTAATGTCTTTGATAGAGTGAAGCTATAAAAACCTTCATTTAATAATGTGACATGACTCAAAATGAGAAGAAACAGCTGCAAACATCCATTAATAATTGGAATGTGTAATATATGAAGCATGAATCTAGAAAAACTGGAAATTGTAAAAAATGAACTGGAATACTTGAAGATGGTTATCCTAGTTATTAGTGAGCTGAAATGGACTGGTATTGCCCCTTTTAAATCAAACAGTCATATGGTCCACTATGCTGATAGGACAAATTGAAAAGGAATGGCATCACTTTCATCGCCAAAAAGAACATTTCAAGATCTATTCTGAAGTACAACACTGTCAATGATAGGATAATATCCATGTACCTACAAGGAAAACCAGTTAATATGAATATTATTCAAATTTACATACCAACTACTAAGGCCAAAGATGGAGAAACTGAAGATTTTTATCAACTTCTACAGTCTGAAATTGATCAAACGTGAAATCAAAATGCATCCATAATTACTGGTGATAGGAATGGGAAAGTTGGAAAGGATTGGTAGTCAGAAAATATGCCCTTGGTGATAGAAATGACACCAGAGATTGCATGATAAAATTTTGCAAGACCCAGAACTTATTCATGGGAAATACATTTTTTCACCAACATAAATGGTGACTATACATGTGGATTTCACTGGGTGGAACACAGGAATCAAACTGACTACATTTGTGGAAAGAGACGATGGAGACGCTCAATATCTCATCAGTCAGAACAATGCCAGGGGAATTGGGGCCAAGACTGCAGAATAGTCAGATGGTTTGTGTCATCCCTCTTATAAAAAAGACTCAAAAAAATGAGTGAATGGTGTATGTATGACAATCTTGGAACCCAAAGCATGAAAGACAAATTTGAAGAATCGAACTCAGCAACAGGTAGAAGGAGAATTTAAAAAACAGAGGAAATGGGGAATTACAGATAGCCAGTTTGCCAGCGTCCTGCTAGATGAATCTGCACAGCATTTACATACTGAGGCAAGCAGCAGCATCCCAAGCCAAAACCCACGCCATCTGGTGCCGTTAAGCAGGATCAACTCTGCATGCTCCTCCAGAACCAAACAAGAATGACACTAGACCTGCTAAAGTTAAGTGGATGCTCCCAACCCACCACATCTACCACAGACTTCCCCCCACAAGATAAGCACATTCTCCCCCTCACCCATCCCCCTCCCCACTCTGGTACCAGTCTGGCAGCATTCAACATTACCACACCTCCTAAGCTGGGAACTCACAGCCCCAATTCAGAGGTGCCCACCACTTCACCCAGCCATGGCACAGGAGGTTCATAGGCCTGTGGCAACCTCCACTCCCTTCCGATCACTCACACCAGTCCTTTTGTGGCTGACTCAGCACAGCACTTACACATTGGCATAAGGCAGGCAGAATTCCCAGCTGAAGCCCACTGTCACCTACAGCAGCCAAGTGGGAGCTACAGAACTGTGACATTTGACTTCACCTGCCTAGTAAGCCTGTAGCTCTTGGCTTGGCCTTAGGCACCTGTCCCATAGCCCAGCCACTGGCGTACGGGGTCCATGGACTTGCAGCACCCTTTCCCCCACTGATCACCTGCAGCAGTGCCTTCCTGGCTGACTTGGCACGGCATGTCCTCAGTAGGACAAAACAGGCAGGGCATCCACCTGAAGCCCATTTTCACCTGCAGCAGCCCAGTGGCAGCTGTAGATCTGTGGCATTCGACACCACCCCATCATCTAAGAAGGGGCCTCAGCAACTCACACCAGGGGCCTAAGGGTTGGTAGTACTACCCACTCCATCCAGCTGTCCAAAATGGAAGCCTGAGAACCAGTGGTGCCCCCTCAATCTTTCCAGCCAACACATGCTCAGCCTACTTGGATACATCAAAACAAAAATTGAGGACACAGTAAACAAACATACAATAAATAAATAATTACAATAACGTCTTGATGTCTCAGAAACAACAGTCAATATTAAATCACATAAAGAAGCAGGACAAGATGGCTCCAACAAACAACCAAAATAAAGAACCAGAAAACCTTCTAGAAGAAAATAAGGCAATGGAACTACCCAATAAAGAATTCAAAAGACTAATATACAGATCTCTCCATGAGATCAAGAAGGACATCAGAGAAAACACAGGCCAAACCAAGGAACACAAAGACAAAGCAATAGGAGAATTTGTGAAAACAGTATAAGAACAAAATGACAGAATAAATAGGCTGCTAGAAACCATAAAAAAATCCAAGAGATTAACAACAAAATTTCAGAATTAGATCACCCGACCGAAAGTCACAGGAGCAGAATGGAGACAATGGAGGTCAGAATTAGTGAGATTGAAGATAAATCCCTTGACACCAACTTGTTTGATGAAAAATCAGAAAAAAAGAATTAAAAAAAAAATGAAGAAACTCTAAGAATTATATGGAATACTATCAAGAGGAAAAACCTACAAAGGAAGTCACAAAAACACATCATAATCAAACTTGCCAAAACCAAAGACAAAGAAAGAATTCTGAGATCTGCTCTCAGAATTCTTTCTTTGTCTTTTGGGGTTTATGCTGTATGAAGTTCATTGATCTTCTTGGATAAATATCTTCTCATCTTTCACAATGTTAGGGAAGTTTTCTGCCAGCAAATCTCCAGCAATTCTCACAACGTTTTCCATTATCTGCCCCTCCCCGCCCCCCGTTCTGGCACTCTGGTCAGTTGTAGGTTTTTCCTCTTGATAGTATTCCATGTAATTCTTAGAGTTTCTTCATTTTTTTCCACAGAAAATTAAGTGGAACAAAGAAACTGTCAACAACACACACACACACAAATACAACAATATGACAACAATAAACTCAAACCTATCAATTATTACACTGAATGAAAATGGCCTAAATGCTCCAGTAAAGAGACAAAGAGTAGCAGAACAGATTATAAATAAATAAATGGATCCATTTATATGCTTTCTACAAGAGAGACACACCTCAGACACAAAAACATAAACACACTAAAAGGATGGAAAAATATATATATCAAGCAAACAATAGTCAAAAAAAAAAAAACAGGAATGGAAATACTAATCTCTAATAAAACAGACTTTAAAGCAAACACCACGATAAAGGCTAAGTAAGGACACTATAAAATGATTAAAAGATCAATACACCAGGAGGACATAACCATAATAAATATACACACACTCCATGACAGGACTCCAAAATATATAAACAAAACTCTAACAGCACTGAAAAGAGAAATAGACATTTCTACAATAACAGTAGGAGACTTCAACACAACACTTTTGGTGAAGGACAGAACATCTAGAAAGAAACTCAATAAAGATACAGAAGATCTAAATGTCACAATCAACCAATAAGACTTCACAGACATATACAGAACACTACACTGAACAACAGCAAAGTACACATTCTTTTCCAATGTACACAGAACATTCTCCAGAATAGACTATACACCACAGAACAACCCTTAACAAAATCCAAAACATTGAAATAATGCAAAGCATCTTCTCTGATCATAATGTCATAAAAGTAGAAATAAGTAACAGAAAAAGCAAGGAAAAAAAAATCACCTACATGGAAACTGAACAAAATCTTGCTTAAAAACTACTGGGTAATAGAAGAAATAAAAAAGGAAATGCAAAAAATTCCTAGAAACAAAGGAGAGTGAAAACACGTCTTACCAAAACTTTTGGGACACAGCAAAAGCAATGCTTAGAGGTCAATTTACAACAATAAACCTACACATTTAAAAAGAAAAAAGGGCCAAAATCAAAACATTAACCTTACAACTTGAACAAATAGAGAGTGGCAAAAAAGCTGTCAGTCACCGGAAGAAAGGAAATAATAGAGATTAAAGCAGAAATAAATGAAATAGAGAACAGAAAAACAATAGAAAGAACCAACAAGACAAACAGTCAGTTCTTTGAAAACATCTACAAAATCAACAAACCACTGGCCAAACTGACAAAAGAAAAACAAGAGGGGAAGCAAATAACCCAAATAAGAAATGAGATGGGTGATATCACAACAGATCCAACTGAAATAAAAAGGATCATAACAGAATACTATGAAAAATTGTACTCCAATAAATTTGAAAACCTAGAGGAAATTTCTAGAAACACATTACCTACCTAAATTAGCACAAACCGAGGTTGAAAAACTAAACTGACCAATAACAACAATAAAAAAAAAGAGAGTGAGAAGAGATTAAAAAAAAAAACCTGACAACCAACAAAAAAAAAGCCTTGGCCCAGACAGTTTCACTGGAGAATTCTACCAAACTTTCAGAGAAGAGCTAACACCAATACCACAATTTCAGAACATAGAAAAAGGAAGGAATATTCCCAAATTAATTCTCTGAAGCCAACATAACACTGATACCAAAGCCAGGCAAAGATACCACAAAAAAAGAAAACTACAGACTAATATCTCTCATGAACATAGGTGTAAAAATTCTCAACAAAATTCTAGCCAATAGAATTCAACAGCATTTCAAAAAAATAATATACTATGACCAAGCAGGATTCATACGAGGTATGCAGGGATGGTTCAATATTAGAAAATCAATGAACATAATCTACCATGTAAATTAAACAAAAGAATCACACGATCATATCAATTGACACAGAAAAGGCATTTGACAATGTCCAACATCTGTTCCTGATAAAAGCTCTTAACCAAATAGGTATAGAGAGAAATTCCTCAACATAATAAAGGACATTTATACAAAGCCAACAGCCAACATCATTCTAAACAGAGAGAGAGAGACTGAAAGCATTCCATTTGAGAATGAGAATCAGACAAGGATGCCATTTATCACCGCTCTTACTCAACATAGTCCCAGAAGTTCTAGCTAAAGCAATAAGACAAGAAAAAGAAATAAAGGGCATCCAAACTGGTAAGGAAGAGGTAAAATTATCCCTATTCACAGGTGATATGATCTTACAAACAAAACCCCAAAGATTTCACAAGAAAGTTACTGGAACTAACAGAAGATTACAGCACAGTAGCAGGATAAAAGATTGACTTACAAAAATCAGTTGGATTCCTCTACACCATCAAAGACATCTTCGAGAAGGAAATCACCAACCATTACCATTTATAACAGCCCCCATGAAGATAAAATAATTAGCAATAAATCTAACCAGGGACATAAAAGACCTATACAAAAACAAAACAAAACAAAACAAAACACTACTTTAAGAAACCAAAAGAGACCTACATAAGTGGAAAAAACATACCATGCGTATGGCTAGGAAGACTCAACATTGTGAAAATATCAGTACTACTCAAATTAATCAACAGATATAATGCAATCCCAATTTAAATTCCAAAAACATTTTTTAACAAGATGGAGAAACAAATTACCAACTTTATATGGAAAGGGAAGAGTCCCCAAATAAGGAAAGCATTATTAAAGAATAAAATAGGAGGCTTTGCACTACCTGACCTTAGAAACTATTGTAAAGCCACAGTAGTCAAAACATTCTGGTACTGGTACAACAACAGACACATAGACCACTGGAACAGAATTGAGGACCCAGAGATAAATCCATCTCTCTATGAGCAGCTGGTATTTGTCAAAGGGCCAAAGTCCATTAAATGGGGAAAAGATAGTCTCTTTAACATACGGTACTGGCATAATAGGATGTTCACCTGTAAAAAAATGAAACAAGATCTATACCTCATACCGCATACAAAAACTAACTCAAAACGGACCAAAGACCTAAATATAAAGTCTAAAACAATAGAGATCATAGAAGAAAAAATACAGACAACCCTACAGGCCCTAATATATGGCACAAATAATATACAACCATAACTGAAAATGGACAAACACCAGAAGATAAACTAAATAACTGGGAGCTCCTAAAAATTAAACACTTACAGTCATCAAAAGACTTCACCAAAAGAATAAAAAAGAACCTAAAAACTGGGAAAATTTTATGCCTACGACATATTCAGCAAGGGCCTAACCTCTAAAATCTACAAAATACTTCAATGTCTCAATAACAAAAAGACAAATAATCCAATTAACAAATGGGCAAAGGATATGAACAGACACTTCACCAAAAAAGGCATTCAGGCAGCTAAGAGACACATGAGGAAATGCTTGTGATCATTAGCCATTAGAGAAATACAAATCAAAACAAAATGAGATATCTACCATCTCAAACTGACAACAGGGGCACTAATCAAAAAAATTGAAAATAACAAATGTTGGAGAGGTTGTGGGGAAATTGGAACCCTTATGCACCGTGAATGGGAATGTAAAATAGTACAACTACTTTGGAAAACAATATGGAGCTTCCTTAAAAAGCTAGATATAGAAATACCTTACAATCCAGCAATCCCACTCCTAGGAGTATACCCTAGAGAAATAAAAAAAATAATAATAAAATAAATAAGAGCCATCAAATGAATAGACATAGGCACACCCATGTTCATTGCAACACTATTCACAATAGCAAAAAGATAGAAACAACTTAGATTCCTACCAACAGATAAACAAACCATGGTAAATACACACAATGAAATAGTACACAGTGATAAAGAACGATGATGAATCTGTGAAAAATCTCACTACCTGGATGAATCTGGAGAGCATTATGCTGAGTGAATTAAGTCAGTCACAATAGGAGAAATATTGTATGAGACCACTATTATAAGAACTTAAGAGAAGGTTTACCTACAGGGAAAAAAAAAAAAACTCTTTGATGGTTATGAGGGTGGGGGGGGATGACTAATTAGATAGTAGGCAAGTGTCAACTTTGGTGAAGGGAAAGACAGCACACAATATAAGCAAAGTCAGCACAACTTCACCAAAACAAAGGCATAGAAGTTTCCCAGACACATCCAAACACCTTGAGGGACCGAATTGCTGAGGCTGGGGACTGGGGACCATAGTCTTGGGGGACATCTAGGTCAACTGGCATAACACAGTTCATAAAGAAAATGTCCTACAACCCACTCTGGTAAGTAGTGTCTGGGGTCTTAAAAGCTAGTGAGGGGTCATCTAAGATACATCTATTGGTCCCATCCTATCCAGAGCAAAAGAGAATGAAGAAAACCAAAGAAGTGAGGAAAATAGTAGCCCAAAGGACAAAAGGACCACATGAACCAGAGCCTCAAACAGCCTGAGCCCAGAAGAACTAGAGGGTGTCCTGCACCACATGGTGAAAGGGGGAGCATGCTGTCACATTATGGGGATTCCAAGCCATGTCCCCAAAACAATATATGTATAAATTTTGAATGAGAACTTAACTTGAGCTGTAAACTTTCATCTAAAGTACAATAAAATAAAAAAAAAGAACAAGGCCAGGGGCCAACTATGGTACAGACCATCAATTGGTCATATACAAGTTCAAGTTGAAGCTGAAGAAAATTAAAACATGTCCACAAGAGCCAAAGTATGACCTTGATTATATCCCACTTGAATTTAGAGACCATAAAGAATAGATTTAACACATTGACACTAATGACCCAAGACCAGATGACCTGTAGGATGACATCAAGGACATCATACATGAAGAAAGCTGAAGGTCATTAAAAAGACAGGAAAGAAAGAAAAGACCAAAATAGATGTCAGAAGAGACTCTGAAACTTGCTTTTGAAGGTAGAGTAGCTAAAGTGAATAGATGAAATGATGAAGTAAAAGAGTTGAACAGAAGATTTCAAAGGACGGCTAAAGAAGACAAGTAAAGTATTATACTGAAATGTGCAAGGACCTAGAGAACCAAAAGGGAAGAATACACTTGGCATTTCTCAAGCTGAAAGAACTGAAGAAAAAATTCAAGCCTCAAGTTGCAATACTGAAGGACTGTATGGTGAAAATATTGAACAACACAGGAAGTATTTTTTAAAAGATGGAAAGAATACACAGAGTCCCTGCACTAAAAAGAATTGGCTGACATTCAGGCATATCAGGAGGCAGCATGGTTCTGAAGAAAGAAGTTCCAACTGCACTGAAGGCATTGGTGAAAAATAAAGCTCCAGGAATTGACAGAATACCAATTGTAATGTTTCAGGAAATGGATGCAATGCTGGAAGCACTCACTTGTCTATCCTAGGAAATTTGGAAGACAGCCATTGGCCAACAGACTGGAAGAGATCCATGTATACACACATTCCAAAGAAAGGTGATCCAACAGAATGTGGAAATTATTGAATAATACCATTAATATCAAATGCAAGTAAAATTTCACCGATGATAATTCAAAACCGTTGCAGCCTTAAATAAACACGGAACTGCCAGAAATTCAAGCAGATTCAGAAAAGGACATGGAATGAGGGATATCATTGTTGATGTCAGATGGAATTTAGCTGAAAGCAGAGACTACCAGAAAGATGTATACCTGTGTTTTATTGACTATGCAAAGGCATTCGACCTGTGGATCATAACAAATTATGTATAATGTTGCAAAGAATGGAAATTCCAGAACACTTAATTGTCCTCACGCAGGGCCTCTATATAGACAAAGAAGCAGTTGTTCAAAAAGGACAAGGGGATACTGTGTGGTTTAAAATCGGGAAAGGTGTGCATGAGGGTTGTATTATTTCACCTGACATATTCAATCTGTATGCTGAGCAAATAATCTGAGAAGCTGGACTACATGGAGAAGAATGTGGGATTGGCATTTGAGGAAGGCTCATAAACAACCCTCAACATGCAGATGACACAACCTTGCTTTCTGAAAAGTGAAGAGGACTTGAAGCACTTATTGATGAAGATCAAAGACCACAGCCTTCAGAATGGATTACACCCCAACACAAAGAAAACAAAAATCCTCACAACTGAACCAATAGGCAATATCATGATAAAAAGGAGTAAATTTTGAAGTGTCAACCATTCCATTTTACTTGGATTCACAATCAACTCTAATGGAAGCAAAAGTCAAGAAATGCAATGAGGTTTGCATTGGGCAAATCTGCTGCAAACAACTTGTTTAAAGTGTTAAAAAGCAAAGATGTCACTTTGAGGACTGAAGTGCACCTGACCCAAGCCATGGTATTTTCAATCGCCTCATATGCATTTGAAAGCTGGACAATAACTTCGGAAGACCAAGGGAGAACCGATGCATTGAACTATGTTTGCAAAGTGTTGGTAAAGAATACTGAATATACCATCAACTGTCAGAAGAACGAACAAACCTGTCTTGGAAGAAGTACAGCCAAAATGCTCCTTAGAAAAGGATGGCGACATTTCGTCTAACATACATCGTACATGTTATTAGGAGGGACCATTCCCTGAAGAAGGACAACATGCCTGGTAAAACAGAGGGTCAGCGAAAAGAGGAATACCCTCAAGGAGATGGATTGACACAGTGGCTGCAACAATGGTGGATGACCTGGCAGTGTTTCGTTCCATTGTACATGGAGTCACTATGAGTCAGAATTGGCTTGACAACTCCTAACAAAGAACCATAACATTCCTTCCCCTACATAAACCTTAGGGTTCTTGTAAGGCTCAAATGAACAACCTATTTAAAAATGCTTAGAAATTTTATCTAAGTATTCATTTTGCGTTTCGTGATTTAGGTAATGATTAATTCAGAGCTTCAACTGTATCTGCCAACTATCTGCTAAACATAATTAGCCTAAACATGTCAGAAATGGTCAATTTACATTTATTGGTATATTCAAGCGCTTAGATGGAAGCCATATGTTACAAATGACTTAAAATTTTCCA
Source organism: Loxodonta africana (assembly GCF_030014295.1). Lineage (NCBI taxonomy): Eukaryota > Metazoa > Chordata > Mammalia > Proboscidea > Elephantidae > Loxodonta > Loxodonta africana. The sequence goes on from NC_087345.1 coordinate 105,152,369, forward strand.
GAACATACTAATTAGGATTTTTGAAGGATGGAAAACATTTCCAACTTCCTTGCTTACATAGGAAAGTTAGCAGAAATGCTTTGTTTTTGAAATGTTTCCATAAAGGTCCATAAACAAAGAAGCCATTGCTTCTCTTTTAATACAATAATATTGCTTCTGGGCCCCTGCATTTACTCTGAATGCATTTGATTAATCTCTTTCACTATTGAATCCATCATAATTAGGTGCTAATTCCTTTTGGTGATTTGATGGGTAGCCTTTAGAAATTCAAATGTTGCTATGGAGACGGTGAGGTGTGCAATGAATTTGCATCAACCTGATGCATACATCATAATTGATTTATTCATTGACATGATAGTCATAATAATCTTAAACTAATCTCCCTTTCTTTTCCTCGACTCCCCTCATTCATATTTTACATTATATTGATCCAACCAATTCAGTTAATCATCAGGAAATGATGTCTACGTGGATTGAGGTAATCAATATGGCTACATTTTTAGATGAGTTGATTTGAGGTTTTGGCATCCTTCAGGGTGCCATGAATCATCCTGATAAGCCTGCTCATCTGAAGAGGGATAGCCAAAAAAGTGCCCCTGGCAGAGCCATAGGTAACACTTTAAGTGTAGTATTTTTTGAATCCCCTAAGGAGCACATGTCTTCAACAGTAAAAGAGAACTATTTAAAACTAGTAACATTCCCCTCTCAATGCTGTCCAGATGGACTCCCGGAGCCCAACCTTTTTGCTTCTTCATTTGCTGTGACATGCTGTCCAGCTCCAGTAGACAGCAAGACATATAAGAAAATATTAAGCTGGCCCCTCTTCTGCCCAGACTTCTAACAGTTACCAGGTACTAAAAAAAAAAGCCCAGTGTCAGCGAGTTGATTCCAACCCACAGCAGCCCTACAGGACAGAATAAAACTGCCCCATAGAGTTTCCAAGGAGCGCCTGGCGGATTCAAACCGCCGACCCTTTGGTTAGCAGCCATAGCACTTAACCACTACGCCACCAGTGTTTCCTACCAGGTACTAGTGACTGCCAATGATTCAGAGGTAACTTAGCAGTTTATACAGTTCTGGCAATTCTAAATAGAGAAGGAATGTGGAAATGTCTATTCAATGACTCGTATCTACTCCTCAAAGGCCATTAGAATGATGCAGGTTTTTCCCCCATTATTTATATTTCGAGTCATATAAATACACTGCATAATTCAATATCCAGATACGTGCTATAATGAGACGTTGTATTTCTTACTACCCTGTATAGCCCATCCATCCATGCCCTAATGTATGCCAGTAGAAACACAAAGAAAAATGTCTTTAAATATTGCCTCCAACAATCTCCTTTACCCTGTTGCGTCTTCATTCTGTTTTTCAGCAACTAATCACTACTTCTGTTCTCATCCTAGCTCCACCTAGACCAACTTTTAAAAAAAAAATTTAGGACAGATAGCCTCTGTCCTAAAATCAGTGAATCAAGTCCCTGTCCCCACCCTCATCCACAAAGGGAGTCCAAATATGGGCCAGTTTCTTTGCAACATGATTAAATACCATCCTATCCATTTGTCTTTAATATTCACCCAGTTGATTCAGAACTAGTCTTCTGATGTACCCGCTATCAAATCTAGAACAAACCTTGTAGGGAGTAGGGGAACCTTAGACCATTCTGGTCATGCTTCTGTTCACATCTTTATGTCTGTTATCATTCCAGGAACCCTGATTCTGAGCTTTGCTTTTCTCTGTTGCCAGGTATGTCTTCTTTGCCATGTCATTTTGTCTTTAAATCAAAACCCTATTTTACAGGAAAGGGCTGATTTGACTTGTTATTTTGCCCAATTGTCTTATATGTTGGTAGGGCCAAATTATGTTGTACTGTGCTTTTCTAATTTACATTGTAGAAGGAGTTAAAAACATGCAAAAGACTACACATTTTTTATAGCATTTATGTGAAAGGTTCAAAAAAGACAAATCTATACAGATAGAACAGATAGATACAGACACACAGAGTCCCTGGATGGTGCAAATAGTTAATGTGCTTGGGGGCTAACTGAAGAGTTGGAGGTTCAAGCCCACCCATAGGCACTTCTGAAGAAATGCCTGACCATTTATTTGTGAAAAATCATCCATTGGAGACTTTATGAAGCACAGTTCTATTCTGAGACACATGGGGTTGCCATGAGGTGGAATCAACTCAATGGCAACTAGTAATGCGGATAGACAATAGATTAGTGTTCGCCTGGGTCTGGGATGAGAACAGGGATTGACTGCAAAGATGCACAAAGGAATTTTTTGGGATGATGGAAACTAGATTGTGGTGATTTTGTACAACTTTATAAATTCACTAAAATTAGTTTTACACTTACACGGGTAAATTTATAATGTACACTTACAATTCACAATTGTACACTTACGATTTACAATGGGTAAGTTTTATGATCTGCAAATTATACCTCAATACATCTATACAAATAACCAGCCAGAGCTAAGAGTTAGGAGATAGAGATGAAACAAGATTGGCAATATGCTGATAACTGTTGAAGTTGAGTGACAGTTAATGGGGTTAATTAACTATTTCTTCTACTTTTACGTGTGTTTGAACTTTAATAATAAGAATTTAAAAGAAAGGTATAGGTGCATTATATTTATCTAGAACACCAAAACAATGTATTTTGTATTGTGCATAGCTCTGAAAAGCAGAAGCCATGAGATGGTTACAGACTCCTGTAGTGTTCGGATTGGATGGAACCTTAGCAAGTCTTCAGTTTGAGCATTTGTTTTCAAGATGAGGCAACTGTGGATGAGAGACAGGAGTGATTTAATCAGTTGCACAGTTGATATTTTGTTCATAACAGTCCACAGCTCTATGCACTCAATACATTAACACTTAATATCTATGTACTTTGTACATTTAAATGTGAAGAAAAGGTAAACCTATAGAGGAACATGCGATCACAGCAAAGACACTTAGTATAAGTCAGTATATTTTTAACACTTATTTGCTTCTGAGTGTGCTTTATATAGATCTGTTATTAAGGGCAATTTTCAAGTAATCGCATGTTTCTTTTCCTCATTATTCATGCTGGGTTATTACTGTCTGCTTCTAATCAGGACTTTCCTACACCTAACCTTACAGTTGACCCGCCTTATTTCCTCACCGTTCCATCTGTATGCCCTTCATCGGTCCAACACCAAATTGCACTTTTCAATTGAAACTGGCAGCACACGAGCATGAAAGCTTGCAATGAATGTGTCTATCAGCCATCAGTGTTGCTATTCTGTTTCTGCGGCCCAAAGACCCAAGTAAGGAAACTAGGATTCATAGAGGAAAAATTAGAGCTCTTAGCAAAGCAGGAAATACTCCAATGCAGTTTTTCTTTTCAAATATATGCAGTTCAAATGATGACATGCCGACAAGATACGTCTTACTCAAAACTAGTTTGGAAACTATACAGTGGCATTTCTAGCCTTATCAGTATGTAGTGTATGAGTGAAAAAATTGTTGAAAGTTTGATAGAGTTATATACTAAGTTGCCTCAGTAGCTGTCTGCTACCTTTGAATAAATGATTTTTGCATTTTATCTGGCATTTCTAGCTGTTCTCAGAGAGAGCTCTGATCTCCCACTGGCTGCTTCAGAAACTCTTTTCACCCACTCAGCGATCTACAGAGATGTTAGTATTGTTCCTCGGTATCCATGGGCGATAGGTTCCAGGATCCCCCATGGATACCAAAATCCTTAGATGCTCAAGTCCCTTATATAAAATGGTGCGGTATTCGCATATAATTACACACATTAAATCATCACTAGATTACTTATGGGAAACCCTGGTAGCATAGTGCTTAAGAGCTATGGCTGCTAACCAAAAGGTCAGCAGTTCAAATCCACTAGGCACTTCTTGGAAACCCTATGGGGCAGTTCTACTCTGTCCTTTAGGGTCGCTATGAGTTGGAATCGACTTGACAACAACAGGTTTTTAGATTACTTATAACACCTAGTACAATGTAAATGCTAGGTAAATAGTTTATACTCTAGTGTTCAGGAAATCATGACAAGAAAAAAGCCTTTTTTTTTTTTTTTAATATTTTCAATTCATGGTTGGTTGGTGATGCAGAACCTACTGATACAGAGGGCCAACTGTTCTCACACTTCTATAGCTACTCCTTTCCTGGATGAATTTACAAGCTTCCTGTCTTTCTTCCAGGCCAAGTTGAGAACAACTGGTATGTTTGAACACAATTTGATGATCAGATGATGGGTAGGAACCACCTGCATCAAGCAATTTTTAAAGCAAAAATTCCCCTGATGTTCTTCCTTTTGTTTTATTTCATTTCTAAAAATCTAGTTTAATGCTATATTAGAGATCTTTCTGATTTTAAAAACATCAGTTTATCATTTAATAATAGATTTTTAAAAACTATAAATATAAGACATGGTAAGTAAACATATAAAAAGTTCAAAGACACACAATACAAATAAAATATTTCTCCTCCTCAAGATCTCCAGTCTTGCTCCCGTGACAAAAGCTACTAACTGGCTCATTTATATATTTGCAGCAAAACAATAATAACATTCAATTATATATTTAATGATGGATTTTGAAACGCTTTTATATCATAACTTTCAGTTTAACGGATCCTTTTGAGCCGCTTCATCCATTATATGAAGTAACAAGTTTTTAAAACAACCATCTACTTATTATGGACAGGTATGTTCAGTTCTTCCTCCCTGCCTCCGTCCGTCCATCCATCCCTCCTTTCCTTCTTCCCTTCTTTCTTTACTCCTTCCATCTTGCCTTTCTGCCTTCCTGCCCCCCCGCCTCCCTTCCACCCTCCTACTTTCCCTTTCTGTCTCTCTTTTTACTGCTACCATAATTTTGTAATAACTTCTACCTTAAAAAAAAAAAAAATTATTTTTAGAGATATGCTTGCGAGTGTGTCTCCAGAATAAATTTTGAACAAGGGAATTAATGAGTAAAGGGATTTGTATATTTGTTGAATTCTGTAATGCAAAATTGTCCTCTAAAAGGGATGTACATATTTACATTTCTGGTAATACTGTGTAGGACTCTTCACATACCCTCAACAGTGTTGGGAAATATAATATTTTAACTTTTAAACTAAATTTTAATACTGTATGTATTTTTGTTTTGTTTTTTGGGGGGTATTTTTGTTTTGATTTTTGGTTGCAAAAAGCATCATTTTCAATCTTAATCAATGTGTGTGTTATGTTTTTTTTTGTTTGTTTATTAAGAAAGCTATACCAGAACTTCTCCTGTCTTGGCTGGAGAGGTTCACAGCAGACCAGAATTGCATCTGAGAACAATTAGAAAAGCCAGATAAAATAGAGAATTAATCATTTTAGGATAACAACTGCTCAAGCATTGAGGCCTAGAGAGCCAAAGACTACAGAGAGGGAAGAAGCTCAGCACGGAGAGAAAACTCCTTAGCCACTTTTGTCCTGGGGACATTTGTTGATTCCAGGTGCAGTGGTTAAGCACTTGGCTGCTAAAGAAAAGGTCAGTGGTTCAAACCCACCAGCCACTCTGTGGGAGAAAGATGTCGCAGTCTTCCGTAAAGATTAACAGCCTTGGAAACCGTATGGGGCAGTTCTACTCTGAGTTGGAATCGACTCAATGGCAATGGGTTTAGGTATGAGCAGGACACTGAGAATCCAGGTTTTGCATGTCTTGAGAAAGCAGGACAGCTTTTGGCAGAAACTTGGGAGACCTCAGCATACTGATAATTGTCTCCTTGGGAAATATGATGAACTCTGGGACTGTAAATGATGGTAATCTAAAATCTTAAGTAGAAAGACTCTGTAAAACAGACCTGTATGTTCAACAGTCTCACAAGACAAAGATTAGAGTTCAAGACATGCTAGAATCTTAGTTGGAAAACCTAAAGAGCCAGGTGTGAACCAGAGGAGGACCGAACTGCTCTGCAGGAAAGGCATCAAAAAAAATAACTGTTGCTGTCAAGTCGACTCTGACTCTTGGCAACCCCCTGTGTGTCAGAGTAGAACAGTGCTCCACAGGGTTTTGATAGCTGATTTTTCAAAATAGATCACCAGGCCTTTCTTCCAAGGCACCTCTGTGTGGACTTGAACTTCCAAACTTTCAGTTAGCAGCTGAGAAAATTAACTGTTTGCACCACCCAGGGACTCTGAAGAACGACACAGTGGTATTCTTACTGGGACTGCATTTTGTTTATATCTTGATTATGGAAGAATTGAATGCTTTACTATATTTAAAAATTTCCTTCTGTTAAAAATTTCAAAGCTGTTTAAAAATTCCTCTATAAATGTATACTTTTTTTAAGTTAATTTCTGGATGCTCTCTAGAATTTATTGTTTATGACTATAAATGAGGACTTTTCTTCTTTTCTTCCACTATATCCATTTATTTACTGATTGTTTGATTTTTAATTTTCTATTAGCTTTTTTTCTTCTATTAACGTACAAGCAGAACAGTTCACAAATCTTAAGTTTACAGAATGATGGATTTTACATATGTAAATATCTGCGTAACACTACCCAGATACAAATATAGAATAGGGAGTGCCACAGAATCTCACTCATGCTTCTTTCCAGTCAATCTATCCCCCAGAGTCAGTAACTAGTCTCAGTTTGCCCATTCTTGGGCTTTATGTAAGGGAAATCACATCATATGTACTCTTTTTGTATCTTCCTTTTGTGTTTTGGGAAACCCTGGTGGCGTAGTAGTCTAAATGCTCTATGGCTGCTAACCAAAAGGTGGGCAGTTCAAATCCTCAAGGCGCTCCTTGGAAATTCCATGGGGCAGTTCTACTCTGTTCTGTAGGGTCTCTATGAGTGGCAATGGACTCGACAGCAATGGGTTTTTGGTTTTCTATGTTTCTATGTGTATCCGTGGTAGTTTTTTTCTTTTTGTTGTATTTCGTTATACAAATATGATTTATCCATTTTACTGTGGAATGAACATTTGTGTTGTTTTCAGTTTTTTGTATTATTATGAATAAGGCTTCAATGAGTATTCTTATATAAATCTTTTGTTGGATGTAACCATTCATTTCCTTGGTAATAGGATGGGCATTTGTTTAGCTTTGGTAGATATTGCTATACAGTATTACAAAGTGTCAGTTTACCAGACCAATAACTATATATGAGAATTTCTATTGCTCTTTAACCTGTCCAATTTTGGAGTTTTTTTGTTTGTTTGTTATTAGAGCAATTTTTGTGTTAGGGTATCACAATGCAGTTTTAATTTTTTATCCCCCTGTTAACGATGTTGAACACCTATTAGCATGCTTATTGGCAATTTGGATATCTCCGTTTGTGCAGTGCCTATTCAAATATATTGACATTTTTTTCACTTGGATTTTTTTTTATCTCCTTCTTCATAATTTAAAGGAGTTTTAATGTACGTAGCAATACTTTGTTCTTTTTTATAGGTGAATAATATTCCGTTGAAATAATATATCAGAATTTATCCAGTGAAGTATTCCCACTATTCAGTAAAATAGATTCCACTCTTATGAATGGAATTCAACACATTAAAAAATTTTTTTTTTCTCTAACTGTAGCTATTTTTCCATCACACATCTAATGCTGTCCATTTGTATTTTCTCTTTTTCTTCTTGATATGAGCTAATAATCTCATTTTGTTGCTTGATTGTAGATTGGCCTTTGATAGGACTCTTTTCCAATTTAGTGATTTCAGTTACCTTTTATAAACTGCTTACATTTATTTTTCTTTTCCTAGTTTTATTCATTCATTCATTTATTCAGCCCCATATATTGATGGCTACTACATGCCAGGTACTTTTCTAGAACCTGGAAACACAGCATTGAACAAGTAGTCAAAAATCACTGCTTTTAATGGATTTTACATTTTAGTGAAATATTTTCAAGCTGAACATTTATTTTTCTTATTTGAAAAAACACTTGAAGATACTAATTTTCCTTTGAGCACTGATTTAACTAAACCCCAAAAATTCTGATACTCAGTGCCTTTATTGCTGTTGGCTTTTGGATACTTTACAAATTTTATTTTGATTTTTCTCTTTTATCACAGGCTTATTTAGGACAGAGACAGTGTTTTGTTGTTGCTTACTTTTCAGGAGGTATGGGATTGTGTTTATATATTTATTATTATTATCTAATTTATTGCATTATGATCAGAATATATCTCTATACTCTTTCTGCACTATAAAGTTTAAATTAAGTTTTCTTTGTGCTAAATTTTTGCAAAAATTTTATGAGCACATAAAAGAAGTAGACATTCTTTATTTTCAAGAAACGTTTTTATATGTATCTATTGTATTCTCAATAATAATATTTTATCACTTAATACATTACTATAAAATATATATCATTTATTTACTTTTCTCCCAATAATATCTAACTTTGCCCAAAGACATGTTTCAATTATTATTCTATCATTTACTTGTATTTTTCCATGGAAATATTTATGATATGGTAGTTTTTTTTAAAAAGATATAATTAATAAATTTTTATTGTTTTTTTAATGTTTCCTTTCCATTGTAAAGTGTTCTTCTTTATAACCTTGAATGCTTTAAGGCTTGAGTTAAAATGTGTCTAATATTGTGACTCATAAAAATTAAGTTTTTATTTTTACCTGGCCTTTCTTTGTCCATGAATTTAGTCTTACCCTGAGTCATTTGCTTTACACACACCTCTTGATTTTGTAAATATTTGTTTCATTTTGCTTTGCTTTGTTTAAATTCAATCAGATCTGCTTTAAGAAGGTACATTTACTGTATTTACATTCATTGAAATGACAGTTATATTTAATTTTGTCTTTGCAATCTTTTTTAATGTTATGCCTTCATGTTATGATTATTCATAATATTCTTTTCATTTTAATGCTTCTTTCATGGTCTATGGTATCTTTGAGTTGTTTTCTGAGCCTGTGCTTCCTTTCAGAAATAGTTGTTTTCATAATCTGTTTTTAATTCTTATGGTTTCTTCCATCGTAACATCATTTAATTAGTTTAAAAGTTGATTTATTAGATTTAAACAAGATTAGTATTCTCCTATACCCTACTCTAAACGATGAGAAAAACAGTGTTCCTGAACTTTCTACAATCTCTTTTACCCATCATCTACTTCCCAGTTTTTGTTACTTATATTGTAATTTCTGTAATACCAAGATCTATATTCTGCTTAATTATTATATTTTACCCAGTTATTTTTCCTTAGGTTTATATTTCAATGGACACAATACTTGCCACTAATTCTTTATAATGACATCTCCCATTCACCTGTCAGTATGATTCCATCCTTAAGTGGTTTTTCAAGAAGCATCTATGGATATCATAGTTCTTACTTTTTTCCTGTTTGAGAATATCTGTGCATTGTCACCTTTTGAACCATGTCTTCGCAGAGCAATGCGTGTGGTAAAGGCTAGGGAAATGGGCCCTGACAGTCAGCCCACTGGATTCAGGCTGCACAAACCTCTTCTCAAACATTGTGCTGCATATATTGCCTTAACTCTGTGTCTTCACTGACGATGACAAGGAGGCTACTGGGTTGCAAGAACTATCTCTGTATTTCACTGTCTTCAGTGAGGTGATCTAGCACTTACTAATCCTCATTTACTGAGATCAGTTAATGCAGAGCTCCCTGCAAAAATGTCAAATCGTGTCTCTTCTTCTTCTGTCCTGCCTCCACTCTGTGGTGCTCTTTTCCCAGGCCACGTGTCACACACTTTACTTCTCAAGTGTGAAAACTCTGTATGCAATTTCATTGTCTTCTGGGTCCTGTTACTTTGATGTCCTCTCCATATTTGGTCTGAGTTTTATTTCTCAGATCGAGCATTGAAGTTGGAGCTGTTTCCTAACTTCATTGAAAAGTGAGTGGTCTATGTTTATCATTCCTTTTGTAGTTTTCAGTTGGTTTCAGAAGGAAAGGGGTAGAAATGGCTTTAATTTGCCATTTTTATCTGGAAGTCTCAAGACTGTTTCTTAACTGAGTCATATAACAAAAAGATACTTGCTTGGGAACAATTTAATCACACACTTTCTATAAACTAGTAACTGAATTTTCTTTGGAGTTAAGTTAAACATTATAATTAATTGAAAGCACAACATACCAATTTCAGGTTAGCTTTGATAACTTGAGCATTTTCATACATGGTAAGTGGTGTTTAGCCTAAGAAAACAAGGTCTGCTACTCAGTTCAGCTGTCTTGATTCATTTTCAGTCTACTCTGTCTTCTTAAAGACTCAATTTTCACCCTCTTTTGTTTCAGAGGACTCAGAGATTCTGCACTTTTAGAAAATCAGTGTCTAATTCAGGGGTAAAAAAATCAAATGCCTATCAGGGCCAGAGGTCACGTACAATGGAGGAGCCCTGGGGAGGCGAGGGGCAGGCTGTGATAACTGGAGCCTACAAAACATAGCCAGGTGAGACAGCTGCCTTCAACTCCACCTGATTGCTGCCAGGTAAGGAATGGGGTACATGGTGGCCAGATTTCCATTTTTTTTGCAGGGAACATGAACATTTGATATTAACTCCACCAGTTTTAAAATATTGGTGTGAATATATTTTTTAAAATACTACGTAAGAAACAAAATACATTTGTGGACCAGAAAATTGGCCTGAGGGACACCTGTGTTCCCTTCTGGTATAGTCATTGCTGTTTCTCTCAGGTCCTGGTTCCCTCTTTGCAAATCCTTAGATATTTCCCAGACTCTTATTGTCTTCCTGTGTGCCCTTGGTTTTGGTTCAGGGCCTCGGCATCCACTTCTTCACATTTCACCTTGTCTTTTGCAAATGCTCTCACCTGCTGTTCATAATTCTTCCTATGATAAATGCCTTTTGCCTCTAAGCAGTCAAAGAAATCTTGCAGTGCGTACTCTAGGGTGGCTTTTGTAGTTATGGCTCTTTGGTGAATTCGTTATATATGCATTCAGATTTTCTAGGGTTCCATCTGAAAGAAAAATTGTGCCCAATTGAGAAGATTTCTTCTTGCTTCTCTGTGGTCATGAGGAAGAGAGCCAGATATTTCTACCAGGTAACACCATCATTTATCAAAAGACCTAACTAACTTCCTTGGAATGCCACATTTTGCAGACTGTAGTCCCAGAGGGACAGCAGGAACATTCCATTAATTACTACTTCTTTTTTTTTTTTTTTTCCTGCAAACAAAACCTAAGTTGGCCCTAGAGGTCCAAATATATTCAGAATAGCTTTTAAATCTCTAAAGCTTACTATCACGTTAAGATGAATATCACTTTCATTGTTAATTATTTGCAAAATAGAAACTTTCTTGATTTAAGAGCAAAGTTTACATTTTCCTCAGAAAGCTCTGATTTTTATATCAAAGAAAAAATTGCAATGGACAGTGTGAAAACAGGCAAGGATAACTTCTATTCAAAATGGTTATTGTAAGGAAAGGGGAAGAACTAAGAGAGGGAAGGGAAGGAGAACAGCAATAGGTGGAGGGATACTATTGCAGTGGGGAGAGAGAGAAACAGATTTGTTTACATGTTACTTTACAAAAAAAGATATTTTGTTCCAAACAAATAAAAATGTCTACCTACTATTCTATATCAATTTCACCCATTTTTTTTTTTTACAAGGTTTCTTGTACATGTATGAAAAGTGAAGTGATACTGGGTAATATATTGGCTCCAGTAATAGAACTTCTCAACTAATTAAATACTAGTTTTATATCAATCAAGAAATGTTTCAAACAGTAAATCAATTACGGTAATTCTAATAATGGTTGGGCATTTTCTTCATCCAATTCTTGAAGCAAAATAAAATTTTAGAAACTCATTCTGTCAAAAATGAAACATACAACATTAACATTATTTTAAATGTATATATCCAATTAGAAAAAAAGGGCCCTAAAAATATATTTTTTGAAGGAACTACATAAGATGGGATTGCAAAACTGTCAGGAGTACATGCACACACACACACACTCAATAAAATAAGATAGCAAGAATATGGAGTTTTAAAGTAAGTATCAATTGTTGAGCTTCTGTCACAAATAACTTAAAAACTAGTCTAGAAGTAAAATGGCAAGTAATTAAGGAACAATGTACAAATGCCACAATGGCTGATGGAAAAACAGCAGGAGCCTTATTAAAAAGAGTAGACCAGGAAATTGAACCAAGGATTTACACATGCTGAAAAAACTATTGATTTTGTTTCTACCTTCCCTAAATAATTCTTGACAAAACATGGCTATATAATGAAAAAGTATGCTTTAAACTTCAATAAATGTCCTTATATAACTATTTAACTGTGTAACAATTTGTCTTATGCCTATATCTATTTACAGTCCCAAATATTTGAGTGGTGCAAATGCTAAGCACTGAGCTACTAATTGGGCGGTTGGTGGTTTGAAGTCACCCAGAAGTGTCTTGGAAGAATGGCCTAGTGATCTGCTTCTAAAAAGTCACAGCCATGAAAACCTTACTGAGCAGTTCTACTCTGCACACATGGGGTTGCCATGAGTCAGAATTGACTCAACAGTAACTGGTTTTTACATCTATTTAACCAACTGATACGACTGTATTAGGGATCAAGAGCCTACAGCAAAAATAGTTTTTACGGTGTAACTCTTAATTTTGGGGATCACTTGTCTATAATAGCTGAAGTAATATTTGTTGTAAAATACAGCCTTTATACCCTTGTTATTGTTGTAGGTGCTGTCGAGTTGGTTCCAACTCACAGTGCTCCTATAGGACAGAGCAGAACTGCTTCATAGGGTTTCCAAGGAGTGGCTGGTGGATTTGAACTCCCTGAGTTTTGGTTAGCAGCTGAGCTCTCACCCACTGTGTCACCACAACTCCTTAATGCCCTTGGGGTTTCCTAACTTAGTACTTAGAAACAATATTAAAGTGTTAAAAGATAGACTATATAAGCATAACTGAATCTGGGAAAGAATAATAAAAATACAGGAAAGAAGAACTTCTAATGATAAGTTTCTTTATATGAAATGACCTTTATATTAAACAACGTGTGTATTTGATATAGGAGCCCTGGTGGTGTAGTGGTTAAGAGCTCAGCTGCTAACCAAAAGGTCGGCAGTTCAAATCCACCAGCCACTCCTTGGAAACCCTATGAAGCAGTTCTACTCTGTCCTGTAGGGTTGCTGAGTCAGAAGCAACTCAATGGCACCTAACAACAACAAATATTTAAAATATTTAATATTTTCTTAAAGTACCAAAACAGAAATGAAGTACGATTTATAGTGAAAACTTGCATAAGTTCAAATGGGCTAGGTTATACTGTGTTAACACAAAATCCCCACATCTCCGAACACATAACACAACAGAAGTTCATTTTTTGCATCTGTTACATGTCCAAATCAGGTAACTATCCAAATTATGCAAGTAGTGAGGCTGTGCACATCACAATCTTTCCATTACTCAGGCTGATGAAGGCTCCTCCTCAACTCATGCTTCCACTATCATCTCTGCTTAGGAAGAAAAATGGCAAACCATGCACTGATTCTTAAAGAAGCTAGAACTAAAGCTTTTGTAACTTCCAGTCACATACTTGGCCACAATAAATCAAGGAGGCATACCTACATTTAAAGGGTAGAGAAGTACAATTCTGTCATGTATTCAAAACAAAGAGGAAAGCTGATAAACAGCTGTTATCGTTCAACCGGAAGTCACTAAAAAGCCCTTTCGCTCTCCTTTCTGCCTGCAAAAAACGTGCACCATCTACCCAAGACAGAAAACCAGAATCTCATTCAGACACAGCATCAAGCTCAAAGTTCAGGATCTGTAGATAATGGATGAGTGGTAGTCTCTACATCAGGTCCAGCTGTGGCTCCTATTGTTCCGGAGACTTATGAATTGCAAGGGCAAGTTATTTGTGCCTCCAAATCTATACTCATCTGTAGAACAAGGACGAGATAAGTGCAACTACCACTTGTATCTGGAAAAAGAAAGATGGGAGACACATAGACACAGACGTGCTGAAACAGAGCTGGGCAGGTGGGACAACTTGACTTGAGAGTCTTTTCTCTCAAGGGAATTTTGAGCACTTTAGTTTTGGTCCATCTGAAGCTTTTTTTCCACTTTAATGCTTCCCTTTTTTTTCTTTCTAGCAAAAATGATACCTTAATAGAACTGATTATTAATACTCCTTTTATTTTGTCAGGTATTAAGCACTTTGTACTAAAAGTTGCTCTTATATAACTAGGGGAAAAACTGGTTTTCCTCTTTTAAGCAGTGGCAAAACAAAAGAGAAAAAAAAATCAGCATGCAGTCCTCTCAATTTCTATTATATATGTTAGGTACTAAAAGGACATTATTTTCTTGTTAATAAATAATCCTATTCATTTACGCCTGTAAGAGCTGAAATTGCCATATATATTTTTCATAAGAATGTTACATAATTTATAAATTATTAAAATTACATTAATTTCAATTAGAATTGCTCTCTGTATAATGTGTCATATTTCATACAAAGAACCTTAAATCAGTTGCAATTATTCACATTAACTGAGCAAAGGGTAGGCTTTTTGCCATTCTGGCTTCTTTAAAAAATATGTTACAGCAAATAATATTTTTTAGTGTGCACGCAATAAAGAGGAGTATTCGTCCCTTTGTATTACTGAAGATGGCCATAAATCTACAAAATAATTCTATTTTATCCAGTATCAAATTCAATTTGAGACTAATAACATATAATCTTACATAATTTCATGATATAAAACTATTAGGGTAATACTTTTCTAGAAGCATCATTGCTTATCTAATTTACACTTTGTTTTTTCTTTTTTTTTACTATGGCCCTAACTGAAATATGTGCCTAGAAGCAGCCTTCAGCAATTTCTTTAACAGATAAAATAATTTTGACACCAGATCCCTGAATTTTTGGCTATACCAGACAACCTTCTTCAGCTCGACTTCATCCCTATTTCTGACTCTCATTTTCTGTGAGTACAATTTGCCTTCAGAATAAATTTCCAAGTCATCTCACTTTTCCTTTGCAAAATCTACTCTTAAATCATTAAAATGGAAATCTCTAATTTCTAACTGCAGGCAGTGATAAGAATTACTTGAACTATAAAGTCAAATGCTTATAGAGGCCAAGGAGATGTTTTTAAATGAGTGAAGTGACTTAGTGGTATCAATACATTGACACAGACCAATTAACCAATTGCCTTTGAGTTGATTTTGACTCATGACAACCCCATGTGTGCCAGAAGAACTATGATCCATAGAGTGTTCAATGGCTGATTTTTTGGAAGTAGATGGCCAAGACTTTCTTCCACGGAGCCTGTGGATGGACTCAAACCTCCAACCTTTTGTTGAGCAACCCAACCTGAAGCTGGCAACCATTTGCACCACTGAGGGACTCCATGACAACAGAATTATGAATAATTTCTAATCACTT
Source organism: Loxodonta africana (assembly GCF_030014295.1). Lineage (NCBI taxonomy): Eukaryota > Metazoa > Chordata > Mammalia > Proboscidea > Elephantidae > Loxodonta > Loxodonta africana. The sequence continues at coordinate 105,167,736 of NC_087345.1, forward strand.
CCATCAAAATCAAGAAATAAGAAGCTGGAAGAAGTTAGCATAAAAATTGGTTAATGGTGAAACTTAAAAAATGCCTAGGGGAAGCATGATGAACTGGTGTTATGATGTAAGAAATTTACTTTCAAATACTTCAACACAGAGACTGTGATTAAAATGTGAGTTAGTTTCAATTTGCACCCTAGGGGCAGCAATTGTCCTAATCAAGAATTCACACTCCTGGGGTGGTCTGCCAGCTTCCACAAGTGCTCCAGCTATCTTTATTTTCCATCAACACCTGAGACTTCATAATTACCATAGTCAATGTTAGAATACTTATTCATTGGTAAAATTAGTGGCTTGTTAACTACTATAAAAGAGTTAAGAAAGGAACTTCCACTGGCAAAATTGATGATTCAGAGATACTCCCTTGCCTTACCATAAACAGGATCCAGAAACCCCAATATTCCAGATATTAGGGATGGTACCTGGTACTTTTACTCAAATAAATGTGTGTACCCACTGCTGATTGGGAAAACCTGGCTCCAGTAAATGATTAGCATAATCTCGCTGCCACTTCCTTGTCCCATTTGCCTCAGAGGAACCTTTTGTGCAAGGCTTTCAAAGTATCCAAAAATTATGGAGAACTTGGACCTCATTGTTTTTTGCAAGACAGATTTCATGTTGTTTTTTTGCTAACAAATCCCACAGTTTGGGGGTCAGACCTTTTTCTGAGACCTGCTTTCTTTAGAAGTTGATAGTGAGAGTATGAGGAAAAAAGAATAAAAAAAGAAGTAGGGATGGAAAGGGGGAAAGGGAGAAAAAGAAGATCTTGATAGTTGAGCATTGCCTAAAACAAAAACTGACTGGCAAAATTAAGGGCACAACAGGCATGAACTTGGGTCCCAGGGGACATGGCAGAATGTTCAACACTGACAAAGGGGTCAGTAAGTACTAAAAAAAAAAAAATGTATTAATACCTTGGTCCTGTATCCAAATCTTGAATCCTTGACTGTTAATAAGTAAATGGAATGTTAAAAGAAATTTTCAACAAAACATTAAGTTTTGTTTGAACTCATTGGCTTTATTAGGAAATTCCTGAATTGGGCAGTTTTAAAGTCAGACTAGAGTTCTGTAAGGACAAGTAGAAGAAACAAAACTTGTATCAGCAATGTTGTGTAAGAATAAGGAAGTAACACTGAGCAAAGTGATTAGTTAGTTCTAAGTTACTTTCCTTATATGGCATATTGGTAATTTTGTAGCTATGTCATACTATAGCTGAGGTGGCAAGCTCAGATTGGACGACTTAGGTTTCAGCTTGTGGGAAGGTCAGGCATTTACAATGAAAAAGAAACTTAGTTAGGTTTTGGTTTGCTGACATGGAGCTTAGTCTAAGTGACTCCATCTTAGGCCTAGTATAGTCGGGTTAACAGGAACAAAGTCCCAAATCATTAACACAGAAAGTTTAGTCCACTGAAGTTGGTTAAATGTGCTAATTTTTTTTCTTTTGGATAAGTGACCTTATCACCCCAGAAATTTATATTAAAAAGTATGGAGATAATAAAATAAATCTATCCCCAATCTTTCAAAATGTGTTCCCTTAGAAATGCAGAGTATGGCCTTTTGGAAATGCAGAATTTTAGTTTTACCTAGACATATTGAATCAGAAACTGAGGTAAGGACTTCCAGATAAATATCATGAGCACTAAAATTTGAGAACTACTTATCTAACCCATTGTTTTAATATAGTAAAACCTGCAAAAGCCAGAGCCTGTGTAAGGCGGAAACCTGTCAGAGAAGGAAAACTTAAATATTTTCCACCAATAAAGAGCAACCTGAAAGTGCTAAGATGAAAAACTTTTGAGACCTAGAAAAACAAGGCAGTCTCATCAAGTTTCGGTGTTACAGGTTTCACTGTACTTTTTGTTTCATTTCTAAGAATAAATTTTGTGTTTATGGAGATAATCTCCATGACTTTGATATTTAAGTTGTTTGAAACAATTAGACAATAGCCTTTTAACAGATAATTTTAAGGGGTAAAATCATGACTATCATAAAGATATAAAAATGCACAAATGTTGAAAGATATTATTCTACTCATTAATCATCAAGGGAATGAAGCAGATGATATCAGTTCAAAAGTGAACCCAAAGAACAGACATATTTAGGTCAGGAATATTTAAAAACTGGTTTCCCAAGGTGAGAGGGAAGTCACCTGAATCTCTACAGGACAGAACAGAATCTGCATATCCATAGACAAGAATTATCTGACACTGCTGTGAGTTACCTTAATGTACAGACTTGAAAAATAGTTCAAAGACAATGAAAGTCTAGACTCAGAAAACCTGGAGGGGTGCCCTCTAGAAGTATAGAATTGGAGTATAATTTTTTCCTATAAGACTATGATTTCAATTCAAAATATGTAATTGATGCAAGACATGTTATTTTAATTTATACAGCGTGAGATAATTTGATCATCAGGATCGACTTGATGGCACTGGCTTTTTTTTTTTAATGCAGTAGTTGAGTGCTTAAGAGAAGTTGATTTATTTCATTTATAAGTTTGATTGATTAGATTTGCAAGAACTGCTTAAATGCATAGAAAGATTTTGCTTGTTATCTCTGTGGCTGCCCTATCAAGCATTTAAGAAAATCGGGTTTATTAAAATTGTAAATGTATTTTCCGATGTTTATGGAAAAAAGTTTACTTGTTTTGTAAGTGTTAGAGAAGAAAATCTCATAATCTGTTAGGAGTGAAGGAAAAGGAGTTTTATTTAGGAATAATACAGCTCAAACCAGGCAACACTAAGTAAAAATACAAAGCACTCTGTTGTCTCTACTGAGTTAGGGGTTTTTATGAATAATGAACAAAGGAAAGGTCGGGGGTTAATGATACAGCTTCCGCTTTGGAGTCCTTTGAAATGTAAAGGTCAGTCGTTTGGCTAGCAGGGAGTGAGTTTTAGCCCCTAGGTGAGTGGCACCAACTGGTTGTTATACGCATTCTTCCTAGGAACAAACTGTTTACATCCTGAAGTTTTGTTTCCTGGGAATGCATGTTGATTCTGCCATTCCTGTTCTGAAATAAGTGCCTTCGTGTTTGAAAATTTCCTCTGTATATTTCCCCCTTTTGACCAAGCCTTAGCTAGAGGGCTCTGACCACCCACAATGGGAGAGCCTTTCTTCTGCAAGGACTTGGTTTGTTTTCTTGCGGAGCTTTAGTTAATGAAAATGATTTTATTTACTTTGCTGAGCTAATAGGCTGCTTCAGGGTCAGTAGGTTTTATGGAAAACATCTTGATGGACAAGGCCACATTCGAGGAACATTTCTCAGTCTGGACAGAAGGATAAAGATCAGGATGAAATATGCCTAGTGAGACAAAGTGAGGTGATTAAACAACATGATCATTGGTGAGTCTGTGAAAACAGCATGATTTTATATGAACGATCAAATGGTTGTGAAGTACAGCATTTCATGGAAAAAATGTGTTGAACCAAAGCAAAACAGCATTTTATAATTACATAATATGATGAGGAATATAAAGATTCCAAAATAAAGTAGAAATTTTTTCCACCATTCACCCCTAGAGGAAAACCAATTACTTATAATATCTATTAAGAAAAGGATCATTAAAGGGACATACTATACATTGCATGATTAACATAGAGTGTAATATTAGCACTATTGTCAGGAATATAGACACAACAATCAGATTTTATTATGGCACAGTTACCTCCTTGGACTGCAGTAAGAATGTCAAGGGCCATTCTATTTTGGGGTACTACTTTTCGTCATCATTGCTATTTCAGTATTGATTTCTTGAAGCCCATGGGCACTGTCATTTAGAGCAGTTTTCTACTCTGTCCAATAGGGTTGCTATGAGTCAGAATCAACTCAGTGACAACAGGTTTGGTTTTGATATATATTTGGTTAATATTTCTGCATGTGCCATCATAACATCTTCAAGTTCCTATCTGAGGTAAGAATACTGCTGCTACATGATCAATCCAATGAAACATTGATTCAGACCACTGAGCTTTTAATATGGGTACATTTTATCTCATTCTATGTGGGAACCTTCATATAAGGCTCACATCACAGGAACATGCAGGAAAATGGGTAAGAGAGTTTTCTTTTTAGACCTGGTCCACAACTTAGTGGCAGGATCTTGGTAAGAGCCTACCTTTTTCCATGCCTTAATTTCATCTGTTTGGGCTAACGCCAGTGTTTTAAAAGTTTTTCTAAAGTTAATTCATGAAGGCTAGAGTCATCAATAAAAAAATTTGGAAAATCCCTTTATTTATCCTAAGTACAGAAATAATTTGAGAGGCAGCTTGTTTGGCTGCAGTGTCAGCAAGAGTATGTCCTCTAATTTCTTCCTTTCTGTGTACTCCTTTTGGTTAGTGAGCTTGTATTTTTATCAGTGCAATTTCAGAGGGGAGTAATAAAGCATCTAGAAAGTTCACTACTAAAGCTCCAATTTTTTATGGCATTTCCAGAAGAGGTTATAAATCCTCTGAGTTTCTATAACATGGCCAAATCATGTACCATTCCAAAACAATATCTATTGCTGATAAAAATGTCAACAGATTTTTTTTTTTTAAAGCAATTCTACAAGCTCTACTGAGGGGAATTAATCTTTCTTGTTGGGCTGAAGTAGCCTCAAGGAGAGCCTTTCAAGAACATCAGTAGAGGTTGTAACAGTGTATCCAGCTTGATAGTGAAGACTAGTAGGATTAGGTTGTAAATAGGAACCATCTACAAACAAAACCAAATCAGGATTAGTTAAAGAGATCTCATTTAAATCTTTCTGAGGGGCTAAAATTTGCTCATTAAAAATCTAGACAATCAAGTGTAGAATAGTTGTTCTCATTACTTGCGGGGAGAAGAGTAGCTGGATTTAAACAGGCCACAGAATGTAGTTTAATAATAGGTGCAGCCAGGAGGAGAGCTTCATAGGAAGTGAGCTGCTGGCAGAAAGATGCTGTGTGAAAGTAGATTTAAGTAAGGCAGACACAGCATGGGGCATGTAGACATCTAAAAAGTCTCCCAGCACCACATCTGCTGTGGTTTCCACTAGTTTGGCAGTAGCAACTACAGCCCTAAGGCAGGCATGGTATCCCCTGGCTACAGGGTCAACCTGTAGACTATAATAACCTATAGGTCTTTGTTATCCTCCATGTTTTTTAGTTAGAATGCCTAAAGCACTTCCACATACTTCATGTACAAATAAGGAAAATCTAGCTGTTAATTAGGAAAACCTAGAGTGGCCATGTTCATTAAAGTCTCTTTTAATTGAACTATGGTCTTTTGTTCTTCTGGTGCAATTTGGAATGCATCTGGTTCAGAGGCTTTTAAATATTTGTATGAAGGTTGAGCCAACAAAGAAAAATTGGGAATCCAGGTTCAACAATAGTCACAGAATCCTAGAAACCCCTGTAGCTGTTTCTTTGTTTCGGGAATAGGAAAGGCAAGAATAGCTGCTTTCCATTTAGGATCAATACAGATGGCTTCTACAGAGACTAGGTAGCACACATATTTAACAGAAGGCTGAGCCAACCGTAATTTTTCTCTGGATACCTAATGTCCACCAGCAGTCAGATGTTTTAACAAAGCTGCACTGTCACTAAGGCAGGTTTGTTGGGAGGTCAAGCAAACTAGCAAATGACCAACATATTGTAGAAATGTGGCTTTGTTTGTAAACTGTAAAAGCTAAAATTCTGCATGCAGAATATGAAAAAAAATAAATAAGTGGAAAATTCAGTAAATCCTTTGGACATTACAGTCCAGATAAATTTTTTAGTTTCCTAAGTAAAAGCAAACAAATATTGACTTTCAGAATGCACAGGAATACTGGAAAAGATGCTGCAAAGATCCACAACCATAAAAATGAGTTGCATCTGAAGGAACATTAGAAAGTAATAAACGAGGACTAGCAGCTACTAGGAATCTAGGAATAACAAATCTCTAGCCCTTATTATTATTATTATTTTTTTAACTAGAAGAACAGGAGTATTACAAGGGTTGGTGCAAGGGACAATTAAACTCTTAGAAAGGAAATCTTTTATGATGTGAGCTAGTCCTTCCTTTGCTTCTCATTTCAGTGGATACTGGAAAATTTTTGGTAGAGGTTTAGATTAATCAATTTGAATTTTAATCAACTCAGCTGACAAAACTCGAAGTATATCTGTGGATGTGGTGGCCCATGAAGTTTCAGGAACTAGGGAAAAGATGTCAGAAGGGGAGGACTAGGCTGAGTTGAGTGTTGGAAAGGCATGACAAGCATTTGCATATAGCAAATGACTTCTTGAATATTGTCTAATTTAGTGTTTTGTATTTTTACTTAGCATTACCCAGCTTGAGCTGTATAATTCATCAATGAAACTCCTTTTCTTTCACTCCTAATGGAGTACAAGATTTTCTTCTTTGACATTTCTGGTGTCAGGAGCAGGATTTCAAAGGTGTGTTACCTTTGATGATATAAGGCAGACTCAACAGTATTTTCCCCTTTTTACTAAATTGTAAATGGCAATTCCATTTGGATAAAATACCTCTTCCCAATAAACCGAGAGGGTTATCAGAATTGAGAAAAAAAGGATGTAAATTTTCAACATGAACAAAAGATACAGTAATAGGTTGAGAATGAATCAATATTCCTGATTGGTGACCCCCACTCCTTTTAAAGTTTTAGTGCTTTGGGGCAGGGGCTTTTGTAAACAGGAGAGGTTAACAGCAGACAGGGTGGATTCAGTGTCAAAAATTGGCAAGGTTCTTGGTTAATAGTTTCTTCTTGAAGATTAAGAGCCATCACAGGGAAATCCTTAGGGATAGCCTCTAGCAATTTTTTTTCATGGTCTGATAGTCTTCCAATAGCTTGGGGGCTGTTTTATCAATATTTAAGGCTAAACTGCCCTTGGAGTCTTTTTATTCTGCCTGTTCTAGCTATAATTGGGCTTTCTCTGCACGAGTAAGCATGTGAACAATCTGACATAGTTTGGGGAGCCCAGGCTGGTAGGCCTCAACCAAATTTTAAATTTTTCAGAAAATTTGTAGGGGTCCTCACAAAGTTTAAGAATATCTTTCACAATGCTACATAATTCTGAGTGTGTCCACAGGGCAAAAGCAATATGAGGGGAATCTTTGACATCACTATTCGGACAAATTTTAAAGGGCATTTCAGGCAAGAGTTTTTAAAGGGCATTTCAGGGAAGAGTTTATTTGCTGGTTTTTTAGAGAAAGGGAAGTTCAAATAAAGTGTTATCAGAGGAGTGAGAGGGCAAAGAAGGGTATAAAGAAGTAGCAGCTGGCAGGGGGGCAGAAGTGGTGGGAGCTTGAAATTTGACATTATAATTCTTTATTCTGCTTAGTTAATTTAGAGGTGGTGTTCTTTAGGAAAGCAATTTTACTGTCTGATGTTTCCTGGAGACCTCGATATACCAATCAAAATGGGCATCCCACTGGGACTGTTTAATCTGGGAGGCTCAGTTCTCTAATTTACTGTACAGAAAAATTAAGTTAAAGAGATCAAAAGAACCTCAAAGTAGCCAATGATTTTTTAAACTGACTCGAGTGAGGTCATCCAGACAGACAAAATCATGCATGATAAGGGATCATAACGCTTGCATATGTAGTGAGCAAATCTCCTTTAGACATGGCATTCCCCATTTTATAATGAAAGTTACAACAAACAAACTTTTACTCGTAAGAGCCAAAAAAAAAATTCACAATAAAACTTAAAGAGCTATTGACACAAAGGAGCAGAGCTTGGATTCAAGAGGTTTTTTTCTTTAAAAGATTCCCAAGAATTCCTGAAGGCAGAGAGCCCAAAGCAGCTCAGCAGGTACTATGCCTGTGTCCAGATGCCTCAGGGATCATCAAAGATAACATGCCTTCGAAATCCTGCTCCTGACACCAGAAATGTCAAGGAAGAAAATCTTGTACTCTGTTAGGAGTGAAAGAAAACGTGCTTCATTGATGAATTATACAGCTCAAGCTGGGTAACACTAAGTAAAAATACAAAGTACTCCTCTGTCTTTATCAAGTTAGAGGTTTTTATGCATAGAAAACAATTGAAAGGTAGGGGGTTAATGACTGATTCAGTTTCAGCTTTGGAGTCCTTTGAAATGTAAAGTTTGGCCATTTGGTTAGGGAGGAGTGAGTTTTATCCCCTAAGTGAGTGGCACCAGCCAATTTGGTTATACACATTCTTCCTAGGAACAAATTGTTTACATACTGACAAAGTCTTCCCAGGAAGAAATTGTTTACTTTCTGGCCTTTTGCTTCCTGGGAATGTATGTTGGTCCCGACATTCCTGTCCTGAGATGAGTGCCTCCATGTTTGCAATTTCCATCTGTATAAGTGAGTATGAATGTTTCGGGAGCTTTAATAAATTAAGCTTACTGAAAAAAATTAGCATTATTAATATAAATAACATACTCTTATACAAAATGTATTAGATTTATGAAGAGAATAACTAAACTTTTAATAACTAAAAGTTTAAAAATATAGATTTCAGAATTTGAAAATTTTTAAATTAACTTCTAATTTAAATACACATTACAGCAGTACCTAGTATGTCCATGCACAAAAACTTTCTTTGCAGGGGAGTGGGGAGGTTTGAGGGAGACTCAAAAGTGGAGACTGGTTTAAATCGTTAGTGAAATTTCAATCCAAAAGACACAAAAATTGGTTAGTTTAACATCAGTCACCCTGGTGTGATTTTTGAGAGAAGTCTAAAATCTTGAGTCACTGTACAATTCATCAACTTTTAAATATTTTTGACATTGAAATTAAAAAAAAAAAATTGCTGGGACAAGGAAGGTAGAACGGAGTCAAATGAGATGTAACCTGCTACAGAAGGTCAGTTTGCAATCCCTGGATTAATAAAGTACCTTTCCTGTACTTATCGCATTCAGCTGTGCAGACACCGTTAGAGAAGTAGCTTTTAAAACTTAGGAAGTGAAGGGAGGAAAAAGGGAGGTATTTGAGTTGGCTAGAATCTAACATCACACAATTCCACTTTCGTCCATCAGTCCTAAATCAGATTATGCCCATTTCTTCATCAGTATGCAATTCTATGTTTAGTTGAGGGATACTCAACAATCCACTAAGTTCTTTCAAAAATCATTAAATTATTTAATCCCCATGCTAAACCTGGAAATGGAATATTTTACTTCCACATATTATGTACTAAGACTGAGACTCTAAAAACTAGAAGCAATTTCTTCCACAACCAAAGATATGCCGTTTGGCAGAGCCAATATCAGAATCTAAAATGCAGACCTCTGGTATAGAACACTTGCCATTCCACAACAGCTGATTTTTTTCCCCCTACGTTCAAATAGATGTTTAATTTGTCTTGGAAGCATGCTCCCTAAGGAGCAGATTGCATTTATTAGCAGTGTCTCCTAAAAATCAGCTGCAGATGCCAAGGTAGCTATGAAGTCAGAGCACTTTTGAGTAGGGAACTTCAAGCCTTCTACTCCAATACCACATCACTCTTTATAAAGATAATGGCACTGAGGCTATCGGGGCTTTAAATATCCCCCAAGTCTATACATCTTACAACTCTCAGAGCTGGAATTAAAACCCAATCCCCTTTTCATGATACCAATCTGGCCTTTGTAAGGACAAATACAAATTGAAAATACTGATGTTGTTAGGTGCTATCGAGTTGATTTCCACTCATATGAACCTCATGTGACAGAGTAAAACTGCCTTATAGGGTGTTCTAGGCTGTAATCTTTATGAGAGGAAATTGTCAGGTCTTTCTCCCTCAGAACCACTGGGTGGTTTTGAACTGCCTTTCAGTTAGCAGCTGAGAGCTTAATATTTGTGACACTAAAAATAAATAAATAAATAAAAACCCACTGCTGTCAAGTTGATTCCGACTCACAGCAACCCTATAGGACAGAGTAAAACTGTCCCATAGAGTTTCCAAGGAATGCCTGATGGTTTCGAACTGTGGACCTTTTGGCTAGCAGCCATAGCTCTTAACCACTATGCCACCAGTGTTTCCTAAGTGGAAGATAAAAGGTTTGAATTCTCCCTGTTGATAGTAAGAAATCCCTGGGTCATGCAACCAGGTAAGTGTTCAACTACTAACTGAAAGGCTGACAGTTCAAATCCACTTTGAGGCACCTCAGAAGAAAGCCCTGGAAATCAGCTCCCATAAGGATTACAGCCTTGAAAACCCTACGGAGCAGTTCTACTCTGCAACACATGGGGTTGCCACTAGTTAGAATTGACTCCACAGTAACAGATTTGGTTTTGGTTGAAAACAAGGAAAAAGGCTCCCTTCCCTCCCTGTCCTTTCAGAATTCACTTTAGATAACTTGTAATTGTAAATTCTTTCTCTGTCTCCTGGAAAAACATGTAAATTAAGGATGCTTCCCCAAGGACTTGGGAAGCATCTCTTTTGAAATGTAATCATCAAGGAAGATCACACCCCTACCTTTCTGGAAGGAGGTTAGCATAACTTCAGGTATCCTGCCATTAAAATAGTAGAAAACTAGTAATTTTTACCTTGAACTCATGCATATAATTGGTTGTATCCATTCCCTATATAAAGGATCAGGTTCCTTTCTATCTTTGTAATTTCTTTAGCAGATTGCCTTTAATGCATCACATTCTGGTTTAATGCTTATTCAATAATAAAACTTCTCTTTCTCTTATATTTTTGTGTGAGGTTTTCTGGGTTGGGAACAGATTTTATTTTTAAATTATATTTCCCCAACACACTCCAATACTATGCATGATAAGTAGAATAATAGTCTTTTCTCAACCTCTAAAGTGCTGACTTGGAATATGAACACAAATTAGATATGTTGTTGTTGTTGTTAAGTGCCATAGAGTCGGTTCTGATTCATAGTGATCCTATGTGCAACAGAATGAAACACTGCCCAGTCCTGCACCATCCTCACAATCGTTATGCTTGAGTCATTGTGTCAGTCCATCTCATTGAGGATCTTTCTCTTTTTCGCTGTCTCTCTACTTTACCAAGCATGATGTCCTTCTCCAGAGACTGGTCCCTCCTGATAATGTGTCCAAAGTACGGAGTCGAACTCTTCACCATTCTTGCTTCTAAGGAGCATTCTGGCTGTACTTCTTTCAAAACAGATTTGTTTGTTCTTCTGGCAGTTCATGGTATATTCAATGTTTTTTGCCAACACCATATATAGAACTCTTAATACTCCAGCCAAGTAGAATACTGTTTCTCAGTCTTTACTCTCCCATAATTATTATGACTTTTTAGTCAAAAATGAATGCCACTTATATTATTTAGGTGGTGTTATATCATATTTATGTATTATCTATGTAGTTTAATTCAACATTAAATTAACTCTTTTAAAAAACTTTATCATTATCCCAAGTAATAATATTGAAGTCATGAATTCAGTGTACTTATTTTTTTCTAAAATTATTTTTAAATATGTCAACATTACAATTATAAATAATTGTCAATGAACCACCTACACTTATACAGCACAGCATGTGTACATAACACATTCTAGGAAACACTAACAGGAGGAAGGAAGGCCTTCTGTGGACAAAAATATATTCAGAAGAGTAAAAAGTTTCACATATTGTCAAGTTCATGATCGTTATTTTTCAGTTACTTTTTCAATTGAGTGAGGGTATGAGAAGGCTGTAGCTCTAATGACTCCTGAAATTGAACAACCAACATTTAAAAACACTATCAAAATGAATTAATGTATTTGAATGCAGTTTATAAATTACAAAATGTAAACAAAACAATTTAGAACACTGAAAACCTTCAACTTTATAGCAAGCCCCGACATGACATGGCTATAAAATCATCAAAGACTTCTACAGATTTGTAAATTAAGGAAGACTATGTAATTTTTTAAGTTGTAATGAAGTGGTAAGATAATAAAACTTAACATTGTTTTTCTTCACTCCATGCTTTGAATTAGTATTTATGTCTTTGTTATATGAATATAGTCAACTGATATCCACAAATGCAGTCCATTAAAAACTGTAGCTCTTTTCTAAAATGCATTGGAGTTGGGATACCTCACTTCTTTGCTTGGGATGAGGCCATTAGTCACTAGGTCTACAACTCAGTTATGTCCCATTGCCTCATTGTAGTCATAAGCTCAAGTTATTCCTCCACATTTAGGGAGTAAGTGGTTAATTCATTCATAATCCAGAGCTGGCATTTTTTTCTGAAATGGAAATTGGAGGAAGGCTTTTAATTACTAGCCTCTTATGGTCAAGAGGGGCCCTGGTAGCACAGTGGTTAAGCATTTGGCTGCTAACCAAAACGTTCACAGTTTGAATCCACCAGCCACGCCTTGAAAACCCTGTGAGGCAGTTCTACTCTGTCCTGTACAGTTGCTATGAGTCAGGATTGACTCAACAGCAACAGGCTAGGTTTTTTGGTTTTATGGTTGTGAAGAATTAGTATACTTTGCTTAGGCAATTTCCTTAGCATAAGATCCTGTAAGTTTAGAGCTTGCATTATTTTAAGGTTCAAGAATCAAATATCGTATCACCTAAGTATGATAGCGAAGATTGAAAATATTTATGTAACTATATATTGTTGCAATTGAGTCCTTGAAACAATGGTGCATATTGAAAGTTTACCACCACTCATTCATTTCATGCAAAACAGTGGGAACATGAATTGATAAGGGGAAAAAAACTGACAAAACAGTCAGACTGAGAGGGGACTATTCTAAAGTAGGCAGTATTGTGAATACAAAGTTTATAACAAAAGGAACAATGATAAATGCTTGAAGCTTAATTACCTATTTTCAACTTCAGTTTTGCAGTTATCACCAAAAATTTCAAATTCCTTTACTTTGTGGGTTTGTACTCTTGGCCTTTTCATAGTTTGCTTCCAGCCTCCCCTTTGGAACTCATGCTCTGATATATAAGACTTCCCTCCTGTGATACTTCCCATTACTAATTCCTTATTCTATTATGTTCCTAGAATTCAAATTTCAGAAAATACTCAATCTCTAGATGCAGTAATAAGTTAACAGTTACTTTCCTGGTAAAATGGACTTTGTGGAGTTTCAATCAGGTATGACTTTTGCCCCTCAACTCCATGGATATGAAGTGAACAAGTAGATGATTCAAAATTAAAAGCAAAACTGTTAAAATTTCCATAATTTCCACTCTAAGCCTGCTTACGAATATGGAAAATAGTTTTAATTGCCTACTGAAAAATGTTCCGCTGCTATTCATAAGGTTTCACTGGCCAATATCTTCAGAAGTGGATTGCTAGGAACACAGTGGCTGCAATAGTGGGCTCAACCATAGCAACTACTGTGAGTATGTCCCAGGGCCAGGCAATGTTTCCTTCTATTGTATACAGGGGTTGCTATGAGTTGGAAGCAACTCCGCTGCAACTGAAACAATAACATTGAAAAAAGGAGAAAAAATAACAAAGAAACCTTTTAACTTATCCAAAAAAAGTATTTGTTTTTAATTGTGTGGGCAGTCATTGTATAATGTTTATTTGTGCTCTTCCACACATATATCACACACCTTGTCATTTTATTATTTCTTGCTACACGATTGCTTTTTTGATTATAAATGAGGCAAATTTTAAAGTATAATTAGCGCTTATAAGATTCCAAACCATTAAAACAATGTATTTGATCCATTTATTTGTATTAGATTGTTCCTATTTTCATGTTTTTCCATATTAACTTTAAATTGGCAAAGTGTAAATTCGCAAACCACCTAGTGTAAATTGAATGCCTATGACATTAAGGGGTGTCATAACACTTTGTATCAGAACAGTGCTTATTAGTTGTCCTTTTCAGATGCCTAAGGCTAGAATCAAATCCTTTCTGTGGAAATAATGTCATCAATAAAGTTTGTTCAGAAAAATTAAAAAACAATAATGTATATATACATACATTTAATAATTTAATATATACATACATACATGTATGTTTAAATAACAAAGTGCAGAACTAGATGGAATAATTTCTCAAGATATTTACAAACTCATTTAACCTATTTAACATCAATAGTTTCTGAACAAAAAAATCAAGATATGTAGCTACTTTACACTCATTACAAGTTGAAATATTAACAGCTGCTACTTTTAGATGACTCTGATGTGCCAGACAGTGAACTAAGCTCTTTTCCAACATCAGCCCATTTAATTGTCATTTTACCATTACTCCAATTGTTAGTATTCCTCTTTCACAATTTGTTTAAGATCTCACAACTGGGAACTGAAGGGGGGTGGGTAATTTGACCCAAGTGTAAATCCAGAGTTTATGTACTTTTCCAGATGTTGTACTTTTCCTTCCAATACCAAATTAGAACAGAGATTTTATTTGGACCTTGTCTTAGTCATCCAGTGCTGCTATGATAAAAATACCACAAATGGATGACTTCTTTAACAAAGAGAAGCTTATGTCCTCACAGTAAAGTAGGCCAAAAGTCTAAATTCAGGGTGTCAGCTCCAGGAAAAGGTTTTCTCTCTGTTGGCCTTCTCTTCAAACTTACCTTGGACTTAGAGCTTCTCCGCACAGGGACCCTGGGTTCAAAAGATGTACTATGCTTCCAACGCTGCCTTCTTGGTGGTATGATGTTCCCCTGTCTCTCTGCTTGATTCTGTCTTTTATATCACAAGAGATTGCTTTAAGACACAATCCAATCTCATAGATTGAGTCCTGCCTCACTAACACAACTGCTGCCCATCCTCCCTCATTAACATCATAGAGGCAGGATTTAGAACATATAGGAAAATCACACAAAACCAGGAATCCGCCCAGCCAAAGTGATAAACACATTTTGGGGGGGACACAATTCAATCCATGACATTCCACCCTTTGGCCCCTAAAAAATCACATCCTTGCGACATGCAAAACATAGTCATCCCATCATATCATAGCCAAAGTCTTAACTCCAAGTCCAAAATCCAAAAATTCCTCTTCATCTGTGAAATCTAAAATACAAGCTATATGCTTCCAAAGGTACAATGCCAGAACAGGCACAAGCTGGACATTTCCATGGAAGAAACTGGAGGAAAAGAAGAGATAACAGGCACCAAAGCAAGTCACCAGAACACATGACATTACCCCTCAAGGCTTTGAACATAATCCTCTGTTTTCTGAGACAATTTCCACAACGGCCCTGCCCTCCAGACTCCTAGGTATTGGCCACACACTCTGGATTCTGAGTGGAGGCCCCTTAGCCCTGGGCTTCAGCACCACATTCCAGGCCCACTGGGACAGCAACTCTGCTCCCTCAGCTTTACGTGCACCATTTTCCTAGTCCATCTCAGTGGTGACTCCAGCCTTAGAAACACCAGGGGCTGTGGGTCCACCCTTTGAAACTCCAGAGGACATGGCCATACCTTTTGAGACTGAGGCAGCTGGGCTTCTTGTGTTCCTTGTCTCTTCAGCTTCTGCTTCCTGGCTTCTTGGCCTCTTGGTTTCTCAGGCCTCACACCTGCATCTGCCCTGCTGGGGCAAGTGTTCCAAAGCTCTGTTGCTCCACCGATAAGTGCTTAGAGGCACCTCACTCCACCAGAAAGCCACCTGTGCACAGGCACTCAGCTTTCTCGCTCCATGGGCCAGCTCCAGTGCTATGTCACACTCATCTCCTGGTTCTGTTGCTGCCAATCCTCTGCTGCTCCTGGTCCTCTGTTGCTGTTTCTCACCATCTGCACCTCCTCTGGTGTTAACAATTCTCCTCACTTCTTTCTGAGTCTTCTATCCATTCAGTTTCAAAACGGCTTCCACATTCTGGGTATCTTTTAGACCAGCACCCCACTCCTAGTACCAAAGTCTCTCTTAGTCATCTAGTGCTGCTATAACAAAAATACAAGTGGATGACTTTAACAAAAAGAAGTTTATTTCCTCAAAGTAAAGTAGGCTAAAAGTCTGAACTCAGGGTGTCAGCTCCAGGGGAACACTTTCTCTCTCTGTCAGCCTTCTCATCAATCTTTCCCGGGACTAGGAACTTCTTCTTACAGGGCCCCCAGGTCCAAAGGATGTGCTCTGCTCCCAGCACTGCTTTCTTGGTGGTATGAGGCCCCACTGTCTCTCTGCTCGCTTCTCTCTTTTATATCTCAAGAGATTGCCTCAAGACACAATCCAGTCTCATAGATCGAGTCCTGGCTGACAAACACAACTGCTGCCCATCCTCCCTCATTAATGGCATAGAGGCAAGATTTACAACAAATAAGAAAATCACACAATGCCGGTAATCATGGCCCGGCCAAATTGATAGCACAGTTTTGGAGGGACATAATTCAATCCATGACAGACCTATGATATTATTATAATTCCTATGATATTTTAATTTTGCACATGGATCTTAGTTCAGGACATTTAAATCAGAATTATCTCACTTAATATCATTGTTACTGTAAGATGAATTATCTATTAATTACTTAAAGCTCCATACAGTGAGCATGTTCTGTGATTCAGAAATATTATTTCTTACCTTCTCAGCAAATATTTGAGGTGGGTGCATCCTCCCAGTTTTGTAGATGAGACAGCCAAGATTCAGAGACATTAATTAACTTACATGAGGTCACTAAGCTCCAAAGTGGCTCAGTGGGATTAGAGTCCACCTCTCTTGATGTTGAAGCTTGGATGACTTGCACAGTACCGTGTCCCTCTGCTACACTTAACACATTTTCGCACTAATAATGTTGCCTTGCTGTAACTCTAGTAAAGTTAATGAAGTAACTTCAGCAAACTAGAAGTGCGTTATTGATCCAAAGCAGACTGAGATCGTCCCATTCCATCCTTTAGCTAGTTTACTGATGTCCATGTTATTTTACACCTAACCTTGCTTCTTAAATTTTTCAGTTAAAATTCTTTGTGATTATACCTTCCGTACATCTTGGGAATCCCTGTTTCTAATGCGTTTAAGAAATGATGTTTATTTAGAAAATAATTAAGAGTGTTTTAAAACCAACAGTGTTCTTTTCTTTAGTAAATGCCGTAGTCCCATGGTTTGATGCAAAATAAAATGGTAGGAAATTGATTCTGTTAATTATTCCTATATCTCACTCCATCCTACATTTATCCTTATTTTTTTCTTGAACCAAGGTATGAGCAATATATACTATAATTTAAGCCATCTCATTACAGTAAACTTTGTCACTTTCCTAACCCTCTATTGCTGTAACTTAGTCTGAACTGTCTTTCTTCTCGTACAGCAAATCCAATTCAATAATTAAGAAATCAAAGAAGTTGATATAAATACTGTTAGTCACATTCACTGTGCAAAAACCAATCTATGCATTCAAAAAAAACTGCATTATTCAAGTATTTTCTATTACTCTGTAACAAATTATCACAAACACAGTGGGTTGAAACAACAAGCATTTATAATTTCACAGTTTCTGTAAACCAGAAGTCTAGGCATGGCATACATAAGTGGATTCTCTACTCAACATCTTACAAGGCTAAAATCAAGGTATTGGCTGGGCTGCATTCTCATCTGGAGCTTGAGGTCTTCTTCCAAGTTTATGTGGTTAAAGGCAGAATTCTGTCCCTTGCAGTTGTAGGAGTGAGGTCTCCATTTTCTTGCTGACTGATAGTCATGGGTTATTCTCAGCATTTAGACACCCTCAATTCCTAGCCATGTGTCTCTTTCACAGCATGACAACTTATTTCTTAATGGTCAGCAGGGAAATCTCTCCCAATTTGCTATGATGGAGTCTTATTGTAATATAATACAATCATTAATGTGACTATTCCATCTTATTTACAGGTTCTACATACGGAGCCCTGGCGTTGAAGTAGTTAAGAGCTCAGCTACTAACCAAAGATTGGCAATTCAAATCCACCAACCACTCCTAGGAAACCCTATGCGGCAGTTCTACTGTGGGTCAGAATCGACTTGAGAGCAATAGGTTAGCATATACGCTAGTGGAAGGAATTATAGAGGTAAGAATCTTGGAGGCCATCTTGGAATTTTGTCTTCCACAGACTTAACTCACTATAGTTCACAAAACTCCCACACAAGCAGCAGAAATTGGGTAGGATATCCAGGAAACATTTATTAAGATTCTTATGTGTGTCAGATGCTGTGGTAGGCCCTGAGTTATAGAGGTAAGTCCTTGATATGGAGGAAACCTTGGTGGGTGGCACTAAATTACCATGTGATCAATGGATTTTAATGGAAATTGGAAAGAATACCATAGAAATTTCTTGACTTTGTCAAGAACACGTTTGTCAAGATATGTTCCTTTTTCTCTGGCTTCTCTTGCTTAACATATTTTTTTTAAGGTTTATTGAGTTTTTACACATATTAGCAGTTTTTTTTTTCCTTTTTATTGTTGAGTAATATGCTGTTGTATGACCATTCCACAATTTTTGTGTCCTTTCTCCTATTGAAGAACAATGGGTTATTCTGACTGTTGGCTATTATGAATGAAACTGTCGTAAACATCTGTGTACAGTTTTTTAGTGGGTTTTTTTTTGGGGGGTGGGGGCACATTTTCATTTTTCTTGAATAAACACCTTAGAGTAGAATCACTGGATCATAGAGAGATGATTGGCTAGACCAGATATGGACAAGGCAGTTTATGATCCCAGCTATAATGAAGATATTAAGTACTATTTCCCATGGAGTAAAGACACTGAACTTTTCATCTCTTCCCCTCTCTGTATCTACCTTTCTTTATAAATAATTATTCTCTGCTCTTTCCTTTTATTTCCCAAATTATCATTGAGAGAAAATCTTAAATTCATTTGCAGAACTGAAGCATTTCTGTATTAGTTAATTGGAAGTCAAAACCTCAAAAGAGCCGAGAAAGAAATAGCTCTAATGTGCAAATGTGATTGATTAGCATGCCTTACTAAGCAGAATATTAGGAAATCAAATTAATGTGTTTGTAGCATCACATTTCCTTTTTCTGTTTTTAAAAAATATTCCTTAAACTTTACACCAGTCCGTATCTCTATCTAGTGGCCTTTGTGAGTTTTAAAGAGTGTTTTATGGTTAGTAGGTTGAACTCTTAGAGCATTCGTATCTTATACAAAGAAAATGATGTTATATTATTTCTAAAATGATTTGATGCCATACACAGATAATACCTCGTATTATTAGAACAGAATGCAGCCTCTTCTCTATGGAAAAATATTAACAGCTGACTAAAACACTCGGACAAATAAAAAATGCTACCTCTATACCAGAAGAATGTAAGTAACATGAACTTTTAGGAAACTACTGTCTGTCAGTTGGAATATTTTAAAATAAAAATCTTTGATCAAAATATTCTAAATTTCTTACCCATACTCATAAATTGTGTTTTTTGAAAAAACATGATTTACCATTAAAAAGATTTCTAAAATATCATCCTTTTAACTCATGACTGAAACTGAATCCACAGACATCTAAATTGAGATGTTTAGAACAGTAGCGATATATATTTTTGGCCCATGAGTCACTTTGCAGGGGCAGAAAATAGTGCCCTTTATATTTGTCCTTTGCTGATTCTTGTAGAAGAAAAAGAATCTCCTCAGCTTGGTTCATTCTGAGTGAATGAGAACGCCTATCTCAACTCTCGGAATGAGGCAAGTTTAAGTCCTTCTCTTCAATCACAATTTTTTTAAGTGAAGAAAATAAGAATAGATAACATAGTCAAAAAATAAAACTAATATGAAGAAGAAATCATTGAAAATTATATAATATCATTGTCTACTACAAAAGAAGAAAACAGAAATAAAGGGGGAAAGACAATTTTAAATAATATTTAATTAAAATACTTAAAATTCAGGAAAATATTGCATTAGCAAACCAAGAGTAGGTAATAATGAATAGAAGAGGGGAAAAAGAAAAATTCAAAAGAAAACTCTACGGAGATGAAAATCTTGATTTTAGTAATAAATATTACAATGTTGTTGTTAAGTGCCATCCAGTTGCTTCTGACTCATACCAACACTATGTATAACAGAACAAAACACTGCCCGATCCTGTGCCATCCTCACAATCGTTATGCTTGAGCCCACTATTGCAGCCACTGTGTCAATCCATCTCGTTGAGGGTCTTCCTCTTTTTCACTGACCCTTTACCAAGCATGATGTCCTTCTCCAGGGACTGGTCCCTCCTGACAACATGCCCAAAGTACATGAGATGAAGTCTCGCCATTCTCACTTCTAAGGAGGATTCTGGCTGTACTTCTTCCAAGACAGATTTGTTCATCCCTTTGGCAGTGCACGGTATAGTCAATATTCTTCGCCAACACCATAATTCAAAGGCGCCAATTCTTTTTTTGTCTTCCTTATTCACTGTCTAGCTTTCCCATGCATACGAGGCAATTGAAAACACCATGGCTTGGGTCAGATGCACTTTAGTCTTTAAAGTGACATCTTTGCTTTTTAACAATTTAAAGACACCTTTTGCAGCAGATTTGTCCAATGCAATGCGTCATTTGATTTCTTGACTGCCGCTTCCACAGGCATTGATTCCATAATCAATCCAAGTAAAATGAAAATGTTGCCAATTTCAATTTTTCCTCTGTTTATCATGATGCTGTTTATTGGTCTAGTTGTGAGGATTTTTGTTTTCTCTGTGTTGAGGTGTAATCCACACTAAAGCTGTGGTCTTTGCTCTTTATCAGTAAGTACTTCAAGTTCTTTTCACTTTCAGCAAGCAAGGTTGTGTCATCTGGTTATCGCAGGTTGTTAATGAGACTTTCTCCAATCCCCATGTCCCCTTCTTCTTCATATAGTCCAGCTTCTTGGAATATGCGGTCAGCATACAGATTTAATAAGTATGGTGAAAGGATACAACCCTGACACACACCTTTCCTGACTTAGAACCACACAGTCTCCTTGTTCTTCAGTGACTGTCTCTTGGTTCCTTATGAGCACAATTAAGTGTTCTGGAATTCCCATTCTGTGCAATGTTATCCATAATTTGTTATGATCCACACAGTCAAATGTCTTTGCATAGTCAATAAAATATAGGTAAACATCTTTCTGGTATTCTCTACTTTCAGCCAGGATCCATCTGACATCAGCAATGATATCCCTGGTTCCATGTCCTCTTCTGAATCCAGCTGGAATTTCTGGCAGTCCCCTTTCAATGTAGTGCTGCAAATGCCTTTAAATGATCTTCAGCAACATGTTACTTGCGTGTGATATTAATGATATTGTTCAATAATTTCCACATTTGGTTGGGTCACCTTTTTTTTTTAATAGACAAAAATATGGATCTCTTCCAGTCAGTTGGCCAGGTAGCTGTCTTCCAAATTTCTTGGCATAGATGAGTGAGTACTTCCAGTGTTGCATCCACTTGTTGAAACATCTCAGTTGGTATTCTGTCAATTCCTGGAGCCTTGTTTTTCACCAATGTCAACTTGGATTTCTTCCTTCAGTGCCATCGGTTCTTGATCATCTGGTACCTCCTGAAATGAATGAACGTCAGCCAATTCTTTTTGGTGCAGTGACTCTGTGTATTTCT
The DNA here is from genome assembly GCF_030014295.1 of Loxodonta africana. Taxonomy (NCBI): domain Eukaryota; kingdom Metazoa; phylum Chordata; class Mammalia; order Proboscidea; family Elephantidae; genus Loxodonta; species Loxodonta africana. The sequence continues at coordinate 105,189,133 of NC_087345.1, forward strand.
TCTATCTTCTTTTGATGCTTCCTGTGTCGTTCAGCATTTTGTCCATAGAATCCTTCACTATCACAACTGGAGGCCTGAATATTTTTCTTCAGTTTTTTCAGCTTGAAAAATGCTGAGGCCGTTCTTCTCTTTTGGTTTTCCAACTCCAAGTCTTTGCACATGTCATTATTATACTTTGTCTTCTCGGGCTGCCCTTTGAAATCTTATGTTTAGCTCTTTTACTTCATCATTTCTTCCATTCACTTTAGTTACTTGATATTCAAGAGCAATTTTTAGAGTCTGTTCTGATATCCACTTTGGTCTCCTCTTTCTTTCCTGTCTTCTTAATGACCTTTACTTTCTTCATGTATGATATCATTGATGTCATTCCATAACCTATCTGGTCTTCGTTCATTAGTGTTAAGTGTGTGAAGTCTATTCTTGAGATGATCTCTTAATTCAGGTGGGATATACTCAAGGTCATACTTTGGCTCTTGTGGACTTTTTCTTATTTTCTTCAGCCTCAACTTGAACTTGCATATGAGGAATTAATGGTCTGTCCTGCATTGAGCCCCTGGCCTTGTTCTGACTGATGATATTGAGCTTTTCCATCAGTTCTTTCCACAAATGTAGTGAATTTGATTCCTGCGTATGCCATTCGGTGAGGTCCATGTGGATAGTCGCCACTTATGTTGTTGAAAAAACTACAATGAGTCAGTAAATTATGGACTTATATGGCAGAAAACTGATTTAGTAAAGGAGAACACAAGCTTGGGTAATTATTACAGAACTCAAGAGAAGAAAGAAGGGGAAATAAAGAGAGAGAGTGTGTTAAAAAAGAACCATGAAACACAGTATGTATATGTGAGTCGGAATCGACTCGACGGCAGTGGTGGTGGGTTATACATACGTGTATTTAAAACCAAAAAAACCCATTGCTGGTCGAGTTGTTTCCAACTCAAGGCTGTTGGATAAGAACCATCAGCCTTTTTGGTTTTCAGCCGTAGCACACTGTGGCTCTTAACCACTATGCCACCACGTATATATGCACATACATATATATGCACAAATATATTCACAAATATATATAGATACACAACTATACATATGCTCAAATATATATAAGCACAAATATATATGCACTATATATATGCATATATATATATATATATATATATATTTGACCTAAATACAAATTGTTGTTAGCTGCTGTGGAATTGCCACCAATTCATGGTGACCCTATGCAAAATGGAACAAAATGCTGCGTGGTCCTGCATCACTCCATAATCTATTATAAATCATTGTGATCCATAGGGTTTTCATCGGCTGAATTTTGAAAGTGTATCACCAGGCCTTTCTTTCCAGTATGTCTTTGTCTGGAAGCTTTCCTAAAACCTTTTCAACATCCTAGCAACACATAAGCCTCATGACAGATGGGTGGTCAGTGCACCTGAGGTGCATTTGGTGGGAATCCAATCAGAGTCTTCCACATGGAAGGTGAAAATTCTTCCACTGAGCCATCAATGTCTCCATAGATACATATTAGACACTGGAAATTAAATAATTATCAAAAAAGATATCTGGTTACAGTCTATATTAAACTTAAGGAATATTGAGAAAGAAAGACATTGATTTAATAATCCTGCAAAAGATGATAAGAACTCATCTGTAGTCAGTGCCACGAAAGATCTGTACGTGGTACAATGCTAGCATGTAATGGGAGACTCATTGGGACTTGAGGGGTGTAGGAAATTTCCCCTGCTATCTGAATGGTCTTTATTAGTAGGATTTTCTTAGTGAGGAACAGCAGAAGTTGGGGTGGGCAGAGAATAAATGTTACAAGCAAATTAAAGGGCAGAAGGAATACCTGAATCAAAGAAAGGTTGAGTTGTACATATGAAAGGTTCAGAGAAAATCGATTAAAAGAGACTAATACCTGGAGAATGTTTGAATATCATAGAAAACGAAGATGGCCCACAAACATCCAGGGTCCAAAAGCAGCTTATATTTAATAACGCCAATATTTTGCTGGCCTCAGACATCTCCACATCTCCATATTCTGGGAGATGGTGGAGTGATGTTTAAAAACATTTGAAGGAGAAAACATGTAACCCAAGTCTCATTTATGTCACCCCTTATCCAATTCCTTGTTTCTTTACCAGAAGTAACAATTCCTCTCAATCACATTTTCTAGCCTTTCTCTTGGGTTTCTTTTTTTATCTATTACTTACATAAAAAAAAAAAAAAAAACTAGTGCCATCGATTGTTCTCAATCACATTTTCTAGCCTTTCTCTTGGGTTTCTTTTTTTATTTATTACTTACATACGCATCCTAATTAATATATTATTTAGTTTTTCTTGCTTTTAGACTTTATAAATATAGTACCATACTGTATAGGTAATTTTGCGAGTTTTTAATTCAAATTTTGTTTCTAGGATTTATCTGTTTTCATATGTGTAGTTATGATTTATTCATTTCTAATGATGTAGACTATTCTATTATGTAAATATTTCACAATTTATTGACCTTGACCTCTTTTCCTGGCATTGTATATCTGGGTTGTTCCCAGTCTGGGATTATAAGCAAGCTGGTGTGAATGTTCTTGTTCCTGAATCTCAGTGCACATGTGTAAGAGTTTCAACATGTCTCAGTCTAGGCTGAGCAAATAATTTACTCCCTTCAGTGTTTTCAGCTAAATGATGCAGATGCTTTTCCTAAAATTGATACAACATCTTCCTATTACCTGAGTTTCCACAGAATTTTTTGCCTGTGTGAGAACTTTCACTACATGTTGCCTTGCACTATAGTTCTTAACATTCATGGCATTTTTCTACAATATTGTAAGTAACTTGGTAGAATGATGTTTCATTCTTCTTGGATTTCCCACAGTGCAGCAACTTCCACTGGACAGCATGTTGCTTAATATTTTCTTTTAATGAATTGAACATCTGAAAATGCTTTTAATATTTTATGATTATTCATTTTTAGCTTACTGTTTTTTCCTTTCCTACCAGAGGCAGAAAAGACAGTGATATTGCTTTTTTTTTCTTTTCTTTCCTCTCTCTAACTTTTTTATGTATCGCTTTGGAGTCGGTACAGATGGTTAATGCGTTCGGCTGCTAACTGAATGATTAGAGGCACTTCACAAGAAAGGCCTGGAGATCTACTTCCAAAAATCAGACATTGAAAACCCTATGGGGCACAGTTCTGCTCTGACACACAAGCGATTGCCATGAGCTGAAATCAACTAAACAGCAAGTTACTAATATAGACTGTAAGTTCCTTTGCCTAAGGACCTCAATTCAGAAAACATTTTATAGCCAGACTTAGCATCATTATCAATGCAAAACTGTTTCATTCATCAGACACACTATGTTTCAGAGATCAGAGGGAAATACAACTTATTATGTTTTTAACACCTGTATTTAATGTAGTAAAGAAGCTTATTTCTTTTAATTTCTATTTAAAATGTAAGCCTATATTCTGGCATAAGAGAAATTATAGCCCAGTCTTTAGCTTTCTACATGTATTTAAAGGATTGTAATGTGTATTTGGAAACTCTGGTGGCGTAGTGGTTAAGTGCTACGGCTGCTAACCAAAAGGCCAGCAGTTCGAATCCACCAGGCGCTCCTTGGAAGCTCTATGGGCCAGTTCTACTCTGTCCTATAGGGTCGCTACGAGTCAGAATCAACTCGACGGCACTGGGTTTGGTTTTTGGTTTTTAATGTGTATTTGGATTGACATAGGATTGGCACAGTGGCTGCGACAATGGGTTCAAGCATAACAATGACTGTGAGGACCAGTGTTTTGTTCTTGCTTTCTTCATGTATAATATCCTTGATGTCATTCCACAACCCATCTGGTCTTCGTTCATTAGTGTTCAGTGTGTGAAATCTACTCTTAATACGATCTCTAAATTCAGGTGGGATATATACTCAAGGTCGTACTTTGGCTCTTGTGAACTTTTTCTAATTTTCTTCAGCTTCAACTTGAACTTGCATATGAACAGTTAATGGTCTGTTCTGCGTTGAGCCACTGGCCTTATTCTGACTGATGATATTGAGCTTTCCATCAACTCTTTCCACAAATGTGGTCAATTTGATTCTGTTGTACACAGGGTCGCCATGTGTCAGAACCTACTCAATAGCACCTAACAACAACAACAATGTGTATTTACGTAGTTATGAAAGCCAAAGAAAAATCCAATAGACTGTTGGACTACTCTAGGATAATTCTTGCATAGCTATATGATCATTGCCTTGAAAGATTATGAAACCCCGAAGGTCATCTGAGAACACTTCATCTAGAATAAGTATACGGAAGCTTTCCCAGTGCATTGTGCTACATCTCATTCACTGAAACACAAATTGAGCAGTCAAAAGATTTCATTTAATATGTTTTCTTAACATGAAAAGTTAACTTTATTTATGTAAGAACTGACTGGTTTTTAAACAATATTGCTTTGCTTAATATTTGTCTTTAAAGTGTTGCCTAATATTTCTCCCAAAAGTGTTTAAAAGCAAAGATGTCACTTTAAGGACTAAGGTGCCATGGTGTTTTCAATCCCCTCGTATACATGTGAAAGCTGGACAGTAAATAAAGAAGATCGAAGAGGAACTGATACTTTCAATTATGGTGTTGGTAAAGAACAATGAAAATACCATGGACTGTCAGAAGAACAAACAAATCTGCCAGAATGCTCATTAGAAGCAAGGATGGCAATAATTCATGTCATATACTTAGACATGTTATCAGGAGGGACCAGTCCTCGGAGAAGGACATCATGTTTGGTAAAATAGAGGGTCAGCGAAAAAGAGGAAGACCCTCAACAAGATGGATTGACATAGTGGCTGCAACAATGGGCTCAAGCATAACAATGATTGTGAAGATGGCACAGGACTGGGTTTTGTTCTGTGGTACATAGAGTCGCTATGAGTTGGAATCAGCTCGACGGCACTTAACAATATTTGCCTACATGAGCCCAATACTTAGTTAAATTAAGAAAATATTTAGTCAATCTGCCAGATATTTTCCTAAAATAAAAAAAACACAGAATATTAAAATTGGAAGGGCTCTTAAAAACTTCTCAATTGCCTCAATTTACTAAAACAAACAAGCACACAAAAATCTAAAGATACAAAGGGATGAAGTCATATAAATTATGAGCTAGAAGATTACCATTTACCCCAGTGATATTTCCACTGGAAAATAATTTCACCCTTGCCACAAGATTAGCCACACAACACACACACATAGACACACACAGTAGTTGATAGCACCACCATCGCCTTGAACATAATTCCAAATAATGTATTTTATTATATTTAGGTCAGAATTTCCTGGGTAACTAATAGCTGACTTTACAGTAAGGAATAGAGAAGACTTCTAGAATATTTGTAATGATTTGGGCCTTTACAAATTGCATAGAAAGTGAGCTTCTACTTGGAGTTTAAAATAGATGTGTAAGTGTGTAAAATAAATGTCAGTTACAAACATCTAAAATTGGAATAAAAGATAAGGTTCCACAATTCCTTCGCGTTTGTGTGTGTGTGTGTGTTGAGCATGTTTAAACATCCTCTTTTTCTTATTCAAACACCAGAAATTATTTCATGGTGCTCTTATCTGCACATTCAAACAGTGCTCCTAGTGCAACTTAGAAACATTTAGCACTGTGTAATGACTTTCTCAGACTACACCAAATTATTACACTATTGGGTGATCATGTTATTAAAAATCAGTCTTCCTGGCTGAACTGATGTGGCTAAGTATTTGCAATTCAGCTCTAAAGTGTAAACACTTTACCCTGACATTTCCAAAAGGGAGATTACAGAGCGCTGGTAGGAGTTGAGCAGAGAGCTCATGAGTAAAGTGACTGTGGATTTCAGAGGATTCAGCTTCTTTGACAACGTAAATAACATGACTTCAATTCTCAATATCTTATGCACTTTTTGGAAAGGTCCAAATTATTCCCAATTAAAGAAAAGGAAGTTAATTGATCTTCAAAAAAACAATTTATGTTCTATTTTGTTTTAAGAAAGGAGAGTCAAAATTAGGGAGGTCATCAATGAGATGGATGTCATTGTATTGAGGGTCCAGTTTTAATTGCTTTTTCCTGCTCTGAGTAAAGTCTTTACAGGGAGTGATCAGAAAAAGCAGCCCTATCATCTTGCTGCTGCCTAATGACCTCTGTGAGGCAGCTGAAAAATCCTTGGAAGCTGCTGCAGAGCAATTTCTGAGTTTACTATAAACACGGATGGGTATTTTATTCTGGATAGAGGGACAGTGACAACAGAATTCATCTTTCCAATGGGTAGGCCTTCTCCTTTGTTTTCCTTAAGTCTCATATATTGTTTATGTTGCCGAAGAACAAGCAAGGATTGAATCCCAAGGGGAGTGTAAAGCACAAAAAGAAGGAGAGACACCTTGGACTTATGACAATATTTTTTTTAGGTCTGGTCCAATTTATAAGGATCCCTGGTGGCACAGTGGTTAAGTGCTTGCCCGCTAACCAAAATGTCAGTGGTTCGAATCCACCTTTCTCCGAGGGAGAAAGATGTAGCAATCTTCTTCTGTAAAGATTACAGCCTTGGAAACCCTATGGGGCAGTTCCAGTCTGTCCTATAGGGTTGCTATGAGTCAGAATCAACTCGATGGCAACTGGATTAGTCCAATTTATGAGGGGCTCTTGGGGAAAGCCAGCAGTTTCTATAAAAAATACTAGTTCTTACTAAGTTCAAACTCCTCAACCTGAAGACAAGTAGGATTTGAATCATCAGATAAATTCCCTATCAGCTGAGCGCAATATTTGAGGGAATGCAGCTGTGAGCTGTCAGCAACTAACACTCTGGTTATCTGGTGGAATAAGTACTGAAGCCGGAATCCGGGTGCTGCCCTGCAGTAGCATCCACTACACTCATTGGTTCCAAATGTTTTTCAAAAACTCCTTTCTTCTACTCCAAGAAAGAGACCGGGACTCATACCAAATGGATAAAACTCATGTGATAGTTCAAAGACACTCTGGTGGCCCAGAGGTTAAGAGGTCAGGCTGCTAATCAAGAAGGTCAGCAATCAAATCCACCAGCAGCTCCTTGGAAACCATATGGGGCAGTTCTACTCTGTCTTATACGGTCTCTATGACTCAGAATTGACAATGTGTATGGTACTCTTAGCTATTTCTGGCTATGTAACAAATTACCCTAAAACTTAGAAACTTGAACAAAGATTTATTATCTAAGTTTCTGTGGGTCATGAATGCAACCATCTGTGACTTAGCTAGGTGCCTCTGGCTTAGATTCTCCTATGGGATTACAATCAGGCTGTCAGCCAGAGATTTGATATCATCTGAAGGCTCTCCTAGGGAACATCAACTTCTATGCTCACTCACATAGTTGTTGGCAGGATTCAGTCCCTCTCAGGTTGAGAACATCAGTTCCTTGCTGACTGAGACCTTTCTCAGTTTCTTGCCACATGGGCCTCTATACAGAGCAGTTTACAACATGGTGGCTGGCTTCCCTTAGAGCAAGTGATACAGTACACCCAAGATGGAAATCACAGTCATTTTGTCACTTAATCTGAGAAGAAACATACTAGTATTTCTGCTGTATTTTATTCATTGGAAGAGAGACAGTAAGTCCAGATCAGACTCAAAAATAGTTTATGGAAGGGCATAAAAACCATGAGGTAAGGATCATTGGGGCCCATCTTAGAGGCTGCATGCCAGAGATACTAACATAACATCTATAATAACTTAAAAAAAAAAAACTTAGGTAATATAATTTAGAGAAAGAAAAAGAAAACAGAGAATACTATATGGTAATGAATTATACAGGAGCTGGGATAAACAACCTTTATGAGGATCTGGATGAGGCTTAAACTTGAGAAGAAATTTTAAACACAAGACTGCTGTAATAAGTTTCATCACATAAAACCAAAGAAAACCAAACCCATTGTCGTAGAATCGATGCTGACTCATATCAACCCTAGAGGACAGGGTAGAACTGCCCTATAGGGCTTCCAAGGATCGGCCGGTGGACTCAAACTGCTGACCTTTTGGTTAGCAGCCACAGCTCGCTGTAGCTGTTAACCACTGCGCCACCAGGGCTCCTTTCATCACACGGTGCAACATAGAAAGAAATTTAGTAGATTCCTAGCAATCACCACAGTTGCTATAAGGACTAAATCCAATTTTCTGTTCCTCCTCACCACCTACATCTACTGTCTTGTCTTACAAGCAAGAATAAAAAAGAGAAGGCAGTTTTAATTAGGTGAGTGTCATCAATTGTCCCTGTACTGCTGCCTTGCATTCAGTTTTCCCTCCACCCCTTGCCAGCTTTCATGCTTGACTTCGTAACACCTCTTCATGAGTAAAGTTTGCAGTCAATTAGTATGTGACAGTACCAACTATCCCCCTAAATATATATATTCAAATTAAGGGTTATATAGCGGACATTTCTAAGGCAGAACATTCCTGTAAAAAACAAAAACCAAGCCAGCTGGAACGTCATTTTGGGTGTATCGTCCTGCCTCAGGACCATTATTAGTTTTTCAGGACTCATCTCCAAAAATTCACTTAGGGAAAAAAGGTAGGCTGGGTTATTAGCAAACACAGTTAAATAGATCTATTAAAGGTGAGGAAGAGGTGTTGAGAATTCCAAATGGTCTTTCTTTTTGGAAAAAAAGAGAAGATTCACATATTTTAAGAAGTAAAAAGACTACCAAAGGCAAATTTATAATCTTTCTTTCTACCATAATTGTTATGGTATATAATTGTTATGATAGATAACCATAATTGTTATGGTTATCAGGAGGGATCAGTCCCTGGTAAAGGACATCATGCTTGGTAAAGTAGAGGGTCAGTGAAAAAGAGGGAGGCCCTAAATGAGAAGGATTGACACAGTGGCTGCAACACGTTGAAGTATAACGACAATTGTGAAGATGGTGCACGACCGGTCAATGTTTTGTTCTGTTGTGGATAGGTTCTCTATGAGTCGGAATTGACTCGACGGCACCTAACAACAACAACCATAATTGTTACAAGATAAAGAAGAAGAAGGTCATATTGGAAAATTCTGGAGAATATCATTTTTTTCATTGTTGCTGTTCTAGTCATCATATTTATTAAGTCAGTGGGACAAATGCATATATTTAATTTCTAAACCACCTGGTCATTAAAAATATGACCCCAAAACAGTATTTGTACTCTAAATATATAATATACTTGGAAATATAACCTGTAATGGTTAAAATTGGTACTGGGTAGTTAAAATTTAAAACTCTGTTACCAAAGCTTCCCAAGCTCCTTCATCTAAGCTGTGTAAGTAGCACAGTAGTTAAGAGCATAGAAGCTGGAATTGGGTTGGCTGAGGTTGAATCCTAACTCTATCCTTTATTAGCTATGAAACATTTCTGAGACTCAGTTTCTTAATCTGAAAACTGGGAATAATAATGGTAATTAGAAGTTATTCATGAACAGTAAAAGAGCTCTTTTTATACAACCCGGGAGATGATAAACATTCAAAAATTGTTATTATTAAGCTGATCACTCTGTCTGAAATGCCCTCCTTCAGTCTCTCAGCTTGTCAAATACATTTTCCTCCTTCAAGACATAACTTAAATGTTTTCTGGTCCATGAAATCTTCCACAAGTCCCCCAAAACCCCTTCTTCTGGGTTTACATATCATTTTACACTTATCTTTATTCAAACACTTGCTACTTTCATCAAAAAAATTTTTTTTTTCTTTTTACTCTGACTTTCAACTTGACCTTGAGAGTCTTGGTAATGTTTTATTTCTTTGGGCCCACGTGGTAGGTGCTCAAGAATTGTTTGCAGAATAAATAAATAGTCAGACATTGTTACAACATTTCCAAGGGCAGGTTAACCAGTAAGCAAGGTACGCACGGGCTTACATTAAGCAAGATATGCATGGGCTTACTTGTGCTTACTTACTAATCTGTAGTACGCAATTTCACCTGTTTTTCACCACATCATGTGGTGAAACCCATGTGAAATTGTACACAATAGATTAGTAAGTAAACACAAGTAAGCCCCTGCACACCTTGCTTATTGGGTAATCCATCCCTGGACATCCATTGATTAAGTGAATGTTAGAGTAATGAGTTAAGTTAACTAGTACCTTTGAATGGAGGATTAAGAAAAATATCCTACTTTAAAAAATCTTGAATTGATATATTCTATACAAAACAAAAGCTACTCATAAGTAATGTTTTGGCATGATCGGACATATTGGGCAGGGTCAGTGTTTAAATTTTTTTATACTACCAATATCACACACAAAAAAATGAGTACATAAGGATTTACTGTGAGTTGTCAAGCAGTCATTTGCATTTGGCATTTCAAACCATTTATTGGAGCTAAATATCATGGATCAAGTTAAAAATAGCATAAATTAAAACTGTTAGTCAGTGATCAAAAGATTTTTAAAAAATGATACTTAAGGAACCAGTGAAAGCAACTATTTCAGCCTCTATTTTTAACTACCAAACCCATTGCCATAGAGTTGATTCCAACTCATAGCTGCCCTCTACAACAGAGGGTTTCCAAGGTTGTAATCTTTAAGGAAGCAGACCATCATATCTTTCTCCCACAGAGCATATGGTGCATTCGAACTATCAACCTTTTGGTTAGCAGCCAAGCACTTAATCACTATGCCACAGGCTCCTTATTTTTAACCACAACCAGCATTTAACATGGCAGTTATTCATACCCATCTCGATGCCCTATGGAAGAGCAATATCCTTTCAGACAATCATCTCTTAGTTCAACAAAATCATTACTCTGTGCTCTCACATCTTTCGTCTAAATATTGAAAAGTCAAGGCTTTCCCTTCTAACCTGACCATGAATGATAAGTTTTCTAATTAATTTTGCACAGTATATTATTATCAATCCTTCAGTGTTTGGTTTGAAATCCTAAATAATTAGTGCCTATCCAAATCAGCAGTATTTCACAACGCAGACAAGATTCTCATTTAAATGAAAGGTTTTAAACTTCAAAGAAAATGCAATTTAATTATCTAGAAGTGTTTTATGTTAAACTGTTGGAAGTATCAGTATATATTATAGTATTACTGTTAAACTTTCATTTATTAGTGTACCAAAAACACTTTTTAGTAACTTATATTGTCAAAAATGATGTATATGATTTTCATGTAATTAAATATCAAAGGATTTGGGTTTAATTAAGCTGAGTATACTGAAACAGAATTTTTAAAATAAAGTCTCTAAAGCTACTGCAGATATTTTCATAATCTTTTGTAGTCCTGTCAGTGGGGCTTACAAGAGTAAGGCTAACTAAACTAAAAAAATTACTAAATTCTTAAAGTTCAAGTCCCAAACTAGGCTTTATTCTTTATTTCTCACTTTCCTCACCCCCTTGGCCTCCACTTTTAGTTTATTTTTGAATGCTGTCTTAGGCTGGGTTCTCTAGAGAAGCAAAATGAGTGCAGCGTATAAATACATATAGAGATTTATATAAGTGAAATGGCTCAAGCTGTTGTAGAGGATGGAAAGTCCCAAGTCCATGGATCAGGCTGGAGGCTTCTCCTGACTTATGTAGCTGCAAGTGCGGGCAAATCCAAGATTGGAAGGTCAGACAGCACGCCTCTGGCTCACAGACTGTAGAGGCCAGCAAATTCCAAGATCGGCAGGTAAGCTATTAGCTCAAGTCCGAAGAACTGGAAGTCAGATGAACAGAAGCCAGCTATAGGATCCAAAGCAAGCAAAAGCCAGCAAGTCTTGCCAGAAAGTCCACCAATATTGAATGCAGCCCACACCCCAAGGAAACTCCCTTTCAACTGATTGGCTGCTCACAAGAGATCTCATCATGGATGTGATCACATCATATCAGATCACATTATGGAGGTGATTACATCATTAAAAAGCTGCCAAACTACATCACAACTACCAAGCCACTGAGGATCATGGCCCAGCCAAGTCAACACACAACCTTAACCATCACAAATGCTGTCCCTCTCACCTCCAAATTATAACTAAAAACTTTCTACTTCTCTCTGTTTCACTGCCACCATCAGATTCAGTCGCTATCATTTTTTGGACTGTCCATCACTTCCTAGCAGTTAAAACTAATGCTTCCGCTACTATATTGTTTTTTCCTACACTCTGTTTTAACATTTAGTATTCTCATCAGACTTATTTTGAAGTATTCTAAAAACAGTACTAAGAATCTCCAGTTTTGCAGAATCATGGCTGAGTACATAGCACACTAAAGAGTTTCTTACCTGATGCCTCTCCTTCAATAGCTCCCTAAGCCACAGAGATGAAGCTGTGAAGGATTCATCTCAGCTGGACACTCATCACATATTTACTTTGGAAAGTGTTGACAGAAATAAAAACAAAAACAGACAAATCCTCAGTGGTAGTTTCAGACTCTAAAACAGATCTCTCAGAAAAAATAAGCAAGTAGACAAAAAAAATCAGTAAATATGTAAAGATTTGAGTAGCATGATTTGAGCAGCTTAACCCAACTTATACCAACAACTGCAGCACAACTAACTTTGCAAAGTTCGTAAGAAACATTTATAAAGATTGTCAGCTATCATCAAATTTGTACAATATTGTATTGGAAGTCCTAAACAGTGCATTTAGGCAGAATGGAGAAATAAAAAATTATGAAGATTAGAAAGGAATAGCACATGATTTTGTATCTTAAAAATTAAAAAAAAAAAAAAAACTTTAAACATGCTATTGGAATTAATAAGTAAGTATAACAAAGTGACAGGAAAGAATATTGGTGTACAAAACTTAATTGTTTTTATATACACAAGAAAATAATCAAATAGAAAGTAAAACTTAAAAGAATAAACACTGACAATAGCACACACACACACACACACACAAAACCTACCTAAGAGTTAACCTAGCAAAAATGTGTAATATCTTGGTATTTAAAACTATAAATCATTGAGTAAGGAATTCTAAAAAAAAAAAAAAAACTAAGTATTAAATAAATTGAGAATTATGCCATTTACATGGATTAGAAAATTCAATAATGTTAACATTTCAATTCTTCACAAATTGATCTATAGATTCAATGTAATTCCAGTCAAAATCTAAGCATGATTTTATTTAATACTTTTATTAATTTATTTCCTTTTTAAATTGAATATTTATTAAATTATTTATCACTATTGTGGAAATTTCCAAGTTGATACTAAAATACACATGAAAATAGTCAAGAAAATCTTGAGGAGCACCTCGCAGACTATGTGCTATCAAGCACCCAAAATGGCTAATATATTGGGAATAGTGTTCAAGCAATGAAATACTACCAACAACAGAAAAGAATTAAATACTTGTGCGTAGCAATATAAAATAATGAACTCTACAACACTTTGGAATTTCACAGACATGAAGTTTAGTGAATGGCATCAGATACAAAAGAGTACGTATTGTATAATTCCATTTATATAAAGTTCAAAAATGGACAAAATTAATCTATAGTGATACTCAGAATAGCCATTATGCTCAGTGGATGATACTGACTGATTGGGGACATGGCATAAAAAAGCCTTTTGGATTGCTGAAATTTTCACTATCTTGATAAGGCATTCTCCTTGACAATGGGAACCAAACAAGGATGCCCTTTATTACCACTCTTATTCAACATTGTGTTGGAGGTTATAGCCAGAGCATTTAGGCTAGAAAAAGAAGTAAAGGGCATCCAAATTGGTAAGGAAGAAGTAAAATCATCCCTATTTGCAGATGATATGATCTTATGCACAAAAATCCACAAGAAAACTACTGGAACTAATAGAAGATTTGAGCAAAGTATCACGATACAAGATAAACATACAAAAATCAGAGGGGTTCCTCTACACCAACAAAGAGAACTTCAAAGAGGAAATCACCAAATCAACACCATTTACAACAGCCCCCAAGAAGGTAAAATACTAAGGAATAAATCTAACCAGAGACATAAAAGATCTATACAAGGAAAACTACAAGACGCTACTGCAAGAAACCAAAAAAGACCTACATAAGTGGAAAAACATACCTTGCTCGTGGATAGGAACACACAACATTGTGAAAATGTCAATTCTACCCAAAGCGATCTACAGATATAATGCAATCTCACTCCAAATTGCAACGACATTTTTTAATGAGATGGAGAAACAAATCACCAACTTCACACAGAAAGGGACGAGGTCCCAGATAAGCAAAGCATTACTGAAGAACAACAAAGTGAGAGGTCTCACGTTACCTGATTTTAGAACATATTACACCAGTAGTCAAAACAGTCTGATATTAGTACAATAGATACACAGACCAATGGAACAGAATTGAGAATCCAGACATAAATTCACCTACTTATGAGCAGCTGATATTTGACAAAGGCCTAAAGTCCATTAAATGAGGAAAAGACAGTCTCTAGCAAATGGAGCTGGCATAATTGGATATTTATCAGCAAAAAAATGAAACAATGCCCATACCTTGCACCATGCACAAAAACTGACTCAAAATGGATCAAAGACCTAAATATAAAATCTAAAATGATAAAGATCATGGAAGAAAAAATAGGGATAATGCTAGAAGCCCTAATACAGGGCATAAACAGAATACTAACCATAACTAACAATGCACAAACACCAGAAGAAAAACTAGATAACTGGGATCTCCTAAAAATCAAAACTTATGCTCATTCAAAGACTTCACCAAAAGAGTAAAAAGACAATCTATAGACTGGGAAAAAAATTTTGGCTACGACATATCCCATCATGGTCTAATCTCTAAAATCTACAAGATACTGCAAAACTTCAACCACAAAAAGACAAATAACCCAATTAAAAAATGGGCAAAGGATATGAACAGGCACTTCACCAAAGACATTCAGGTGGCTAACAGATACATGAGGAAATGCTCACAATCATTAGCCATTAGAGAAATGCAAATCAAAACTACAATGAGATACCATCTCACCCCAAGAGGGCCGGCATTAATCCAAAAAACACAAAACAATAAATGTCAGAGAGGTTGTGGAGAGACTAGAACACTTATACACTGCTGGTGAGTGGTACAACCACTTTGGAAATCAATTTGGTGCTTCCTTAAAAAGCTAGAAATAGAAGTACCATATGATCCAGCAATTCTACTCCTTGGAATATATCCTAGAGAAATAAGAGCCATCACACAAATAGATATATGCACACCCATGTTCATTGCAGCACTGTTCACAATAGCAAAAAGATGGAAACACCTAGGTGCCCATCAACAGATGAATGGATAAAAAAATTATGGTATATTCACACAATGGAATACTATACAACAATAATGAACAATGATGAATCCATGAAACAGTTCATAACATGGATGAATCTGGAAGGCATTAAAAAAAAAAAACTAAACTTGCCATCAAGTTGATTCCGACTCATAGCAATCTTATCAGGACACAGTAGAACTGCCCCATAGGGTTTCCAAAGAGCAGTTGGTGGATTTGAACTGCCGACCTTTTGGTTAGCAGCCACGGCACTTAAATTAGTCAATTGCAAATGGACAAATATTGTATGAGACCACTGTTGTAAGAACTCAAGAAAAGGTTTAAACACAGAAGAAAACATTCTTTGATAGTTACAAGGGCAGGGAGGGAGGAGAGGGGTATGCACTAACTAGATAGTAGACAAGAATTTTCTTAGGTGAAGGGAAGGACAGCACACAATACAGCGGAAGTCAGCACCACTGGACTAAACCAAAAGCTAAGAAGTATCCTGAACACAACGAAACACTTCGAGGGACAGTGTGGCAGGGGCATGGGTCTGGGGACCATGGTTTCAGGAGACATATATGTCAACTGGCATAACAAAATTTATTAAGAAAATGTTCTGCATCCCACTTTGGTGAGTGGCATCTGGTCCTTAGAGGCTAGCAAGTGGTCATCTAAGATGCATCAATTAGTCCCAACCTACCTAGAGCAAAGAAGAATGAAGATCACCAAAGACACCAGGAAAGTATTAGCCCAAGAGACAAAAGGGACAACATAAACCAGGGACTCCATTAGCCTGAGACCAGAAAAACTAGATGGTGCCCACCTACCATCAATGACAGCCATGATAGGCAACACAACAGAGAGTCTCTGACTGTGCAGAACATCTATCATTCACCGCCTCTTACTCTAATTATGCAGTGATTTGGTGAAAAAGTTGGTGTCCTGAATTTGGTCCAGAACTCAGAATTTGCAGGAAAACGCATTGCTGTAGAGTCTATTCTGATTCATAGCGACCCAATAGGACACAGTAGAACTGCCCCATAGGGTTTCCAAGGCTGCAAATCTTTACTGAAGCAGATTGGAACATAGAAAGAATCAAACGCTCATCAATTTTAGAATTCATGTTATATTGCGTTACAATACTTAATGGGCTTTCATATAGCAACAGAAATTAACAGACTACAGTTTCATATAACAGCATGAGATGTATCTCAAAAAAATAATGCTGTAAGACAAAAGTCAATTAGATAGTTCAGGTACATAGTAATATATAAAATCAATAAATTTCTCAGGTATGAATAATAGCTATCTGAAAAAATATAACTGAAATATATTCATAAAAGCAATAAAATAAAATATACAGGAAAAAATATGTCAAGAAATGTAAAGGATCTATGTCTATGAAATATTATACTGTAATCATGGAAATTAAAAATACCTGAATAAATGTAGAGACATCTTATTCTTGGAGGGGGGGAAAAAAAAACCTTTACATAATAAAGTAATAACTCCCACAAGAATGACAGAGAAAAGAGAAAATAGCCAATGTTGGCAAGGATGTGGGGAAATTGAATGCTTATCCGTTTCTCGTGCGAATGCAAAATGCTTCCGCCTCTGTAGAAAACTGTTTCGCAGTTCTTCAAAAAGGTAAGCACAGAACTAAAATAAAAAAAAAATACAACCCAACAATTCTACTCTTGGGTGTGTACCCAAGAGACCTAAAAGCAGCAATACAAACAGACATAACAATATTTATTGTAGCACTATTTACAATAGCCAAAAGGTGGAAACAACCTAAGTGTCCATCAACAGACGAATAGTTAAACAAAATGTGGTGTATATATACACAATGGAATACTACTCACCATGAAGAGAAATGAAGTCCTCATGCATGCTACAACATGGAAGAACCTTGAAAACCTTATGCCCACAGAAATAAGTCAATCACAAAAGGATAAATATTATATGATCTCGCTTACATAAAATAACAAGAATAGGTAAATGTATACAGAGCAAAGTTTATTACTGGTCATTAAGGACAGAAGGAAGAGGAAAAGAAGTCATTGTTTAGGAAGCAGTGAGTTCTTTTTTTATAAACCAAACCTACACCAAACCTGTTGCCATAGAGTCGATTCCAACTCCCAGAGACCCTGAGCAGGACAGAGTAGAACTGCCTCACAGGGCTTCCAAGGAGCAACTGGTGAATTCTAATTGCAGACCTTTTGGTTAACAGCTGAGCTCTTAACCACTGCTCCACCAGGGCTCCTTTTCTTTATGGTAATGGAAATTTGGTAATGATTATGGGTGATTATTGTAAAGCATCATTAATATAATTGATATCACTCGCTAAATTGTACACTTAAAAATGTTGAATTGGCAAATATGGTATATATATTTTTTCAACAATTAAAAACAGTAGTAAATTAATGAATAAGTTCACTGTTATCCTAATGAGTGCCCCCAAAGGATTAGAAAACAATTAATTAATCTTCCAAAGTTAACATGGAAAAATACCAAGTAAAAATATGGTCATGAAAATTGAGGAGGAGTGACTTACCATATAAGATTTTTAATTAATCAACAATTTTGAAAGTGTGACACCATTTACAAAATAAACAAATTCTTGCAGAATCCAGCTATAGAGTGACTTTCATATGAGACAGTAATTGATACATGATACCCAGTGCCATTGAGTAGATTCTGACTCATAGTGACCCTATAGGACAGAGTAGAACTGCCCCACAGAGCTTCCAAGGAGCGCCTGGCGGATTCAAACTGCCGACTCTTTGGTTAGCAGCCATAGATAGCACTTAACCACTACGTCACCAGGGTTTCCAATATATGATATAAAGTGACATTTAAGATATGGGAAAAACCTGAAATTTCTAATAAACTGGACAAATGATTGACAATTTGGGAAAATTAAAGCCGGTTCCCCATCTCACTTTTTAAACCAAGTAGCCAGTGATTCAAAATACAGTAAATAACATTACCATGCCCACTTTAATTTCCCTCACAACTGGTACTGCAACGTTCCCCATTCTGCTTATTTACTTTCCTAAATGCTTTTTTTCCTTCTCCCCATTCTTTGAATATTACCTTTCCTTTATCTTCAAAATACACTCAAAACTCAATTTCACTTTCTTTCTTTCTACTTGCTGGATTTTTTGCTGATAAAAAATGTCCACTTCTCTGTCAACTCCATGAGAAATTTCCCAGAGAGTTCACATTTTCAGTTTAAATTTATTTAGTTACACAGTGCAGTATTGTTTATCATCTCATTTCTCCCTAGAACTCCTGCTGCTAATACTAGAATCTGTTTTCATTTGCTCACAGTCTGTGCCAGGTACACAGTGAGCACTAAACTAATCTGTGTTGATGAAAATAAATGCAGAAATAAAGATACCCTTCAACACTGGGGAAGAAACCAAGCCACTCCTCCACTCTCTTGACTTGCCTTCTTCAAGGCTAGGGCAATGACACTTGGAGCTTTCACCAGCTGGAAACTTTCCCCCAATTAACTTTATTCACGTTAAAATATTCCTTTCGTAATGGAACCTTACATTAATGGTGGTGCAGCTATAGATGATCTTGCAAATGGGAAAAGCCTAGTTACCTTACTGACAAATTGTTTTTCTTGCATAACAGGTATTGAATAAGCCTCAGTGGCAGTCATTTTCCAGCTTTGATGCTGCTTCAGTCAGCTGCAAGAATTTTGAAGATTGAATTTTTCCAGCCCTACCCACAGAGATTCTGATTCAGGAACTCTTAGATGAGGCTCGTTGAGCTATGTTTTAACCAAGCGACATACTCATTGAACAAATATCTTTGAGCGTCTATTATTAATATTTTATTTTTCATATAGCTGTGAACAAAACAGATCAAAATTCTAGCTTTGGCAGAGCTAATTATTCAGTGAGAAACTGCTGTAAGTGTCTGCAAGCATTTAACAGCACTCTTTAATCCTTTCATCCTAAGTATTGTTGTTTTATATTAGGCTGCCTATTATTTTGCTGGGTTGGGTGTAACATTTTGATAAGGAACTATGTTGGGAAGATATAACATAAAATGTTGATGTACAAAGACCTTGTTTCTCTACACTTTGTCCTGATTTTCTCTCTCATTTTTCAAAGCCAAGTACTTGGAACTGTATCGCTTTGATTACAGAATATGTTCTCTCAGAGAAAACCATTAATAAGGCCTACGATAACATCAAATAGAAGTTTTCAAATCTACCTATTTATGAAAGAACATTTAAAACTCTCAACTGCAACACTATAGTTTTAAAAATGAAGTGGACATTGATATCAGTTTTTTAAAAAAAGAACCTTTAAATTAGCCTTAATATCAGTAAATTAAAGAAAGGAATGGTTCTTCCCAGTTCTAAAAACCCTTATGGGGCTCAATTTCCCACAGACAAAGGCCTGTTAAACAAGACGTAGAATTTTAGCAAGTGCAACAGCTGGAAGTGGAGAACAAGTTCCGATGCATTAGCATCTCGACCCAGGAAAACACTTGCCTTAGAAGGGATGAGATGGCTCTCTCCACAACAGGGAAATTGTCCAAAAAGCCAAGAAACTATAGTGATCCGCCAGGACATGCCTGAGTGAAGAGAAGGTATACACTATTTGAGATACTTAATTTAAATGTAGCCACTGTCTGTCAATATTTTTAGTTACTGTCAACGGAAGTTTTCTCAGGCTGATATAAAAGAAAGAAACTTGAGGGTGGCTGGCAAAACAGAAGGAGCCCTGGTGGCGCAGTGGTTAAGCGCTAGGCTGCTAACTAAAAGGTCTGCGGTTGGAAGCTTCTGGGGAGGAAGGTGTGGCAGAGTCTGCTTCGGTAACAGAAACAGCCTTGGAAAGCCTACGGGGCAGTTATACAAGGTGCTGCATGGTCGCAAGGAGTTGCAATCCACTCCACGGCCATGGGTTCAGGTTTTTTTTGGTTTGGCAAAACAGGGTTGAGCCTTGTGTTCCTCGAACAACAAATGACCGAAAACGCCCTCAGCACCAATTTATAAGGAAACCATTGCCAGTGAGCATGGACATGATGGTTTTCATTGGTGTTGCTTTGAGCCTGGAGCTCAGCTCTATTCTCTCTGCCCTTTTGTGCTACAGGCGCCTGAGAGCCACTCTGATAAGGGTGCATTTAATCGTCAGATTCGGTGCCACGTCCCTGTGCTTTAGCTGCAGGGGAGCTTGGGAAAGAACACTTTCAACTTCAAAACAAGAGGCTGTATTTTTCTCCCCAGGACTCATAAAAACAGGTAATTCCTTAGACTCTGGTTCAGATGATGGACAGTTGAATAATCAAGGACACTTACAGCCTTAGCTTTTTTTTTTTTTTTTAAACCTTCTGCTTTTGAGAAATGTTAACCCGATATGGAGAGCAGGAGTCCCTAGTACGAAAAATTTCTAGACCAGATTGCAGTATTTTCTCTTCTAGGGTCATGGTGAGAGTTGATGGTTTCTTTCCCAGTGAATCACTCACGGAATGGAAAATGAACAGAATGAAATGTGATTACTGAAATCCAGTTCTTCCCGTACCATAAACACAGATAATGCAGGTGATTCTAAATTTGGTAGAAGAGTGGGAAGATTTTCAGTGAATTCTGATACTGCTTTAATGTTCTTTTAGTGGTAATTGGTGGTTTTATAAGAGTTCTCTTAGGACGGAAGGCCTCTTCAGCTATTCTGCTTTTTAAAATCAGTTCAGAAACTTTTTTTTTAATTTAATTTTAAAAATCATATCCTACCTCTGGAGAATTGTATACCTTATAAATGTAAATTCACACTTGGCTAGAAGATCAAACTGAAATCAGGTTTTACGCAGTGTTTCTCAAACATTAAGCTGCGTACGAATCGCCTGTTTCTTTGTTGTTGTTTTTTTAAAGGTAGCTTGTAATTCCAAATGAGTGGTGTGGGGATGGAGATTTGCATTTCCAACAAGCTCTTACTCCATGCCAGCTGCTGGTCCACAGTCCACACTTTGATTAGCAAAACCTTCAAGCTTTAGTTAAAAAAACAAAAACCAAACCCAGTACCGTGGAGTCGATTCCGACTCATAGTGACACTATAGGACAAAGTAGGACTGCCCCCATAGAGTTTCCAAGAAGTGCCTGGTAGATTCAAACTGCCAACCCATTAGTTAGCAGCCGTTGCACTTAACCACTATGCCACCAGGGTTTCCAAGCTTCAGTTAGCAATGGTTAGCAATGGTTAGCAATGGTTAATGAAGGATCTTAAGCACCTGTTGTCACAGGTGCTTTGATGACTGCAATGCCCTGAGCTAGCTGTTCATATCTAATTAAATTTGGATAACAGCTGGGGACTTTTTCAAAGCAAGTTACTTTAAAAAGACTAAGAATAGAAGTCTTCATTGCTATTGGGGGCGAAGTTTCCACTCTGTTCAGTTTATACTTATTTTGTATCTTGTAGTCACAAAAGTGTCATGACCGGTTTGCTGTTAGTTCTCTTGAACATATGTTCTGTAATTATAAACCACTATCCATGACTTCACTGACTTCATTCTAAAACTTCTCTGGTAAATGAGTGGCTTAAATTTATATATTAAGAAGGTCCAATTACTTTTGTCTCAATTTTCTCCTGGCCTGAACATAATAAAACTTGTAACTCAATTTTATTTTTTGAAAGTAGCATAAATGTTCAGTTTTTCTCTGGCAAATGATTTACTGGGTTATTATATGACTAAAATATAACTATTGTACGAAACAATTTTACCAGGTGACAGGTAGAAACGATTTACCTGCCCTAAGTTTTCTACTGTGTTGTTGCTTTCTTACAATTAAAGGGGTGATGTAATTTGACGGGGAAAGCTCAGGCTCTGGAACAGGTCGAACCATCTCAGACCCCAGTTTTGACTCTTCCTAGCTGTGTGATCTTGGGCAAGTCATTTTACCTCTCTGAGCATCAGTTTACTCATCTATAAAATGAGATTGTTAACAGCAAGCTTAGCACAATGCCTGCCAAATTACTATTTTTTATTATTCATTATATGATCCCTGAAAGAAAAAAAATGGTTATATTTAAAGTAATGGATATTTGATAAAATTCCATCCAGTTCACTATAAGAAGATTGGTGATATTTGTAAAATTGTGAGAAACATTTTTCTCATTGTAAAAATCTAACAGATGATTGTGGAGAGAGGGTGGCATATAGGAAGGTATTTAGGTGATACAATACTGGTAGATTTATCTAGGCTGTATATAAGCATCAAAACTTGATTTTTTCTATTCATGTCACAGGCATGAACTAAATTGGCCAATTACATAAAGGTCAATTCTATTTAAAAGATTGCAGATGTATTAATTCACAATGATAAATTTAGCTGCTGAGAAGAAGCACGCAGATCCTCTAGTCAATACATTTTCTCCCTGTAGAGAAATTTCCTTCGGAATTCAAATTTTAATCTGAGGGTAGTTCAGGGGTAATGGAATCAAGAAGGTTGAGCACTTAGTAAATACCAGCCTAATAAAATATCAGGTAGATGTGAAAACTGATTTTCAGAGAGGTTAAATAACTCTACAAACTGGTACAACTGTTAAGTGATTGAGACAAGATACAAATCTAGCTAGGACGTTACTCAAAAGTATTTTCTTATCTTCTAAATTCTATTTAGGGCCAACAGAATAATAGTATCCTTTCCGTATTTAGGCCCTGGTGGTGCAGTGGTTAAGCGTTTGGCTGCTAACCAAAAGGGTGGTAGTTTGAATCCACCAGCTGCTCCTTGGAAACCTTGTGGAGCAGTTCTACTCTGTCCTTCTTGGCCTCTGACTCACTATGAGTCAGAATTGACTCAGTGGCAATGGGTTTGTTTTTCCATATGTAGCACTTGGATGCTCTGTCAATATTTGTATTTATGACCTTTCTTATACTTTAAATCTGACAAATCATCCTATTGATAAACATATTCTCCCTTTATATATACTAATATCTTCATCCACCTAACCTGAGAGCCATTCAGCTATGCATATTTCTCCTTGAATCATTATGGGTTTCTTTGTAATTTAAGTCTAGAAAGTATATTATTATTGCTACTATAATTTAATTCTTTGAGGGTCTATTATTACCACTGCAACAAATTACCACAAATTTAGTGGCTTAAAACAACACAAATTCATTTCCTTACAGTTCTGATGGTCACAAGTCTAAAATCAAGGTGTCAGCAGGTCTGTGCTCCTTCTGGAGTCTCTAGGAGAAAATCCATTCATTGCCTTTGCCAAATTTAGAATCACCTGCGTTATCTGTGTTTAATGTTACAGGAAGAATTGGATTTCAGTAATCATACTTCATTCTGTTCACCCTCCATTCAGTGAGTAATTCAGTAGGAATGAAGCCACGGTCCTAGAAAGGAAAATACTCACTTCAATCTCTTCTAGAAATTTTTTAATAGTAGGATGTCCTGCTCTCCTTAGCATAGTTCTCAGGGTTAACATTTCTCAAAAGTGGATAGTTTAAAAAAAACAGCAAGATAAGGCTGTAACTGTCCTTGATTATTCAACTTGACTGTCTATCATCTGAACTCAAGTCTAAGGAATTAACTTTTTTATGAGTCTTGGTGGGGGACAAATCAGCCTCTTGTTTTGAAGTTGAAAGGGTTAAGTTCTTTTTCAAGCTCCACCACAGCTAAGGCATAGGTATTAGACACAGATTCTACAGGAAATGTAATTTATTTTTCAAATTCTAGAGGCTTTCTACATTCCTTGGCCCATTGTCCCCTTCTCCATCTTCAAAGCCAGCAACTGCAGCATCTTCTCTCTGAACTCTGTGTCCATCCACACATCTTCTCTCTAATAGCTGATACTTCTCATTCTCTCTTAGAAGGACCTCTTGTCCTTATAGATAATCGATATCCATTTGATAACAATTTTATGAAGAAGCAACTAACAAAAATCTAAACAGATTGCTAATTTAAGTTTTTAAAAACAGATGTGGCCAGTATAGATATAAATGTCCTTCAAATTCAAATTAGGATTTCAGCCAACTGCCTTTCATATGTATGAATAGTGCATATACTTAGGGATAATAGATTATTTTTCCCTGTAAACATAGTACTCCATGACATGCTTTTGCTTTGGTTCTGATTGTTTGAGAAGCTGCAAATTAGAAAAAGATCTCACAAAATGATCAATAACAGTTGTTGGAGCCAAAATTTGAGATCTGAAATTATGCTTCACATTCCCACTTCTTTAATGTAACTAAACCTAAGAGTTTCTAAAATGGTGATTAGAAAAATATGATTATGTGCCTCTGACATGATTTCACTTCTAGCTACCACATAATGATCAAAACACAGTATTTCTTGTCATAACCACTGTCATGATTTTCTATTAGAGAGATAGACAAATGCAGAGTAATTAATAGTTTTAAAATAATACACAGGTTTTTAAAAAAACCTGTATCCTCAAATTAACTTAAAGGCTAATTTGAGGATATAATATTTTGCTTTTTATGCATTCTAATTTGGAAAAAAATTGAAAATAAATACTTTGTTTTTTATATATTCTAATTTGGAAAAAATATAAGGGACATTGAATATATTTTTAACAGAAATGAAAGCTCATGTTTAAAATAAATTATAAGAGAGGGAATAATGAATCAGATTTCTAGAGATGATACTGGTTTAACATCAGAAAGCAGCATAGCTAAAACAGGAGTTCAGACCAAAAGAAAGGCAACTTCCACTGGGTACCTAATGTGTGCTGAACACCTAGAGAAGTGCCTTACATAAACTTCATCATTGAGGCTTTAAAACAATCCAACAGTGGATATTTTCATCCTTATTTTGTGGTTGAGGGAATAAGGGTCAAAGAGGCTGCTCTAATCTATCCACATCATAGAGCTTACAAGTGGCAGAACTGGGATACAAACAAAAGCTAGCCAGACTTCAAAGCCTATGCCTTTTGCAAGCTAATGAAACCGAATTCGAAGCTTTACTCTGGAGCCGAAAGTAGAAAAAAGAGGAGGGCTAATTTTTGCTTGTAAAATATAACATGCATTATATCCACATCTCTATTGATATTACTAATTTACAGCTGAAGTAAATAATCTTGTTTGCCTTGCCAGCACTCTGTGTTCTTCTCTCAATACTCATTCAGGCTAAATACACTCCGGATTCACTTCTCTGCTATTTTTTCCCTCTGGCTACTAGGTATTGGCTTAATTTTTTATCTTTATAATGTCAGATGTGGTAGGTTTAGTGTGCCCTCTATAATGCAAACTTTTCAGCTAAAGATGCAATAGTAATCTGACACAAAATAAGTAAATTGTGTTTCATTTCACATTTACATAATATGTATCATCAATTTTTAAATTAGAAAACCGATATGCTTGATTCTTTTTAAAAGTTCTTAGCATCTTGAAACACTAATATTTTAACAATCTGACTTACCAGCCTCACCTTGACCAAATAAAAATTAAACCACAGATGACCAGTACACAATAGCCCAAGAAGTATATTTTAAGGAGAATTTTCTCACTTCTCATTATATATTAAATGTACCCTTGTTAGGCCATAGTCTCCATAACCGTCGTTCTTAATGGCTTGAGATTTCATTGAGTAAGCGCACCATAGTTTACATAACATTTCCTCCATTATTGAATATTTGGTTGTTCAAAAAATTTTCCTATTGTAAGTAATACTAATTAATTTTTACGGAACTTCTTCTATATTTAGAACTATGTGCATAGGCTAAAATAACAGGTAAATTCCTTGTTAAACATGCTTCTATTTTTAAGACATCTGGTAAATACTAATTGTTCTTTGGAAATCCTTTTTCTTTCCAGAAGAATAGTTTCCTACATTTTCTTTGAATTTTTTTCCCTTCCTCAAAGTTGGCAGATATTTGGCTCTCATGACTTCACACTCTGATTATTTACTCTACACCCTTCTCCTATGCAGCTTCCATTTCTTACCCTTTCCTAATTTGTGTAAACATGAAGAAGTTTCCTTATAGTCTTTTCTCCCAGATCATTGTCTTGCCATCGTCACACAATGATCTTTTATTTACTACTCTTCTGAAGTTCCATCCTCTGCTCATTTGTCTATCCTTATCATATCTCCCGTTCTCCCTCCCCCTTAATCTCTTTTATCAATTTCTAGACACTCTGGTTCCTTTTTTCCCTAACTTTACCGTCTTTTTACTTTAACCTTTGATATTATCTTGGGTGATTTGTGCATTTAAAATGAGAAATAGACAAATCCACAATTATAGTTGGAGATTTCAACACTCTCAGTAATTGACAGAGAAAATAGACAGAAAATCAGTACAGATACAGAAGACTTGAACAACACTGTCAACCAACTTGATCTAATTCACATAAATAGTACTTCAGTAGCAACAACAGCAAAATACTTATTCTTTTTTAGTGCACACTGACAGTCAACAAAATAACACAAGACTTGATAAATTTAAGAGCATTGAACTTACACAAAGTATTTTCTCTGACCACAGTAGTATTAAACTAGAAATCAGTATCAGAAAGATATCAGGAAAACTTCAAAACTGTTTGAGAAACAAACAACATACTTCTAAAAAACCCATAGATCAAAGAAGAAATTGAAAGTGCAGTTATTTTGAACTGAATGAAAATGAAAACACAGCATATAAAATTTTTGGAATGCAGTGCATAGAAGGAAATTTACAGCATTAAATGCTTATATTAAAGAAATCTCTCAAATTAATGATTAAACTTCTACCCTAAGAAGCTAGAAAAAAGAAGTGCCAATTAAACCCAGCATAAGAAAAAAAAAGTTAAACATGGAAACTAATGAAATAGAAAATCAATAAAGAAAAAATCAATAAAACAAAACCTGTTTCTTGGGACCCATTAATAAAATTAATAAACCTCTAGCCAGATCGATTAGGAAAAAAGAAAAAAAAAAACGTGGGAAGGTGGGAGGAGAGAAGACACAAATGCATTAAAAACATGCAGAGAACTTAGTAGGCGAATAAAAAAAAACTTAGTTTTTGAATGCTAACAACAACCTTTCTAAAGACACAAAATGCCAAAAAATACATGTATGAAAACAATAACTTGCTTTACTTTAATTGCCTTCTTGGCACTATTTTTGCTCAGCTTAACAAAGTAAAATTTCACATGAGGTACAAAGCCTCACCTGGAATGATCAGACTGAATTGTGTTAGAAGTTTGCTAGGTGTCAATGGCATTTCTGTGCCATTTTGTTGTTATCATTGTTAGCTGCTGTCTGGCCAGCCCCCTGATTCATGGTGACCCTGTACAAAGTGAAAGGAAACACTGCCTGGTCCTGCACTAATCCCCTTGATTGGTTGCAGATCAGGGCATTGTGATC